>NC_091474.1:130717114-131317114 GCF_036971445.1 Narcine bancroftii | reverse complement strand
AACCGCTACATTAACCATTCCGCCCTGAATGCTAACCATTATATATCTATATTCATTTATACATATTATCTCTTTCTGTACTGGAGTAACTTAATGAATCTTAGGTATCTGTTTGGCTGCAGCAAGTAAGAATTTGGGGGCACCTGTACATTATATACCAAGAAACAGCATTATCGTTTCAATGAAATGATTGGACATGAAAATAAAGTAAATGTAAATCAAACCATCATTGTTGAATGACAGATTAAACTTGAGAGACCCAAGCCCTCGGTCTCCTCTTTTTAGTTTTGTTCTGCATCTTACTCAGCTTATGCAGTCTAGGATGAAAGACGGGTCAGATCACCATTCTCAGTGATTCCATTTGTCTGCTTATCATAAGACTGATTCAAGCTGATTGATAGCAGGTCAGTTGTTCTAATTAACTCAAAGTAGGTGTGGATTTTATTCAATACTGAACAGGCACCTGTTGTTCCCAAAATTAGTTGCATGTGAAATAATTTGTTATTCTTATGGTATCTTATCCAGAATTAATTAAAGAAGGCAGTGGGGAAAAAAAAGGTAAGGATACGATGGCTCTGAACAAGTTATAAAGGAGATTTACCAGGATGTTGTCTGGGATGGATGGTTTCAGTTAAGAGGTGAAACTAGTGAGGGTGGCTTTATATTCCCTGATCTGGAGGAGGCTGGGTTGGTATCCCTTGTACTAGATAGGGTAGGCTGGTATCCCCTGTACTGGAGGAGGCTGGGTTTGTGTCCCCTCTGCTGGAGGAGGCTGGGTTTGTGTCCCTTCTGCTCGAGGAGGCTAAGGGAGACCTGATAGAAATGAACAAAAATTTGAAGAAGCCAGAGAGGGTAGAATGCCTTATTGTATTCACGGTGAGTAGAGGTGCTGAAACCAGAGTGCATATATTTATAGTCAGAGGTTTAGAGCAGATCTACGGAAGAGGGTGATTGGAATTTGGAACGTACTCCCTGAGGGAGTGGTGGATATAGGTACTCACTTCATATTTGTGATGCATTCAGGCTAGTAATTAGATCACCAAGGCAGAGAAGGTCACGGACAAGTGCTGGTAAATGGGATTAGTGCTGATGAGTACTTGATGGTCGGTATGGTTATAGGGCCTGCCTGGGAGCTGCATGAGTCTGTGTAGGTTCTTTACAAAATCTTCTGTAAAATTGAATAATTTAACCATATCATTCTGTGGAGACATGGATTTAAAACATAGAACAGTACTGAAAGACATTCGCCCTATTGAGTCTATGCTCTTTGGAAGAGCTATTTAATTCACGCCACTCCCCTGCTATCTCCATGCTGTATTCTTGCATCCTTCCCTTCAGGTTCTGTGGAGTTCCCTTTTGAACATTGTTATTGAGCATTGAATCTTCTGCCTGCATGCAATCAGATGACACACAACAGATCACAACATAAAGGAGTTTCTCTTTATTGCCTCCCAGATTTTTTGTAACATGAGGTATATCACTCCACCTGTGGTTTCCAACCTTCCTACCATGGAAACAGTTTCACCATGTTTACTATTTGGAGATGTTTTATCTTTTGAATCTGGTGCTAGAGTGAAGGCAACCATGATTAGGCAGTTACCCATTCATCCTGTTGATTATCTCCACTTAAATGATGCTCTTATCTGTAGAGCTTGTGGCAGGACAACTACAACATTGTAACAAGGAAAATTAAGGTTGGAGCAATAAATGGGGTCTTGAATGATCCTCGTCTGTCCCAGGGCTGGTTCTGCAGCAGTCAATTTAGATTAAATTCAACTTCATTGTCATTGTGCCAAGTAAAATACAAAGCCAATGAAATACAGAAGTTAAAAAATAGTGCAAAATACAAATATCTACATGCATATAAAAACAACCGCATTCAGCAAGCAAACAATTATAAAAATATTGGCAGTACAATGTGAGTGCAGTGCCACTCAGTGCTGCGATTTAAGGTTCAGCAGGGACACAGCCTCAGGAAAAAAGTTTTGCTTCAGCTTGCTGGTTTGAGACTGAAGGCTCCTGTCATGCCTACCAGGTGGAAGAAGAGTAAAAAGTCCATAGTGCGGGTGAGATGAATCCTTGATGATGCTCTTCACCCTGCCCAAGCAGCATTCCTGATAGATGCTCTCAATGGTGGGCAATTGGATGGCGATAACCCTCTGGGCAGTTTTCACCACCTGCTGAAGAGCTTTACGGTCTGATGTAAGACCACACTGAGATGCCATAAGTAAGTAAGTAAATCTAAAATGATTGTATTTCATTTCTTAGCTATGATGAGCTTGTGATGAAAGGTCACAAAACCGCACAGAACACAAACAGACCCTTTGGCTCGTTGAGAGAGTGCTGACCATCAAGCACCCATTTACACTAATCAGATTTAAGATTTCAGATTTATTGTCCGAGTACATAAATTACATCACATACAACCCTGAGATTCCTTTTTCCTGTGGGCAGAGCAGAATTTCCACTTATTGGTAGTGCAAAAATAAACTGAACACAGTGTAAATATGTAAACAGATAATGAATGTAAATAAACTTCAATATCGAGAGAACAAAAAGAATATCAATGGAATGTACAATCAAGTGTCCTTAAATCAGATTCCTAATGACTTTGTTGCTGAGGAGTCTGAGGGTGGAGGGGTAGCGGCTGCTCCTGAACCTGGTGATGTGAGTCTTGTGGCGCCTAGACCTCTTTCCTGATGCAGCAGTGAGAACAGAGCATGTGCTGGGTGGTGTGATCCTTGATGATCGCTGCTGCCCTCCGAAGGCAGCGTTCCCTGTAGATGTACTCAGTAGTGGGGAGGGTTTTGCCTGTGATGTCCTGGGCTGTGACCACTACCTTTTGGAGGGCTTAACGCTCAGGGGTGTTGGTGTTCCCATACCAGACAGTGATGCAGCCAGGCAGCACACTTTCTACCACACCTCTGTAGAAATTTGCCAGGGTTTCTGGTGTTGTGCCAAACCTCTGCAAATTCCTGAGCAAGTAGAGTCGCCGACATGCTTTCTTCATGATGCCATTAGTGTGCTGGATCCAGGAAAGATCCCCCAAGATAGTGACTTCCAAGAACTTAAATTTGCTCACCCTCTCCACCTCTGATCCCCCAATGATCACTGGATTGTATACCTCTGGTTTTCCTTTCCTAAAATCAACAATCAGCACTGTCTAACTCCAATCACATTTAATTGTCCCTGCATTCCCATGGCTTCCTCCCAGATTTCACCACTCACCACTTTACAGTGGCCAATTAAGCTATCAAACGTGGGAATAAACCTGAGCACCCAGAAGAAACCATTGCAGTCACAGGGAGAACATGAAATGTCCACTCATATAGTCTCAGTGTTCAGTTCCTGGTGTAAGCTTGGTGTTGCCACTTCTTCCACACAGTGATGTGTGCCCAGGTCAAATACCCAAATCAGGTTTGCAGATGGCATAAGTGCCATAGGCTAGATCTCAAACAATGACCAGACAGAATACAGGAAGGAGGTTGAGAGCCTGGTGCCGTGGTATCAGGACAGCAACCTCTCTCTCAATGTCAACAGAATGAAAATGCCAGTCACTGACCTTAGGAAATGTGGTTAGGGGGTGTGGGCATGGACTCCTGTCTGCATCCAATGGGCTAAGGTGGAGACCTTTAAGTTCCAAGGAGTAAATACCATCAAAACCTGCCCTTGTCCAATAACATTGATGACACAGCAACAAAGAACAATGACAACTCTAATTCCTCAGAAGCCTCAGGACATTTGGCACATCCCCAATCTTCCTGACCAATTTTTATTGATACACTACAGAAAGTATCCTGTCCAGATGCATCACATCTTGGTGCACAAACTGTTATGCCCAAGATCACCAGAAACTGGAGAGTATTGTGAATTCAGTCCATCATGCAAACCAACCTCCCCTCCACAAATTCACCAAGAACTTATGCTGCCTTGGGAAAGCTGCCAGTTTATGATAAGATGAATCCCACCCTGGCTATAATCTCTTCTCCCCACTTCCGTCAGGCTGAAGATACATGAGCCTCCAGATTCAAGGACAGTTTCTGCCATGGACCCATCAGACTCTTGAATGGAACTCTCATCATCTTAGCACTGTTTAACCATGCTCTTCCCTAAATCCAAAACTTTGTCCTTGTAACACTATGTTCTGAACTTTTTGACCTACTGTAACACTACACCAGTGGTTCTCAACCTTTTTCTTTCCACTCACATCCCTATGCCATCAGTGCTCTGTGATTAGTATGAGATTATTTAAGGTGGTATGTGGGTGGGAAGGGAAGGTTGAGAATCACTGCTCTAGACCTAATTGTTACTGAAATATTTTGCTTGAGAAAAATTGTCATTGACCCATTTCCTTTGGAGTTATGAAACCCTGTACATAACAAGTCAATTATGTACAATTAAAAGTGGGTTTTAAACTTTTACTTTCCACCCTCATACCACTTTAAGCGATTGCTTACTAATCACAGCGCACCAATGGCATAAGGAATACTTAAAGTGGTATGTGAGTGGAAAGAAAAAGGTTGGGGCATCCTGCACTTTATTTCATTATAGGACTACCTGCTATACTTAAGTATGGGTTGACCTTCCTCGACAGCATGCAAAACAAAGATTTTCACTGCATCATAGAACATAGAACAATGCAGCACAGTATATGCCTTTCAGGCCTCAATATTGTGCTGATCCATATATTCCTTCCTAAAAAAAACTACTAAACCCTCCCTACCCCATGACCCTCTAGTTTTCTTTCATCCATGTGTCTGCTCTAGTCTTTTTTTAAATAAATTTTATTTATAAATTTAAAACCACAAAAGATTCACGTAGTTTACATTAATGCAAGTCCATTTCAAATACATGTGCTATATAAAAGAAAAATAAAAGAATGAAAGAAAAAGAACCCCCCCCCCCATATAAACCTCCCACCGTCACCCCTCTAACCCTCTACAAAGCTAAACCGAAAAAATGGGGCAAGAGATCTTCAACAGGAGCACTAAGATGAAGCTACCACTTGACTCATCCATTCCCTTTTTAATTTTGTGTTCTTACTCTGTCAAATGAGTCTCTTGTAATAATGCAATATCTACTTTTACCTTTTTTGTCTAAGCAAGTATTTTTTTCTTTTAATTGAATTGTTCAGCCAATTAACATTAAAACTAAGAAGGTTTAATGTATTATTCCATCTTAGATCCAAATCCCTTTCAGTCCCATTCTCCCAGGTCTCCTCCCTTGAGCCCAACTGACTCCTGTGAAAGTCTCTGTCCCAAAGACACAATATTGCCCATAATCAGTAAGGCAAGAAAGAAAAAACATACCACCCCACCCCACCCACCCAGGAAAATTAATTAATTACAAAGTTCACCACTGTCTCAATGTCAGCATTTACTTGATCTTCATCAATTATGACTGTTTTGCTCTCCTCTTTCAGACCCCCCTGTAACTCCTGTTGATGACTTAAAGCGTGGATCGATGCGGCTCTTTTCAGTGTAAGCTGTATCTGCACCACCTCTCTTTGTAGTTCTCATTGAGGTCTTGGACTTTCCTCTCTCATTTGGTGGTCTTCCTTAAATGAAGGAAGTGATTCTGCAAAGGCTCTTGCTTCCTCTACTTCCACAAAGAACATAGATTAGTTATTGTCCAGAAACACCTTAAAAGTAACTGGATGTCTGAAAGTAAATTTATAGTCTTTCTTCCAAGGAATTACCTTCACTGGATTAAATTGTTTTCTTCTTTCCACCACTGCTTTACTCAAATCAACATAAAATAAAATTTTATTTCCATCAATGATCTTAGGTAACCTTATTGTGTCTTGCACTTTGAACTGCTAATCTTACATTTTTTTCTTTATCTTGACATTTAATCAGTACAGCTCTGGATGGTTGAGTTGGCAGTGGCTTCCTCCTTAAGGCTTTATGAGCTCTCTCCAATTCAATTCCATTTCGAAAATTTTCTTCTCCTAGAACTCTAGGAATCCATTTTTTTTAAATTCCACAGGATTTTCTCTTCCTTCAGAATCTTCTTTTAAACTGAAAATCTCAATATTATTTTGTCTACTT
The DNA here is from genome assembly GCF_036971445.1 of Narcine bancroftii. Classification (NCBI taxonomy): domain Eukaryota; kingdom Metazoa; phylum Chordata; class Chondrichthyes; order Torpediniformes; family Narcinidae; genus Narcine; species Narcine bancroftii. The sequence continues at coordinate 131,311,064 of NC_091474.1, read as the reverse complement.
TGATTTTCCAATATATCCATCTTTTCTTTCTTCTACTTTTGCCAGACAGATTCTGAACTCTCAGCCTTCTCAATTCTATCCATACAAATATTCATGTCATTTTGACCATCTGCACATTCAATCCAACTCCCTGAACATTTTCTTTAACTTTATTAACTTCCACAGCATATTTCTTCATATCACTTCTAATGTCCTTCATATCACTTCTATGTTTAGTAAATCTCCTCTTAAAATCTGAAATTGATCCATCATTAATGAAAGCCTCTGTATTGTTGCAGCTTGACCTTTTACCTCTGAAGAACCCCCTCCAACGTCTTCTTCATCCTCTTCATCTGATTCTTCTTGATCTCCTTTTTCCTTTTGGTCACTACCTTTCTGAAAGATAGCTGTTTCTGACATTTCACCTCCACATTGCAGTTCCTTATTTCTAACACTATTAGTAGTGGTGCTATGGAGTCTCCATTCAGAAACCTATTCTTTTGTTTCACGCGTGCACGGGAAAAAACCCTTGCGCATGCACACTACGGTTTGATATTATTCAGGCAAGGTCTGCACAGCTCTAGCGCCATCTTCTCCAGTTCCCCAGAGGGGTGGCGCTGTTGCTTGCTTCAAATAAGCCATCATTGCCCGTGTCATTTGTGGAGCCTAAGGCTCAGGCTCCAACATTGAGGTAGGCTGCAACTTCTCCATTTTCTTTGGGTCTTTACTTACAGTTTTCTTATTTTTAGCTATCTTCTTTCCTCTTCCCATGCCCAGCACAATGCAGGTGGGGTCTGGAACTTTGATTTAAAAACATTTTTTTTGTGTTTTGATTTAATTTCTCCTGGGAGAGTTCAAGATTCACCTTCTTCCCTCACACTATTACACTCCCGTCCCACCATACCCAAGAGTCTCTTAAATGCCCTCACCACCATCCCCAGCAAGATATTTCTGGCATCCACAATTCTCTGTGTAAAAAAAAAACACTTACCCCTGATGCCTCCCCTAAACTTCCTTCCATTAACTTTGGACATATGTCCTCTGGTGTTTGCTGATCCTTCCCTGGGAAACTGATGTTGGCTGTCCACCCTACCTGTGTCTCTCATAATCTTATAGGCCTCTGTCAAGTCTCCTCTCACTCTTCTACGTTCCAAAGAGTAAAGTCCCAGCTCTGCTAACCTTGCCTCATAAAACTTGTTTCCCAATCCAGGCAACATCCTGGTAAATCTCCTCTGCACCCTCTCCATAGCTTCCACATCCTTCCTATAATAAGGTGACCAAAACTGAAACACAATACTTGATGTGTGGTCTCATCAGAGATTTGTAGAATTGCAACATGATCTCTCTATTCCTGAATTCAATCCCCCTATTAATGAAGCCCAGCATCCCTTCTTAACTATCCTATCAACCTGTGTGGTGTCCTGAGGGATGTATGGATTTGAACCCCAAGGTCCCTCTGTTCATCCACACTCTTAAGTAGCCGACCATTAACCCTGTACTCAGCCTTCTGGTTTGTCCTTCAAAGTGCATCACCTCGCACGTATCTGGATTGAAATCCATCTGCCACTTTTCTGCCCAACTCTGCGTCCTGTCTATATCCTCTTATCCTGTATCCTGGCAAATTTGACAATAAATAATTCAATTCAATTTATTTCAAAGCTCTCCTTGTAAATTAGCAAGCAACATCACTCTGTGAGGGAATAGCCCAAAAATTTTAACTTCAAAATATTTTCAGTTCTGAATGAAACAGCATGGACTATTATGCATGTAAGCACGTGCAGAAGAAAGAATGCAATTTTTTAAAAAATCCAGGCCCATTTCTTATCGACTATTCAAAGCAGAACGCATCACCGGTCAGGACAACACATTACCAGAGGGAAGTTCTTCACTTCGATCAGTGGTTTTCATACTGTCCCCTAAACTCACATTCCATTTTAAGCAATCCCTATGCCATACCTGCTCTATGATTAGTAAGGGATTGCTTAAGGTGGTATGTGTGTTCAGGGAGGCAGTTTGAAAACCACTGCCTTGGACCTTCAGAAAATTGGAATTTTAATTCTGCTGCAGCAATGGTTGGAAGCCTTCCCTTGTGTATGGCTCGGAGTAAAAGTCTAGGCTCATTCCCAATGCAATGATCCTTGATTCTGCTACTTAGAATATTCGCAGGAGGACTTTGCATTAATATCAGCTAATTCTGTGATCATAATGAGTTTCCAAGTCATAAACAATGCTATCAGAGCAAAGAATATCATAATAATGAACACTGGAAAGAGAAATCTCTGTGCACAATTTGGTGTATTTTACAGTCACTTTGATGTATGTTCAACACCACTTCTCAGACACGTTATGTTTCCGATTATCCAAAACGCTTGGGGCCAGTTGTTTTTTGGTTAACTGGACTTTTTGGATAACTGAGAAATTTCTTTAGCAGCCCAGTAGCATCAGTAAAATCAGCGGTTAAACCAGTGGTTCTCAACCTTTTCCTTTCCACTCACATACCACTTTAAGTATTTCCTATGCCATCGGTGCTCTGTGCTTAGTCAGGGATTGTTTAAGGTGGTATGTGGGTGGAAAGAAAAAGTTTGAAAGCCACGATTTTAATCATTCTAAATTGACTTGTTATGTGCACGGTTTCAACGGGCATGGGCCAGTGACAATTTTTCTCTAGCAAAATATTTCAGTAACAATTGGGTCTAGAGCAGTGATTCTCAACCTTCCCTTCCCACTCACATCCCACCTTAAACAATCCCTTACTAATCACAGAGCACCAATGGCATAGGATTACTTAAAGTGGTATGTGAGTGGAAAGAAAAAGGTTGAGAATCACTGGGTTAAGCAACAAGAAAAAACAATGGAAGGTTTTTCAAGCATGAAATAATGTTTAATTCTTTCCAAAAAAGATAAATGCATAAATTTAAGAAAATATATTTTGTTTTTCAACGTGCAACATCATATTACTGCTGAAAAAAACTTCAGATAACTGAGAATTTTGGTTAAGTGGTTTTCGGATAATCAGAAATGTACTGTACCTTGGAAGGGAGCAGGATGTTATTAGATGCTTGAGATAAATTTGCTTTGTATATTGGGGTGTGGGGGGGGAATTAATTCACTTCTTTGTTGGGAGATTCCCACACCATAAAATTGCCCTAATATTAGGCTTAACTTGCCAATTTCACTAATGAGAAAATTCAGTGACAATCCTTTGCCTCACCTTTAGCTCCGATATGTTTCTCTTTAGGGAGGGCTGCATTCTGGCAGTGCCATAGCAATAAATTTGCACTTTAGAAATAACAAATAAAAAAAGTCACATTTGATTAGAAGTGGAAGCAGTAATGAGGTATGCTTGGCAGGGCAGGGCAGTGAGCAAGGATATTTGATATTAAAATTGATGACTTGAACTGAACAAGGGTTCCATCTCCCTGCGCAAGAGATGTTCCTGTCTATTTTATATCATTATTATGTTTTTGTTTGAGAAAGAGTACCCATGGAATGTTAAAGTTGGGTGAAACTCCTGTTTATTAAACCTTGCTTTGCAGAGTTTGTATTCCCCCATTTCCTTCATCACAACAACAGCTGAACCACAGTGATGGACTTGGTATTGCTCTGGGATCTCTTGAAATCATGCAGTGCTCCACACAATTGTTAATTTTTGCTTTCAAACCTAAGACAAAGCCATTCAAAGTGACGTCAAGTGGAATAGTAAGGAGGTCCAGGAATCTTTTTATTTATTTACAAATTTTACACCACAATAATAAATAATTACATTACATTGAATTCAGAAGTCATTTCAAAAGGTTATGCGTGTGGTATATAACCCCCCCCCCCCTCCATATCCCCTCCATCCAAACCCCTGGAAAGAAAAAAGACCAGAAAATGCCAAGGGAATAGAGCATTAATATCATAAAGTCTATTATTGGAGGTAAACAAGAAATGAAGTCTTCAGAGAGTCTATTAAACATACAAACCCACATTTTGTAAATATGGGTGCCATATTTTCCAACATGCATGATATTTGTTTCATAAACTAAGTAATATTCTCAAGTTGTGTACAGCTACGAAGTTCGGCGTGCCATCTTTTCATACCTAAATCTGTATCTGACCTCCATGATATTGCTATACATTTCCTAGAAACTGCTAAAGCAATTTGTACAAATCAAGTTTGATACTGAGTTAATTTTAATTTAGGTCTTAGAACCTTAATATTACCCAATAAGAATTTCATTGGATCCTGTGGGAACTTAATCTTTGTAATTTGTTCCAAAATGTTACCAACTTCCAACCAAAAATGTTTAAGTTTAGGACACAGCCAAATAGAATGCAAAAAAGTTCCAATCTCACGTCCACATGTAAAACTTAAATCTGATATAGCAGGATTCAATTTGTTTAGTTGTTGAGGAGTTAAATATAACTGATGTAAAAATTATATTGAACTAACGTGTATCTAACATTTTTTTTTGTCATAGTATTCTTACATAATTCCATCCAATCTTTCTTATTTATTTGTCTGTTTAGATCCACTTTCCATCTTAATCTTGATTTATGCACCCCTATTTTTGGGGTTTTCATTTGAAGTAAATTATACATTACAGAAAAAAATTTACTTACATTGCCATTATGAATCAATAATTCCAATTCACTCCAGCTAGGTATCATCAAACTCAGACCTATTTTATTCATCAAAAATGCCTTAACTTGATAATAGCAAAGGAAAGTATTATTAGGCATGTTAAATTTACTCTTCATTCGTTCGAATGTTATAAATCTTCCATTCTCAAAACAATCCTCTATCCTCTGAATACCCATCCGCATCCAAGTCCTCAAAAATTGATTATCTATAGAAAATGGAGTAAGTCTGTTCTGACAAAGGGACATTTTTCATGAAACTAAACCTTTCCTACCTATTTCATAATCATTTTTATTCCACAATTCAATCAAGTGTTTCAAAATAGGTGTTTCCCTACTTCCTACCAAAAATTTAGAATTCCATTTATGGATAAAATCTTGTAAATTTATTTCTCCTATTTTACTAAGTTCTTTAATAACCCAAGCAGGAATTTTATCTAAATTAAACAATACATTAATAAATCTCAATTGAGGAGTTTTATAATAATTCTTAAAATGGGGAAGTTGTAAGTCCCCAAATTCAAACTTCCAGGTCAGTTTTTCCAAAGAAACACTCACCATTTTCCTTCCATAAAAACTTCCTAACAATTGCATTTAAATACTTTAAAAATGGTTGAGGAATTGACTGAAAAAACATATTGAACTCTATGGAAAATATTCATTTTAACAGTATTTGCCCTACCTAATAAGGTAATAGGTCGGATATTCCACTTATTCAAATCCTCAGCAATTTTATTAAATAAAGGTAAATAATTTATATATTTTTAAAAAATCATTATCATCCTAAATGCCTAAATATTTATTCCAGCATCTGGCCACCTAAATTTGTAGCCATTTTACACTAAATATCATCACCCTTAATTAAAGGCATAATTTCACTTTTCTCCCAATTAATTTTATACCCAGATGTTTCCCGATACTCTTCCAATCTTGCATGCAATTGAGACAAAGAATTTATAGGATCAGTCAAAAAAAAACATCATCAGCAAATAAAATAATTTTATATTCCTCTTGATTAACCTTTATTCCCTTAATCTTAAAATCTTGTTTTATAAGCTCTGTTAAGGGTTCTATTGCCAAAATAAACAATGCTGGTGATAAAGGACAACCCTGCTGTCTCAATCTAGTTAATTGAAAAGAAGTAGAAACTTGTCCATTAATCATCACCCTTGCACAAGGATTTTTATATAAGGCTTTAACCCAATTGATAAATGTCAAGCCAAAGTCAAACTTTTCTAATACTTTAAACAAACAAAATCCCATTCTAGTCTATCAAAGGCCTTCTCTGCATCCAAGACTACAGCCACACTTAAATTGTCTCCTTTCTGAGCTAAATTAATTAGGCTAACCAATTTAGCAATGTTATCAGCAGATTATTGCTTTTTGACAATTCCCGTTTGGTCCATATGAATTAAATTTAGTAAATATTTAGCTAATCTATTTGCTAAATATTTTCCAACAGTTTTATAATCCACATTGAGCAATGATATCAGTCCACAAGATGCTGGATTTAACAGATCCCTATCTTTTTTTGGTATAACTATTATTATTGCAGTGAGAAAGATTCCAGTAAGGAATGAGATTCTGCCACTTGATTTAACATCTCCAAAAAGGAAGTATTAATAGGTGCTTAAACTTCTTTAAAAAACTCGGGCGGAAAACCTTCCTTCCCCAGTGACTTACCTTTTGCAATGGATTGTGATTCACTGACTTCTCTTGCTGTAAAAGGAACATCTCAATGTCTTTGATCTTAATATTTCAAACTAGATAAACTTATCTGAGCCAAAAAAAAAATTAACTTCATCTCTACTAGACTAAGGTTTATATAAATTAGAATTTATATAAATTCTAATTTGGCCAAGCCAAAGAAGAATACAAATCTTTAAATAAATCACTAATTTCCGGAGGTTTATAAGTAATCCTCTTTGGCCTTTTCCTAACAGCATTAATTATTCTAGAAATTTGTTCTGTTTTTAACTACCACACAAGAACCTTATGGGCCCCTTCTCCTAATTCATAATACCTGTTTGGTTCTCTTAATTAATTTTTCTGTTCTGTAAGTCTGAATAGTATTATAATGAAGTTTTTTATTATTAATTTCTTTCTTTTTTCATCTGAAACCTTCCTTTGTAAATCCTTCTCCAAATCTTCTATTTCCATTTCCAATTGGTCAATTTCTTTCATATAATCTTTCTTAATTTTCACTGTAAAACATTATCTGACCACTGAAGTATGCCTTCAATGCATCCCAAACAAATAAATTATTAACTATTGAATTAGAATTTATTTCAAAAATTCTTGGATTTGCTTTGTTATAAAGTCACACAAATCCACCCTCTTCAGCAATGTAGAAAAAAGTCTCCACCTATAAACTGCTCACTCCTTCTTTGGAACCAAACGTGTCATTGAAAGCAGTGAGTGATTAGACAAAATTCTGGCCTTATAGTCCACATGTATAACTCTTCCTTGCAGTTGGGCTGATATAAAAAATTAGTCTATTCTAAAATTAGAGTCGTGCCTATGTGAATAAAAAGAATAATCCCTTTCTTTAGAATTTAACCTTTGCCAATATCTACCAAGTTCAACTGTTTTATTACGCTCAAAGTTACCTTTGGTGCTTTAGTCGAGCAACTGATCTTATCATTTTAACCAAAACTGGATCAAGACAACAATTAAAATCCCCTCCTATCATGTGCTTCAGCTAAAAACACAAAAGTATCATGAATAAACGCTTTATCATCAACATTTGGTGCATAAATCCTCATATGTCCACATTTCAGAATAAATTTGAGCTCCAGGAATCCTTGATCTCATCGTTCACGAGTGCACTCAAAGCCAGGTCATTGGAAGTGAGAAAGCGATGGAGGGAAAAAAAAATCACCTGCCACAAAACTTCTGAGCTCCCATTAATGAAAAATCCATTAACTGGCAGATCCAGTAACAGTCAAACTCTATTTTTATCGATAGCAACATTTCCTTTCTTCTTTCATTTATAAATTGACCTCTCTAACCTTGCAGTAAATCAGATTATTTGTCTTTTCTATCACAGTCTTTTATTTTAGCCTCAATCCCAAGATTCTTCTGTCAACCACAGCCTTTTTGTCATTTGTTATTTCATCGATTTTCTGCAAATTTTGCAACTTTTTTTTTCTGCAACCACTAACTTCACAAGAAAATAAACTTCCTGTGGCAGATGTTGCACTGCAGCTGAGTGTAGTGTTTGCCAGCATATTTTTTCTGCAACGATAACTGGACCAGTATGGAACTGCATGCATTCACGAGTTGTTCATTTATACATTTAAAAAAAATAAAATTCATCAAACAACCTATAAAAGATTTGTGACTTATTTAGAAACCTATTAACACCAGATTCTCTCGCCATGCAGAGATGAAATGTGCCTGCACACATATAGAGGGGATAGAGATTAAATAAAATTCCGTTGATAAACGATTGAGGTTGCAAACTACTTATGGGTTAAGGATTTGGCAGCCAAGAAAGATAGTTTCTTTGCTAACTGTACCAACAAAGAGGTTGCAACCTTAAAATTACAGAGCTCATAAACCACTCATTCACATTATGGGCAAATGGAAATTTGGAAATTCCCCTTAAAATTATCAATGGCAAATGGCCAAAATCAAAAGTGGTAGATTTTTATAAGACAATGAAATTAAACATTCCAACACCAAGGTGGTTAGGAATAGAGTCAAGATGCAATTAGCCATCACCTCACTGAATCCTAGAAAGGACACAAGGGCTGAATGGCAAGATCGTATTGGTCCTTGATACCACACAAGCAAAAGACTACCTGTGGTTTATTATCTGCTTTCTTCCCCAGACAGTCCTGGATGATAGATGAGTGAGCATAATACTGTTTGGAGAAAAAAAAACACAATTGTTTTAGCACTCCTCATTAATTACAGAGAGTCCATTGATGTCAAGGATTATAAATATGTATAATGTTTTGTTGTGACCTGTCCAGCAAGCTCCATGAATGCTTCTGCACATTGAGTGTCAGCTCAAGGTATATTTGTGCTCGGAAACAAAGCTTCAGTCCTTCACTTCCAACCTAACAAAGTTGAAAATCTAAATCTGTTAGAAAAAAATAACATGATGTATCGAACATTAAAATAAAGTATTCAGCAGATCAGGCAGCTTTTGTGGAGAAATCAGAAGGACCACACTAGTCTTCATTGATGGGATGGCGGTAGACAGAGCAAGTTTCTAGGAGTCCTTATGTCAGTTAAATCCCCTGGAGCCAACGCACCGAGGTAACTGAAAAAAGCCCACTAATGCCTTTACTTTATAAGGAGTTTGAGGAGGTTTGGCATATTGCTGAATACTGCTGAACTTCTGCATGTGTACTGTGGAAAGTATGCTGACTGATTGAATCATGGCCTGGATTGAAAACTTGACTGCCCAGGAATGTAGTCAGCTGCAAAAAGTGGCAAACCTAGCCATTTCCATCATGGGCACCAACTTCCCATCCAATGAAGACATTTATGTGAGCCACTGCCTCAAGAAAGCAGCCAATATCACAAAAGATTTCTCTCACCCTGGATACCTTCAGGCAGAAGATACTAAACTCTGAAGTCCAGCAATTTTTGGTTTAAGACTAGTTATTTTCCAACAGCTATCAGGCTCTTGAACCTCCTTGTACTATTCTAACCATAAATTAGTCCATGGCTACCAAAAGATCTGTCTGCATTATTGAAATGACATTTTTTTCTTGCATCAGCTGCAAGCCCAAAAAATTGGTTATGTATCTTTGTGATATAAATTACACAGTTTGACTTGCTAAGTTTCTCCCACATTGTAATTTGACTTCAATCATAGTATCTGTAGATTGTGTTTTATATTTATTTTCTCTTTTTTTGTTTTGGCATTTTGTGGCAATTTAATGTATTCTTTAGTAGCTGGAATATCTAATATACCAGTTAGTTGTAGCCAATGAGAATTTCAGTGCATCTGTCCATTGTACTCATAAAATATAACAATAAGCACTCATCTTGTCATCTCCTCTCAGAAATAGCATTTCAGATCAGGTCATTAGAATATTGACCATGCCTCTATGGAATTAATTGGTTGTAGATTTATCAACTGTAAGACTCTTCCACTACCAATAGCGTTACCTCTGGAAGCTTCCAAGGATTTTCCCTTTTATCTTTGATTTTTTAACTACCTCTCAACAGCATCTTACAAATTTAGGCCATTGTTTGGGTGAAACTGAGCCAGCCAAGTCACAATCTTGGTGTCACTCCTGCGCTTTGGTCTATATGTCTGTGACATCACAATGACCACCTGTTTCTCCCTTGTACATAACTCAGCACAATCACTGCTAAAGCCATTATCCATGCCTTTGATTAAATGATGCACTCCACTGCCAGTGACTGAGTGTTGAAATCTCTGGTGACCAAGGGATTTTTCTGTTTAACTCAGTTTATTGTAATGTGTTCTGAAGTACTGTGGAAAAATGTATTTTCTATGCTATCCAGTAAGTAAACAACTTCTTTCGTTATTGTTAAGCAAGTAAAGTACAGTACAAAGAGCAAAATTACAGTGCTCAGTTAGAATGAAACAAAGGCAACATTATTTTTTCATGTGAGGTTCATTCAGGTGTCTTCTAGCAGTGTGGAAAAATCTGATCTTCAATCTGATGGTATGTGACCTTAACATTTGTGAATTTTTTCCCCCACAGGAGTGGAGATGAGGAGAGTGTTGGTGTGGTGTGATACGTCGTTTAGTATGTTGCCTGCTTGTTTGAGGACTAGATGGAGTGGATGGAGGGGAGGGGAGGGGGTTAACTGTGATGATCTGAGCTGTATTCAAAACTCACTGCAGTTTCTTTCAGTTTTAGGCAGAGTAGTTCCTGAACCATACAGTGATGCTTCCTGACCAGATTAGAAAACAAGAGAGAATTTTTTTTACTTTTAAGCACTTTCTAACCAGGAACCCATTCTTCCCTAATCAGAAATAGATAAACCACAACACAAATATAATGTGCAGATTTATTTCATCTTGATTGAATTTTTCAGTTCTTCAATTTGGCCATGTGAAAATATGGTAGCAAAAACTTTTGAACTCTTCTTGACTGTGTGGCCAGCACAATTTAAATGCCATCTACAAGTCACTGCCACTAATTTCATCCTTGAATCAACATTTAGTGTAGATTGTCATGGAAGTCTCTCTACTGCTATTGGCTGAATGGAAACGGCAATGAGGAAGTGTACAGGAGGGAAATAGATCAGCTTGACAAATGGTGTAATGACAACAACCTTGTGGTCAACGTCAGCAAAACCAAGGAGATAATTGAGTGCTCAGTAGTGGAGAGGATCAAGAATTTCAAATTCCTGGGTGTCACCATCTCCAAGGATCTTTCCTGGAACCTCCACGTTGATGCAATCACAAAGAAGACTTGCCAGCGGCTATACTTTGTGAGATGTCTGAGGAGGTTTGGTACGTCATTGAAGACTCTCATAAACTTCTACAGGTGTACTGTGGAGAACATTCTGGCTGGTTGCATCACTACCTAGTATGGAGGCACCAACTCTCAGGCCAAGAATTAACAACCAAAGGGTTGTTAATTTTGCCTGCAACATCACAAGCACCAGACTTCACTCCATCAAGGTCATCTCCATGAGGCACTGATTTAAAAAAGCAGCCTCTATTCTCAAAGAACCCCACACTCAGGCCATGTCTTCTTCACTCAACTACCACCGAGGAAAAGGATACAAGAGCCTAAGGAGGAGCACTCAATGGAAAAGGGCAGCTTCTTCCCAACTGCCATCAGATTCCTGAATAATCAATGAACCAAAGACACTGCCTTACTTTTCGTGCTCTATTATTTTTATTTTTTTATAGTAAGATGATTATGATATGAATGTTTGCACTATGATGCTGCGCATAGCACCGAATGTCATGACTTGTTTATGACAATAGATTCTAATCTCCCACACAAAACTATTTGTCACTCATTTCTGAACCATCTCCAATGCCCTGTGGTACTTTTGGTTAAATTATTCAAATATATCCCTCTATTTTTCTTCTACCTCACCCATGATTTATATGAAATTAATATTATACTGTAGCAGCCTGCGGCCCACACCTCGGGCCAACACCAGAAATGGCCGTCGAACACAGCAACTGGCAAAACCTCGCACGGGCTGATATGCCCATTTTCATAGGCCATTGGTGGAATGGTGGAACTGGCCAACAACTGCCAGCAAATCGCAGAGGGCCCAATCAAGGCCTGGATGCTGGAACCAACCAATTGGTGGCTGGCCCGCTCAAGCCACGCCTCAGTGAGCTGACTATCAAAGGCAGAGCCACCCCTCAAAAAACTCAGTGTTGAATACACTCTACTGGCATGCGTGTCTTCTTTCCTCTGCCAGTTTCAAGCTACAGCCGAGGTGCTTTAACCGTGAGCTATAACCTGGCTGTAGCAGTAGCGACTCCACTACAATGCATTGATTTCTGCAGGATAAATTTTATTTGCTGAAATTGATGAACAATTCCATGGGGCTGGTAAGAAGCAAGAGCTTGCAAAACTAACTTTGCAATAAAATGTGCTCAATATTCCTTTTGACAGCTTGTTGGCAACTTGATGACCATATAATCAAAACCAATTATGTCCTTTCGTAAACCCTTTATATTTCCTGCCTCAAAGTGCATTGCCAATTTTATCTAGTCTTTCACTTTCAGCAAGCATGATTATTTCCAACTGAGCCTTAAAGCAGCTATTTATGTTTCTGTATGCAGTGCTGCAATGTCGGCCTGTACTCCACTGCCACTAATTTCATCCTTGAATCAACATTTAGTGTAGATTGTCATGGAAGTCTCTCTACTGCTATATTTACATGTTTTAGATTCAGTTACAGTCCTCTAAGGACGATCTATGTTCAATCCTTGATTTTAAATTGCATAACAGAACATTTTTCTAATTCCCGGTTTTTCCAAAGAGCGTCAATGCAATCTGTCCACGATGGAACAGCTGCCACCAGTTTGAGTTGGGAGAATGCTTGTTACATATTTCCTTTATGTTTCCTTCATAGCTCGAAATTGAGTGCAAGATGCATCTAATGTGGCCTTTGTTAAGTTACAGCCAAGTAAGTATCTTTTCAATCTCATTAGGATGGGACTGAATTTGAAACAGTCCCAGAACAAAGTATTGCTGGAGAGACAGACAGAACATTTGGTCAGTGTTTCTGGTTTGGAACCTTCAAGAATTCTCCAGCAATTCTTCGTTTGCTCAAGATCCCAGAATTTGATGTTTTAGTTTTTATCTTTGAAACAGACACAGTTGAACCCCAAAAGACACAGATCAATACATTTCTCCTTAAGTGGGAACGTTTAAATTTCAGAACATTTTGCACATCATTCAGCTGCAGCATGCCAAAGAACCTTCAAATAAGGAATGTTTTTCAATTATTAATGTGACACATACTCCTACCATAAAGGATCACTTGAAATAAACATAAACATAAAGTGCACAGCAGGAACTTGCAAAATATAAATTAAATGAAAAAAAAACTCAAAAAGTTGCAATTGAAGGACCTGAAATACTGGTTTTCTATCCTGCTGGGCCTGGAAATTTACTCACTGCATTCAAAGACTCATGGGATTGGAGAACAGTTGGAGACAAGTGCATTTGAGCGTAATTTTACTCAGGAGTTGGTTTTTGCAGGTGGTTTGATGAACCAGAGGTTTTGATGGGCAGTTATAAAAGTCTCAGTGTACTTACATTACACTTTCAACCCACATATGCCCAAAGAATCTCTGATCTTTCTTGTTTCTTGATTGTTTTGCAACAGATTAGAAGACTCTCATGGAGGAAACTCCAAGTTTAAGTTGGTTGTCACATGTACCAAGGAGCTGTAATGGAGGTTGTATGCAAGCAGACCAATGGGCCTACATAGCATTGCAGATCAAACACAAAAATGGAAGTGTGGAGTGGGATGAATCTTTTAATATGTTCACTCCTTTTTCAAGGCAGAGAGAATCGATAAAGAGGAGGAGTGTGTATGTGATTGCCTGAGTTATATTCACAACACTCTGCAGATTCTTGCAGTCTTGAATAGAACAGCACCCATACCATACATGATACTCCTGATAAGATGCTTTCAGTGGTGTATCTGAAGAAATTGTTAAGAGATGCAAGTAATATACCAAATTTCCTCAGGCTTCTAAGGAAATAGAGGTACTGGTGTGCTTCCTTGCCCATTGCATCAATGAGGGTGGACCTTGACAAGTCACTGGAAATGTTTAACCCCGAGAATTTACTCTCCACCTCAGTACCATTGATGCGGACCGTGGAATGAGCTCTGTCCCTATCCTGGAAGTCTATAATAAGTTCCTTGATCTTGCAAACATTGAGGGAGAGGTTGTCCAGGCACCGAAGCACCTCCATCTCTCTTCTGTGCTGCGACTCCTCGTTGTTAGAGATCCTGCCTATGACAGAAGTTTCATACCTGAATTTATAGATTAAAACTGGGGTCTGAGTGCACAGCTTTGTAATGCCCCTGAGTTGAGGAGGTTGTGGTAAACCACTATTGTATCACAATTGGCTGCTGCTGACTGGACACGCCTCCCAAGACTGATCCTACCCATAGCCCCTTGCATGTTCGCCTTTCTCTTGGTTTCGATTAGTTGATGAGGTTGTCAGTGGTTCCAGTCTTTAGTTAATAAAAGCCTGATAGTTTCACAATATCAGCCTTTTGTAATTACTGATGGTACATCAGAGGTACTGCCACCAATCCCTACTGATTGTGGCTTTTATGACAGAAAGTTATGGATCCAATTGCGGAGAGGCGTGCTGAGACCAAAGTCACATAGCTTTGGATTTGTTTGTTCGGTACTATTGTGTTGAAAGCAATAGTTTTAATTGATAAATAGTGCTCTGACATAGGTGCCCTTGTTGTCCAGTTATTCCCAGGCTGATTGCAGGGCTAGGGAGATAGTATCTATTGTGTCAATAAGCAAATTGGAGTGGATTGAAGGTGGCTGCTTGGTTCGAGGTACTGTAAGCCATGATCAACCTCTTGAAACACTAAATGATCATTGACGTCTGACCTATGACCAGTACTCATTTAAGCCTGTCACTGCACTTATCTACATCACCTGTGGCTGCCTCGAAGCAAGTGGGTACTTCAGCCTATTGGAGCGAGGTTGCTGTTCAAAACCAGTGTTTGGTGACAAAATTGCAATGTCATGGTTCTCGATTGAATAATCTGCTGAAATTATGCACTGCATCGATGTATTTAAATTTGTCACAAAATATTTTGTACAGTGAGAAGGGTTTTTCTGTGAATAGACTAACGGATTACTGCGAACATGCATGTCACCATATAAAGAGCACAATGGGTGGCACAGTTAGTGTAGTGGTTAGAACAACAATATTGCAGCTCCAGTGACCCAGTTCAACATGGGTTTCCTACAAGTACTCTGGTTTCCTCCCACCCTTCAAAATGTGTGAGGGTTGTTGGTTGATTGGGGTATTGGGGCAGCACAGGCTTATGGGCCAGAAGGACCTGTTACTGTGCTGTATGTCTAATTTTTTTTTAATGCAGAGGTGAGATAACAATGGAAAGGAAAATTAATTAACACCCAGCAGTAGGAGCATGAGAACACTATTGTGGGGTTCATTCAGGAGCCTGATGGCTGCAAGCAAGAAAGTTTATTTAAGCCTGTTGGTGCATGCTTTAATACTCATAAGTCTTCTCCCTGATGGGATGATGGAGAAGAGAGTGTGTCCTTCAGTCTGTGGTTCCTGTTCATTAGTGGTGGGAGGTGCAGATCGTGTCAATGGATCTCTCAGACCTATCCCACAACAGTAAAATAATATTTCTGTGATTCAAGGATTTCTGATCATGAAAGACTCATTTGGGTGCATGTAGGAAAATTACCACGATGATTTATTTTCTAGAGTTTGTTTTCTTCTG
Source organism: Narcine bancroftii (assembly GCF_036971445.1). Classification (NCBI taxonomy): domain Eukaryota; kingdom Metazoa; phylum Chordata; class Chondrichthyes; order Torpediniformes; family Narcinidae; genus Narcine; species Narcine bancroftii. Next base: position 131,295,527 of record NC_091474.1, on the reverse strand, counting down.
TAATATTTGCTCATCGTCAGGGAGAAAGATGAAGTCATTTTGATGATTGCAGGAATGTTTTTTAAAATTCAATCCTAGGATTGGACATTACTGGCCAAGCCACCATTTATTGTGTATTCCCAATTACCCTCAATTGAGAAAGCAGTTAAAGCTCCACCAGATTAATGTGTTTGGAGTAGATTTCCACCTCTAAATTTATTGGTAAACCATTTGTTTTGTTCTCGACAATATCTGGTCCTTTCATTGTCACCATTCCAGATACCAGTTTTATTCTAAATTTATTTCCTTGTAATTAAATTACCCAGTGCCCATGGTAAGATTTCATCATGTTATAATAGCTTCATGGTGCTGGTCTCTGGATATTGATGAATTAGTTTAACCAGTAAACCACTGTACCCCATACATGATGCTTTTGGATGCACTCTTCAACCCTGTTGCTCTCTCATGCAAGTTCAATTTCATGTAAGTTCAATCCTCCTCCCACTGACTCACAGGCATCAGAATAAAGTCTGATTAGAAAGCTTAGATTTCCCCTCATCTCCCTTCATCTTTGTGGAAGGGAGGAATAATACAGGATATTGCTTGAATCACATCTCAAGAAATGAGTCCCATGATTTTACTTGCTCTGATCATCAATAATCTATATGCAGATGATCCAGTTAGTTATGAACATCCCATCTGAGTCATCATCCTTAATAACCATCAGTAGACTGAGCGGCAAGCAGTACATTTAATATGGTTAACTTCACAGGAAGCAGTCTGTTGTGAACTGTTTCCTTGACAACTGCATCTCTATGCTTTGAACTCTGAGCTGCACAAGACATTCTCCAGTCTCTGCAAACCACTTACATAGATAGATAAAATAAATAGATAAATAGAGAGAGAGAGAGAGAGAGAGAGAGATAAATGTACAGAGACATTTTTTTATTGGAATGGATGCCTCCTGTGTGAATGTCCCCATCAATAGTGTGCTCTGCTAGATGATCAGATGTACATCAATGAACCATTTTATCATGATGTCTAGGCAAAGTCAATGCATCAGAAGGCTGCACCCTTCAATTCAAACATGAACAAAGTTGAAAAGCTAATTTCCTCCTGAGAGATTTTGCATAACTGAATTTATTCTTTAACTTTTCTTTGGGCGCTCTGTCTCTAATCAAAACTTAGGGGGATTGATTTGAAGCCATCGTTGATCCCATCACAAATAAGATTTGCCACGTGATCATGCTCTGACTGGAGTCTTCAGGATGTAATTGTATGAAGCACCCAAAAGCAAATAAAAACACTTGTGCTTGTAAAACATTCTTTAAAAATTGATTGGGAACATCATCTGGTTTCACTTGTTATTAATATTTCTTTCCAATTTCCAATTACATCATGAGTCTACATATGTTGGGCGATCAGTGGGACCGTGGAGGCCGAATGGTTGCAAGCATAAGATTACTATGCCCCAAGGAAAATTTACAACAGAGAACTCATAGATTCTTTTTAAAAAAGCACTAAACCCTCCCTACTCCATAATCCTCTATTTTACATCCATCCATGTGCCTGTCTAAAAATCTCTTAAATGTCCCTAATGTTTCATCCTCCACCACCATCCCTGGCAAGGCAATCTTGGCACCCACAACTCTCTGCATGTAAAAAAAATGTTTCTCTGTTGTCCCCCCCTAAACTTCCCTCCCTTAACTTTGTACATGTGTCTTCTAGTATTTGCTTTTCCTGCCCTGGGAAACAGGTGCCGGCTGTCCACCCTATCTATGCCTCTACCAAGTCTCCTCTCATTCTTCTACACTCCAAAGAGAAAAGTTCCAGCTCTGCTAACCTTGCCTCATAATACTTATTTTCCAATGCAGGCCACATCCTCATAAATCTCCTCTGCACCCTCTCCATCGCTTCCACATCTTTCCTATAATGAGATGACCAGAACTGACCACAAGTACTCAAAGTGCAGTCTCACCAGAGATTTGTAGAGTTGCAGCATGACTTCTCTACTCTTGATCTCATTCCCCCTGCAAAATACAATATGTTCACAATCACTACTCAGGAGACAAAGTCTTGGAGAACAAGTTCTGTTTTATTTCGGGTCTGCAGAGCCGGGTGTCCCTTAGTCCCAAGACACACTGGAGATTTGAAATCATCACTCTTTTGTACATTTCCGCGCTTAGCAAAGACACCTCCCCTCACAGCTCCTTCCAATCGGAACCCTAATATTTCACAGCCTTCCCATCCTCCCTGATACTACAGGGTTCCTCCTTGTTCATACATCACTTGCTATGTTAATCAGGCAGCCTTGTCATTGGGGACGTCCAGGTTAATATTTATATTCTCATTAAGCAAGCGCAGTAGTGACTGCAGGTTACCCTAGGTCATTTTGCCAGTTTAAACCAGAATTCATTGTCCTTGAAGATTCTGATACACAAGGGGTCGGTCCACTAACTGTTAGCTAACTGTTCTCAAGTTCTAATCTAATCACATTCCATTACTTCTCACAGTGGTGCTAGTTTAATCACATTCCACCACTATTCACACCCCTATTCATACCCCTATTAATGGTCCAGCATCCCATAGGCCTTCTTAAATCTATCAATCTGTGCTGCAACCTTTTTTTTAAACTTTATTTAAGATTTTAAAACATGAATAAGATATAAGATTATGTTAAAAAAAATTAAAAATGAAATAATGAAATTACAATACATCAGTAATCTAAACAAACTATACCCCCCCAATATTTATTGCACAACATTAATAAACCGACTCAAATTAATCCAACCCCCCCTCCTTCTCCCCCCCCACAATAAAGAGTGAAGGATTAATAAGATGAGTAATATATGTAAGAGAAAAAAAACCACTTACAAAAAAAAACAAAAACATTAAACAATAATCAATTCTTAAAAAAGAATTGTAGCATGAGAAAAAAAGATTAAAAAAACTTTCTCGACAAAAATAAACCTTCACCAAATATCAACTAACTTCACATCTATCATCATATTAGTCACATAAACCACCATCTTAAAACAAAATCCAAACCTCATTAAGCATTATACAATTTAATTTTAGTACTCTTCCACCATCTTTCCCTTTTGCTCTTGAATACTTATCCAATAAAAGCCCCAATACCACATTTAAATATCCCCAATCATTACTTTAAAATTCACATATCCAAATAATAAAAACAAATCTACAACAAAAACTATATCTTCAACAAATGGAGCATAAACAACAAACAAAATTCAAGCCTTATTAAGAATTGTACAATTCAATTTATAACTTTCACCATTATTCCCTTCGTTCTGTAACTAAGATAATGAAATAATTTACACCAGAATTATCACTCCTTTCACCTTGAAGTTAAATAAAAAATAAAAAGCTTATCCATCCCATTCAGATTTAAATTTCAAATATTCCTTATCTACTAAATAAACTTTACAAAAAAAACCACATCAACTTTTAATTTTTTAAACAAGCAAATACTTTCTTATTTGTAATAAAATTATTAAAACCGTATTAAAAAAAAACAAATTTAAATTTAAACATTACTTAAAAGAACACACAAAAAAAAGAGAAGGAAAAAAAGAAAAAAAAAGAGAGAAAGAAAAAAAAAATTCCCTCCCCTTATCCCCTCCTAAAACTACAAAAAAATATATATAAAAAATTTTTTACAAATAATAAAAATAAACCTTCACTCCTCAATCCAAAAATTAATAAGAAAAAAAAAACAGGCAGGAGGCAACTGCTACCTCCTCCTGGGTCAACCGCTCATTGCGGTAACTCCCACACAATATCGGGTGTGAGATAACTCACACGTAGCTGATGACTTCTGGAAAATAGTGACCACCCAGCTCCCTCTCCCAACTCACGTTTCACATAAACTATCATCATTATTTAAAATTTTCTCAAAAAGAGAGAAAAAAAAAATCTCTTTAGTATTTTTTAATCAACTTTATCACTTCGACCACCATTATTTCCATTTCTCCCTGGAATTCGATTCCCATCTTGTATCTCCACTCTCTTTGGAGACCGTGGAGGACTACGTCTTTCCTGAAATTGTATAATTGGTAACGATTGAGCAAAATCCATAGCTTCCTTAGGATCATCAAAAAATTTTGATTGGTAACCATCTTGAAAAATCTTCAGTACCGCAGGATATCTAAATGTTGCTTTATAACCTTTTTTCCACAACACTTCTTTCACAGAATTAAATTCACGTCGTTGAGACATAACTTCTTGACTCAAATCCGGATTTAAAAAAAACACGATTATTCTGAACCATCAAAGGAGATCTTCTTTGTTGTGCACTTCTTATGCCCACATGCAAAATTGTCTCTCTATCATAATAATTTAAACAACGAACCAAAACAGGTCGTGGCTTTTGTCCAAAAGAAGGCTTTCTTCTCAAAGCTCTATGTGCTGCACATTCCAGTATTAAGCCTTCCGGGAACTTATCTTGTCCTAATACTTGTGGAATCCACTCAGTAAAGAATTTTCTTGGATCTGATCCTTCCATATCTTCTGGTAAACCAACAATTTTTATGTTATTCCGTCTGGATTGATTCTCCAAATAATCAACCTTTTTCATTAAATTTTTATTCTGAATTTGTAAAGTTTCAATTGTTTTATTGTCACCTCGTAATTGATCTTGTACCTCAACTAAACCTTGGTCACAAAAATCAAGTCTTTCTCTCGTTTTAAGCTTAAAAGCTCCATAATCAGCCATCTGTTGAGTATTAATATCCACCAAGGTATTAAGTTTAGTATCAAGTTGATCTAAAGCTTTAACAAATTATTTCAATATAGCAGCTAACTTAGATTCAAGATTCTTAAGAAACTTATCCACTGAAGTAGATTCAGACACAGTAGGATCCAGTTGTTTCTGAATAGCCAAAAGGTCTTGTATTCCCTCCCTTAATTTAACTGCTTTTCTTGCAGTGTGACTTCGTGTAGAAACCCCGCCATAACCTCCCCAGTAATATTTGGAGGTTGATGCCGAGGGTTATCCCCAAGCCATATTCTGTCAAGCATCTCCGACACATTGAGGTCTATAGGAATCTTCATTTCAGATGGTGCACTTCACAGCGCCACCACTACATCAGTCAGTGGACGTCCCTTTAACTGCAAGCCTTCAGCTGGCAGCTTCCCAGCTGTTTCAGCTGTCAAAGGCTCTGTGACAGCGCTCATAGCGGGCATTGACTGAAATACACGCACCCGGCTAGCCCTTTGTTCTAAGGGCTGCCGGGTGCCATTTTTAGAGAGCCCTACCGGCAGAGAACGGAGCTCCGCTGCTGATTCCTGTGCTTCTCCTGGATCCATTCCACGCTGAGTCCTGGCTTCTTGTAAACAAGTAGGCTCTGATATCTTTGGAAAATGTAATTTCTTAACAATCTGTTGCCGTTTTTTCTTGCTTTTTTTCAACAATTGTACCATTGGAAACTAGTTTAACAGCTCTAATTATATCTAACCTTGAAAAGATTTTAACGGGCATTTAAAGACAAAACAACACCAAAGAGTCGGGAGAGGACTGGAAGGCACGTCTATTCCTTACGCCATCTTGCCACACCCCCGTGTGCTGCAACCTTGAGGGATGCATGGACTTGGACCCTAAGGTCCCTCTGTTCACCCACACTCTTCAGTAGCCGACCATTACCCTGTACTCAGCCTTCTGGTTTGTCCTTCAAAAATGCATGAGCGCAAACTTATCTGGACGGAACTCCATCCTCTTGTAACCTTTCACAATCTTCAGCTCCATCAACAACTCCTCCAACTTTTGTATCATCTGCAAACTTACTGACCCATCCTTCCACCATTTATAGAAATCACAAAGACCAGGGGTCCCAGAACAGATCATGCCAGAGTTTTCAATTCTAATCATCACTTGTTGTGAGTTGAATTAAGGATTTCTATTTTTGAATCCAACTTGTACAAATGCTCATCATTTGGAGGCATTTGCAGCAGATCTCTTAGCCAAGCACAAAGATGTGAAGCAGCACAAGAAGATATTGGTATTGAGCATTTTCCTATGATACAATAGAACTTCTGAGTACTTTCTGGACACTGAACTATAACTTCCAATTGCAAATAAACACAGAAATGCTGGAGGAACTCAGGGGATCTTGCAACATCCATAGGAGGTGAAGATATATTACTGATGTTTCAGGCCTGAGCCTTTCATCAAGGTATAAGCAAAAAGCAGGCAAGCATTATAATCAACGACTAGGGAGAGAGGGAGAAGAATGGGATGAGTCAAGACTAATGGGATAAAAGGAGTCAATTAGATATGAGGAGAGGAAAGGGGAGAATTGATTTTGGCTCTGTGAATGGAGATAAAAGGAAAAGGGAGAGAGAGAACTAGAGGAAAAGATGGGAGAAAAAGAGGGGTATTTAACAGAATCCGGAGAAGTTGATGTTAATGCCATCTGGTTGGAGGGTGGTACAATTTGTTCCTCCAATTTTCAGGTGGTCTCATTTTGGCAGAACATGAGATCATGTCAGACATGTCAGAAAAGGAATTGGATGGGGAATTGAAATGGGTGGCCACTGGGAGATCCTTGCTATTGTGGCAGACAGAGCCAAGATGCTCAATGAAGCGATCTCCCAGTATTTCTAATGTAGAAGAGACCACAATGCGAGCACCGGATGCAGTAGATGACTCATGCAAATTCACAAAGGAAGTGTAGCTTCATTTGGAAGGTCTGTACATGGCTCAAAATGGAGTTGAGGGAGGAAATGGGTGCAATGGGAGCATCTCCTGTGGTCACAGGGGTAGGTACCAAGGGGGTGATTGGTGGAGAGGGAGGAGTAGACAAGGGAGTCACAGAGGTAGCAGTCTCTGTGGAAGGCAGAGTGGGAAGGTAAAGGCAATATTTTTCTGGTGGTGGGATCTCATGGTAGGTCGCACAAATAGCAAAGGAGGATATGTTGGACACTAAGGCTGGTGGGGTGGTAGTCAACAATGAGTGGAATCCTATCTTGTTGTGTGTGGCAGGGGAGATAGCCAGGGCAGATGTATGGGTAATTAAGGAGATGCTGGTGAGGGCTGAGTTGATAGTATTTTTTAATGAAAATTTAACACCCTCTTTGTGGGTCAGTTGAGTAGAGTGCAGTACTTTTTCTGCAGCATTTAAAACCCTATTTGTGGGTCAGTCAAATGGAGTGCAATATTTCTTCTGTAAATTTAAAAACCTTTTTGTGGATCAGTCGAAGTGCAAATCTGTCTAAAACCACACAATGAGGCCAAGTGGGTTTCTCATTCTCAAAAAGGAGGTTGAACAGCGGTTTATTCTTGTGCTGCTTCCTTAAAATGGCCTCTTGAACAAACAATGCACTGTCTTTTTAAGAAGCTGGTCACATGGTCTTTGCACCTGGCTTCTCCAGGTCTTCTGTGTTGATTCTGCAAATATATCCAGTAAAAGGAACATAATGTCTTTGAAACTTGCTGCTAGTTCACAATCACTTTCCAAAACCTTCAAGATTTGTTTAATTTGTACTCTTAAAAGGACAGTCCACACAATAAAATTAACTGAAAAATGAAAGAACATCAAAACAAATTTTGAGCTGTAAGAGCAAATTTTTAATGGCAAACAACAATGTTTGAAGTAATACTTTACATGACATAACACAGACAAATATACATTTTTCAGTAACACTGCAAACTTAACCTTTTGAAAGGCAATCAACAAAAAAAAATTCAGAACTTTCTTGACTGCCCAACCATTCCCAAAAATCTCCCAATGGAAATTGTCTGAATTGGACAAGCCAACTTGCCTTGACTAACTATATAACCAAAATAAGTCACAGTAACAAGGCCAAGTTCATTCTTTGCCAAATTAACCATAAGGTTGGCCTTTGAGAGTTTGTCAAAGTTTCACTTGGACCAATTCACAGACTTCCTGCAAATGATCTTTACATTTCGAGACATAATCTAGTAATTTCAACTGGACATCCTCGTTAATCCATTGTTCTTTCAACAATCAGAAAGGTCCTCTGACTTGCTATCCAAACCCCAACTCAAAAATGCTAAAGCCCAATGACTCTACATAATCTCATATTGCAAACAAAAGCCTATGGACACCCTAATTCCAGTCCTTCTCATGCTAAACAAAATAGGTCCTCAACCTAGATATGAGGAACCTCTCCAAGGCCCTATTAGACTCTAGAGGATATTTAGATGATGTAATCTGGTTAGCTCCCACTCTACAGACTAACTGCTGAAATAATCCTGGCAGGAAATTACTTCCCTGATTGGATTGCAAAGCAAATAAAGTGGGTTACTTTACCAGAGTTGTTGGCACAGTCTTTACTATCTCCAAGTGGCATTTCCTTAATTTCCTCCACAGAGAGAGCCTCCTCTCTCACCTCCCCATGATCAGGATCTCTGTTTTGCTCCACCACAAACTCTTTCTGGGACAACGATGAGTCCTTGCTCTCGTATTTACCACCAGAACTTTGGTCCAAACTGTCTGTACAGGCTAAATAAGAATTCAAATCTGTCTTGGTTTCCTCAATGACAGGCTGGGCTGTCACTTCTGGTGACACTTCCTCTAATTAAAACAAACCTTCTGACACAAAAGGCTCTGTAAAAGCATAAAATGCTGGAGAAGCTCAGCAGATCAAACAGTATCCTTTATGTAGCAAAGGCAAAGATAAATGTTGGGCATTACCAGTTGCCCCAATAATCAAAATGACAAAGATTGAGATGAACGATAGGCTTTATTGTACAGAAGACTTGAGCTGGCTCGGATCCAAACAAGGGGAGTGCAGGGAAGGGAGAGGTAGCCTGACCTTTATGGCTTGGGTCCCAGGGGTGGAGTCCAGGTAAGAGTGTCATCAGGGGGTGGGCCAGCCCAAGCCAATTAGCATACACAACCCATACCATTACATTCACCCCCTCTTTTTAAACAGAAGCCCCCCTCCTTTACACAACAAGAGGGGAGAGAGAAGGAAGAGAAAAAAATTTTTACTGGAGGTTTAGCCGCATCGGCGGCTTCCTCTTGCGGGATTGCCAGAGGGCAGGCATGTCCGAGCTCTGCTGTTTGGAAGGGGAAGCGGTCCGGGGGGCAGGGGAGGGAACAGTCTGGGTCAGGGTGATGCTTGAGGGCTCTCAGGAGGAAGGGGGATTTGATGCCTCCCAGAGGACCATCTCCTGGCGAGGGGAGCCGGGTGGCTCGGCCTCCAGTATTGCGCTCCCATATGGGGGAGTCTGCTCCGTGGGATAGGCTGTGGCAGGCAGGGTGGTTTCAGGAATCCCAGTCCTTGCCAGGTCTTGGATAGGCACAGTGTCCTCGTGGCCATCGGAATACCTCACAAACGCGTATTGTGGGTTGGTGTGTATGAGGTGTACCGTTTCCACCAGTGAATCCGTCTTATGGCCCCTCGCGTGCCTCCGTAGCAGGACCGGCCCTGGGGTGCCAACCAAGGAGGAATGGAGGCACCATTTGCTGATCTCCTAGGGAAAACAAACAAACATTCATGTGGGGTGGTGTTAGTCACGGTGCACAGTAGCGATCGGATGGTGTAAAGCAGGACACTGGCATGTTTTTGGACCTAAGGGCCAGGAGCACCATCTTCCAGATGGTGGCATTCTCCCTTTCCATTTACCCATTACCCCTGGGGTTATAGCTGGTAGTCCTGCTGGTGGCTATGCCTTTGGCCAGGAAGTACTGTCGCAGTTCCTCACTCATGAACGAGGTTCCCCCGATTGATATGGATGTACTTGGGGTACCCGAACGTAGTGAAGATACTGTGCAGCACCTTGATTACCATCACTGAGATCATATCCAGGCAGGGAATAGCAAAGGGGAACCTGGAGAACTTGTCCACCACCGTCAGGAATTAGGCATTCCTATTTGTAGTGGGTAGGGGGTCCTTGAAATCGACACTGAGCCATTCAAAAGGGTGTGTGGCCTTGATGAGATGTGCCTTCTCGGGCCAGTAGAACTGCAACTTACATTCAGCGCAGATCTGGCAGCATCTGGTCGTGGACCGGAGATCCTCAAAGGAGTACAGAAGGTTCAGAGTCTTGATGAAGTAGTATAACCTAGTGACTCCAGGGTGGCACAGACTGTCGTGAAGGGTCTGGAGATGATTAAGATGCCCGCTGGTGCATGTCTCCCGGGATACGTCATGTGTGGGATCATTGCGTTTACCTGGTTGGTACAAGATGTCATAATTATAGGTGGAGAGTTCGATCCTCTACCTAAGAATCTTGTCATTCTTGATTTTACCCCACTGTTTAGTATTAAAAATGAAGGCCACGGCCCTCTGGTCTGTCAGCAAGGTAAAACGTTTACCGGCCAGGTAATGACGCCAGTGGTGCAACACCTCAAAGATCGCTTGGGCCTCCTTCTCAACCAAGGAGTGACATACCTCAGGACTGTGCAGGGTGTGGGGGGAAAAAAGCTACTGGCCTACCTGCCTGGTTGAGAGTGGCGGCCAGTGCGAAGTCGGAGGCATCGCTTTCCACCTGGAACGGGATGGAGTTGTCCACAGCATGCATCGTGGCCTTTGCGATGTCTCCTCGGATCTGGAAGAATGCAGCTTGGGATTCTGCCAATAACGGGAAAGTTGTGGACTTAATCAGGGCTGGGCTCTTTCGGCATAATTGGACACCCATTATACATAATAGGAAAACAGCCCCAGGCACCTTTTCAGCACCTTTAGGGTGTTTGGGACTGGGAGCTCCATAAGGGTTTGCATGCGGTCGGGGTCTGGGGCAATGACCCCATGTACTACGACACAACCGAGAAGGGCCAGACAATCTGTGTTGAACACACACTTGTCCTTATTGTACATCAAGTTGAGGGACTTGACCGTATGTAAGAACTTTGGGAGGTTCACGTCATGGTCCCATTGGTCGTGTCTGCAGATGGTGACATTATCGAGATATGGGAACAAGCTGTCAGCTTTTGTGCTCCTCCACCATCCGATCCATGACCATCTTAAAAGCAGAGATACTGTTAGAAACACTGAAAGGCACCTGCAGGAAGTACCATCAGCCTCAAAACCCGTGTAGAGCCGGTCACTCGGGCGAAGGGGGAGTTGATGATAGGCCGACTTGAGGTCAGTGGTCAAGAAGACTCTGTATTATGCAACCTTATTGACCAAGTCGGCTATCCTGGGTAGAGGATATGCATCCAACTGGGTGAAGTGGTTGATGGTTTTGGCTATAGTCAATCACCATCTGTGTCTTACCCGCCCCTCTGACCACGAGGACCTGTGCTCTCCAGGGGCTGAAGCTAGGGGCTATGATCCCCTCCGCCAAGAGTCACTGAACCTCGGTCCGGATGAATGCCATATCTTCAGTGCTATAGCTCCTACTTTTGGTGGCGATTGGTTTACAGTCTGGGGTGAGGTTTGCAAATAGTAACGGAGGGGTCACCCACAGGGTGGTGAGGCTGCAGGACAGTGCCGGAGGCTGAATGCTCGATTGATGAGGGGGTGTGTCCATGAGCTGCGGGTTGAAAACGGTGAGCAGAGGTTGGGCCCCCCCCCCACCCTGAACGCTATTGTCATGTTCCTGAACTGACTCTGGAAGTCGACCCGTCATCAGCCAGATGGGTATTGAGAGCCTACGGGCCACCTCGGGGTGGATAAAACTTTCAGTACTCCCACTGTTGAAGAGTCAGTTCAGTTTGTGCCCATTCACCTCGATCTGCATCATGAAGTTCGTGATCGGGTGAGGACTGGCTTGGTCCAAGGTGATCGATGCCAGGACAGGTGCGTTGTCTTCCTCGTCGATGGGGAAGCCCGATGCCCAAGATGGCAGCCTCCATTTTGACCACACTGCCAACGCTGGTGAAGAAGGTGAAAGTGACATTGTCCGGGGTGGAAGTGATGTCACTGGTGAGGGTTGCTGCTGCGCAGAGGATGGCGGCAGGGGTGGGTAAAATGGCGCTCACCTTTCCGCCCACGTGGTTGACACCGGAAGCTCCTCAGCCATACACACTGCACTGCTCTGAGATGGGACTCTGGACCTGAAAACACGTTGGTAGTGGCCCTTTGTCCCGCAGCCTGAGCAGGTAGCTCCTTTCGCGGGGCAGAGAAGTCACGGATGTCTTGCCTGCCCACAGAAGTCGCACCTCGACGATCCAGGCGCTACTGCAGCCACAGTCGGATTCGCCACCCCTGACGCTGATTCCCAGGATGGTGGCCCTCGTGGCGGCACATACTGGGTAGGTCTGTTTCTGCTTGTGACCAACTCCGTATGGTGCTGAGCCGAGTCTAAGGTTCAGGCCAGTTAGATCACCCGTTTCAGTGGGTGTTGATCCTCCTCGAGGAGACATTGTCAGATATAGTCCGACCTCAACCCCGACACGTAAGCGTCCTGGACCAGGTCTTCCACGCACTGGGCCTCCGGCACAGGGACCATGGGGTTCCCTAAACAGTCTTTTCCCAGTGGGATCAGGGCTCGAATGAACTCTTACACCGACTTACCAGGCTGCTGCTTTCTGAACGCCAAGAGGTAACGGGAGCAGACCTCGCTTATCTTGGGCTTGTATAGCACACATAGCTCAGCCATTGCCTCTGTGTAGGTCATCCAGGTTCCGATGTCCTGGAAAGCCCTCTGGCCGACTCTTCTCGTCCGAATCAACCACTCCACCAGCGGCCTGCTGGAAGTTGTTGAAACAGTTGACCCACTGCTCAAGAGTTCCAATGTACCCAGGACTTTGGGATCCTCCTCTAGCCGATCGGGGCGTAGCAACTTCTCCATTACCGGAGATGTTAAAGAATCTGTACAATAAATTGTACAGATTTATTGTACAATCTGTTGCCCCAATAATCACAATGACAAAGACTGAGGGGAACGATAGGCTTTATTATACAGAAGACTTGAGCTGGCCTGGATCCAAACTAGGGAAGTGCAAGGAAGGGAGAGATCGCCTGACCTTTATGGCCTGGGTCCCAGGGGAGGAATCCAGGTAAGAGTGTCATCAGGAGCGGGCCAGCCTGAGCCAATTAGCATTCACAAACCATACCATTACAATACATAACCGTCATTTCGGGCTTGAGCCCTTCATCAAAGTATGAGAAAATTCTGGCAAAAGCCTGAACAAAAGGGAAGGAGGGGAGAAGGGAGGTGGTAAGGCAGGAGATGATAGGTGGAGTAAGGAGGGAGGGGACATCAGCAATGAGGGGGATGGGGATGGTAGGGCCATGTGGGTGAAAGAACTGGAAGGACAGGAAAGGGGAAGGGGAAAGTAAAGGCAAGCAAGTTTAATGGAAAGCTGTAAAATGAATATTCATGCCATGTGGCTGGAGGGGCCCATCTAGAAAATGTGTTGTTCCTCCAATCTGCAAGAGGTCAGGATGGGACAGTACACAAGGCTATAGACAGACACGTGAGCACAGGAGTGTGACCCAGAATTGAAATAGTTGGCCACTGGGAGGTTGCTGTGGTTTTGAATAACACAAAAGACTCAAACTCCTTAATATTACCACAGGTCTGAAACTCTCTTTGTTTCCATGTTTTCAACTTTTTGAATACAGACAACTAGCACTACCTCCTTTTCTCTCTTTCTCCTTAACATTGCACACGTTGCTATCACATGACCAGGCTTCCTACAATAGAAGTAATAGGGACCTGAAGGTTTTTTTTTTCTTTTTCTTGCTTTCCTTCATCTTTCCCCCCCAGCACTACTTCCTGATATGTTTTCTAACTTACATGGACATTCCACATTATCCCCCTGGAAGGTTCCACTTGGCACGAACTTAACCCTGTGGGTTACAGCATGTTCATCCGTTACTTCCACAGATTTCTACCATGATTCCAATCTATCCTCAAATCTCCATTGCCTCACTACAGCTATTAGGTTCTCAAATTGAAACTTTTCTAACTTAGACTGGCTTTGTCTCTTGGTTTCCTCCGCCACAAACCTAAGTTTTTCTAATTCTAGATCAAACCATTTTTATTTCTTGGCTTCCTCTTTTTCAAATCTTCTTTGCCTTTAGGCTTCCTCCCTTCTAATTTTTTCCTAATTCTAGCTCAGTCTGCTTTAGTTCTCTCTGTCTCCTCTCTGCTTCCATTAATTTAAGTTTTTCTAATTAATTTTGTTCTCTCCTTTCTGCCTCCACTAGTCTATGATTTTCTTTCTCAAACTCCAATCTAATTTTTTTCTCTCTCTCAAACTCCAATCTTAAGTTTTTCCAACTCAAAATGCATTTGTTCTTTTTCTCCAAACTTCCCTTTATAGCCACCTGTAATGTTCTGATCATCTGCCTTCTTCATTGCTGGTTTTCCCACTGCAAGTTTCAACTTTTGTGCGATAGTCAACAACTCACTCTTTTTTGCCTCCTGCAAATCTGCAATGGTGGGTGATCCCAAAACTTAGCAATGTTCATTGCTGCTATTGTTCCACACTCAAGCCTTTAATTTGGCTTTAAAAAATTCTAATCAATCAAAGTGACAATTGATCACTTGGCTCCCAATGTGGTGTGATCCCGGACAATCCCCCAATGTTTTTTATATACACGATAGCAGCAAAAAAAATTAGCCAAGACTGTGTTATATTTAAAGTAATATTTTTAATTATTGATCAATAATTATATATTTAACTAACTTATCCAAACTTAACTAAATTTATATACTATTATGTAACTTAAACTTTAACTAGACGTGAATATATTGGTGTGGGTGGAATACCCCAAGCCACTACATCTCAAGGCTCAATTCTTTAAAGGCAGTTCCAAGTTCAAAGTTCAGAAATTCAGTGATGACACTTGGGCTTTATATTGATACGACATGCAGCCTTTAGATGGTTGAGGCATGCAAGCCTTAGATGAATGGTGAGGCACGCAGGCTTTAAAGCACACATGTCAAACTCAGGCCCGCGGGCCAAATTTGGCCCGTGATATAATTATATTTGGCCCGCAATATCATATCAAATATGTATTAGAGCTGGCCCGCGGGCCGCCGCACCAGTATAGCGCATGCACAGCTAATACTACAAATCCCAGAATGCTTTGCAAATGCATTGGCGCCAGCCCGTCTGCCCGCTAATCACCCCCACCTCCTCTCTTTACTTTCATTAGCATCTGCGACCTGTCGCCCAACTCACATGTAATAAACCCCTTATGAAAAATGGCCAAACGAAAGACAGAAAACAGGACCTTTCAAGACAAGTGGGAGGCAGACGATATGTTCATCATTTTAAAAGACAAACCTGTTTGTCATTGAAGCAAGTTGTTAATTTTTGACTTGTTGGCTTGTGAAAAAAAATACATTTAAAAGGAGCTTAAAGGCTTTTGAGAAATATTATTTATTGAATATTTTATTTCTCATTGTTAATGCTTCTTCTGGAAAGAGTTTAACCAAAACTATTATTAAACATTTATTTTAATAAGAAAAAGTTTAACATTACATTTGTTGAAAGAAGAGAAAACATGAAGATGTTGTTGAAAATTTTCAATAAATATTTAGTTTGGCCCACGACTTAGTCCAAGTTTTTAATTTTGGCGCTCTGTGAATTTGAGTTTGGCACCCCTGCTTTAAAGGGTGAGACATGCAGGCTTTAAATGGTTGAGGCTCACAGGCCTTAGATGAATGGTGAGACACGCAAGTTTTAAATGGTAAGTCACACAGGCTTAGCATGAAGTTAGCAGTTCCTGAAGTGGGTGACAGGGACCGGAGGGTGGCAGAATGTTGATTACTCATGACGCCGTTGTGGAGGTGCTTCAGAGAAATGTCCTGTTTAGACAAGTGCCTTCTTCTGCAGTTAGAAGCCTTTGAGTGGGTCAGTGAGTAGAGTGAAGCATTTCTTCTGCAATTTTAAAACCCTTTTCGTGGGCCAGTCAAGGTGGTCTCTCATCCCTCTATAATAAAAGGAGGAAATCTGACATTAGGTCTATAAACATATAATGAGGCCAAGTGGGTTTCTCATTCCCACAAAGAGGTCAAAGAGTGGTTTATTCTTGTGCTGCTTCCTTAAAATGGCCTCTTGAACAAACGATGCACTGTCTTTTTAAGAAGCTGGTCACATGGTCTTTGCACCTGGCTTCTCCAGGTCTTCTGTGTTGATTCTGCAAATATATCCAGTAAAAGGAACATAATGTCTTTGAAGCCTGCTGCTAGTTCACAGTCACTTTCCAAAACCTGCAAGGTTTGTTAAATTTGTTCTCTTAAAGGGACACAATAGAATGAACTGAAAAATGGCTTAATGACAGGTCTTCGTTACAGGCATCTTTGTGTACAAATGTCTAGAGATAGAGGGAAGGCCACGTTGTTTGAAGGAGTATGATCTGATGTGGAAGACCTCAACCTTGGACCAGATTTCCTCTATTTTTTTTACTACAATCTGCAGACTTTTGTTTTTTTATCCTATTTCAGAGCATGTTTACTATAATATAGAGCACTTGTATTATATGTGATGGGGTACAGTACACAGAATAGCAGGATGCGGAGTAGTTAGTGCTGCTGTCACACTATTACCATGACCTGCATTTGATTCTTACCTCAGCTGTAGACTGTGTGAAGTTTACATGTTCTTCCTGTGACTCAAAAGCACCTCAGAAGCACCTCAGAAGCATACTTGAGTATCTTGAGACTGGGAATGATGGGAAATACATGCCAAGCTTTTAACATTTTCTCTTAACTATTTTTCAATCAGTGCAACAACTCAAGGGAAAATGCAATGTGTACTCTGAAATTACAAGGTATGTTTGAGTTTGGGCCAGGTTATAACAATTCATTTGGAAGCACAGGACAAAGTCTTATTCTTCTTTCAGTGAGAAGCAGCAGGTCAGGCAACAGCCAATGTTATAGTTTCTGACTCAAGAAGTTGACTGGTCATTTCTCTCCATTGATGCTGCCTTCCTCTCGATTCTCACTATATACTCAAGATTGCAGCATCTGTAGTTCCTTCCTTTCTTTCCCTTGTCTCCCCTTCCCCCCTCCGGAGAAGTTGTTCCCCGGTGCCTTGTTGTCCCAGTGGCAAACAATTAGAGGTAGATATCACTGGTGAAAGGACCTGCCTCTACAGGGTCTGGTTACTCTTCATTGGACACTGCTTTCAAGACTGGGCACTGATCTTAGGAAAGAGAAATTGTTTTATGAGAGACACAAGGAAGAGATGTGTGAACAAGGCTGTATTTCCTTGAGTGCAGAAGATGAAAGGTGAAACTGTAAGGGAGCTTGTAATAAAGAAAATGATTCAACTGAGTAAAGAGAGTAAAAATAAATTTAAATGGATACCCTTGTGTATCTATCCTCCATAATCTGAACCATTACAGCAGAATTCATGATGGTACAGTGGCCCAGCTTGTAGAGCAAAAACATAATGGTGCCAGTGACCTGGGTTTAAACCTGAGGTCAGGTACTGTCTCTGTGGAGTTTGCACATTCTCTCTGTGATTGTGTGTTCTTCCTCCCAGTGATCCAGTTTCCTTCCAAATCCCAAAGATGTGGGCTGGTTGGTTAATTGGCCACTGTAAATCGCCTCTGGTGTGTTGGTGAGTGGTCAAACCTAGTGGGAGTTAACAAGGATTTAAAAAATGGGATGAATGTTGCATCATTGTAAAGGGTGGATGATGGTGAGTGTGATCTTCTGAGTCAAAGGGTCTGTTTACATGCTGTATCCCTCTCTGCTCCTGTCTACCTCCACAGGGCAGCACAGATAGTGTAGCGGTTAGGGCAACTCTATTACACACCAGCAACCCGACTTCACATCCCATCCTCCAAAAACCTACAGGGTTTTTAGGTATATTGATGTATTGAGGGCATGGGCTAATGGGCCGGTAGGCCATATCATGCTGTATGTCTAAATTTTAAAATCCCAGGGCCCTTGGAAGATTAATTTGGTACGCAAATGGCATGAGAATCAAAGAGGCAATGATGGACATGTAAAAGAAAATAAGTAACAGGGATTCAGGGAAATAAAAATAGAGAGGAAGGCGATTTCTCGCCTGGAATCCAAATGAGCTTGATTAATGAAATGGTCTTGTGAGAGGGAATAAATAAATATGGAAAACACTTACACTTCAGTTACATAAAGGGAAAATCAGATAAATATCAGTTTGACTGAGACCATTTTGTGATTCTGATAACTCAGGAACTCATTGCACGAATGGTCTTTGTCTGAAGTGCGTCGGTAAGATTATGGCAAGGGAAATCCATGATGACTGTCGACAAAATCATTTTCTTCTCCTTTTAACATGTAAAGCTGCAGAATCGAAAGATAACAATACTTATCTTCAGATTTTAGATTTATTGTCAGAGTACATATATGACATCATATACAACTCTGAGATTCCTTTTTCCTGCGAGCGCGGTAGAATTACCACTAATTGGTAGTGCAAAAAATAAACTCTACACAGTGTAAACATATAAACAAATAAAGAACTGTAAACAAACTGTGCAATAAAGAGAGAACAAAAAGAAAATCAATAAAGTGTACAAGTAAGAGTTTTTAAATGAATCTCCAATTTTTTATTGATTTTGTTGTTGAGGAGTCTGATGGTAGATGGGGTAGCAGCTGTTCCTGAACCTGGTGGTGTGAGTCTTTTTTTTAAACTTTATTTAAAATAATTTAGACAACTTACAATCAAACATAACAGAAAAAAACCCAATTTTTGATTATATAAAAAGAAACAAAAAAATCAAAAACCCTGCCCACCCTCCCACCCCTTCAGCCAGCCCCCTTAAGGGGAGCCAAATATAAAGATAATAGTGATTATAAAGAATATTTCAAAGTATTTCTAAGTTCATATATTCCAAATAGGAACACCACATTTTAACAAAAAATGAATAATTATCATACAGATTACATGTAATTTTTTCCATAATAATGCAATCTCTCAACTCATTATGCCAGCGTGTTATATTAACCTCCACATTATCCTTCCAAGTACTAGCTACACATTTTCATGCTACAGATAACACTAGATGTACAAATGCAATTTGAATTTTATCCAACCCTAGTCCTTTCAGAGAAACCATATATCCCAACAAAAAGATTGATGGGTCTAACGGTAATTTAATCTTAAATAATTTTTCCAAAACTAACCTAATTCCTTCCCAAAATGGTTGTACTTTAAAACAAGACCAAACAGCATGTAAAAAAGTTCCAGTGCATAATCCACATCTAAAACAAGAATCCGAATTATGAAATCCATTTTTTTTTTCAATTTCTCTGGAGTCAAATAGGTGGTGTGAGTCTTTCCTGATGGCAGCAGTGAGAACAGAGTGTGTGCTGGGTGGTGAGGGTCTTTGATGATTGCAGTTGCTCTCCACAGCAAAGTTTCCTGTAGATGTGTTCAATAGTGGGGAGGGTTTTGCCTGTGATATCCTGGGCTGTGTCCACTACCTTTTGGAGGGCTTTAAACTCAGGGGTGTTGGTGTTTCCACTCCAGACCATGATGCAGCTGTTCAGAACACTTTCTACCATGCCCCTATAGAAATTTGCCAGGGTTTCTAATGTCATACCAAACCTCCCTAAGTAGAGTAGCTGCTGTGGTTTCTTCATGATGTCATCAGTGTGTTGGGTCCAGGAAAAATCCTCTGAGATTCCAAAGAACTTAAATTTGCTCACCCTCTCTACCTCTGATTCCCCCATTGATCACTGGATTGTCTACCTCTGGCTTGCCTTTCTTGAAGTCAACAATCAGCTCCCTAGTTTTTGTGACATTGAGTGCAAGGTTGTTGTTGAACCATTCAGTCAAGTTTTCAATCTCTGTCCTGTATGTCGGCAAATTTGTAGATGGTGTTTATTGTCGTACCGGGCCACAGAACTGTAACGCTAGTAGAGCAGGGGACTAAGAACACAGCCCTGGGGTGCTTCGGTACTGAAGGAGATTGTGGAGGAGAAGTTCTCACCAATTCTCTTTGATTGCGGTCTGGAGGTGAGCAAATCCATGATTCAATTACACAGCGAGTTGTTGAGTCCCAGGTCTTGGAGATTGCTGATCAGTTTTGAGGGGATGATGGTGTTAAATGGCTAACTGTAGTTGATCAAGAGCATCCTGATCAGTAGTTAATTAATACTTTCTTTCTAATGTCAGTATGTATACCTTGAAATGATGGTCAAATTTCAAATGATTCTGGAAAACTAATTTGTTAACTTAGAACTGCAGCAGTCTACAGGTAAACACATTTGATCCCTACATCAAATTCAATTGTACCTTAATCACCATCCATTCACTCACACTATAAAAAATAGTCACCCTGCAGACAACTTATATCTGTAACACCAGTCCTGAAATAAATGATTCCTCATTATTCATTACTCAGCATTACTGAATGTTATCAATCTAGTTGTCAGTCATCCTTTGGATCTCAATAGCTTCTTGTAAAATACATTTTCGACATCGAAGTGTTCTCATTTTAATTGCTATGCAATATGTAGATGATTAAATAGACCAAAGTACAAATGTTACAAATTGGTCACAATTTCCAAGGCACTCATTAAACCACTATCATCCTGACCCAAGCATTGCATTTCTTCTGCTGCAAACATTTAATCTAGTTATCCAACTGTATTCACCCAATGCTGCAATTAATCCTCATTAATATGCATTGGTGACAGGCATTTTAGGCAAGTGTTGAAGGGAAATCAAATCTCATCTTCATCTTGCAAACTCATTCACTCGCATCAGAGCGAAACTTGGTTTTGAATTGGTAGGTTTAGCTGCATTTGAACTGGCTGCATGTCAACTGGAACACAAGAAGTCTTTCAGAACATTTAGTTGAAAGGAAACTGTAATGAAAAAAAAACATGATGACTTACAAAATCCAAATCATTCCACTTCCAGATATTTCATCAAATGAGGGATATTTCTGCATAGTTTGTGTCTATAACACTATAATAAGACAAGAGACTGCACATCTCATGTATGTTCACTATGTTCTGCTCAACTTGATGAGGGGAAGATGTGGGAGAAATTGTGTTCTTCCATATTTATTTCTCATTACAGTAATTATTTCCCAGCAAAGTGGCTGTCCAACTGGAACAATTGCTGTTACTGCCTCTCCATGCTGGATCAGGGTCCAGGAGCTGGTCATTTGAGGTAAGGGACTGAGAGTCTTACCTCAAAACCTAGCAAGGCCCAAATGGATCTGACAAGGCTGAGAAAAGTGCCTGGGTGTCTCACTTACACCCTCTGCCACTCACCTCCTTCACAAGTAGACAGAGTTGTGTAACCAAGATGGTATTGCGAAATATCAGGGACAGTTTGCTGATGGGGCTTTGCCATAGACTGATTCGTGGGTGATATTTTTGTAGGCAAGGTCACAACGAGACCTACTGCATAATAGAATATCTTGGGAGCAGCACAGGCTCGAGGGATCAAAATGCTTCATGTAATCTTGTACACCATGTACAATTATGTTGAATCAGTGAAGGAAGGGAACAAAATGTTACATATGATCTGTTCCTGAACTCAGATCTTTAAATTCTAAAGTTAACACACCATGACATTCAGGAAAAAAAATGCAGAAATTGTTTTCAAAACTTGAATCTCAAAGGGAAAACATTTCCTGCTTCTGTCAGCCTGTGCGTATTATCTCTCTGTTCACTCTTAGGAACCAGTGCCTGAAAATGAGCTTTCTCCAGCTTCTAGCTATAACTATTGGTCTCTTACTGCAGAGGGACAGTGAGGTAGGGTGATAATGCAAAGGATCTTGCAGCTCTTTATGGTTCTAACAGCTTTTTCAAAAAGCCCTTTGAAATTAGTGGCAATGAGAGACATTGGTGCCAAGACCAACGCTGGTCCCTGGTGCCCAGGCCAAGACTATACCCTGATGCCTAGGTTAAGGTTGGTCAGTGTCCAGCCTGAGGCTACCCCCTGGTACCCAGGCTGAGACTGGTTCCTGGTGCCATCAGGTCCCTGGTGCCCAGGTCAAGCTGCTTCTTGGCACTGATCCCAGTGTGGTCATAGTTGGGGCTGTCCAGGAAATTCCTGATTCTGTCCCCATGGCTTCTTCTGATTTTATGGGAAACATAGCATCCAGTATCAATGCCACAGTCTACTTTCTTCTCCGATATGGGAAGTCCATACATTTCAGGACTGCTGGCAATCCTATCCACAAATTACTAAGTTCAAAAGACTAAGTTCACCATGTTCTGTACAAGTATTGGCTCTCCACTCCAGTCATGCCACTACGTTATAGAACTTCTCCCATTTGAGCCTTTGCAGCAGTCCCTCTGTCCAGAATGGTACGTACAAGTTACAGTGATAGAGGTTGTTTTGCATGCAAACCAGTGAACCTTTCATACATAGTACAACAGATAAGACACAGTACAAAAGTACAAAGTCACAAATGGCAATCAGTTGATATGGAGCAAAGGCAACAAAATTTTACTATTTTGGGTTCACTGAGGAGTCTGATCACAACAGGATATTTTATGGATGGATTTGCTAGAGGGGAGGTGGGTGTCTGTATGATGGGCTGAACCACATTCACAACTCTCTGCAGTTTCTTGTAGACTTGGCTGGAGGAGTTTGTGTACCACACATTGATGCACCCTGTCAGGATGCTTTCAAAAGTGCACCTGTGGTAGTTGTTAAGGTATGCAGGTGACATGCCAAATTTCAGGATTCCTTTATTGTGATGTACTGATGCACAAAATGCCACAAAACACAAATTTGTCAACTTATGCCTGCCTTAAAGAGGGGACACAAATGATGGGGAAGAGCAACAAAAGTGAGTCCATTTGTCCTCAGCTCTCCCAAGCCTCTGCAGTCACTCAGAATCCTGCACAATCCACTTGGGAACCTGAGCTCCCAGATCTGAACCTCTATAACAATCAGGGTGCTTTCAGTGCACAAAGCCCCTTTGGGAGCCCTTCTTGTCCTCGGATCTTCTTGAATCTTGGAACCTGACATGGTTCCCTCAAGTCAGTCTCCAGCAGAGAGTCCTTCATCCGTCAGTCTCTCATCACCTCTGTGGTGGAACACTGTAGTACAGGCATTGTACTGGTTGGCCTGTCCCAATTGTGTAACTCCTCCCCCTCTAGAATTCCTAATAAAGATGATATTGTGGTGGTGTGAGCAGTGGAAGAAACACACCCACCACACCGATGGTCATTTACGACTGTTTTTATTCCAATTCAGCACGCCTCTTTCAGGCCAGCATGAGCTCAGTCACCTGGTGCATTGTGACATCATAATTGCTGCCCAGGATGCGCGCTGGAAGGGATGCTGGAGTCAGAGAGAAACCTCTGATGGCGCCATGATGGTGATACAAGCGGGGCCGGTTCGCCATGAGGATGTGAACTGCCACAGTATCACCAAATCCCCTCCCTCAGTACTGCCTTGGAATTGAGTCAAAAGCATGTAAGATAAAGCCTATTAATCTCAGCTTCTGATCTGTCAGGTATAATTGATAGTGCTACAACTACCAACTTGTCTGGGTCCATCCACGGCTGAGCCCCTTTCTGATCCACTCTAAAATTATCTCCCAGGGTTCTCCTTCTTAGTAAGGGGGCCAGGGAGGTGGGGAGAAAGGGAGTTTCTCACATTATGGTGCTCTGTGCTGGTCTGCTGATTCCCCCATAGCATGCAACCTCTTGTGGTCTGCTGACAAGCATGGGGGCCTCCATCTTGAATGCTGACCTCCATGGTTTTCAAGATTAATTTTTTTTAATAAAATTCCCCCTTTAACAGGCTGTTTAAAGCCTGTTCTGGACCATCAGCATTACAACAGGACAGTAGGACTCTGTGGAGGAATGTTGTGTCTCATCTTCTCACTCTCTTGGGTCTGCACCAACAGTAACAGCGCCATTACCATGGCTCTGGCAGCGCCGCCATCTTCTGCTATTTCCTCAGGCTTCTGAGGAAGTAAATGCCTGCTGTGCTCGCTCGACCATTATGTCGATGTGAGAGGACCAGGACAGGTCACTGGAGATGTTTACCCCTAGGGATGTAAAACTGTCTACTATCTCCATCACCTCACCATTGATGCAGATCAGAGAGCAGTGGCAGTGATGTCATACCTGGCTGTCATCAACTTTACCACTCCACATTCTGTGGGTAGCTGACAAATCCAATAGGGAATATCTGCTATGGAATCATGACAGAGTGAGTGCAGTGAAATGGTGTCCATCAGCAGGAAGAATAATCTTTAGTCTTGCAGTTTATTTTGACTGAATATTATGCAAAAGGAAGATTTAGCAGAGCTGTTCAAAACCATATGATTTTGATCTCATGAATAAGTGCCATGTATTTTCTTGATTGACATGAACATAAGGAATAGGAGAATGATTCGGCATCTCAGACCCTCGAGCTTTCACTGCCATTCCAATATGATCATGGCTGATTTACCCCTTTAAGACCTCATCCCCTCTCCTCCATTGCCGGAAGGTTCCCTCACTCCACATTTAAATGCTTCTAACGATCTTGTCCCCGCAACCTACCAGGGTAGAGAATTCCATCTATGAGAAGATGTGTCTATGCTCATCAGTTTGAAATGATCAGTTTGACCACCCTCCAATTTAATAACCAAAAGATAATGCAAGCCAGGTACAGGATGAGATTGTCTCTTAAACCTCCCCTTACCACTCAAACCATAAATTGCTCCAGCACCACAAACTCAGCACTATTGGTTCTTGCACTAACTGTAAATGTGAATATTTATTATCTATTGTTCTTTTGTTTATTATCTCTTTCCACATTGAGCCAATTTAATCTTTGTGATTGACTTTTTTTATGAAATACCGATTTGGCTGCAGCAAGTAAGAATTTTGATGCTTCTGGGCATGTACTCATGTGCATGACAATAAACTCATGATTGTTAGCATTATTAGAATTATCATTATAATATTCTTCTCTGGTTCGTAGCCAGAGAAGAACATTTCCAAGAATGAAGAGATCTCGAACCAAAGCAGATAAAAGGTTAGAAAACTCAGTCAAAATCTTTTTGAGCAATAGTCTTGATGGGCTAAGTCTGCAGGAGGAACCCAGGGTGTCAAGCAGCATCAGTGGGAGAAAAAGAATGGTCAATGTTCTGGGCCTTAAACCCTTCATCAAGACTTCTGCTTCAGATTCCAATGTCAGCTGTCTCTAATTTGTTCCAGCCCTGATGAGCTTAGATTTCAGATTTATTATCAGAGTGCATCCAACCACATACAACCTTGAGATTCCTTTTCCTGCGGGCCATGCAGAATAACCACATTGATAGTGCAAAAACTACTGCACTCAGCATACCCAGGTAAACAATGAAATGTAAACAAACTGATTATGTAATGCAGTATGAAAAAAAATAAAATTAGAGTCCTTAAATGAGTCTAATTGAGTTTGTTATTGAGGAGTCTGATGGTGGAGTGCAAGCAGCTGTTGGTACCTGGTGGTACGAGGTTTGTGGCACCTGTACCTTTTTCCTGATGGTAGCAGTAAGAACAGATCATGCACTTGGTGATATGGATCCTTGATGATTACTGCTGCTCACTGAATGCAGGGTTTCCTGTTCTTTTTTAATTTTTTAAAATTTTTTACACTACGAACCATATTAATCAAAATGCATACAAACATTTCCCTCCTGAATATACACAGTGTCATTTTCTCCCCTTTTTCTGCCCTCCCTTCCTTCCCTCATTCCTACCCCCCTCCAAACCCATTAAAAATTCATATAGAATACAATAAACCCATTAAACAATGTCATCACACAATGAAAATAAACAAGAAAATTGTGTCATCTACATTTACACAATGGGTCAGTTCATTTCGTCGTCTTCTCATTCTATCATTATTTTAGGGGGTGGAGGTCCGTGGTCGGCCCTCTCTGTTGTGTTCCATGTACAGTTCCCAAATTTGTTCAAATAATGTGAGTTTATTTTTTAAATTATATGTTATTTTTTTCCAATGGAATACATTTATTCATTTCCATGTACCATTGCTGTACTCTCAGGCTCTCTTCTGATTTCCAAGTTGACATGAAACATTTTTTTGCTACACCTAAGGCTATAAATCTTTTTTGCGCTTCATCCAGTTTGAGGCCTAATTCTTTACTACTTACTTAGAAGAAAGATCTCTGGATTTTTTGATATGTTATTTATTGTGATTTTATTTAATACCTGATTTAGATCTTCCCAAAACTCTTTCACTTTCTCACATGCCCAAATTGCATGTACTGTTGTTCCCGTTTCCTCCTTACAGCGAAAACATCTGTCTAATTCTGTTGGGTCCCATTTATTTAACTTTTGGGGCGTGATATATAGCCTGTGTAACCAATTATATTGTATCACGCGTAACCTCGAGTTTATTGTATTTTTCATAGTTTTGGAGCATATCTTTTCCCATTTTTCATTTTTTATCTTTATGTTTAGATCTTGTTCCCACTTTTGTTTGGGTTTACAGCTTATTTCATCATTCTCTTTCTCTTGCAGCTTGATGTACTTGTTTGTTATAAATCTTTTAATTATCATTGTGTCTGTAATCTCATATTCAAAGCTGCTTCCTTCTGGTAATCTCAATCTGTTTCCCAATTTGTCCTTTAAGTAGGTTTTCAGTTGGTGGTATGCAAACATTGTACCATGAGTTATTCCATATTTGTACTTCATTTGTTCAAATGTTAATAAATTATTTCCCAATCAAACAATTTTCTATTCTTTTAATCCCTTTTCTCTCCCATTCTCTAAAGGAAAGATTATCTATTGTGAAAGGGATTAGTTGATTTTGCGTCAATAATAATTTTGGTAGTTGGTAATTTTTTTTTCCTTTCTACGTGAATCTTCTTCCAAATGTTGAGCAGATGGTGCAGTACTGGTGAACTTCTATGTTGCACCAGTTTTTCATCCCACTTATAAAGTATATGTTCTGGTACCTTCTCACCTATTTTATCTAGCTCTTTCCTGGTCCAATCTGGTTTTTCTCTTGTTTGATAAAAATCTGATAGATATCTTAATTGTGCTGCTCTATAATAATTTTTGAAGTTTGGTAGCAGCAAACCACCTTGTTTGTACCATTCTGTTAATTTATCTAGCGCTATCCTCAGTTTCCCCCCTTTCCATAAGAATTTCCTTATTATTCTCTTTAGTCCATTAAAGAATTTCTCTGTTAAGGGAATTGGTAACGATTGAAATAGGTATTGTATCCTTGGAAAGATATTCATTTTAATGCAATTTACCCTTCATATCAGTGTAAATGGTAAATCTTTCCAATGTTCTAAGTAATCTTGTAATTTCTTCATGAATGGATGATAATTTAATTTGTATAGATGGCCTAGATTATTATCTAGTCTAATACCTAGGTATCAGATTGTTTGTGTTTGCCATTTAAATGGTGATTCTTTTTTAAACTTTGTGTAATCCGCATTATTCATTGGCATCGCTTCATTTTTATTTGCTTTGATCTTGTACCCCGATATTTCTCCATATTTCTTCAATTTCTTATGTAATTCTTTTATTGATAATTCTGGTTTTGTTAAATATACTATGATGTCATCTACAAATAGACTGATTTGATATTCCTTCTCTTTTATTTTTATCCCTTTTATTTTATTTTCTGTTCTTATCAGTTCTGCCAATGGTTCTATTGCTAAGGCGAACAGTGAGGGAAATAGTGGACATCCCTGCCAAGTTGACCTGCTTAATTTAAATTGGTTTGATATATATCCATTTACTGTCACCTTCGCCATTGGACCCTTATATAATGCTTTAATCCAATTAATATATTTCTCTGGTAGGTTGAACCTCTGTAATACTTTGAATATATAATTCCATTCTACCCTGTCAAAGACTTTTTCTGTGTCTAACGCAACAGCCACTGTTGGCGCCTTATTTCCTTGTACTGCATGGATTAAGTTAATGAACTTATAGATATTGTCCGTTGTTCGTCTTTTCTTAATAAATCCAGTTTGATCTAGTTTTACTATTTTTGGTACACAGTCGGCTAGTCTGTTTGCTAATAGTTTTGCTATTATCTTATAATCTGAGTTAAGTAGAGATATTGGTCTATACGATGCTGGTGTTAGTGGATATTTCCCCATCTTTGGTATTACTGTAATTATTGCTGTTTTACATGAATCTGGCATGTTTTGTGTTTCTTCAGTTTGGTTCATTACTTCCAGGAGAGGAGGAATTAATAAATCTTTTAATGTTTTATAGAATTCTATTGGGAGTCCGTCCTCCCCAAGTGTTTTATTGTTCGGTAGCTTTTTTGATATATCTTGTATTTCCTCTATTTCAAATAGTTTTATCAATTTGTTTTGCTCCTCTTCTTGCAATTTTGGTAGTTCAATTTTAGCTAGAAACTCATCTATTTTGTCTTCTTTCCCATCATTCTCAGTTCGATATAATTGTTCGTAGAATTCCTTAAAGTTTTCATTGATCTCTGTTGGGTTATATGTAATTTGTTTGTCCATTTTCCTTGATGCCAATACCGTTCTTTTAGCTTGTTCTGTTTTAAGCTGCCAAGCTAATATTTTGTGCGTTTTTTCTCCTAGCTCATAATACTTCTGCTTTACTTTCATTATATTCTTCTCCACCTAATACGTTTGTAGTGTTTCGTATTTTTTTTGTCTGCCAATTCTCTTCTTTTTGTTGTATCTTCCCTTGTTGCTAGTTCTTTTTCTGTACTTACTATTTCCCTTTCCAGCTGTTCTATTTCCTGATTGTAGTCCTTTTACAAAACTTATTATCTGCCCTCTGATGAAAGCTTTCATTGCATACCATAATATAAATTTGTCTTTCACTGATTCCGTATTTATTTCAAAGTACATTTTAATTTGGCACTCAATAAATTCTCTAAAATCCTGTCTTTTAAGTAGCATGGAGTTTAATCTCCATCTATATGTTCTTGGTGGGATGTCCTCCAGTTCTATTGCTAATAACAGGGGTGAGTGATCAGATAACAATCTAGCTTTATATTCCGTTTTCCTAACTCACCCTTGGATATGGACTGACAACAGGAACAGGTCAATCCTTGAGTATGTTTTATGTTTTCCCGAATAATATGAGTATTCCTTCTCCTTTGGGTGTTGTCTCCTCCATATATCCAAAAGTTGCATTTTCTGCATTGACTTAACCATAAATTTGGCTACTTTGTTCTTTTTGCTAGTCTTTTGTCCAGTTTCATCCATCTTTTAATCCAAATTAAGGTTAAAGTCCCCTCCTATCAATATATTCCCCTGCGTATCTACAATTTTCAAAAAATATATCTTGCATAAACTTTTGATCCTCTTCATTAGGTGCATATATATTGACCAAATTCCAGAATTCTGAATATATCTGACATTTTATCATTACATATCTCCCTGCTGGATCTCTTATTTTCTCCTTTATTTTGATTGGTACATTTTTATTGATTAATATAGCTACACCTCTGGCTTTTGAGTTATATGATGCTGCCGTTATATAGCCTCTTCTTTTTGATTTGGTTATGTATTCCATTAATATTTATAGTCATATAGTTCAACATGGCCATCTCATACTCTGTTAACATCTCATTTCTGCTTCCTCACGACCACCTTTCCCCTTTTTCCCATTTTCATTTCTCAGTTTTCTTTTTTTGAATGCACTGTATGACAACACTTCTAAAACATAAAATACTTCAACCACTCCCACATCAAAAATTCCCTTAACCCCAAGTGTCCCCCCGCTCTTTGAGTTGCCCCTTGTCACTTGCCGGGCAGCCACAACTCCCTTCTCCATTCGGACTGCGAACTCGTTCGTAAGTGTCAACTGATTTCGCAGTGACTGTTATTCTCTCCCACCCAACCCCCTCCAGAAAAGACTTTTATCTTCACATTACAACAAAGCTCACCCTCTTTTCTTTTCTTTTTCTTTTTTTAACCCCTGCTCTTCCCCCTTCTCTCTTACTTCCCTTTTTTTCCCTCCTTTAGTTCTTACTTATACATTATTTTTACATCTTTATATGTAGTTTGTCGTCATTCTTTGTTCTTGTTACATCACTTCATCTCTCTTTCTGTCTTGCAGGCGTTCTGCAAATTTTTGTGCTTTCTCCGGATCCGAGAACAGTCAGTTTTGCTCCCCCGGGATAACTATTTTAAGCACCGCTGGATATCTTAACATAAATTTATAGCCTTTTTCCCATAGGATTGATTTTGCTGCGTTAAACTCCTTCCTCTTCTTCAGGAGCTCAAAACTTCTGTCTGGGTAGAAAAAAATTTTTGACCTTTGCACTCCAGTGGTTTTTTTTTGTCTTTAATTTTATTCATTGCCTTCTCCAATATATTTTCTCTTGTCGTGTATCTCAGAAATTTTACTAAAATGTTTCTTGGTTTTTGTTGTGACTGTGGTTTCGGGGCTAATGTTCTGTGTGCCCTTTCTATTTCCATTCCTTCCTGCATTTCTGGCATTCCCAGGACTTTTGAGATCCATTCTTTTATAAATTCTTTCATAACTTTGCCTACTTCATCTTCCTTAAGACCCACTATCTTCATATTGTTTCGCCTTCTATTGTTTTTCATTATATCCATCTTATGAGCTAACAAATCTTGTGTTTCTTTAACTGTTTTGTCACTTTCTTCCAATTTTCTTTTTAAGTCGTTCACTTCCATTTCTACCTCCATTACACGTTCTTCCACATTTTCTAATCCTTTCCCTACATCTGTTATGACCAGCTCTATTCTACTCACTTTTTCTTCTGTACTTTTCATTTTTCTTTTCATTTCACTAAATTCTAGTGTCAACCATTCTTTTAATGCTTTCATTTGTTCTTGAAAAAAAAAATTTCTATGTACTGTCCATTCATTTTACCTCCTATTCCTCTGTGCAGAGCTTGGTGTTCTTCTTCTTCTGAGTCTGCTTTTGGGTTTGTGTCTTCTATTTCTCTTCCTTGTATCTGTGTCTCTTCTACTTTCTTGTTGAGCTGCTTGTCTCAGTTTGTTGGGTATTTTTTTTCATGGTTTCTTGATGCTGGTCCTCATCTTCAGGGCTGGTTATCTGTTGTGTCTCTAGTTTCCTTTTTTCTTTTTCACCCCTCCCTTTCCCGTTGCTTTCTTTATCTTCCAGCTGGGAGCCCTGCTGTCTCCACAGCTGGTCCCCCCCCCTCCCGTTGGTGTTCTCCTTGTCGTGCACATGCGCAGTTGCGCACCTCTGTTTTGCACAGTGAGCCATTTTTGCAGTCCTGCGGTGGGTGGGTCGCGACCCTGCGCGGTCTCCACTAACCTCGGGGAGCAGGCTCCTCTTTCCATGGTGGGTCCCTACTTTTTAGTGCAGGTAAGGCCTTCACCTCTCTCTTCCAGCGTCTTTCCTTCTTTTTTGGGGGTTTCTTGTTCTTGATGGTGGGAGGGTTTTGCCTGTGATTTCCTGGACTGTGTCCACTACCTTTTGCAGGGCTTTATGTGCAGGGGTATTGGTTTCCCCTTACCAGACCACGATGCAACTGGCCAGCACACTTTCCACCACACATCAGTTGAAATTTGCCAGGGTTTCGATGTCACACCATATCTCTGCAAAGTCCTAAGGAAGTAAAGGTACTGTCGTGCTTTCTTCACTATGCTATTAGTGTGTTGGGTCCAGGAAAGATCCTCTATAATGATAGTTACTCGCAATAACTTACATTTGCTCACCCTTTCTTAAATCTGATCCCTCAATTATCACTGGATCGTACACCTCTGGTTTTCTCTTACTGAAGTTAACAATCAGCTCCTTAGTTTTGGTGACAATGAGTGTAAAGGTTGCTGTTGGTGTACGATTCAGCCAAATTTTCAGTCTCCCTCGTGCATGCTGAATCATTGTCCCTTTTTATACAGCCCACTATTGTAGCAATGTCAGCGAATTTGTAGATGGTGTTACTGTCATACCGAATCACACAGTCATAGGTGAAGAGTGAGCAGGCGGCAAAGAACACAGGTGCTCTGGTACTGATGGAGATTGTAAAGGTAAATGGTAAAGGTTCCATTATTGTCTCATAATGCTACACTTAGAATGTAACATACATGAAATTCTTTAACTTTTGTCTACTGTAAGACAGATAGAGAGTCGCCAGTTTGTCCAGTATCCCTCACAGAAATCTACAGCACCTGCTGTTCCTAGGCTATCTACCAAGTCTCACTGATAGTGGTCTGGACGTGAGAAAATACAGGCTCCAATTACACAGTGGGGTGTTGAGTCCCAGGTCTTGGAGTTTGCTGATCAGTTTTGAGGAGATGGTGATGTTAAATACCAAACTGTAGTCGATGTATGCGTCAGGCATCTATCTTAATCTTGTTTCTCTGCTTATTTGTAGATTGTGGCACTATGCCTGGTATTTTTTATTCACTCCTTTGTGAAGGTTCTTGTGAACCTTTTTAATGAACTGTTGGTTTGATGCAAATGAAAAGCTTGATAAACTGGTTCAAAAGGTGGGTGAGTTGGTTATGTGCCTGCAGTCACTAAATTTCACTCTAGTTCAGTCCTATTGCTGACATTGCTAAGTTACCCTTTGAACTGACGGCATTGATCACCTTTTTACTGGCTACTTTATAAGAAGAATTTGAATGGGAATGAGGGAATACCCTTCCTATAGATTAATACTGGCTCAGGTGTTCTATTTACAACAGCAGAAGGTGAGAGGAGTTCAGTGAGTTGTCATAATCTTGAATGCATAATCTGAGACCACAATGGAATCAGATTTACCGGACTCTTCCAAAAGGGAATTGCATAAAAAATTGCACTACCATTAAGTTGAAATTCCTCAGGAAGAAGGCTTGTATATAATGTCATATATGTTCTCTGACAATAAATCTGAACTTTGAAATTTGGAAAAGAGTCTTGAAAATGTCTTGAAACTCATGGGATTGTTGAGCCTGCAGCCGACCGCTACAAAGTAACACACACGCACAATGTGGCAGGTTAAGCTCAATCCTTTATTAAGTCTGGAAAAGCTGATTTTATACTGTTCAAGTTCCTGCTGTTTTTGCTTGATTGACTGAGTCAACCATATGAATAACAATAGCTGGTGGGAACATCCATGCACATGAATCCCCTTCTTCCCCAGCTTGTTTCTGCTGAGTTAGCTGGGCAGCTTGACCAACGCCATTTTAGAGCTGTTGGTCTGATGCTGCCCCAGCTTCTACCCCTGCCGGTTCATTATCCTGGGAGTCGCTTTAGCGATCTCTGTCCACGTCTGCTGCCGCGCGATGTGCTGGCCCGATCTCTGCAATTGCGGGCCGCCACAAGCCACATATATGATATAAATCCGTAAATTATTGTTAGGGCAGTTGGATGAATCATCAGCCAGCTATTAGTTCCCATGAAACTGCTCCTGCATTTATTTTCCAGCTATTAGTTCCCATGAAACTGTTCAAGCATTTGTCAAAAATCTGAGAAAGAAAATAGTAAAATCGTCAATGTGAATAAATACCTCGAGTGCTTTAACTTAATTTGCATTGCCTTGTCTTCTGAATATTAATTATGTTTAATTTTTTAAGTTGCATGCTGCCTAGTGAATGCCAATTAATTAGATTGCTGTCAGGCTGTTTGAATGGAACTGTGTCATGTCATAAAGCTAAGGTTCGATTCTTCCAAGAAAAATCTTCAAATTATTGAAGTACCCCTGAGCTTTATTAAAGTGACTAATTGTCTAAATGATCCACAGCAGAAAATTAATATTCTTACAAAAATGTCCATCATTTTTAAAACTCCCCTCACAACTTGGCTGTAATATTTCTCAGTTGTGATAAGTGCCATCCAAAATAAATGAGGTGGGTCTTTTGTGATGTAATTAAACATACAAGTTGGAAATTGGCCAACAGGTACATTCATACATTTATATTACAGTCCATCTTGCTTCCAGTTCTCTTCTCAACCATAAGCTTGCCCACAAATACACCTGACTTTCTCTTGTAGCCCCATCCCCAAACCTCTTGATAATAATGTGCATTCCATTTGTTACGCACAAATCTTCACCTGATGAGGGTGCTGAGACCACAATGGAATCAGATTTAATGGACTCTTCCAAAAGGGAATTGCATAAAAAAATTGCACTACCATTAAGTTGAAATTTCTCAGGAAGAAGGCTTGTATATAATGTCATATATGTTCTCTGACAATAAATCTGAACTTTGAAATTTGGAAAAGAGTCTTGAAAATGGGAGATGTGATTCAAAGTTCAAATCAAGTTTATTGTCATCTGATTGCAAAAGTATAACCGGACGAAACAGCATTCTCCGGTCCTTGTTGCAAAACATGCACATGCACAACCAGACATAACAAACAATGTACATTCAGGACAAGTATTTTTTATGTACAAATAATTATTGTTTTGTGAACGTAAGAGTCTCAAGATAGTTAGTGTAGGCAATTCTCACTGCCAGTGGGAAGATGCTATTCCTCGGCCTGGAGGTGCTGGCTTTGATACTCCTGTATCTCTTACCTGACGGGAGCAGCTGAAAGATGGCATGTGTGGGGTAGAAAGGGGTCCTCAATGATTTTTCACACTCTCCTCAGACAATGATCCTTGTAGGTCAGAGTAGAGGGAGATGGAGACTCCTGTGATCATCTCTGCCACTCTTATGGTCCTGTGCGTTGAACTCTAATCCATCTCCTTGAAACAACTATACTACACAGTGATGCAGCTGACCAGGACGCTCTTGTTAGAACACCAGCAGAAGGTTGACTTAATGATGGATGGTAGCCTTGTCCTCTTCAGTCTTCTCAGATAGTGCAGTTGCTGTTACACATTCCAAGGTGACTCAATTTCACTCCAGTTTTACAATTGGAAGATGCCTGTGTGTGAATTCTTTAAGCATGTGCAATTCTGCAATGGCTCTCACAAGTAGCACATGATCTAAAATCCTTCACCTAAAGCCAAATGATATTGCAGTTGACTGTACTAACAGATGAGTATTGGAGAGTAAAATATAAAACTGAAAAAAATAATTTTAGGACAGAGCAGTTTTTTTTTGCTTTTATCAATTTGCTGAAGTACTGATTCAAACAATTTGAGTAGATCACCAGATGTTTATTGGGGATCTTTTTCTTTATTTGAGTAGATCACCAGATGCTTATTGGGGATCTTTTTCTTTATTATTGGAAAAAATAATTCTTCAGAAATTATATCCCCAGGCAGGCTAGTGTTGGGGGAAGGGTTGGAACATATCCTTGCTCCTCCCCTCCTTTCCAACATACATATAATTGCAAGTATTTTGTCAATACACTCCTTGAACCCGCTCAATGGCACCCTGTTTACAATTCACTTCTTCATATCTAACAGTTAATTCTGGTCTGGTGCCTTATTAAAACTCTTCATCTTTATCACAACCCTTCATATCCAAGTGGCAATCAGGTGAAATGACAACACCGGACTACCTGCAAGGAATACATCTGAGGAATATCACAAGTAACAGGAAGGATTGGAAAGAAGTGGAAACTTTGGAAAGGGTACAGAAGAGGTTTGACAGAATGTAGCCTTCTGCTGGTGCTCTAACAAGAGTGTCCTGGCCAGCTGCATCACTGTGTAGTATAGTTGTTTCAGGGAAATGGATTAGAGGTCAACGCACAGGACCATAAGAGTGGCAGAGATGATCACAGGAGTCTCCATCTCCCTCTATCATGACCTACAAGGATCGTTGACTGAGGAGAGTGAAAAATCAATGAGGACTGTACGTTGTAGGAGAAATTGGATAAACTTGGGTTGTTTTCCCTGGAGCGAAGGAGACTAAAGGGAGACCAAATAAAAGGACATTAAATCATGAGAGGCATGGATTGGGTGGACAATCAGAATCTTTTCCCCAGGGCAAAAGTATCACACACTAGAGGGCATGCACTTTAGGCAAGGAGGAGAGAGTTCAAAGGGCATCTAGTTGACACAGATATGGTGGGTTTCTGGAATGAGCTGCCAGGTGCAGTGGTGGCAGCAAATACTGTAGTAGCATTTCAGAGGCTTCTAATTGGACACATGAAAATGGTGGAGGCATATCTGTCAGGTGCAAGGAGCAGAAATTTAGTTTGATTTTGCCATCTTGTTTAGCACAGATCAAGTCAAGTAAAGTCAAGTACAAACTGACAAAACAGTGAACTTCGGTGCAAAACCTGCAGACACATAAAAAGACAGAACACACATAAAGTCTAACAATACATATGCAGTACAAGTATTTCATGAATACAAATAAATAAATATCGCTTTGAACATATGAGAGTCTCGGATGGTGAATGTGAGCAGTTCCTTTGGTCGTTCAGCATTCTCATTGCCTATGGGAAGAAACTGTTCTTCACCCTGGTGGTACTAACTCTGATACTCCCGTATCTCTTCCCCATCAGGAGCAGCTGAAAGATGCTCTGTGCAGGGTAGAAGTGGTCCTCAGTTATTTTTTTTGTGCCTTCTTCAGTTAACGATCATGGTATATCACATCGATGGTGGGGAGCGAGGAGGAGGGAGACTCCCATGATCCTTTCTGCCTCACTTATGGTCCTGTGGGTTGACCTCTGATCCATTTCTCTGCAGCAACCGTACCACACTGTAATGCAGATAGCCAGGACGCCCTCGATAGAGCTTCTATAGAAGGTTGATATAATGGTAGCCAGGAGCCTTCCCTGATTCTCAGGAAGTGCAGTAGCTGTTGAGCCTTCCTGACAACTGAGGAGATGTTGAGTGAATTCCAAGGAACTTGATGTTCTCCATTCTCTCTACTACAGTTGTTGATGTATAGTAGAGGGTGGTCATTCCTGGTCCTCCTGAAGTCCACATTCATCTCCCTTGTCTTGTCCATGTTGAGACTCAGATTGTTGCTCTCACACCATCTCACAAGATTTTCTACATCTTCTCTGTAGTGAAACTCATTGTTGTTGCTGATGAGGCCGACGACTATGGTGTCATCTGCAAACTGGATGATTCTGTTGGAACTGGATCTGGCAATGCTGTTCTGGGTCATTAGCATAAATAGGAGCAGGCTGAGTACACAGCCCTGAGGTGCACCAGTGCTCAATGTGACGGTGCTTGTCGTTCTGCTACCAACCCGGTCATTCTTTGGGCTTTCTGTTAGGAAGTCCAGGATCCAGTTACATAGAGGGGTGTTCAGTCCCAGCGGGGACAGCTTCTTCTCCAGCCTCTGGAGAATGATCGTATTAAATGCTGAGCTGAAGGCAACGTACAGCAGCTTGGCGTATGATGCGTCTTCTCCAAGTGGGCCAGGGCGGAATGAAGTGACAAGCTAAAGCATCATCTGTGGAATGATTTCTTCTGTAGGCAAATTGAAATGGGTCCATTGTGTTTGGGAGGTGTGCTTTGACGTGTTCCATCACCAGACATTCGAAGCATTTCATAATGGTGGAGGTCAGTGCCACGGCCAGTAGTCATTGAAGCCTGTTATTGTTGCCCTCTTGGGTACCAGATGATAGTAGCTCCCTTGAACCCTGTGGGAACGATGGACTGCAGCAGTGAGGTGTTGAATAGGTCTGCACAGTCCTTCAGTACCTGATCAGGTATGTTGTCTGGTCCCACCACCTTGGTGGGTTCGACATATGTGGACTGAAGAGCCTGTTCCTGTTCTTGTGTTCTATTTTATATCTTCTACATGAAGTTCATGGACGAAGATATCTTTCACCAACAACGGCTGGTCTTAACTCACTCAGAGATGTGAACAAAATTCATTAGCACAATTTCCAGCATATATTTGCATTTCTGGGCCCATGTTTTAAGAATTCATAGCATAGGGATGAATATGTACAAAAAAGAAATGGCAGAACTGCCACTGGTACGTACTCAGGAGAAAGGGGTACTGAGACACAGTGCTGTTCTGTGGACGCCTGCTACCTGGTCATGATGCTTTCAGCTCCGCACAGGCTTTAAACAGCCTATTAGAGGAGCTGATGGTGTTTCTTTAACATATTTAACCAAGGAGTTCTATGCCCAAGATGGTGGCTTCTGTGGTGGGCACCATACAACGAGTGATTGCATGCTCGGGAGAGCAGTGGACCAAGATAGGGCACATGAAACAGAGACCCCCCCCCCACCCCACTTGAGAAGGGCAGGCCTGCGAGATAACCCTACAGGAAGGTGATCATGCCAGCAGACCAGCCAAGGGCTCAGCAGAAGGATCCACACAGACTGGCTGTTGTTGACTTATGGTCAAAGGATTCACATAGGCTGTGGGCTGCTGGAGATTTGCTAATGGGAACCAGATTTTGGAACTGGGATTCGAAAGGGTTCTAATGGCAAGAATAGCTCTCAAAGGCCCTCAGGCGCTGAAAGCTTCCTGATCATATCGGAGACATGCATCTGGACCATGGGTTGCCAATGGATGAACAGGAGTTCGTGAGGCTGCAGAGACTGCAGAAGCGCTGGAGGCAAATTTAGAGACTCAGTGTCTCTAAAGTATCTCTCTTATGCTTCTCTTTCTTTTATCTTTGGGAGTGCAGGGCAATGTTCGTGGTGATTTTGTTTGCCTTTCCAGCAGACAAAGGTTGAAATAAATCATGTACTTTACATTTTTTGTTATTGAATTATATTTTTTAGGTTTAATTATCAAGGAAAGTGCCACCAAAATAAAGTATGTACAACAAAAGATGTGAAGTGTTTTGTTCCAATGATATTGTGAGCTAAATGCCAAACATATTGAGCAATTAGGGCACTTTCAATTCATAATTTCCACCAGTTAAGTAACCTTATTTTCTGTAATGCAGTATTTTCATTGGGCTTTGTCAAACAATATTTTTTTCTCCTCTGTAACCACATCAGCAATTTTGTCCTGAAATGGTATCAGTTAATATGCACTTCCATTTGTTCCTGAGAAATTCCCACCGTTTGTGATATGGCCATTTATGCATATGTGATATGCAGCATTCTGTGCATCAGTAACATAATTATCTTCTTGATTTTTCCTCCTCACTTCCATGTTGTCTTGTCTTTCTTGAAACTATAAATCTCCCATAAGCTACAATTTGCAGTTTTAGAGGCCTTTGCTTTGTCAGTGATTCATTAGTTGCCATATTCTGAAGAAATCTGTTTCTTCAGGACTTCCTGCTGGAATGTCGCAACAGATTAAACTGTCCATTACATTGTATTAAATCATGACATCTCAACATACCGTGATCTTTTCTTTAATCAAGTCAACAAAAAAAAGTCTCACTTGGGAATCCTCAATTATTGCAAGGAATTCTCGGCTTTCCATTCTTTCACAGTAGAGACAATCTTCCTTCGAACTCTCCAGCTGGTTTCTCTTTATTTTTTCTGCTGTAATGGTATGGGTTGTGTATGTTAATTGGCTTGGGCTGGCCCGCCCACTGATGACACACTCACCTGGACCCCTCCCCTGGGACCCAGGCCATAAAGGTCGGGCCACCTCTCCCTTCCCTACACTTCTCTAGCTTGGATCCGGGCCAGCTCAAGTGTTATGTACAATAAAGCCTATCATTCCCCTCAGTCTTTGTCCTTGTAATTATTGGGGCAACTGGTAGTGCCCAACATCTGCACAGCAACTCAGGACACCCTCGACATGAACACGTCCATCTTTTGTCCCTTTCAGAGAGGGAAAGTCATCGATCTTCCATGGCAGGAAGTAGAAACTCCTTGGATCTGCACACCATTACTTTTCAGACTGTGGTTTCATTCTCTATTTTCTGTTAATCTATATAGTTATTCCCTTCTTGAATTAGGAAGCTGCAGAAATGGTGGGAAAAGGACCCTTCCTCCAAATGAGGAGGACGAATTAATTGAAAGGCTATTTTAAAAATAACTTACTTGAGGCTACAGTTTTCCAAAAATGGGATATTGTTAAGAGAAACAAGAACATATACTCCACGTTAGTATGCTGGTGTTTGTCGAACTTTTCATCCACAAGTTGGTTGTTATTCTCCTTACGTGGTTACAATGCCCACTCTGTGAAAAATATGATACTCAAAATGAAGTGCCAAGTAATGACCGGAGATTAAGAAAGGTGCAATGTAAATGCAGATTTATTTTTAATTTGAAAGGCCAGGTGTCCAGTTCAATGGATAAAGACCTGAAAGAATTATCACAGGTTGTCTTTGCTGTATCCCGCCATTTTCCTTCAGAGCCTTACATTTTTGTTTGTTTCCATAAATACAAATCCCTTTTGAAACTTACTATTCTCTTTTGTTTTTCTCTCTTCTCGGAAGGGGCGCTGGGCAACATCAGTGCAACTCTTTGTCTGCCTTACAGCAGGCAGAAGGCAAACCGTGCATCTTGGCGCCTCACAGTTTGGCGGGCAGCAACCTCCTTTGAAGAAGACCGCAGAGCCCACCTCACTGACAAAAGGCAAAGGAGGAAAAACCCAACACCCAACCCCAACCAACCAATTTTCCCTTGCAACCGCTGCAATCGTGTCTGCCTGTCCCGCATCGGACTTGTCAGCCACAAACGAGCCTGCAGCTGACGTGGACTTTTTACCCCCTCCATAAATCTTCGTCCGCGAAGCCAAGCCAAAGAGAAGACATGTTCTGTATTATTACATGACAATCTGGAATCTTTAAAATCACCATACTATTTGAATTGTAGTGCTTGTTTACGTGCATGTTAACTTCCAATGATTAATGGAAAAGTATATCCATGTTCTTCGGAACACTAACTCTTCTCAATATCTCACCAATTTAGAATGCACCTTGCCTTGCTACTTTTCCAGCAAAATGCATCACTTCACATATTTTTCCATATTATTTTCCATCTGCCCCATCTTTGTCCATTCTCCATGAACACAATCTGCATACTTCCCACAACTCATACAACTAGCTACCTTCGTATCTTCAGCAAACTTGGATATATTACAGTACACTTGGTTCTCTCATCAGAATCACTTGCACAGATGGTAAAGAACTGGGACACTGGCATCAATCCAGCAGTTCCCCACTTGTCACAGTCTTCCAGCCCAAGAACAACGGTTTAATCTTAATATTCTACTCCTCAGTTTGTGAGATTTTTTTTTCTTTCCAAGTGTACAGAAGCTCTTACACCATGTTTTTGTGTTTCTCATCAAATTACTTTGCAAATCAGGGCAGACTGTGAGTCTTAAGGATTGGAGTTGTTTGTGCATCCTTCTGCTTGCTGTCCTTGTACTCCAAAGTAGTGGAAACTGCAGAATTAAATCAAGTCTTTGAAATAGTATTGGAAACTGGTTACATACATACTATAGAGAATGTAGCCAGAAGCAGATTATGTTGGTGATGAAGAAGAGGTATATTTAAACAAGTGATAAGGGCACCAATCAAGCAGATTGCTGGTCTGCTTGAGCATTTAATCAACTTCGTCAACTCAGCTAGTTGGGGGATGTTTCTTGTAGAAAGTTTAATTTGACAATTGAATGATTTGCTGCAAGCAGGTGCCATTATTTGAGCAATTACAAATGTATGCAATGAAATTATTGGTGATATACCCATTCCTAGGGCAAGGAGGATTGCTGAAGATGTCTGAACTAAGAGAACTGTTCTGAGGAGCCTTTTTCTGGACTTGGGGTAAGACATCTTCAGTAATCGGGAGATTTGTGTTAGTTTACCTTTGGTAATCTCTTTATTCATTTCATGTTGTTACTTAATTTATATATTAATTACAAATTAAACAGGCCTCAAACTTAGGACAAGTAATTATGGTACCAAAAGTATTTTATTGTTGCAAATTGTCTTCCTGCAATCTTTCTAAGTACAATTTAAATGTAGAATTTCATTCCAAAGGGAAGTAAATAATTCTCTATTCTTTTAAAAAAAAATCTGGATATCTATCTCTTATTTCACCTTTTTACTTTCTCTTGTCACCTTTCTTTCTGTAATTGACACTGAAGGGTCCTACTTCTTTTCCTCTAAATCTTTCAGAACCTTAAATTATGTGAGCTGAAGAAGTTGTCTTGGTAGTCCAGTTATTCACCAAAGTGTGAGATGTCTGTCATGCTGTTGCACCTACAACTCACCACAGACTGCAACAGCAGACCATCTTCAGCTCAAGGTTGTGGGTGGAAGTTCAACTGTTCATTTTGCAAGATGCCCAATCACCAAAAGATTGAACCTGAAAACTCTATTTGGAGTATTAAATTTATGCAGGAAAGTCAGCAGATGCTGTGATTGAGTACCACACCCAAAAGCACTGGGGAACCTCAGCATGTCTCACAGAGACTATACAAATCAAAGAAATATGACCAATGATTCAGGCCTAAGTTCTTGCTCAAAGTATGAGCAGAGAGCAGGCAGGTACCTGAATAAAAGTGTTGGCAGGGGGAGAACCACAAGCCATCAGGCAGGAGGTCATAGGTGGATGAGGGTGGAAGGGCAAAGAGAAAGTGATTGGTGGAGGGGTACAGCTCTCTGAATGGAGAGGTAAGGAGATGGGGAGTAATAGGCCCCTCCCTTGCTCTATCACTCCATTTCCTTTCCTAACAGAAACCAAAGAAGTTGATGTTAGTGTCATCTATTTGGTGGGTGCCAGATCTTTTCCTCTAATTTGTGGGTGGGTTCAGTTTGGCAATGTATGAGGCCATGAACAGACATGCCAGTATGGGAATGAAGTGTGGAATTGAAATGGGTGGCCACTCTGAAGTCTCTGTTATTGCAGTGGACAGAGCGAAGGTGCTCAACTGATTAATTTCCCAATCTGTGTCCAGCCTTTCTAATGTAGAGGGGGCCACAGTGGGAGGAAGCTCAACCCTGACCTGCATCTCCTCTATTTCCCACACATCTGCCCTGGCCCTGCTCCACCCATAATAATAAGCAAGACTTTCTAGTTTCTCTAGTTTCCTCTAGTTTCTCTTGGCCCCCTTCTCTGTCTCCTTTGCTCAAGCTCCCCACCCCCCTTCCCTCTCCATTCAGAGAATTAACCCCCTTCCCCTATCACCTCAGAATTTTGTTTCTTCTACTCTCCCACCTTAATCCACTAATCACCTCCTCCTGCTTGTTCCCTCCTCCTTCTTCTCTTTCTCTCCCCCTTTTTTTATTCAGGTGCCTGCCTGCTTTCTGCTTCTACCTTGATGATGGGCTCAGGCCCAAATTGCAGGTATCATCCATTTGCTGTGACCTGCTGAGATTCTCCAGCACTTGGATGTATTCCATTTTAAGTATGTTTGTTGGTCATGCAGCTAATTATGTTTTAGTGAAAAGTATACTTTTTTAAATTATGCTGACATTTAATTATTGTTCGGTGATTATTTTAATCCGGTTCAATGTTTATAAACTAGGATAATTACCAGCAGAACAAAATTACTCTGAAATCATAAGAATGAATTTAGAAGTGTAAAACCAAATAAAACCTGGTCCTTGAGCTATCCCTAAATTATTAGAATGAATTTAAATAATTTGGGGATAAGTATATTTAACAATCATTATAACTGCAGGAAAAGTACTGCAATTAGCACTAGAATTAATCCATTTGTATAGGAAATGAACAGAAGTGATGTTTAACTCTTCAATTAATCAAATAGAACCTCACCAGGCTGTTTTTCAGAATCAACATTGTCAACTTGTTTACATTCTGTGATTTACTCCTGTGCTCCTTCGCACGAGGAATGCTGGCACCCGGAGAACATTTGAACTGCTGTGTTTTACTGAGTAATTATCCCATCAGTGCAAGTCTATTTGCAGTCAGTTCAGCTGAAGCTTCTGAGTATTGG
Source organism: Narcine bancroftii (assembly GCF_036971445.1). NCBI lineage: Eukaryota > Metazoa > Chordata > Chondrichthyes > Torpediniformes > Narcinidae > Narcine > Narcine bancroftii. The sequence continues at coordinate 131,252,123 of NC_091474.1, read as the reverse complement.
CACCCTCTTGAAATCCAATGGTTTGCAGTGCAAATGGATTGGGTAGGGGGTTGCTGAAGAGCCAGGATGACAAATGTTAGAGAACTGATAAAGGGAGGGTCACAAACAATGAGAAGTTTTTTTTTAAAAAACACAGCTGAAGGAACTTGACTGTTGAAGACTTTACAGCAGTGGAACAGGGTCATCCTTATCCCACCAAGGTCATACTCTCCATTCCCTCCTTTTCCCCCTTTTTCTCCCCCCCCCCCACCCCCCGCACAAAACCCCAACCATTGGGCCAAAGATACGTGCTGGAAAACATGAACTTCCAGATTTAAGTAGCTTCTTCCCTGCTGTCATCAAACTCTAGACTGGCAAAAGATGATGCCCTTGAACTGTTCTTGTACCTTTATTTCTCTGTGCTGTGATTTTTTTTTTAATTCTTCTCCACACCCGACACTATTTATACTATGCTGTTCTCCAGTTTATTCGTTATTATTACACAACTTTTCTGAGTTGGATTGCCTGGGAAGCATGGAAAGCAAAACCTCTTGCTCTACTTGGATATGTGACAAAACATTTCAATACCTCAACTCTTCACCCAACTACCTATTGATTGACCTTTCCAGTTAAGATTTGATGGCATGCTCAAGGTATGCGGGGCTGTGTTTTTTCTGACATAATTTTGCACACTCACTTACTGTACACTTTTGAAGTTACAGCTTGACAAAGCTGATGCCCCACATGTACAATGGACCCAGATCAAATTATCAGAAGCAAATTATAAGTGTGCAACTTTTCACTGGAGTGAAGCAAACTCTGCAGACCCTGTGATTATAGTTAATATGCATGCAGGAGAAATTTAGTTTCTATAGCATCCATACAAGGCAAAAATGTATTAGCCACATTTTGTGCCTTAACCATGGCCCCACTCGCCAAGCCCCGGGGGGGGGGGGGGCAGCGGCTCGCCGAGCCCCGGGGGGGGGCAGCGGCTCCCCGCTCGCCGAGCCCCGGGGGGGGGGGGGGCAGCGGCTCCCCGCTCGCCGAGCCCCGGGGGGGGGGGGCAGCGGCTCCCCGCTCGCCGAGCCCCGGGGGGGGGGGGCAGCGGCTCCCCGCTCGCCGAGCCCCGGGGGGGGGGGGCAGCGGCTCCCCGCTCGCCGAGCCCCGGGGGGGGGGGGCAGCGGCTCCCCGCTCGCCGAGCCCCGGGGGGGCAGCACGAAGTAGCTTCCCTACCCTCTGCGCTGTCTATTTCTGGTGTTGTGTTTTTCTAAAAACATGATAGTTTTGGTTAAGTCAGGGTCTTGCTCTTCCACAATGTAGTCATGATACATTTTCTCACATTGAATAATTGGATACTTTTACTGTGCATTGGAAATAAAGTATTTAAGAGCATACTGCTCCTTCATAACCTTTATCAAGTTGAAGGGAACTTTCAATTTGACCACTGCTGGAGGTGTTGTAGCAGCTGCAATCTCCTGTGGAGTCTCAGATGTTGTCGATAATTGGCGGTACTCGGCACTATACAGGAAGCTCTCAGCTCTTTGCAGATATGAGCAGAACAGCTGGGTTAACACTCCCAGTTCACTTTGAAGGGACCCTGCACTGTTGGGGTTGTTGACTTTCAAATGATATACTAAAGCCAGACTCTACCTGTCCCAACAGGTGCAGTTAGAACATCCCATTGTAGTACTTTGGAGGAAAAAAGTCCAGGGCATTCTTCTTCCATTTTCTACCCCAGGTTCCTGGTCATTGCTGTTCTTCAAACCCATCTGAACATTGTTCTATTGTTCCTTATGGGAAATTGCTGTGCACAAATTATTTGCTGAGTTCCAACAGATGAGCTTCTGTATTTTAAATATTTTAACAAATACGGAGGTTACAGTAAGTGCAATGTAAACGGAAGTTCTGTCACATTGAATTAATGGACCCTTATTCCTTTCTCTGAACATATCTAATGATTCTTGGGTGTTAATTTTTATTTATTTTAACTTTGTTTAAAAAGCAGAGATTCTCAGGTTGTTTTAAAGTCTTGAATGGTGTGTCCATAATATATATATATATGAGCTGATCCTGGTTTGATGGAATCTGTGTGGAATTTTGAGGTATTATGGTACCTGTGTTAGAATAACTTGACTGCTTTCAACTTTTGAGAATTGAGTGTTGCGAAAAGGGTATCTGATAGTTCCTTTTCAAAGGATAATAAACAGACTTTGAGGGTTAATTTACAGCGAGATAGCAAAGTCTTATGACCTTCAGTTTAGAGGATCAAAGTACTCTGGGTATCTGAACATGGCACATAATTCAATTGCTATCTGCAATGGCCATCCTAAGCTGCCAGTTGTATGTTTTCATCTCCCCTTCCCATAACCACACCAAACACCCCCTCCAGCTCCCACATTCACTTTCATCCCTTCTCCTGGCATTCACCTATGGCCCACTCATTTTCACCTACTGGATTCTCTCCCCATCTCGTTTCCTCAATCTATCTTATCACTGTCTTGTCAGAATCCAGCACTGGAAGCTTTTGTCATGGCTTATCACCCTCTACTTCCCTTTGCACAACTGTTTCAATCTGCCCTTTTTCTCCTTATCCATTTCCATCTATCCTCCACCTTCCTCTGCTCCATCTCCTGAGTTCCACCAGCTGTTTCATTTTTCTCACAGCAGTCAAGAAAATGCATACTGTGAAGAGAAAATTGAAGGAAAAGCCACAGAAAATTAGGGCCAGCCCATTCAGATGCAAAACCAGGAAGTGCTCCTCCTAAAACAGGTGGAGGAGGGCTAAGGATGGTGATGGGCATTTCGATTTTGTTTCATACAGATGTCACCAGGGTGGAGGGAGGGTGGGGGTTAGGTGAGCTAATAGAATGAGAAAACAGTCTGTTGGAGAAACTAAGAGGGTTCAGTGGAATGAAATGAACAGCCATTTTCAGGCCAGAACCCTTTACCAAGATTGAGAGTGCAAAGGGGAGATGGTCCGTATAATAGGGGCAGGGGTTGGACTGGGGTGAGCAGGGCAAAAAAATTGAGGAAAATAAATAGGTTAAAAAATATGGAAGTTTATTGGTGATCCTCGCTGTTCGCCAATCCATGCAACCTGAAAAATTCACATCTGACATATACCAATCCCCATAGGTGCTAGATACCAGGGATTTACTAATGCACCCAATGGTGAAAGTTATTTATACAGAAAGTCGTAAGAACTTGCTATTGCATATAGCAGTGATTTTTGGCTTTCTTTCAACTTTATTCTCAAATTTGGAAAATGCAAAGTTTGAATTTCCATTATATTGATGCGCACTCAATTTAAATAATAGATCTGATATCTGGAGAAGATGCTGTTATTGTCATTGGCCCATGGCATTGTGTGACTCTTCAGCTCACTGATGTGTTGGGATGGTGATGGATAAGCCAACATAGTCCAGGCCATAGATAACTGGTAAACCAAAGCTGGATGAAGATCTGCCCCAAAAATCTGGGCTGATCTTTCCAGTGCTGAACTGACAGAGAGCTTCTTTGCCTCAGTTGCTTCTTTCTTCAATGACTGTGTCTGTTCACAGATTTTTTGGTGCAGGAGGAAAAAGAAACCCTTCTGGGAAATCAAAATGAGAGGTTACTTGGGGTATTTGGGAATGTATAGTTGAGATTACAAACTGATTTTATTGAGTAACAGAGGGCTCAAGAGGCTGTGTGATCTTCAACTCTTAATTTGTATGCTCATCCTGCCTTGTTCTGTACACTGCAGGGAAAACACTTTGGCATGTTTTGAGTGAAGAAATGCAAAGCTTTAAATTGCACGAATGCTCTAGATCTTTACTGACCCAGTTTGAACCTTTCTGTCCATTGGGTAAGATGGGGTACAGTCATTTAAACATCTTTAGATTGATAAACTTTCAGTCGAATATCTGCCAAAGCAACTCCATTAGGAAGTAAATGCTCATAAATGTGTGCCTCGACTCAGAGCATAGAATGGTCCTTCAGCCTGATGAGTTCAAGTTGACCAATGTGGTATTCTGGCCTAATTTCATTTGCCTGCATTTGGTCTGTATCCCTCAAAGACCCTCTTATCCATCAATCTGTCCAAATGACTTTTAAATATTGTTATGGTGCTGGCTTCCACAATTTTCTCTGACAGCTTATTTCATGATCTGGTCTACTCTTGGGGGGGGGGGGGGTTGGGGAAATGTCTTTTCAGGTTCTTCCTAAACCTTTCCCTTTAATCTTAAACTGATGCCCTTGACTTCTGAATAGCCTGTCTTGAGGAAGAAGACTGTAAGCATTCACTTTATCTTTGCCCATCATGATCATATGGAGGTTGACAAAATCACCCCACAGACTCCTTAGTTCTGGGGAATAAAGACCCAACCTCTCCCAATCACTCAACTCCTCCAGACCCAGCAAGATCCTGGAGAAGCTCCTTTATATCCTTTTCAATTTATTGATGTCCTTCCTGTAGCTGGTGACCAGTAGATCACCCCAAGTGTCGTCTCACTCATGCCTTGAACAGCTGGATGATGAGTTCCCAACTTTTATACTCCATACCCCTTCCAATGAAGGGGAGCACACTAAAGGCCATCTTTGTTATCTTGTCCCCCTGGGTTGCCACATCCAATGAACTATCCACCTGTACACAGAGGTCATTCTCTTCTACTCAAAACCTGGACACTGGGAATCCTGCTTAACACCAAAGAATATTATAGTTCAAAAAAAGTGCTGGAGAAACTCAGCAAGTGACACACCATCCAGAGAAAACAAAAGCCCTTTTTGTTTATCTCAGAATATTTGTGTGCAATTTATTCCTATGCATTCACTTTATATTCACATCAATTGGTTGTCCCAAAATAGCAGAAAGCAACACCATCCCTCCCTTCTCAGGGGTGAATCGATTACAGTAATTGAAATGTTTCAAAGAAGGTTATTATTCTGATAAATACCTAGTGTCCTGTTCTCAAAGCTGCTTTGGTCTTTCCGATAGTACTGTACCAGTCCTTTTAAATTATTTAATTATGCCAGATGAATAAAATAAGATTTTTTTTTAAAGTTGAAGCTCATGAGTTCTTTATCTCTGGGCTGCATTCCTGATTATGATTTCTGACTGAAGATTTGACTGCACTTTTTAATCTTTAATTGAAGCCTGTTGACAGGCTTCAGAAACATGGCAAACGATAAATGTGAATTATTCTAATGTATCTTCATACAGTAATGCTTTTTTGTGTCCCACAATGCACAACACAATAAATTGCTTCTGATCTAATTAACAGTTAAAACAAAAGGATGAGGTGGTACATTAATCTGACACAGCAGTTAATTTTCAAGAACATGATGAACAAATTAACGTTGCTTTGTGATTTTTATTGTTGTAAAACATCAAGATAAATGTTATTTTGATAACCCTGTTGCTCCTTGCAAAGAGTTGCGGTTTGCAGTCAGATGGCTTCATTCAAAAGATGAAGCTGAACATCAGTAAAAATAAAAACTTTTATTTTTGAAAATATAGAATATCTCAAAAGAATTTTGACACAAATCAGATGAATAAGCAAATGTTCGGATGAATAAGCAAAGCTTGATCAAAGAGGTAGGAGTTGGAAGCCTCTTAAATATAGAGAGGAACTGAAGAAAGATGGGAAAGAACTGAGCTCAAGAACATAGCAGCTGAGACAGTTCAAAAAGGGATTAGGAATGTATAAGAGAACTGAAAGAATGCAGAGAATGCTATTGCAGATGTGATGGAGATGGTTTCTGAGAATGACAATGAATGAAAACAAACATCAGAATTTTAAGATTGAGGCATTATGGAATTGGATATCAGCAAGTGGAATGATAACCTGAAGATGGTCTGCATCACAATAACTTCATGAAAATAAAATGGCAACTCCCAGTAAGTTGCATGAACTGGCCATGTTGTTCATCCACAGATTTGGAGAAGGATGTGCTCAAACTTCATTGAAGAAATGTAGTATATCCATGACTTCTGAGGAGGAGCAGCATCTGAGGAGGAGCAGCATCTGAGGAGGAGCAGCATCTGAGGAGGAGCAGCATCTGAGGAGGAGCAGCATCTGAGGAGGAGCAGCATCTGAGGAGGAGCAGCATCTGAGGAGGAGCAGCATCTGAGGAGGAGCAGCATCTGAGGAGGAGCAGCATCTGAGGAGGAGCAGCATCTGAGGAGGAGCAGCATCTGAGGAGGAGCAGCATCTGAGGAGGAGCAGCATCTGAGGAGGAGCAGCATCTGAGGAGGAGCAGCATCTGAGGAGGAGCAGCATCTGAGGAGGAGCAGCATCTGAGGAGGAGCAGCATCTGAGGAGGAGCAGCATCTGAGGAGGAGCAGCATCTGAGGAGGAGCAGCATCTGAGGAGGAGCAGCATCTGAGGAGGAGCAGCATCTGAGGAGGAGCAGCATCTGAGGAGGAGCAGCATCTGAGGAGGAGCAGCATCTGAGGAGGAGCAGCATCTGAGGAGGAGCAGCATCTGAGGAGGAGCAGCATCTGAGGAGGAGCAGCATCTGAGGAGGAGCAGCATCTGAGGAGGAGCAGCATCTGAGGAGGAGCAGCATCTGAGGAGGAGCAGCATCTGAGGAGGAGCAGCATCTGAGGAGGAGCAGCATCTGAGGAGGAGCAGCATCTGAGGAGGAGCAGCATCTGAGGAGGAGCAGCATCTGAGGAGGAGCAGCATCTGAGGAGGAGCAGCATCTGAGGAGGAGCAGCATCTGAGGAGGAGCAGCATCTGAGGAGGAGCAGCATCTGAGGAGGAGCAGCATCTGAGGAGGAGCAGCATCTGAGGAGGAGCAGCATCTGAGGAGGAGCAGCATCTGAGGAGGAGCAGCATCTGAGGAGGAGCAGCATCTGAGGAGGAGCAGCATCTGAGGAGGAGCAGCATCTGAGGAGGAGCAGCATCTGAGGAGGAGCAGCATCTGAGGAGGAGCAGCATCTGAGGAGGAGCAGCATCTGAGGAGGAGCAGCATCTGAGGAGGAGCAGCATCTGAGGAGGAGCAGCATCTGAGGAGGAGCAGCATCTGAGGAGGAGCAGCATCTGAGGAGGAGCAGCATCTGAGGAGGAGCAGCATCTGAGGAGGAGCAGCATCTGAGGAGGAGCAGCATCTGAGGAGGAGCAGCATCTGAGGAGGAGCAGCATCTGAGGAGGAGCAGCATCTGAGGAGGAGCAGCATCTGAGGAGGAGCAGCATCTGAGGAGGAGCAGCATCTGAGGAGGAGCAGCATCTGAGGAGGAGCAGCATCTGAGGAGGAGCAGCATCTGAGGAGGAGCAGCATCTGAGGAGGAGCAGCATCTGAGGAGGAGCAGCATCTGAGGAGGAGCAGCATCTGAGGAGGAGCAGCATCTGAGGAGGAGCAGCATCTGAGGAGGAGCAGCATCTGAGGAGGAGCAGCATCTGAGGAGGAGCAGCATCTGAGGAGGAGCAGCATCTGAGGAGGAGCAGCATCTGAGGAGGAGCAGCATCTGAGGAGGAGCAGCATCTGAGGAGGAGCAGCATCTGAGGAGGAGCAGCATCTGAGGAGGAGCAGCATCTGAGGAGGAGCAGCATCTGAGGAGGAGCAGCATCTGAGGAGGAGCAGCATCTGAGGAGGAGCAGCATCTGAGGAGGAGCAGCATCTGAGGAGGAGCAGCATCTGAGGAGGAGCAGCATCTGAGGAGGAGCAGCATCTGAGGAGGAGCAGCATCTGAGGAGGAGCAGCATCTGAGGAGGAGCAGCATCTGAGGAGGAGCAGCATCTGAGGAGGAGCAGCATCTGAGGAGGAGCAGCATCTGAGGAGGAGCAGCATCTGAGGAGGAGCAGCATCTGAGGAGGAGCAGCATCTGAGGAGGAGCAGCATCTGAGGAGGAGCAGCATCTGAGGAGGAGCAGCATCTGAGGAGGAGCAGCATCTGAGGAGGAGCAGCATCTGAGGAGGAGCAGCATCTGAGGAGGAGCAGCATCTGAGGAGGAGCAGCATCTGAGGAGGAGCAGCATCTGAGGAGGAGCAGCATCTGAGGAGGAGCAGCATCTGAGGAGGAGCAGCATCTGAGGAGGAGCAGCATCTGAGGAGGAGCAGCATCTGAGGAGGAGCAGCATCTGAGGAGGAGCAGCATCTGAGGAGGAGCAGCATCTGAGGAGGAGCAGCATCTGAGGAGGAGCAGCATCTGAGGAGGAGCAGCATCTGAGGAGGAGCAGCATCTGAGGAGGAGCAGCATCTGAGGAGGAGCAGCATCTGAGGAGGAGCAGCATCTGAGGAGGAGCAGCATCTGAGGAGGAGCAGCATCTGAGGAGGAGCAGCATCTGAGGAGGAGCAGCATCTGAGGAGGAGCAGCATCTGAGGAGGAGCAGCATCTGAGGAGGAGCAGCATCTGAGGAGGAGCAGCATCTGAGGAGGAGCAGCATCTGAGGAGGAGCAGCATCTGAGGAGGAGCAGCATCTGAGGAGGAGCAGCATCTGAGGAGGAGCAGCATCTGAGGAGGAGCAGCATCTGAGGAGGAGCAGCATCTGAGGAGGAGCAGCATCTGAGGAGGAGCAGCATCTGAGGAGGAGCAGCATCTGAGGAGGAGCAGCATCTGAGGAGGAGCAGCATCTGAGGAGGAGCAGCATCTGAGGAGGAGCAGCATCTGAGGAGGAGCAGCATCTGAGGAGGAGCAGCATCTGAGGAGGAGCAGCATCTGAGGAGGAGCAGCATCTGAGGAGGAGCAGCATCTGAGGAGGAGCAGCATCTGAGGAGGAGCAGCATCTGAGGAGGAGCAGCATCTGAGGAGGAGCAGCATCTGAGGAGGAGCAGCATCTGAGGAGGAGCAGCATCTGAGGAGGAGCAGCATCTGAGGAGGAGCAGCATCTGAGGAGGAGCAGCATCTGAGGAGGAGCAGCATCTGAGGAGGAGCAGCATCTGAGGAGGAGCAGCATCTGAGGAGGAGCAGCATCTGAGGAGGAGCAGCATCTGAGGAGGAGCAGCATCTGAGGAGGAGCAGCATCTGAGGAGGAGCAGCATCTGAGGAGGAGCAGCATCTGAGGAGGAGCAGCATCTGAGGAGGAGCAGCATCTGAGGAGGAGCAGCATCTGAGGAGGAGCAGCATCTGAGGAGGAGCAGCATCTGAGGAGGAGCAGCATCTGAGGAGGAGCAGCATCTGAGGAGGAGCAGCATCTGAGGAGGAGCAGCATCTGAGGAGGAGCAGCATCTGAGGAGGAGCAGCATCTGAGGAGGAGCAGCATCTGAGGAGGAGCAGCATCTGAGGAGGAGCAGCATCTGAGGAGGAGCAGCATCTGAGGAGGAGCAGCATCTGAGGAGGAGCAGCATCTGAGGAGGAGCAGCATCTGAGGAGGAGCAGCATCTGAGGAGGAGCAGCATCTGAGGAGGAGCAGCATCTGAGGAGGAGCAGCATCTGTGGAGGAGCAGCATCTGTGGAGGAGCAGCATCTGTGGAGGAGCAGCATCTGTGGAGGAGCAGCATCTGTGGAGGAGCAGCATCTGTGGAGGAGCAGCATCTGTGTGGAGGAGCAGCATCTGTGTGGAGGAGCAGCATCTGTGTGGAGGAGCAGCATCTGTGTGGAGGAGCAGCATCTGTGTGGAGGAGCAGCATCTGTGTGGAGGAGCAGCATCTGTGTGGAGGAGCAGCATCTGTGTGGAGGAGCAGCATCTGTGTGGAGGAGCAGCATCTGTGTGGAGGAGCAGCATCTGTGTGGAGGAGCAGCATCTGTGTGGAGGAGCAGCATCTGTGTGGAGGAGCAGCATCTGTGTGGAGGAGCAGCATCTGTGTGGAGGAGCAGCATCTGTGTGGAGGAGCAGCATCTGTGTGGAGGAGCAGCATCTGTGTGGAGGAGCAGCATCTGTGTGGAGGAGCAGCATCTGTGTGGAGGAGCAGCATCTGTGTGGAGGAGCAGCATCTGTGTGGAGGAGCAGCATCTGTGTGGAGGAGCAGCATCTGTGTGGAGGAGCAGCATCTGTGTGGAGGAGCAGCATCTGTGTGGAGGAGCAGCATCTGTGTGGAGGAGCAGCATCTGTGTGGAGGAGCAGCATCTGTGTGGAGGAGCAGCATCTGTGTGGAGGAGCAGCATCTGTGTGGAGGAGCAGCATCTGTGTGGAGGAGCAGCATCTGTGTGGAGGAGCAGCATCTGTGTGGAGGAGCAGCATCTGTGTGGAGGAGCAGCATCTGTGTGGAGGAGCAGCATCTGTGTGGAGGAGCAGCATCTGTGTGGAGGAGCAGCATCTGTGTGGAGGAGCAGCATCTGTGTGGAGGAGCAGCATCTGTGTGGAGGAGCAGCATCTGTGTGGAGGAGCAGCATCTGTGTGGAGGAGCAGCATCTGTGTGGAGGAGCAGCATCTGTGTGGAGGAGCAGCATCTGTGTGGAGGAGCAGCATCTGTGTGGAGGAGCAGCATCTGTGTGGAGGAGCAGCATCTGTGTGGAGGAGCAGCATCTGTGTGGAGGAGCAGCATCTGTGTGGAGGAGCAGCATCTGTGTGGAGGAGCAGCATCTGTGTGGAGGAGCAGCATCTGTGTGGAGGAGCAGCATCTGTGTGGAGGAGCAGCATCTGTGTGGAGGAGCAGCATCTGTGTGGAGGAGCAGCATCTGTGTGGAGGAGCAGCATCTGTGTGGAGGAGCAGCATCTGTGTGGAGGAGCAGCATCTGTGTGGAGGAGCAGCATCTGTGTGGAGGAGCAGCATCTGTGTGGAGGAGCAGCATCTGTGTGGAGGAGCAGCATCTGTGTGGAGGAGCAGCATCTGTGTGGAGGAGCAGCATCTGTGTGGAGGAGCAGCATCTGTGTGGAGGAGCAGCATCTGTGTGGAGGAGCAGCATCTGTGTGGAGGAGCAGCATCTGTGTGGAGGAGCAGCATCTGTGTGGAGGAGCAGCATCTGTGTGGAGGAGCAGCATCTGTGTGGAGGAGCAGCATCTGTGTGGAGGAGCAGCATCTGTGTGGAGGAGCAGCATCTGTGTGGAGGAGCAGCATCTGTGTGGAGGAGCAGCATCTGTGTGGAGGAGCAGCATCTGTGTGGAGGAGCAGCATCTGTGTGGAGGAGCAGCATCTGTGTGGAGGAGCAGCATCTGTGTGGAGGAGCAGCATCTGTGTGGAGGAGCAGCATCTGTGTGGAGGAGCAGCATCTGTGTGGAGGAGCAGCATCTGTGTGGAGGAGCAGCATCTGTGTGGAGGAGCAGCATCTGTGTGGAGGAGCAGCATCTGTGTGGAGGAGCAGCATCTGTGTGGAGGAGCAGCATCTGTGTGGAGGAGCAGCATCTGTGTGGAGGAGCAGCATCTGTGTGGAGGAGCAGCATCTGTGTGGAGGAGCAGCATCTGTGTGGAGGAGCAGCATCTGTGTGGAGGAGCAGCATCTGTGTGGAGGAGCAGCATCTGTGTGGAGGAGCAGCATCTGTGTGGAGGAGCAGCATCTGTGTGGAGGAGCAGCATCTGTGTGGAGGAGCAGCATCTGTGTGGAGGAGCAGCATCTGTGTGGAGGAGCAGCATCTGTGTGGAGGAGCAGCATCTGTGTGGAGGAGCAGCATCTGTGTGGAGGAGCAGCATCTGTGTGGAGGAGCAGCATCTGTGTGGAGGAGCAGCATCTGTGTGGAGGAGCAGCATCTGTGTGGAGGAGCAGCATCTGTGTGGAGGAGCAGCATCTGTGTGGAGGAGCAGCATCTGTGTGGAGGAGCAGCATCTGTGTGGAGGAGCAGCATCTGTGTGGAGGAGCAGCATCTGTGTGGAGGAGCAGCATCTGTGTGGAGGAGCAGCATCTGTGTGGAGGAGCAGCATCTGTGTGGAGGAGCAGCATCTGTGTGGAGGAGCAGCATCTGTGTGGAGGAGCAGCATCTGTGTGGAGGAGCAGCATCTGTGTGGAGGAGCAGCATCTGTGTGGAGGAGCAGCATCTGTGTGGAGGAGCAGCATCTGTGTGGAGGAGCAGCATCTGTGTGGAGGAGCAGCATCTGTGTGGAGGAGCAGCATCTGTGTGGAGGAGCAGCATCTGTGTGGAGGAGCAGCATCTGTGTGGAGGAGCAGCATCTGTGTGGAGGAGCAGCATCTGTGTGGAGGAGCAGCATCTGTGTGGAGGAGCAGCATCTGTGTGGAGGAGCAGCATCTGTGTGGAGGAGCAGCATCTGTGTGGAGGAGCAGCATCTGTGTGGAGGAGCAGCATCTGTGTGGAGGAGCAGCATCTGTGTGGAGGAGCAGCATCTGTGTGGAGGAGCAGCATCTGTGTGGAGGAGCAGCATCTGTGTGGAGGAGCAGCATCTGTGTGGAGGAGCAGCATCTGTGTGGAGGAGCAGCATCTGTGTGGAGGAGCAGCATCTGAGGAGGAGCAGCATCTGTGTGGAGGAGCAGCATCTGAGGAGGAGCTTTTGAGAACCTCGATCTATTAGGAGTACAGAGAAACAGAAGCTGAAGGAAGGAACACCACCTCACAATATCCAGTTTGTTGCAGGTTCTGGGGAACTGGCATGCAAGAAGAGGCCTGGGACACTTCTACCAAGATTGTATTGAATGGTAGGGCATTAGGGTGTTGTTTGCTGCTAGCCCATCAGACACCTCCTCTGTGGAAGAGTCCACAGTTCCCACAATGATTTCATTAGCCATCTCGATATTAAAGTGGAAGCAAGTCATCCACTATCCCAAGAGACACCCTGAGAAAGAGACATAACTGTGTTAGATGGCCTGTGCTGTCAAGACAGAAAATACCATGCAGAACCATGGATCATACAATGCAGGCTTACTAAATTATGCTGGTGGGACTGAGGCATATCAAGTTCAGGTTGACAGGTTCACTTTAGTCAATATCAAATCTTACTCCTATTTCACAGTATTTATGGTAAAATCTCAATTCACAATTCATTTGAGGTACATTGTTACAGTTCTTTGTTAACATTTGTCTTTGTCGTTTTCTCAAGAAATGTAAATAACTGATGTCAAACAGTTGCCCTCATTAACAGTTAATTCTGTTTAATTTTCCTGTTTTAAGAACAGTTGAGGTAATATCTAGAGGTTTTGCCTTCAATACATATCTGGCATCCATGCTCTGTGTGCTTTTGGGTTTAGATTGAATTATGAAATGCTAATTATTAGTCTGGAGAGTTACTCAAAACTTGAAGACACATAGCAAAGGAAGCCTCTTAAGGCACACAAAGCAAAGAAACTTCCAATGGCACCTGACAGTGAGATGAGGTTTTTTCTGCATTCTGTAATAGCTTTGAACAGCTGTGGACAGATCGCTAAGCTATTATCAGTTCTGTCAGTTTAAATGCTAATTTAGCTGTCTGGAAAAGCCAATGAGTCTGCTTTCAACAAACATGTTAGACTTTTTCTAACACTGGTTTTAATGTTAAGGAATCCTGTATTAATAAAGTCCAAATTAACGTGTTTTTTCTTAATAATTGCCATTTCTGGATGACTTAATAATAGAATTTTTACACCATACTTCCTATCATAATAATGGCTTGTAATCCTAATGTTAACTTACTATATGATGGATAGCAAGCAGGTTATGGAGTACTTCTGGTGCCAACTTAAACTCCTTGCTAGAAGAATTGACATTTTTGCAATCATGAATGACTCATTATTATTTCCTTTCAATCCACATCATAAACTTCATGTGATTTAAGTTGACTGAGTAAATAGTCCCTGAGGTGCTTGAATTCCTTAGGTTGGTTTAACTTGAGGCCAGAATCTGAGATGGAACTTCTGCCAACAATCATTAACCCAATGAGGGCAACATCAAACACAAAATAATGTCTGAACTATCATGAATTTACTGGCTCACGAAGATGGTTGAGTTATCGCCCTGCAGTTGGGTGCTGAGATATTGATGATACACTTAAGAGATCATTCAGAATGAACAAATAGCACAACGAAGGGTGATAAAGGATTTGAATTGACAAATTGTTGAAGCATTACCTCTGGGCAGGAAATAGAATTAATAACAGAAAAATGTGCATGTGTATCTTGGAACACAGAGATTTAGTAGTCATACAAAAAAATCTATTTTAAGCAGCGTCGGTAATTGTCCTGTTGCAATGTGATTTAGTCTAAGTGGAAATGTGTGACTACTTTCTGTTTTGAACAATCAGTCTGTCAATCAATCTGACAACTGATCTGTGGACAGTAAATTGACTCGGAATTATTTGCCAGGAAGCTGAGGAGCTCAGCATAATGCTTTTGAAGGACATCATTTGGAAATGGTCTGCAAAAAAAGTAACAATTTTGATGTGCTCTTTGCCAAAAAGAACAATAACTAGCAAAAAAAAGTCCTGTCAGATTGTTTCAGAATCAATAAAATGAGTTCAGTTCCTACCTGTTAGCAGTATGGGGCAGGTTTTCATTGGCCTAAGAGAGAGGAGGAGGCAGATAGAGGAATGGAGATAAGAAGGCCAAAACAAGAATAATCTTCAGTGAGAAATTAGAATGGATTATTTTCAAGCCACTCCAGATTTTGCATTGCCACTGTGACCCTTCCATCTCCTCTGAATCAATTGTTCTTCAACTGGAAACAATGCAAGTATGAAGCATGGTACTCCAGCGGTGGCTGTCTTTTCATACCAACTAGTGGATTGCATTAAACCCAGAATGCTTGGAAATACTGGAATGAGAGGCAAAAATAATTTTGTATTATTTTAATCTAATTTTTCTAACTTCTGATTGAAGGTATTGAACAGATATTTTGTCAGTCTTCACGGTGGAAGACAAGTCAAGCATGCCGAAGAGTGGTGATAGGGATGGGAAAGGAGGTGAGGGACTCGATAAAATAATTTTTACAAGAGAGATGGTGATGAGCAAAGTAATGAAACTGAAAGTGAACAAATCCCCGGTATGGAGGGAAATGGCGCAAATTATAGTCAATGCGTTGGTAGTCATTTACCAAAATTCTTTGGATTCTGAGCAGGTCTTGCCAGATTGGAAGACAGTGTACATCATGCCACTTTGCCATGTGGGCAGAAGACAGGTAACTATTGGCCAGTTAGCTTAATGTCTATAGTTGGGGAAAATGCTTGAAGCTGTTGTTAAGGATGAAATAGCGAAACATTTAGAACAAAAGAGTTCCGTCAGGCAGATGCAGCATGGATTCAGAAAGGGCAGGTCTTGTTTGACAAACTTGCTGGAGTTCTTTGAGGATCTAATGGGTGCAGAAAATAGAGGGGAACAGGTTGATGTATATTTGGATTTCGAGGGCATTTGATAAGGTGTACAATAAGATGCAGATGAATGGAGTCGGGAAAGAGCATTGCCATGGATTGAGGATTGGTTAACTGACAGAAGGCAGAGAGTTGGGATAAATGGGTGTTTTTTCTGATTGGCACACAGTAGTAAGTAGGGTGCCTCAGGGGTCGGTGCTGGGCCCACAGCTGTTCACCATTTACATTAATGATTTGGAAAAGTGGTCAGAGTGTAGTGTAGCCAAGTTTGCGGATTATACTAAATTGAGTGGAAAAGAAAATTGTACAGAGGATGTGGAGAGGCTGCAGAAGGATATAGTTAAGTTAGGTGAGTGGGCAAAGGTCTGGCAGATGGAGTACAACATTAGTAAATGCAAGGTCATCCACTTTGGTAAGGAAAATAGAGCAACTTATTATTTAAATGGTGAAAAACTGCAGCATGCTGAAGTGCAGAAGGACTTGGGAGTGCTTGTGTATGAATCATTAAAAAGTTGGTTATTAAGAAGCCAAATGGAATGTTGGCTTTCATTGCTAGAGGAATTGAATTTAAGAGCAGGAAGATCCTGCTGCAACAGTACAAGATACTGGTGAGGCTGCACCTAGACTATTGTGTGCAGTTCTGGCCTCCATACATGAAGAAGGATCTACTGGTTTGGAAGCAGTCCAGAGAAGGTTAACCAGGTTGATCCTGAAGATGAGGGGATTGACTGACAAGAAGAGACTAAATTGCCTGGGATTATACTCCCTTGAATTCAGAAGAATGAGAGCAGATCTTATAGAAAATTATGAAAGGGATAGAAAGATAGAGGCAGGAAAATTGTTTTCACTGGTAGGTGACACCAGAACTAGGGGACACAGCCTCAAGATTTGGGGGAGTAGATTTAAGATGGAGATGAGGAAAAACTGTTTTTCCCAGAGAGTAGTTAATCTGTGGAATTCTCTGCCCAGGGAAGCAGTTGAGGATACTTCATTAAGTTAGATAAATTTTTGCATAAAAAAGCAATTAAGGGATATGGGAAAAGGTGGGTAGGTGGAGTTAAGTCAATGATCAGATCACCCATGATCTTATTGAATGGCAGAGCAAACTCGACAGGCTGGATGGCCTCCTTTCTTACGTTCTTATGTGTATTAACTTAAAATATTAGTGGCCTTTTTACTCATTAAGCCTGCTGAGTGTTGCCAGCATTTCTGCTTTTCAATTTCTATCTCCAGCATCTGAAGTATTTTCGTTCAGCGAGACTAATCATGTTTTTGTATTTTGATGTATTTATTTCCCTTGAGAAGGTGGCCATGAGCTGTATGCTTGACCCACTCCAATCCTTTGGAGAAGGAACTTCCACCTTGAAAGAGCTCTCACATTTGAATTGTGAAAATATAGGGGTTGTAATGTATTTCCAATTTCCAGACATGTATGACTTGTGGTAGTACCTACTGCCTTTTTTTTTTGCTCGGAAAGGCTATAAATTTAGAAGGGGCTGATAGCTTGGGTGAATAATTACAGTGCATTTTATAGATGGTGTAGTTGGCAGCCACAATGTTCCAGTTTTAGGGAATGAATACTGCTAGTGCACTGCTTTATCTTGGGAGAGTGAACTGCATTAAAATGAATGCATTTCCACAGATACAATATTATTCCAAACATTACCAATTCCCTTGACAGAAATTCTTTCTTGGACTAAGGAGAATAATAAGGAATTTCTTATGGAGGGGGGAAAAAAAATCGAGAGTAGTACTGGATAAACTAACAAAGAGATATAAGCAAGGAGGGCTACAGTGACCAAACTTTAAAAACTATTACAGAGCAGCACAGCTAAGATATTTATCAGATGGGAGAAAAACCAGATTGGACTAGGATGGAACTAGATAAATTAGGAGAAAATTTACTGTAACATATACTTTATAAATGAGATGAAAAGCTGGTGCAATACAATAATTCACCAGTACTGCATCACATACTTAAAATATGGAAGAGAATACATGTGGAATGAAAAAAGATAATACCAAAAATGCTATTGAGACAAACACACTAATCCCTTTTACAATAGATAAGTTTTTTACAGAATGGGCTAAAAAAGGAATCAAGAGAATAACACATTGCTTTTTGGGAAATAATTTATTTACATTTGAACAATTAAAAGACAAATACAGAATAACACAGTACAATGTTTGCATACTACCAGTTGAAAACTTAAAGAACAAATCGGGTAACAGTTTGAGACTACCAGAAGGTAGCAGCTATAAATATTTAATTACAGACACAATTATAGCAAAACATTTTATAACAAATATGTGCATTAAACTGCAATGCAGTGGACAAAATAAAGCATAAACCTAAACAAAGTTTGGAAAAAGATTTAAACTTAAGGAAAAAAATGAAACATGGGAAGAGCTATGCACAGGAACTATGAGGAATACAATAAATAAAAGATTATGCAAGATGCAATATAATTAGTTACACAGACTGTCACCCCTCAGAAATTAAGAGTGGGACCCAACAATGTCAGATAGATGTTTCCGCTGTAAACGAGAAATTGGAACAAAAATACACGCAATTTGGAAATGTACAAAAGTGAAAACTTTCTGGGAAGAACTAAGTCAGATGTGCAAAATTACAAAGAACAACATACCAAAAAAAATATTTTTTTTTCTCTTAAATAATATGAGACAAAAAACTAGAGCCCAAAAAAGATTTATGATAGCCCTTGCAGTAGCAAAAAAGTGCATAATGACAACTTGGAAAATGGAAGAGAACCTAAAAATACAACAATGGCATGTAGAAATGAATAAGTGTATTCCATTAGAAAAAATTGTGTAACCAAAAAGACAAATATACATTGTTCGAGCAAATTTGGGAACCATGTATGAAATATGACAGAAAATGCCAACTTTGGACCTCCAACTCCAAAAGTGACAAGATAATCATGATTAGACTTAAATATGTAAAAGTGGACAACATGATTTTTCTTTGTTTTTTTTCTGTGGTTTTTGTTTTCTTGTATTTGGTATGTTTAATATTTATTGGTTTTTGAAGTGGGAAGGGGGGAGCGAGAGAGAAAAAAAGTCACTGTGTATATTTAATGAAGAACACTTGTGTATATATATTGATGATGTGGTTCATAGTGCAATAAATAAAAGGTTACAAAAAAAGTGCAAAAGGATAAGGGACAAAATTGATCCCCATGAATATCAGAATGGTTGGCTATGGGCAAAGAGTTGTGGGAAGAAAGGAAAACAAGCAGTCATTAAATAGGAGGAAGTGCTGGCAGTCTTAAAGTAAATAAGGGTGGAAATATCCCTAGGGCCTGACAGAATATTTCCTCTGATCTTAAGGGAGACTGGTGTAGAAATCGCAGGGGCTTTATTTAAAATTCCCTTAGCCATGGATGTGATGCCAGAGGATTGGAGGGTAGCTTAAGTTGTTCCATTGCTTAAAAAAGGCTCCAAAAGTAACCCTGGAAATTATGGGCCAATGAGCCTGACATCAGTAGAAGATAAATTATTGAAAGGTGTTCGAAGAGATCATGTATGCATTTAGATAGTGTTAGGTCTGCTTTGTTCGAGAATGAGTGAGTCAGACACCAGACTGAGTCGAAATCAAGGTTCTTTATTACCGGATTGTAACACTGCAACTAACAGTGTTAGTTGGAGAAGGCGCATTCTAACGATATCAGCAAGTGGTGTTTTTTTTATACCCCAGGACACACACTTAGTAAATTATCATACCATTACATTGTCCAATGAATAAGCTGTTGCTACCCTTCTCTGTTAGTCTGCTGCACATCATTCTTGTTATTGCCACACTTATCTTGAGCGTACAAGGTCACACCTGCATCCTGTTACTCCTTAGTACTGGGTGACTCCTTCTCCGGTCCCAACTCATGATGTTTTTACCTTACAATAGCCAGGGACTGATTAAGGATATTCAACATGGTTTTATGCATGATAGATCATGCATAAATCTTAGAGACCAATCTTAGAGATTTTTTAAGGAGGTTACCAGGAAAGTTGAAGGAAAGGCTGTGAATGTTGTCTACATGGACTTTAGTGAGGCTTTTGATCAGGTTGCGTATGGGAAGTTAGTCAGGAAGGTTCAAAGCTAGGTATTCATGGTGAAGTAGTGAACTGGATTCGACAATGGCTGGATGAGAGAAGTCAGAGAGTAATGGTGGATGATTGCTTCTCAGACTGGAGGCCTGTGACTAGTGGTGTACCTCAGGGATTGGTGCAATGATCTGGATGATAATGTGGTAAATTGAATAAGTAAGTTTGCAGATGACACTAAGATTGGAGATGTTGTGGACAGCAAAGAAGGTTTTCAAAGCTTGCAGAGGGATCTGGACCAGCTGGTAAAGTGGGCTAAAAAATGGCTGATGGAATTTAATGCAGACAAGTGTAAGGAGTTGTATTTTGGAAGGACAAATTAAGAAAAGGCATGCATGGTAAATGGTAGTGCACTGAAGAGTGAGGTAAAATGGGGATCTAGGAATACTGATAGATAATCCTTTGAAAGTGGCAACATGTGGATAGGGTTGTAAAGACAGCTTGTTGGCAAATTTGCCTTAATGAATCAAGGTATTATGCTAAAGTTGTATAAGACATTGGTGAAGCCATTTTTTTTGGGAGTATTGTGTGCAGTTTTGGTCACCTAACTACAGGAAGGAGAGCAATACAATAGAGTGCAGAGAAGATTTACTAGGATGTTGCCCAGACTTCGGGGACTGAGGCACAAGGAAAGGTTAAATAGTTTGGGACTTTATTCCCTGGAATGTGGAAGAATGAGGGGTGATTTGATAGAGGTAGATAAAATTATGAGGGGGATAGACAGTAAATGTAAATAGGGTTTTTCAACTGAGGGTGGGTGAGATTCCTTATGGGGGAACTTCACTCTGAGTAATGGGAATTTGGAACAAGCTGAAGTGATAGATGCAGGCTCTATTTTAACATTTAATTTATTTTAACATTTAATGGAAATTTGTACAGGTACTTGGATGGGAGAGATATGGCGATCTATGGATTGAATGCAGGTCAGTGGGACTAGGCAAGAAAAAAATGGTTTGGCACAAACTAGATGGGTTGAAATGGCCGGTTTCTGTACTGTAAATTGTTCTATGGTACAGTATATCCTTCAGGCAAGATGTCCAACTTAAATTTTGGAGCTTCCTCGACAATCCACAAAATGGGTTCTAATGAACAGAAACTCCTGGTTGCAATTAATTTATTCCAAGAGCATTGTCAGTTTAAGGTCCAACCATGTTTTTAAGTTTTTTTTCATGGAGAAAAGGATTCTGTGAACAGACTAACAAGTTATCTCTAACATTCATAAAGCTGTGTAAAGAATATAGAGTGTCAGATTTAATGAAAAACAAGATCAATTACCTGCAAGCAAGGGCAAAATGATTGCACTGCTGTGGGGATCAATTAGCAGCCTGATGGCTGTGGGAAAGAAACTGTCCTCAAGCCTGTTGTTGCATATTTCATGCATTTAAGCCTTCTCCCTGATGAGAGGAGGGAGAAGAGGTGTGTCTGGGGTGCAATCTATCTTTCTCTATGTTGGCTATCTTTCCAGGAGATGTATATGGTGTTCATGAGGGGTTTGTCTGATGTGCTGAGGTGCTTTCCTTATGTAGCTTCCAGTCTTGAGCTGAACAACTTTTGTATCATACTGTGATGCATCCAGCAAGCATGTTTTCAATGGTGCACCTGAAGAAATTGCTAAGAGACAAGGGGATGTATCAAGAAAGTAGAGGCACTGATGTGCTTTAGTCATCATCCTATCAATTTGTTTGTTCCAAGTCAGGTCATTAGAGATGCTTATTCATAAGAACTTGAAGCTATCTACTTTGTTCATTTCAGTGCATGAATGTGTACAGGAGTGTGGACTCTGCCGCCTTGTTAAAGCCAGTGATCATCTCTTTAAAAGAATTTTATTTTGGCACCAATCAATGAGACTTTCACTCCCTTCCTGTATTCCATCTCATTATTTGATACCAGATCCACTTGGTAGCAAATTTAAAGATGGAGTGGTAATGGTATTTAACTATAAGAGTCGTTGGTATAGAAGAAATCTAGTAGAGAGTTGGAGTCGGAGCAAGCAACTGGTGTTGGTGAGTGAGTGATTTTTGGATGCAGAGGGCAAAGAGTTAACGTGAGTGTTGATTTATGGGAGTGGGTAATCGAGTTAATTGGCAGGGACCAATAAAAGGAAGGGTAGTTAAAGGAGCAGCTAGTGTGACAGTGACACAGGGAAGAAGTGGAGCTTTGGTTACCAGAGGCTGAGAAAGAGCTTGCTACCAAAGAGGCAAGGGCAGGTGAAGTAATTTAAATCCTTTAATTAAATTTAGATAATGGAGTCAGCTAGGGCAGTGGATTGCTCTGGATATGGGAAATCTGGTGCAGTGTACTTGGCCCTGATTATACCTCCAGAAAGTGCATTCAACTGCAGCTTCTTGCAGAATTAGAGACCTGGAGTTGGATGAACTGTGGATCTTGAAGGAGGCAGTTGTAGACAGGAGTTTCAGGGAGGCAATCACAGCTAAAATTCAGGAGGCAGGTAGCTGCATGACTGTCAGGAGAGGGAAGGGGAAGATGCAAATGGTGCAGAGTATTCCTGTGGCCATTCCCATCAACAATAAGTATACAGTTTTGGATACTGTTGGTTGGGGCGACCTACCAGGGATAAGTCTTGGTTGTCATATTTCTGTCACAGAGGCTCCCCCCCCCCCCCCAGCTCAGAGGGAAGGAGAGAAGAGGAGAGCGATGGTGATGGGAGGTTAAGGATAGAGGCCTCTGGATGGGATGTTACCTCCTGGGTGCCAGGGTCGAAGATGTCTCTGAGTTCATAGCATTCTGGAGAGGGGGTTGTGAGCAGCCGGGTGCCGTGGTTCACGTGAGCACTAATGACATAGATGGAAATAGTAGGAACCCAAAGAAAAGCAACATTTCACCTGTACCTCCAAAGAACTCATTTACTGCATCCGGTGCACCTTCTGTGGCCTTCTCTACATCAGAGAGATTGGTCGCAGATTAGGAGATCATTTCGCCCAGCACCTCCTCCGTCTGCAACAAAAGCTACCTCCCCGTAGCCAACCATTTCAAGTTTGAGTCTCACTCTCAAGCTCACCTGTCTGTCCATGGCCTTTCACACTACCCCACTCTGACCACCTGCAGATTGGAGGAACAACACCTCATTTTTCATCTGGGCACCCTCCAACCTCAGGTTATGAACATTGAGTACACTGCATTCCCCTATCAGCTTGCCTTTCTCCCCTGCCCCCCCCAACTAATCATTCCTACTTCCTTTCTCCACCTAGACTCCTCCCTGCAGTGTTTTTTTTTTCTCCCCCACCCCCTTCCCCCTTTTGTTCTGACATCTCTTGTTCTCCCACACCTTGAAGGGCTCAGGTCTGAAATTTGGTAATGAATCTT
This sequence comes from Narcine bancroftii, assembly GCF_036971445.1. Classification (NCBI taxonomy): domain Eukaryota; kingdom Metazoa; phylum Chordata; class Chondrichthyes; order Torpediniformes; family Narcinidae; genus Narcine; species Narcine bancroftii. The sequence continues at coordinate 131,229,615 of NC_091474.1, read as the reverse complement.
TGCCTTTGCTACATAAAGGCACTGTTTGACCTGCTGAATTTCTCCAGAATTTGTGTTTTTAGATAGGAGTAGAGATGAGGTCTTGAGGGGGAGGGGGGGGGGGGGGGGGAAGGATAGGTAAGAAGTTAAAAAGCAGGACCTCCAGGGTTATAATCACAAGATTTCTGCCTGTGGCATGCACGAGAAAGGGTAAGAACAGGAAATTGTAGGAGATAAATGTGTGGCTGAAGAGTTGGGGGCAGAGGTTCAGATTTCTGGATCATTGGGTTCTCTTCTGGGGAAGATCTGACTTGTACAAAATATTCTGACTGCACCTGAACTGGAAAGGGACCAATATCTTGGCTGGCAGGTTTTCGAAAGCTGGGTTTTTTTTGGGGGGGTTGGGGGGCGGGGGGCGGGGGGAGAATCAAAATGTGAATGCAGAGATTAGGGTAGAAAGGAACTAGAGTGTTAGTCAAGAAAGAGGAAATTAGAAAAAAGTCAAAAATAATGTGTAGCAAAGAAGACAAAAAGGACAGGGAGGTGAAAAGACAGGATAATTTCCTTGCAATTGAAATGGAGAAATTGGTAACGGATACTGGTCTAAAGGTATTTAAATGCACAGAGCATTAGGAATAAAGTAGATGACCTTGTTTTACAGCTACAGATTGAAAGAGATGACATTGTAGCCATCGGCAAGACATGGCTTTAATGATGGATGTCATTGGCGGCTGAATGCCCAAGGGTACACAGTGTACAGGAAAGGTAGGCAGAGGGTGGTGTGGCCCTGATGGTAACCAATGATATTAAGTCACTAGCAGGTAGGGACATGGGGTCAGAAGTGGTAGAATCTTTATGGTTTGAGTTAACAATAGCAAGGGTGAAAGGACCCTATTAGCAGTTGTATTCAAACCCCTCCAAACAGCAGCTGGGAAGTGGACTATGAGTTACAGCTGGGAATAGGAAAGATGTATCAGAAGGAAAATGTCGAAATAATTATGGGAGATCAGGAAGGTACTAGATCTCAGGAGAGAGTTTGTAGAATGCCTATGGGATGGTTTTTTGGAGCATCTTGTCAATAAGCCCACCAGGGGGATTCATTGTTTTGGATTGTGTGTGTGTAATGAACCAAAGGGTGATTAGGGAATTGAAGGTTCTGGAACCCTTAGCAATTAGTGAGATTAATGATTTTAAGTTTGGTTTCATATTTGAAAAGAAAAAGCTGATATCAAGTGTCTCAATATTTCAATGGAACCAAGGAAATTGCAGGTTTATGAGAGAGGAACTGGGCCAAGTTGACTGGGAAAAGTAAGCTAGATTGGGGATGGCAGAACAGAATTGGATATTTCTACAAGAAATAAAGAAAGTGCAGGCTAGAGACTTACAAAGGAAAAAAAAGTTATAAATGGGGAAATGGCACAAATGTGGCTAATGAGCGGTTAAGGCTAAAATAAAATATTGCCATATTTGATATTATGTATAGATTTTTTGGAAGATATATTGTGCTGTTTTAGTAGGTCACAAAAAGCAGATGCAAACATTTCAAAATAGATCTCATTTTAAAATGCAAGAGTGATGTATAAGGTGGTGTCTACGTCTGCAAAGACAATAGACTTCTGTGTTGGAGATTTTTGCAAATGGAAGGGCCCATCTCAGGAAATTGATAGGTCTCTCATGAATTAAGTTTGGGAGTCAACAAGCCGTTTTGGTGGAGTGTACTGTTTTAGGAGAGTCGTGTGGTTTTGCAAGCAGAGTGTCAAACGGGTTTTTCTCTGAGAGATGCTGCCTCTTTTGCTGTGGCTTTTGGAAGCTGTTTTGAAACCCCATTTTGAAAATGGGTTATGAGTTCTGAGTTCAGCCTGTTCAAAGCCCTTGTGGTCCATACAAGAGGAGATGGCTATATAATGTTTCACCTGAGATGAGGGAAACAGAAAAGGAACTCTGTGGTGACCTGAAAAAAGGTAATCATCTGGAAACTCCTGATGTGGCAAGTTTCTTCGGTAAGACACTGAAGTGGTTGATCGGAAGGAATCCGTTTGGCTCCAATAAGCAACAAATCTCTGGAAACCAACAAGAACCTTCCTGAGAGGTAACCATTTACCTTTCAAGCACCAAAGCCTGATGATATTTAAATATAAGAATGACTTGATACCAGTGAACTTGGAAGAGTGAGATTGGACTGTGAACCAAGGAACTTTTCTGAATTTGCACACACATTACATTCACGTGCGCTTAGAATTGGAAGGGAGTTAAGTTAGGTTAAGTTAATAGTAATAAGAGTTTGATTCTGTTTTCATCTTTAAAGAAAATTAAAAGTAACTTTTGTTTAAGTAGTCATTTATCTTTGTGAATTTCTATTGCTGCTGGGTTTGGGGGTCCTCTGGGCCCATCACAGTATACAAGGAAGCAAATATTAGTGGAAAAACAGAGGACTGGGAAACTTTTAAACTTGTAGAAAGAGACAGTCATTAGGAAATAAAAGCTGAAATTATGAAAGTAAGCTGGAAAATAACATAAAAGAATACTGAGGTTTTTTTTTAAATAGAGTGAAAGAGAGACATAGGTAGATATAGGACTGATTTGAAAATGATGCTGGAGAAATTATAATGAGTAACAGAGATGGCAGGGGAACTAAATGAGTATTTTGTATCAGTCTTCACTGAGGAAGACATTAACAATATACCTGATAGTCAGAGGAGTCAGGAAATAGATTTAAGTACAGTCAGGATTACTAGAAAGTTAGTGATTAGTAAGCTGAATGGACTAAAGATGGATGTCTCCCGGGCTGGATTAGGTGCACCCATCGGTTCTGTAGGAGGTGGGTTTGGAGAGTGTGGAGGCATTGTGATTGATTTTCCAAAATCAATACTCTGGCATGGTTCCAGAGGATTGGAAGGTTACAAATGTAGTTCAGCTGTTTAAGAAAGGAGGAAGGCAGAAAAAAAGAAATGATAGACCTATTAGTTTGACATTGGTAGTTGGAAAGTTATTGGAATCGATCCTCAAGGGCAAGGTTATGAAATACCTCGAGGTGCATGGCATGATGGGTTTCATGAAGGGAAGATTCTACCTGACCAACCTAATGGAATTTTTTGAGGTAATCTCAAATAGGATGAACAGGGGAGAGGCTGTGGATGTTGTGTATTTGGATTTTCAAAAGGCCTTTGATAAGTTGCTTCATTAGAGGCTGATTAATAAAATGAGAGCCCATGGAATTACAGAAAAGGTATTAGACTGGGTGGAGTATTGGCTGGTAGGCAGAAAGCAAAGGGTGGGGATAAAGGGATCCTTTTCTGGTTGGTTGAAGATCTGAGCTACGAGGCCTGCATGCTGAGTACTTTTCTCTATGGCTGTAAATCCTGGGTCACATACATAAAGCATGAACACCGCCTTAACGCATTCCATTTCCGCTGCCTCGGAACCATTTGAGGCTACTCATGGCACGACAGTCACAAAAATCCAAGTCCTGGAGAAGACGAAGTACGGACCTCAATCATCCACGCTCACCGCCTGCGGTAGGCTGGCCACATTGTCCGTATGGAGGACAGCTGGTTGCCCACAGATGTCCTCTACAGTGGGCTACCAGATGCTCCCCACCCTGTTGGCTGCCCACATCTTTGCTACAAAGACTTAATCAAGCGCAATCTCGTCATGTCAGTCATACTGACTGGGAGGACCTAAAAAAAATCGCACTGCGTTGCGCTCCACGGTTCGCAGTGGCACATCACAATGTGCCAACAACTGCAAAACGTTCTGAGGGCAGAAAAGCTACAAGGCACTGTGTTCATCTTCTCTCCCGAAGGGATGGGCCATGATGATTATGTTCTAGTTGGTTGCCGGTTACTAATTGTATTCAGCAGGGGTCGATATTGGGGCCACTTTTAACAATGTTTATTGATGAATAGTTTCGTGGTGGTTTGCAAATAACTTCAAGTTAGAAGGTGGAGTAGGACATGTTGAAGAAACCAAAATGTTGCAGAGATTTGGACAGCTTAGGAGAGTGGGCAGAGAAATGGCAGATGAGATACAATGTTGAGAAATGTACGGTTGTACATTTTGCAAGAGGAAATAAACAGGCAGATTATTATTTGGATGGGGAGAACATTCAGATTTAAGAAGTGCAAAGGGACTTGGGGCTCTTCGTGCAGGATAATCTAAAGGTTAACTATCAGGTTGGATCGGCAGTAAAGAAAGTAAATGCTATATTGACATTCATTTCAAGAAGAATAGCGTACAAGAGGTGTCGATGATGCTTGATGGGGCACTGGTGAGACCTCATTTGGAGTACTGTGTGCAGTTTTGGTTCCCTCCTAGAAGGGATGTAATGATGTTGGAGAGAGAAAAGAGATTTACCAGGATGATTCCAGGAATGCAAGGGCTAGCATATGAAGAACATTTAGCATCTCTTTGGACTTATTGGAGTATAGAAGAATAAGAAAGGATCTCAGAAACATTTCGAATGCTGAAAGGATTGGACAGAGTAGATGTGAATAAGATGTTTCCCTTGTTGGGTGAATCCAGGACAAGAGGGCACAGTTAGAATTAGAAGGTACCCATTTAAAACAGATGAAGAGAAATTTATTTAGCCATGGGTTGCGAATTTGTGAAGTTTGTTGCCACGTACAGCTGTGGAGGCTTGACCATTGGGGGAGTTTAAGGAAGAGATTGATAGGTATCTAATTAGTCAGGTTATCAATGGATATTGGGAAAAGGCTGGAATTTGGAACTAAATGTAAGAACAGTTTTGCTCCGTGTGGGATTGCGGAGCAAACTTGATGGGCTGAATGGCCTACTTCTGTTCCATGAACCTGTGATCAAATATACATCCTTCCTTGAAGAGTGCAGGTGCTGAGTGTGATTGTGAAGATGTTGTAACAGACTGTTAGACTGGCAGTCATGGATGCAATTCCAGAAGAGGGCACTGAGCCCAAAATCTTGCGCACTGGAGCAAAGGAATTGTATTGAATGCAAGTTGTCATTGAAACTGCACAATCTTTTAAATGTGTTACAATTGAATTTTAGGCCTCTCACACTGATAAAACCAGCAAAGGTAAACTCAATCACTTTATACACAGACCTTTACTAATTGTTCAAAACCAGCAGGATCATGCTCCTCTGTGGTTACTTCGTGCCAGTGAGAACCACCACCCTTCTCACGAGCCAGTTAATTTCTCACTTCTGTCTGATCATTGAAACTCAAATGTCATGAGTGAGCTGGAGGTCAGAAGCCAGCACGTGGCACTCGACACAGAGGTGAGGCAGAAGGTGACAAGACACTGATTTTCCAACCTCTGAGATTGAATCCATCTATTCTGTCCCATCAGTTTTATCCCAGGCATATGTAACACAGCCCCAGGCCCAAAATGGTGATGTATCTTTGCCTCCTATAGACGCTGCTGATTTTTCTCCTACACATTTGCGTATTAACCCTGTTGGTTTGAATGTAGTTCCCAACCTTTTGTCCAAACCTAAGCCCACATAATCATTCAAAATTATTTTATTTTCCTTCATCTTAATATTTTAATTAATAGACTTTCTCTTTGTAATTTCTCAAATGTTTTCTTTTATGGTCTTTGAATAGTTTTAATTACCTCTGAAGATGAAAAGGCCATCAGGATGATCAGGGCATTGTGTTGGGATCCACCACCTGAGGTCTAGTCACTGCTCAGGCAATTCTCAGCTATTGGAGAGGTATCTTGGGGATTCGTGTTCAGTCCTCTGCCCTCCACTTCCAAAGCAGTTTAGTTGAGGAAGGCAGACACTGCAAGTAGTGAGTTCAGGCAACCACTTGGCCCAAGATGAGTTAGACAGCTGCTTTTTCATTGTGACTTCAGCTCTAGAAGGAGAAACAAAACCGGAACCAAGGTCATCTTACAACCTCATTCTTGCCTCAAACTGCAGTACTTCCCTGCCTTTTCATTGTCCCAAATTAGGATCTCTCCCAGTTGACAACTGCTGAAAAAGATTTCTTGAAGCTGTATCACCTTTGTTTTGCGCCTCCTGACTTTGTGCACAATTTCATAAGTTCAGCAGAATGCTCAATATCTATTGGTGCACAGGACCTCCTTTCTCATTCTGAAATATAGACATACAAAATGTGCAAAATATGGGGGAAGATCAATTGTTAACTAATACAGCCATAAATATGGTTTTAATACTTCCTTCGTTCTGCATTCATAACCACGAGGGACAGGCAAAATTGTGAGGAAGTTCTGTAAACATTAGTATAATGATTAATTTGATCAATATTTCATTATTTTTAATTTTGTGGGGTAAAGTATCTGTCGTAATTCAGCTGAAGAATGGGAGTTGGGAGAATAGGGCAATCAGAAAAGGAGCTAAATGTTCAACTGTACATCCCTAATGTCAGAACACATTGTATTGACTGATGATTGAAGTAAACACTCTTCTATATAAATCCTGTGATGTCGCCATATTTTTTTTATTGATATTTCACTTGAGCTTCCTTTTACCTCAATAATGTATAGCTGTCCAAATATAAATTTGAGTAAATGAGTCTGTCGCAGTAAAAAAATGGGTAGTAAACTAGATTTATATTCAAGAGATGGAAAAATAAAATGCATGTTTAGCCAAGGAATGTGATTAAGGTAAATAGAAATTTCTTTTTTGGGATTCAAAAATATGCAAAAGGTTCTACTGGTAATTTACAGTCCCTACACAAATCAAGGTTTCTCACTTTGATTTACACAGAAACAGAGCCTCAATTATCCAGAGACAAATGATGTTATAAATTATAATTTCAGCATTAGAAATTGAATTTTGAGGTCATAAAATTAATATAGAAATTGCCATTTAAATTATTCCCTTAGGTATTTGGCCCTTATTAATAAAATACTTCGTATCTCAATAATAGTTCATTTAAAAGAAAATTCTCTCAGATGTTATGCTTATTTGTAGAGGGCATTCTTTTTTAAATATTATATTTTCACACAAGCTTGTTCAGCTATACACAGTATTGTGCCAACAATGGCAATTCGCATTCAAATATACATGTATTCATTTTCTTTGACTATATACAAGCCTGTATCTCCACTAACCTTTGTCCCCCGTCGTCCGTGTCTTCCCCCCACCCCCTCCACACACAAACAAGACGACTCTCTCAAACTTCAACCAACAACAACTTTAACACCAGGAAAAATAAATAACCAGGGGCAGGGATTGTCGCAGCTCAGTGGGCAGCCTCTGGGCCGATAGTCATTCGTGACTTTCCTTGATCGGGTTCAGTGTGAGGGAGATCAAACCATAGCAAGGAATGGTGAAGCCAATCACTGCCATGCGCCTATGTGGTGCATATGTGACTGTCAGATCTTGTGATAGGTACTGCATTTGTTTCTCAGGTTGTTATTTTCTCCAGGGGAACACAGCTTTGCATTTCCTTGTCCCATCGTTCAATGCTAAGACTAGAGTTGGACTTCCAAGTCGACGCAATGCACTTCTGAAGTGCCAGTTGATAAAGTAGTTAAAGACAATGTGGTCAAACAATAATCATGGCTTTTATTAGCAGAAACTCATGATACAATAATGAAAGACAATAGGTGCATACACAGTTATATCCAAGGGGAGTGTCCTTAACAGTAGAGATAATGCACAGCCAATGTTAGTACAGAAAGACTCACCAGAGGGAGACCGGCAGCTTGGCAGAGTTCACCACAGTCACCCCCGGGCAGAAGGGTTAAAATCAAAAGGACAGCTGCTAGGAAAGACTGAAGCAAGCAATACATGGATACCATGTTTGGCCTTGAGAATACTCTAACAGCCAAAATACGCCAGTATCGAGCAAGCAATCGAAATATAATGAGATGTTTTATGAATATGTCAGCCTATCGGGTTGATTATGAATTCTGGTGCTGCTTCTCAAAACAGGTGGCTCCTTTGCAACCTTGGGTCTGTAGTGTGGGAAGGACTGACTTCTGGACCCGCTCCAGAATTGCCAGCGTGAGGCAGTGGAGCCTCAGCATAGCTATCTGAAAGCTTACTAGGGGTCACAGGCTTGGGGAGGGTGAGTCCAACCCCTCAGGCTCACTCTGAGTAGGAGTGTGAGGAAAGGGCGAACCAGGTGAGGCCAGATCTCTTGGGGGTACAGTGTCCGTATTCTCATCTGGGAATTTAACATGAGCATAGTTGGGGTTAGTATGCAGTATGAACTGGTTGGACTAGGGGGTCTGTTTTACGCGCCCGAGCATGGCTCTTGAGCAACATAGTTCTAGGCTCAGATAAAAAGGCTGACAGTCCATCACAGTTCTTGATTTCCTAGGAAAGGCAAACATACTTTCATGAGGTGTTTCTTTTGTTGTACACAAAAGACCGAATAGAATGTAGTGCCTCAGGCAGCACCTCCTGCCAGCAGGTAACAGGGTAACCAAGTGTTTTTAAAGCAAGATTAACAGTCTTCCAGACTGGAGCATTAGCCCTTTCAACCTGTCCATTGTGCTGCGGGTTGTAGCTCATGGTAGGGGTGGTGGCAATCCCCTTTCGTAGCAGGGCTCACCGCAGTTCAGCGCTCATGAACGCTGAGCCCCTATTGGTGTGTAATTGGGAAAATCAAAAATGCTGAAAATTCTGTCAAGTGACTTAATGACAGACGCTGACGAGACGTCAAGGCAGGGTATCGCAAAGGGAAACCTGGAATATTCATCAATTACAGTAAGGAAATAAACATTTTTGTTGTTGGAAGGTAACTGCCCTTTAAAATTTAAGCTAATCCTCTCAAAAGGTCGGGTTGCCTTGATGAGAGTGGCCTCCGGAGCTTTGACTTCTTCCAGAGAGTAAGGAATCTCATGACTCCTGGTTGGTCCAGTCTGCTATGGATCTCTTTTAGCCCCTCCAGCTGAGGACCAGCAGCAGATCATGACAATGCGTCAGAGGGATCATTTAACCTGCCTGGTCTGTACTGGATCTCATAATAATAAGTTGAGAGTTCTATTGGCCAGCGTGCCATCTTATCGTTCTTGATTTTACTTTTGTGTTTAGTACCGAACATGTTGGCTACAGATTTCTGATCAATGACGAGAGTAAATTTCTGCCGGCTAGAAAGTGTCTTCAGTGAGCGAACAGCTTCAATAGTAGCCTGGGCTTCTTTTTCAATGGCAGGATTTTTAAGTTCAGGACCGCGTAACGTGTGGGAGAAGAATGCCACAGGTCTGCCCTTTTGATTAAGGGTTCCTGCCAAGTCACAATCTAAGGCATCAGTTTCCACTTGGAATGGGACATCCTCGTCAATGGATGAGAGGGCAGCTTTGGCAATATCAGCTTTAATTCTCTCAAACCTTCAAGGCCATTGGAGAGAGAGGAAAAGATTTAGTGTCAAACAGAGGGCGTGCCTTCGTGGCGTAGTCCCGACCCCATTTGCAGTAGTAGGAAAAGAATCCCATACACCTTTTAAGGGCTTTTGCTGAGTCTGGGGGTGGTAACTTCGTAAGGGGTGGGCCATTCTTTCCCGTTCAGGGCGGATTTCACCCTTGCGGACAATGAGCCCAGAATAGGTAGCTCTGTCGCGTTGAACACCCATTTGCCCTTGTTAAATGTAAGGTTGAGTTCTTTAGCTGTTCTTAAAAATTTCTTTAAGTTGTTGTCGTGCTCAGCCATGTTTTCCCACAGATAGTGACATTATCCAGATAGGACGTATGAGTAACTGGGTACGTTTCCTTAACAATCTTATCCATTTCCCTCTGAAACATGGACACACCATTAGTGACCCCAAAAGGTACCCTTTTAAACTGGTATAAACCCCCCGCCCCAATCAGCCTCAAAAGCCGTATAGGGCCATTCCCTTTTCTCAATGGGGATTTGGTGATGAGCTGCTTTGAGGTCAATAGGGCAATACAAAATGTACTCCACTATCTGATTAATCATTTCATTGATGTGTGGCAGGAGGTAGGCATCCAGGTTCATGTAATGGTTGATTATCTGGCTGTAGTGAATAGCCAGTCGTCTCTTAGTGTGATTTTTCACGACTACCATTTGGGCCCGCCACGGACTCTTACTAGGTTCAATTACTCCCTCTTTAAGCAGTCACTGGGTCTCAGCTTTGATAAACTCATGATCCTCTTTGATGGAAGAATGGATCTTAGTGGCAATTTGCTGACACTCGGGATAAATCACTGAAAAAGGAAGGAGCTTTGATCTTTAATGCAGACAGACCGCAGTAACTAGCACAGGCGATGGTAAGTGTAGGGAGTGGCTCACTGAAATTTAACACAACACTGTTCATCTGAGATTGAATATCTAACCCCAGTAACACAGGGGCGCAGAGCTCTGGCACAATAAAGAGCCACACATCAACATCAGCAAGACAATGTCCCTGCAAAAATAAAGTAACTTTACACTTGTCCCGTACAGTTTTTGTAAGTTCACTACAAGCCATCAATATCTTTTGGTTCGCTGGATATCTCCACAAATTTAAGGCTCTGGCAACTTTCTCGTGGATGTAGCTGTCAATACTCCGAGTCCATTAGACAATCAAGAGTCTCATCATTCGCCTCCCCCTTCATAGACGACCATTTCAATCTGTAACATCCCCCAAGCTTTACAGTCAATTGAGCTATCACAGGGGATCTCACCTCGCCGTCACTTGAAGTCAATTCAGCTTGCTAGTCTGAAGATTCCCCCTTTTCACAGTTGTCTTCCATTCCTGCAGCTCCAGGATGCATTTTCTTGGTGCTCCTCTTCTTATCAGTGGGAGTACTTTTCTCCTTGAATGCTTTAGTGAAGTGGCCAAGTTTCCCACAATAGCTGTAGGTAGCAAATCAAGCAAGGCACTTCTGTCTGGGGTGCCAGCTCTTATCACAGAAGTAGCATTTTTCAGGAGTTTGCCTTTTTCTTTCCTTTGGGGTTCTAGCACTCCTGGATGTTTCCTTTTCAGTTTCTAGCATTTCACTGGACCGCATGGCACTTCTCAGTGTTTTGACTAGAGTGACTGCCCGGTCGTAGGTTAAGGGCTCCTTCTCCAGCAGCCTCTGTCGGATGTAACTGGAGTCAATCCCGTTGACTAAAGCATCCAGCTTCAAGCCATTGCGGTGTTGTTGCACATTGACTGCCCTGACATCACATTCGTTTGCCAGCGAGACGAAGGCCAGTGCATAGGCAGCATCACTTTCCCCGGGTTTCTGGTGTCTAGTCAGCAACTGGTGTCGAGCAAGCACCACATTCCGTGGCGCTGCGTAGTAAGCAGTCAGACGTTCCCGGGCTATAGCCAGAGTGGTAACTCCTTGTGTTACGGTGAAAGGGACCTCACCCAGCAGAGTTCAAGTAGCCCCACTGTATCGCCTCATCAACCACAATGTTTTGAGCCATGTAGTAATCAAAAAAAGCAATCCAGTGTTTTTTTTAATTTTAAACTTTATTTATTCGTTCAAAAAAACAAATAATGTATGACATACATAGCAATTAAACATGAACATTTTTTTAATATATATCCCCCCCAACCCTTCAGTCAACTCTCAGTGGTTGAAAATTTCTCTCGCCCTCGGGCCTCGGGGCAGACTGGTCGACTGTCAGCCGCTCTGGCTTGAGTGCTGCATCCATTTCTGCTAATAAAATTGAAGTGCCAGTTGATGAAGTAGACAAAGACGATGTGGTCAAACAATAATCAGACTTTTATTAGCAGAAACTCGTGGTACTATTCTGAAAGACGATAGGTGCATATACAGTTATATCCAAAGTGGAGTATCCTTAACAGTAGAGATAATGCACAGCCAATGTTAGTACAGCAAGGCTCGCCAGAGGGGAGACAGGCAGCTTGGCAGACATTCACCACAACTTCCTGGCCACTGCCAATGCGATTAACACAAACTGGATTTGAAATTTGGACAGCTTCATTGTAAGCCTTGATTCCATTGTTTCCTTACAGAAACAACTCTGGGTCCTGCGGGAATTGTTTACCTATGATTTTCTCTACGACTTGGCTTAGTTCTTCCCAAAAGGGCCTCACCTTGGCATATGTCCAGATTGCATGACACGAATGTCCCAGTCACCATGCTGCATCTAACACATTGGTCCGAGAGTTCTGGTTTTAACCTGTTTATTTTCTGTGGTGTTAGATACAGCTGGTGCAAGAAATTATCCTGCACCAACCTGAACCTTGCATTGATGACTGTGGTCATGCTGTCCTGGCATAAATCAGACCAGCATCCCTCATCAATTACAGTACCGAAGTCCGACTCCCATCTTCGATCTATGGAGGCCCGGTTTGGGTCTATCCAACTGAAGCAGGAAATACATTGCAGAAATAAATTTCTTTCCACTCCCCCTTTGAATCATGGTCTCTATGGAACTGCAGAGGTAGGGCCGTGCTTGGACCTAATATGACCCATTAAAAAAATATTATTTGATGATAGCATTGGAATGTCTGATTTAACTAATCATGTTTATTTTTGAGTTGTCAAATATTAATTGCCCCTGCTCGTAACAGTTCTCTATGCACTGGATTCCAGGTGTCCAGGATCTTGTTACCTATTGTTAATGGTAAGTCGGGCATTTTAATGTGGGGCTGCCCTTCTTTCCTGACAGCAATTTAGCATCCCATTTATAAATAAAGTCCTCTGCCATCCTCTCGTCCACCAGGTGCAGATCAATTTGTGCCCAGGATGGTACACCTCCTCCCTGGAAGAGGGAGGTGATGTATCTTGACTGGGCTGCCCAATAATTTTTAAAGTCTGGCATCCTCAATCTGCCTAGACTGTAGTCCCATGTTAATTTTTCCAAATAGAACCTTACCATTCCAGAGAAACATTCTGACCTTGTGTAGTAGCTGTTTGAAGAAACCCCGGGGCAATGGCACAGGCAATGTCTGGAAAAAAAATACTGGAATCTTGGCAACACATTTATTTTGATGCAGTTAACCCTGCCCACCAATGTTATGGGCAGGGACAGCCATCTATTTAAATTCTCTTGACTCTCTCCAGGATGGGGTTGTAATTTAACTTGTACAAATTGTTCAAGTTGCTATCAATATTAACTCCAAGGTATTTGATCCCCTCCTATGGCCTCATTAAATTGCTTTTTTCTTTAAGTTGGCTATAATTCCCCTCAGTGAGTGGCATCACCTTGCTTTTTCACCCAATTGATCTTATACCCAGTTTCCCATAGCCCTCTAATACCACGTGCAGTCGAGGCAAAAAAGGCACAGGGTCTGTCAAATATATTAGCACGTCATCAGCAAATAAGTTGATTTTGTGCTCCTTCTGGCCCACTCTAACCTTTTAATATCTGGATGCTGGCAAATGGCCTCAGCCAGTGGTTCCATCACTAGCACAAAGAGAGCTGGTGATATTAGGCACTTTTGTCTACAAGATCTGGTCAGTGGGAAAGCTGAAGAGATTTGTCCATTGGTTGTCAACTTTGCCTTGGGCACATGATATACTGCCCTAATCCAATTTCAAAAAGTTGGCCCTAACCCCACCTTCTTCAGCAGTTTAAATAAAAATTCCCACTCCAGTCTATGAAAGCCTTCTCTGCATCCAAAGAAACAGCCAATCCTTTTGCATTTCTGATTTGTGCCAGATGGAATACACTCAACAATGTTATCCACTGCTTGCCTCTCCTGCACAAAGCCTGACTGGTCTTTGGCATTGCATTTACCAAAGTTGCCAGGGCCTTGGCAAAGATCTTATAATCAGTATTCAGCAGGGGAATTGGCCTATAAAAGGTGGTAAAAGTGGATCTTTACCTTTCTTTAAGATCGTTGTTTCAATCAGCATTGTGAAAGATTCTGGGAGGGTCCATGTTTCCTTTTGCCTCGTCTATCACTTCTATATACAGAGGCATTTAGCAAATCCTTAAATTCTTGATAGAACTCTGGTGGGAATCTGTCCTCTTCCCAGAGACTTGCCAGCTTGTAGCACACTCAATGCTTTCCTCAGCTCTTCCTCTGTAAGTGGAAGGTCTAGTCCCTCCTGCTCCTCCGGGCTTAAATTTGGGAAATCTAATCTGGCCAGAAACTCGTACCCAGTCAATTCAGATTTATACAGTCCTTCATAAAATTCTTTGAAGGTCACATTTGTTTCCTTTGGTTTATGAGATCTGGCTATTCCCTGTTTGTATTGCATTGATTGTTCTAGAGGCTTGTTCTGCCCTTAACTGCCAGGTGAGGACCATGTGAGCCCTTTCCCCTAACCCACAATACTTTTTCGTTGACCTCCTAAGGGCCTTCTCCATACTATGTTTCAATTTGTAAGAGCTCTATAGTAGTCCTCCACCTCCCTAGTATAATTTTTTTTGACCATCTTTATGTACCCAATTATCTTGCCCCTCAAGTATGCCTTAAGGGGGTCCCACAGAAGGAATTTATCTATAGTAGGGGGGGCAGTTAGCCTCACAAAAAGACTGATTCCCACCTGAGTTCTATTGAGAATTTAAGGATTTACTAATGCCTCTGTATATGGAGGTGATGGACCAGGTTATGAAACTACAAAACTCCAGCTTTTTTAAGAGTGTTAAGCAGGACACAGCATATAGGTGGCATCTTATCTGGCATTTCTTTAGTCAAAACCAGGGGGATATGATCTGAGAGAAGCCTTGGCCCATACCCTGCTTCAATGATCCTACCCTCTATATGGGCTGAAGCCAGAAAAAAATAGTCTATTCTAGAGTATGAATCATGTTGCTTTGAGTAAAATGAGTAATCCCTCCTGGGTGCTTTTTCCGCCAAGCATCAATCAAATTCAGTTCTCTCATTCAGTCAATAGTGGCTTTTGCTGCTCTAGTCCTAATTATTCATTTTGTGGATTTATCCAGCACCGGATCCTGACATAGATTAAAGTCACACCCCCCCCCCCCATTAGAATATTCTCATTGGTCTCTGCCAATTGTAGGGAAATGTCCTGTATAAATTTTTCATCATAATCAGGGGTGTAGACATTCATTCTGGTCCAGAATTCTGAATATATCTGACAGTACACCATAACAAAGCTTCCCATTTTGTCTGTAATCACCCTCTGCACCTGCACTGGAACACTCTTCCCCTCTTGGATTGCTACCCACCCCCCCCCCTTGCCTTTGATCCAAACAAAGATGATATGACCTGACCCTCCCAGCCCTTTTATAGCTTCTGATGCTCCAGCTCTGTTAAATGCATCTCTTGGAGGAAGGCCAGATTTGTACCTTTTTTAAATGTGTGCCAAAACCATTTTTCGTTTAGGTAATTAACATTGAAAGTAGTATACTTTACACTTTTAGCCATTACTCCCTAAATGTTTTCCCTCCATCTCCACTGCCACACCTCTGCAGTCCCAATCTCTTATCATCTGCCCATTGCTCCACTCCATCCAAGCCGTGACAGACCTTGGGGGAATGGGGGGGAGAGAGAAAGATACCACAATACCACAACATACATACCCACTCACAACCATACCCCTCCAAATAATAAAAGGGAACACATACCCCACACACATTATACATATGCCTCAGCCACCCTCCTCTCACACCTCTGGCAGCCATTCTCCTCCTCTCACTGCCGTTACCCCTTATCATTCGGTCATCATGACTCTCCATTCTCCCCCTCAGCATCCTCCACCTGTCCAGTCCCAGAACACCACAGACCTTTACATATAACATCTTTTATCATCACTTTTTAAAATCAGAAAACAGCCAAAAGCCCATTCTTTATATAACACATAAATCCAAGTCCTCCAAATATAGCAGTTTTAATAATTTTTGTCTTATTGACCCTTTTATTTTCCACTTGGTCCTCAATTTAGTGCCGACATAGTATTGATAAATGGACATGTTTTTTGCTTTTCTTAAAAAATAAAAATTCCTTCCCCCGCAACATAATTTTCAAGGTAGCAGGATGAGGTAGAACTCGATCGTAGCCCTTTTGCTTTTCCAATCACTTAATCCGTTTAAAGTCTTTCTGCTTCTTGAGCAGAGCTCCATTAATATCTGGATAAAAGAACACCCCCTGTACTCCAAGGGAGCTCTCCTCTGAATTGCCCCCTTTGCTGCCGCCCCTAATATTTTTTCACTATCTTGAAAATATTTTAAGAATCATCCGGGATCTTTTTTCCAGACCTGGCTTGGGGATTGGGGCTCAAAAGGCTCTTTCTATTTTAATGGGGGTTCCCAGTGCCTCCTTTCCTAGTACTTCACGGATCCATTTAGTCAAGAACTCTGTAAAATCACCACCCCACCACCCCCCTCCCCCCAGAGTCTTCTTTCAATCCCACTATGTTGCAGTGTTTTGTAAAATTCTCCAGGAAGTTCAACTTCCCCCAAACCTTATCTTTCTTTAAGGAGATCTTTAATTTCTTGCTCCATTGTGCCCGCACATTTCCTCGCTTTTTTTGTTGTTGTTGATTGATGCTTCTTCATCCTCTTCTTGTATTCAGACAGAATTTTTTTTTTTCTTAGTTTTCCTGGATTTTAGATTTTTAATGCTTTTTCTAGTCTAGGTCTGGGAGCTCTTGGGATCTGCATCCTCCGAGACTCTCACCATCACATGATCTCCCAGAGAGGGTATTCTTTGTTAAGTTTATTTCAAAACTATCAACACTCCGAATTCCTTGCGATTCTACATGTTGAATCAACTGTTTTATTCCTCACGAATTGCATTGGTTTTTCCGTGCAGATCGAAGGGAATGCTGTATTGTTTCAGGTCACTTTTTCTTGTGAGATGTTAGATGGAAGCTCAGCAGGGCAAAAAGATTTTCCTCAGTGGTCCAGGTTCATGGTGAACCCTGACCAGCAACACTTGTTTAAGATAACTTTTTGGAACTTGCCTTGTGTAAATTGGCTACTACATTGCTACAATGTTTGCACTTAAAGCTACTTTCCAAATTGGTGTCATCCCTGACAACTCTTCATTACTCAGGGTACAAGAATGACTATGGCCTGTTGATCAGAATGGGTCAGCCAGCCCATTCATGAAAAGCCTCTTGAAAAACTAAGTCTCAAGTTTTCTCTGCTGAAGAGTTTCTTTACAGGTTCACGTTTTTGAAGGCTTTCATCAGTTATAGAAGTAACATTCTTGGCTACTCTACTTTCTCCATAGGGGTCAAGCCCGCTTCACTTTCACTCCCTTGCCACTGGATCTTTCTGAGCAGATTTCAACCCTGACACAAAGTTTGCTGCTTATTGCCTCATCAGAGAGAACATTTGGGCAGTTAATCTGCAATTGAGTGAGTTCCTCTGCCTGAAAGCAGGGAGGTATTTCAGGCACTGAGATATACTGGAATTGTTGACTATACATGAGGGTTGGTTGGTGTTGCCTGTCTTCATGTTCCCATAAAGGCTTCTGTCAATAACTAGGATCTTTCTTCACTTTTTTAATGTTCAAGTTGTTTTTTTTTAATATTTTTTCATTTTTCACACTGTGAACCATATCAACCAAAATATAATACAAACAATTCCCTCTTAAATATACACAGTGGCATTTTCTCTCTTTATTTCCCCCTCCCTTCCCACCCCCCTCCAAAACCAATAAACATTCAACATATACAATAAAACCATTAAACAATGTCATCTCACAATGAAAAATAAACAAAAAAAATGTGTTATCTACTTTTACACACTGGATCAAGTCATTTTGTCATTTTTTCATTTTAGGGGGTGGAGGTCCGAGGCAAGCCCTCTCTGTTCCATGTACGTTTCCCAAATTTGTTCAAATAATGTGACTTTATTTTTTAAATTGTTATTTTTTTTCCAATGGAATACATTTATTCATTTCTATGTACCATTGCTGTATTCTCAGGCTCTCTTCTGATTTCCAAGTTAACATGATGCATTTTTTTGCTAGAGCTAAGGCTATCATAATAAATCTTTTTTGCGCTTCATCCAGTTTGAGGCCTAATTCTTTACTACTTATATTACTTAGAAGAAAGTTCTCTGTATTTTTTGGTATGTAACTTTTTGTGATTTTATTTAATACCTGATTTAGATCTTCCCAAAACTTTTCCACTTTCTCACATGCCCAAATTGCATGTACTGTTGTTCCCGTTTCCTCCTTCGAGCGAAAACATTTATCTGATAATGTTGGATCCCATTTTTTAACTTTTGGGGCATGATGTATAACCTACGTAACCAATTATACTGTATCATGCGTAACCTTGTGTTTATTATAGTCTTCTTAGTTCCAGAGCATAACTTTTCCCATATTTCATATTTTTTATCTTTGTTTAAATCCTTTTCCCACTTTTGTTTGGGTTTATAGCTTATTTCATCATTTTCCTTTTCTTGCAGCTTAATCTACACGTTCGTTATAAATCTTTTAATTATCATTGTGTCTGTAATCACATATTCAAAGCTGCTTCCTTCTGGCAATCTGTCTGTTTCTCAATTTATCCTTTTAAGTAGGCTTTCAATTGATGGTATGGAAACATTGTACCATGAGTTATTCCATATTTGTACTTCATTTGTTCAAATGTTAATAAATTATTTCCCAAAAAACAATTTTCTATTCTTTTAATCCCTTTTCTCTCCCATTCTCTAAAGGAAAGATTATCTATTGTAAAAGGGATTAGCTTATTTTGCATCAATAATAATTTTGTTATTTTGTAATTTGTTTTTTTCCTTTCTAAGTGAATCTTCTTCCATATATTGAGTAAATGATGCAATACTGGTGAGCTTTTGTATCATTACCACCTTTTTATCCCACATAAAGTATATGTTCCAGTACCTTCTCCCCTATTTATCTAGCTCCATCTTAGTCCAATCTGGTTTTTTCCTTGTCTGATTAAAAATCTGATAAATACCTTAATTGTGCTGCTCCATAATAATTTTTAAAGTTTGGTAACTGCAAACCACCTTGGTTATACCTCTCTGTTAATTTATCTAACGCTATCCTCAGTTTCCCCCCTTTCCATAAAAATTTCCTTATTATTCTCTTTAGTTCATTAAAGAATTTCTCTGTTAAGGGAATTGGTAACGATTTAAATAAGTATTGTATCCTTGGGAAGACATTCATTTTAATGCAATTAACCCTCCCCATCAACGTTAGCGGTAATTCTTTCCAATGTTCTAAGTCTTCCTGCAATTTCTTTATTAGTAGCTGATAATTTAATTTGTACAAGTGGCTTAAATTATCTAACCTAATACCTAGGGATCAGATTGCTTGTGTTTGCCATTTAAATTGTGATTCTTTTTTAAATTCTGTATTAACCGCATTAATTATTCGCATCACTTCACTTTTATTTGCGTTGATCTTGTTCCCCGATATTTCTCCAAATTCCTTCAATTTCTTATGTAGTTTTTATTGATATTTCTGGTTCTGTTAAGTATACTATGATGTCATCCACAAATAAACTGATTTTATACTAACTTGTTCTGTTTTAAGCTGCCAGGCTAATATTTTGTGTTTTTTCTCCTAGTTCATAATACTTTTGCTTGATTTTCATTATGTTCTTCTCCACCTTGTACATTTGTAATGCTTCATTTTTTTGTCCGCCAATTCTCCTCTTTGTTGTATCATCCCTTGTTGCTAGTTCCTTTTCGGTACTTACTATCTCCCCTTCCAACTGTTCTATTTCCCGATTGTAGTCATTTTTCATCTTAGTTACATAACTTATTATCTGCCCTCTAATGAAGGCTTTCATGGCATCCCATAACAAATTTGTCTTTCACTGATTCCAATTTATTTCAAAGTACATTTTAATTTGGTGTTCAATAAACTCTCTAAATTCTTGCCTTTAAGTAGCATGGAGTTTAACCTCCATTTATATGTTCTTGGTGGGATGTCCTCCAGTTCTATTGCTAATAACAGGGGTGAATTATCAGATAGTAATCTAGCTTTATATTCAGTTTTCCTAACTCTCCCTTGAATATGGGCCGACAACAAAAACATATCAATCCTTGAGTATATTTTATGCCTACTCGAATAATTTGAGTATTCCTTCTCCCTTGGGTGCTGCCTCTTCCATATATCCATAAGTTTCATTTTCTGCATTAATTTAACCATAAAGTTGGACACTTCATTCTTTTGTCCAGTTTTATCCAACATTGGATCCAAATTGAGGTTAAAATCTCCTCCTATTCCCTTGCATATATACAATCTTCAAAAAAATATCTTGCATAAACTTTTGATCCTCTTCATTAGGTGCATATATATTGAGCAAATTCCAAAATTCTGAATATAACTGACACTTTATCATTACATACCTCCCTGCTGGATCTATTATTTCCTCCTCCATTTTGATTGGTACATTTTTATTAAATAATATAGCCACACCTCTATCTTTTGAATTATCTGATTCTGCCACTACATGTCCTACCCAGTCTCTCTTTAATTCCACTTCAGTTAGATGTGTTACCTGCACAAATGCTATGTCTATTTTTTTCTTTTTTTTAGTAAATATAATAGCCTCTTCCACTTAATTTGGTTATGTATTCCATTAATATTTATAGTCATATAATTCAACATGGCCATTTCATACCCTGTTTATACCTCATTTCCACTTCCTCACCACCACCATTCCCCTTTCCCCATTTTCATCTGTTTTCCCTTTTTTAAACTCGATGTATGACAACACATTTAAAACATAAAATACTTCAACAACTCCCACATCCAATATTCCCTTAGCCCCAAATGCCCCCCCCACCCTCTGAGTTGCCCCTTATCCCTTGACGGGCAACCACAACTCCCCTCTCCATTTGGATTGCAAACCCGCTCGCAAGAGTCAATTGATTTCGCAGTGACGGTTATTCTCTCCTACCCAACCTCCCAGAAAAAAAATTTTTTTACACATAACAAAGCTCACCCTCTTTTCTGCCTTCCTTCCCTTCTCTTTCCCTTCTTTAGTTCTTTCTTAAACATTTATTTATATATATATATATATTCTTGTTACATCTCTTCATCTCTCCTTCTGTCCTGCAAGCATTCTGCAAATTCTCGTTCTTCCTCCAGATCCGAGAAAAGTCTGTTTTGCTCCCTGGGTATAAATATTTTAAGCACAGCTGGATGTATTAACATAAATTTATAACCTTTTTTTCCATAGGATCGATTTTCCTGTATTAAACTTCTTTCTCTTTAAGAGTTCAAAACTCTTATCTGGGTAAAAAAATATTTTTTGACCCTTGTATTCCAATGGTTTATGTCTTCTCTAATTTTATTCCTTGCCCACTCCAGTATATTTTCTCTTGTCGTATATCTCAATAATTTTACTAAAACTGATCTTGGTTTTTGATGTGTCTGTGGTTTCGGAGCTAGTGTTCTCTGTGCCCATTCTATTTCCATTCCTTCCTGTATTTCTCTCATTCCCAGTACCTTTGGGATACATTCTTTTATAAATTCCTTCATATCTGTACCTCCTTCATCTTCCTTTCGGCCCACTTTTTATGTTGTTTTGCCTACTATAATTTTCCAACATATCAATTTTCTGAACTAACAACTCTTGTGTCTCTTTAACTTTTTTATCACTTCCAATTTTCTTCTTAAGTCATTCACTTCCATTTCTACAGCCATTTCTCATTCTTCCACATGTTTTAATCTTTTCCCTATTTCTGTCATGACCAGCTCTAATCTATTCACTTTTTCTTCTCTACTTTTCATTTTTTTAATTTCACTAAATTCTAATGTCAACCATTCTTTTAATGCTCTCATTTGTTCGTGGAAAAAAATCTTTATCGATATTCTGTCCATTTGTTTTACTTTCTATTTCTCGGTGCAGATCATCTTCTTCCTCTTCTTCTGTGTTTGTCATCATCGTCTCTTCCTTGTATCTGTGTCTCTTCTGACTTTCCTGCGCTGCTTCTTGCTTGGCTTCTTGCTGTTGGTCCTTTTCTTTTGGGCTACTCATCTGTTGGGCCTCCTGCTGCTCTTTCCTTTCACTCCCTTTCCTGTCGCTTTCCTCTTCTTCCAGCTGAGAGCCCTGGTGTCGGTCATCCCTCTGCTGGTCGTATTGTTTGGCCGTTCTTCGGCTGAGCCTCCCTCCTGTCAGTGTTCTCCTTCTCCTTCGTAAGCGCACTGCGCACTTTTGTTTGGCTTGGAGAGCTATTTTGCAGACCAGCGGTCAGGGGGTCACGACTCTGTGGCGTCGTCACCAACCTCTGAGAACAGGCTCTCTTCTCCATGATGGCTCCCTGTTTCTTCATGCAGGTAAGGCCTTCTCCTTTCTCTTGCATCTTTTCTTTTTTTCCCCATTTTTACTTTTTCCTTAGGTGCCATTTTTTTCTCTACAACTTGATCTTATGTTTTGTATTTCTTGAACTTTGTATTTTCTTCACTTTCTTTCTTCTTTTCGGGAGAGGGCTGGTATTCCCCTACCGGCCACTACTCCATCACGTGACTCCTCCCTGTTCAAGTTGTTTCTTCTTTGCCAATATTATGCTTCTAGGAACCGGCATGGGGTGTTCATCCTCTGAGACCATTGACCTTCTGCAGCCACAAAATTGAATAATGGAAAATAAGGATTCCCTTTAACTTTAATGTGTATAAATGACTTGGATGGAAAAGTGGGGTGACTTAAATTGCAGATGACACAAAGATTGGTGCCATTGTGGGCAATGTTGAGGACAATCAAAGAACGCAACAAAATCCAGAACACTTAGAGATGTGAGCAGAGAAATGGCAGATGGAATTTAATCCAGGCAAGTGTGAGATGTTGCATTTTGGGAGCTCAAATTCAAGGAGAAACTACACAGGACCCTTAACCGTAATGATGTGTAGAGGGATCTGAAGATCCTCATCCATAGCTTCCTAAAAGTGGTCACAAAAATAGATAGGGTTAAATAAGGTATTGGTATGCTTACCTTCATTAGTTGAGGTATTGAGGATGAGTCAAGAAGTCCTGCTGCAGCTTTCTAAAACTTTGGTCAGGCTGCACTTGGAGTGTGAATCCCATTCTGGTTGCCCCATTGTCAGTGGCAGATTAACCATTAGGGTGAGTAGACTAAAGCCTAGAGGCCCAAAAGGGTGGAGCTCTTGGCCAGGAGCGGGGACGTGGGGCTCCACAATTCTTTTGATTTTTTTTTTCTTCCCTCTTTTTCCCCCCCCATTGGCGCATGGGGTTTGTAGAATTTATGTGGATGTTTTGGAAATGATACAGAAGAGATTTACCAGGATGCTGCCTGGATAAGTGTATGAGCTGTAAGGAGTGGTTGGACAAGCATGGGTTGTTTCTTCTGGAATGCAAGAGGCTAAGGAGAGAGCTAAAGTTTATAATATAATAGGGCAGACAGTCAGAATCTTTGGGTTTAAATAAAAAAGTTATGCATGTGTAAAGGGGGAGGTGAAATTTGAAGAAATTTCATTTTATACAGTGTGATTCATGGCGGGAATGGGCTGCCAAGGGTAGGAGTTGATGCAGATATGATATTGGCATTTAAGAGGCTTCTAGATAGATGCCTGACTATACTGGGATACGGGGATATGTGTTGACAGCAGAGATTTAGTTTAATTTTGCATCGTGGGCTGAAATTTGTTCCTGCACTGTTCTGTGTTCCATGTTTCCTGAATCCTGGTGCCAAGTCACGTTCCTCTCTCAGCTGCTGAGCCTTTCAAACAATACCACACAAATACTAGAATATTTTTTTCATTCATACATTTGTTAGTTCATTCGCGTGTATGCGTTCCTGTCTATAATTGTCTTTTAAGAAAGTGGTGGTCAACAGCTTTCTGGGGAAGTTGTTCTCCAAGTGCTGTTGGAGGTGGGAGAGGACCAGGATTAACATCCCAAAATGATGAAGGACCTGCAATCTATTTCCAAATCAGGGTGATGTGTGGCTTGGATTAAAATCCTCCTTTAAAATACGTAAATGCGCAGCGAACTAATATGTTCCTCTGTCCATGTTAACTTCACTCCCAATGATGAGTTGTAATTTATTTTTAAATTCCTCAAATTATGTATGTGTTGATAGAAAAACAACTTAATTTTTGAGTTCCGTTGCTGAAAAGAACTGAAGAAAATGATCACAACTTTGGCAAATAAATATGCTTCTTTGTTTTCACAAATTGTGCAGTACGGTTAGCAGAGCAGTTGGCGCAATACTTTTACAGTGCCAGCAATTAGAGTTCGAATCCCACGCTGCCTGAAAGGAGTTTGTGCATTCTCACTGCATCTGAGTGAGTTTTCCCCAGGAGCTCCAGTTTCCTTCCACCACTTGAAATGTACTGGGATTGCAGGTGAATTGGATGACACAGACTCGTGGGCTGAAGTGGCCTGATACTGTGCTGTATGTCTAAATTTTTTTTTAATTAACCTTGACTATTGCTTTCTGGTTCTCTCTCAACCAAAATGTTCATAGCTTACAGATGGACCTTGCCCCAATCAGTGGTGAACCTCAGAGATTTTCTCCACAAGAAGGGTCTCATTCACCTACATTAGGAGTGTCCATTTCAGGCATCTTTGCTCAACCAGATGTGAATTTTGGCCTTCTGTTGGCTCTTTTTCACACATGGGTTAGGTTAATTATTAATAAAACCTGATAAGCTTGGAACTATTCAGTCAACCCACATCATCTGTGTAAAGATAGTTTCATGTCTCAAACCCTTCGTCCAAGAAAGAGAAGCAAGGAAGTTTAGGTCATGGAGCAGGTGGGTGTGTGTGTGTGTGCACGAGGTGAGAAATGGCTGAAACAAATGAGTATATTTGTTAAGGGGATTCATGATGCTTTTCTCACTCCTGGAGTACCAAATGGAGCTATAATCCTATTGTTAATATGTTCTATTGTAAAAGTGTGGTACTTACCATAGATGACTTTTAAACAATATGAATGCTTTGCCACAATAATTATCCTGTTTTTGAAACACTTCTTCAATGAAAACCACAAATTTGCCAAACTTGGTATGAAATTAGTTGAGTTCAGAGATTTTCTTGAGAGTGCATTCTGTTGTTTCATCAATCTTTTGCGTGGTGGAATGTGGACTATCCTTATGTAGGCCATGACCCAAATGTTAAACGCACTTCTAAACCATTTCCATTTACCATAAGTTTTGGTTACTTCATTGAACCACCATAATGGGTCTGTCTATTTGAGTATGAGGTAAGAATATTATCCAAAGAAACGCTATCCTTTGATTTCTTACCAAAGTTGATTTATTACATCCTGAAAAATGCTGGGGTGCAACAAACTCTAATGTTGAAAAGCTCCAGGTACGTAATAGTTAAATATGACTTGTATTCTTCATCTCACTTTCATTTAAGTTCAGTATTTATCAGATCTAATGAAGGATGAAAGCTAATTTATTAGAGGTATATAAGATTAAAGGTTTAGATTAATGAGCTCTCCACTGGCCACCGTGACAGAGGTGCACCAAAGAAAAGGTACAAGGACTGCCTAAAGAAATCTCTTGGTGCCTGCCACATTGACCACCGCCAGTGGGCTGATAACGCCTCAAACCGTGCATCTTGGCGCCTCACAGTTTGGCGGGCAGCAACCTCCTTTGAAGAAGACCGCAGAGCCCACCTCACTGACAAAAGGCAAAGGAGGAAAAACCCAACACCCAACCCCAACCAACCAATTTTCCCTTGCAACCACTGCAATCGTGTCTGCCTGTCCCGCATCGGACTTGTCAGCCACAAACGAGCCTGCAGCTGACGTGGACTTTTTACCCCCTCCATAAATCTTCGTCCGCGAAGCCAAGCCAAAGAAGAAAGAAGAATATTATCCAAAGAAACGCTATCCTTTGATTTCTTACCAAAGTTGATTTATTACATCCTGAAAAATGCTGGGGTGCAACAAACTCTAATGTTGAAAAGCTCCAGGTACGTAATAGTTAAATATGACTTGTATTCTTCATCTCACTTTCATTTAAGGTCATTATTTATCAGATCTAATGAAGGATGAAAGCTAATTTATTAGAGGTATATAAGATTAAAGGTTTAGATGTTGGGGACAGCCAGCACTTTTTCCTGGGGCAACAATCTCAAACTCCAGAGAACGTGTGTTCAAGGTGAGTGGAGGAAAGTTTAGGGAATTTTTTTTAACTGCATGTTAGCCAAAGTACTGTATTGAGTTCAAGATGTCAGAAGTTGAATCTATCTCGCAGGTGGCTGATGAAGGAAGCATGCTGGTAATTCTCATTTCCTATTTTAAGAATAAATGAAATCACATAATCCTTCTCAGATGCTACTTGAGACTAAGTTGAACCAAGACCTTGCCATGAGGCAGGAACTATCTATGGGTCAAGAAAAGTTCTGAAATGTACAAGTACTGTTAAAACCTCAAAGGGTTTTTCTTTGTCATTTGATCAGTTTTGTCACTTGGTCAGGCAAGCAGAATCCATTGGGTGAGTGAGCTCACGTTATTCTTGCCACATTTTTTTTTTAAGTTTCAATTTTTAGATAAGGTTGTGCTAAAGTAATGTTTCTGCTGGATTACCAGCACAAAACCAAAGGATGAGTCCCAACATTCTGGAGATTATCAGACTAAAATCAGGCATTGTTAGATTCATTTCATTTGAGAACCACGATATAAAGTGTTATTTAGTCCTACCTCCAGTCAGAGTAAAGGCAGCAGAATAAAAAGGAGAAAGGAGGTTCTTGATGCAGCAAATGGAATAGCTGGTGGATAATTTACTGTTGTCAACAAAGTGCATTTCAAAATCCATCATGAGAACTTTAATCCACTTTTGAGACTAAACCCCAAATTCACTCACTCGGCAACTTCAAAGATGAAATGTAATTCAAACCCATTGAAAGCTTTTTTTCGCAATTACGAGGGAACTAATGCATGCTTGAACCTGATACTTTTCAGTGTGCAAAATTAAATAAATGATTCTTCCTACAGCGCACTCACCTTTCTGCCCTTTTATAAATCCCAGCTATTTCCAATGAAAGCAAACTATCCAACCAAAGCAACAGATCATTGATCAGGGGACCGTGAAATAGGACACAGATCAAAAATTATAGTAAGATCCTCCTTGAAAAGAAACAGTCTTGGCCTTTGGGGTGAAAACAACAGCCATTTGAAGTAGTAATTATTTTATAAGGTTAATAAAATATGAGATAGATCCTTTAAAGAAAATTACCATGGCCATTATCACCTGAAGATTGTCACATTTTCAATATAGAGGAACGGAGTTGAATCTTTTGTACCTTAATCTTGTTCTGCTATTATATTAGATCATGGATGATCTGTATCTTAATTGGTTTTGTACCTCAATGTTCCTGTCCAATGAAAATTTATTCATTTGGTTCTGAAATTTTCAATTGGCTTTTGATCTTTGCAGTCCTTATGGGAGTGTTCCATTTTCTCCCAAGCCTTTATTTTGAAGTATTGAATTGAAGGTTGGGCCTCCAATTTTTGTTTTCCCACTCCTTCAATTATTCTAGAAACTGTCTATCGCTCCTAGATATTCTGTAGTTCAAGGAACGCGAGCCTCTCCTCATACTTTAATCCTTGTGTCTCCTACAATGTCCTAGCAGTTCCTAAAGTGCTTTGGTCATCAATCATCTAATAATGTGCCTTTAAAGTTTTCTCATTTCTTTTCTGCAGGTGTCTTTCAGGTTTTGCTGGGCAGATTTGTGAGAAAGAAATTGATGAATGTAGTTCTGGGCCTTGCCTCAATGGTGGACTCTGTCAGGATGAAGTTAATGGCTATTCTTGCCTATGTAAAGAAGGTAAGCCCTGAAAAGAGTTTGGTTATATTGTGTTGCTAACAGTCACTCCAGAAATAATTTTCACACTTCTTCGGTTAGTCAATCCAGGTTTTCAGGCTGGCAAAATGTCTCACCCAAGAACAAAGCCAAACTAAGTCTTGCCAATGACCAAAGCTTTCTTGCAGGAGAACTCTCGGTTGATTTGGTTTGACGAGGAAAGTGGCTAAGCACATCTGTTTGCATCTTGTCTCATCTTTCTGGCCTTGTGTGGCAGGAAACCCACATCAGTTTCCCTGATAATCCTAAAATTAAAACTGAGGTCAGGATTTAGTGAATAATGATGCGCATTGGAGAATATTCCCAAAGCTCCTCCTTTACATGTACAGGATGAGCAGAGTTAGGTTTTACGAAGCCCTTTGACAAGATACCACACACGAGTCTGCTGAACAAGAGTGAAGAATTAAATACTCACAATGATAGAAGATTGACTGACAGAAGGCAAAGTGTGGGAATTAAACGGGCCTCCTCTGGCTGGTTGCCAGTAACTAGTGGTGTTCCACAGGGGCTGATGTTGTGACTGCCACTTTTCATGCGTATGCAAATGATTTGGAAGAAAGAATTGATGGTTTTGTGACCAAATTTGTGGATGATACAAAGATAGTTGGAGGGGCGGGTAATATTGAGTAAGTGGGGAGTCTATAGAGTGAAAATAAGTAGCAGATGGAATATAGGATTGGGAAATGCATGGTCATGCAGTTTGGAAGAAGGAATAAAGTAGTAGACTATTTTTGAAATGGAGAGAATTCAGAAAGAGAAATTCAAAGCATTTCAGGATTACCCAAAGGTTAACTTGCAGATTGAGTTTGTGCTCAGGAAGGCAAATGCAATGTAGTAGCGTTACTTTTGAGAGGACTAGAATATAAAGGCAAGGGTGTAATGTTAAGGCTTTAGATGGTATTGTCAGACCACATTTGGACTATTACAAACAGTTTGGTCCCCCATATCCTAGGAAAGATGTACTGGCAATGGAGGCGGTTCAGAGGCTTACCAAAATTATCCTGGGGATGAGAGTTAACATATGAGGAGAGTTTGATGGCTCTGGCCCTGTGTTCATTGGAGTTTAGAATGAAGAGGGGGGGATTGCATTGAAACATACCAAGTATTCACGGGGCTAGATAGTGGATATGGCAAAAAAAATGTGTCCAGTAGTAGGAGAGTAGAGGATCAGAGGGTCACTCCCAGATAAAAGGAATTCCTTTTAGAACCAATTATGCAAGGTATTTTCAGCCTGAGAGTGGAGAATCTGTGAAATTCATTCCCACAGACAGATGCAGAGGCCATGTTTTTGGGTATATTTAAAACAGAGGTGGATAGATTCTTGATCAGTAAAGGTGTCAAAAGTTATGGGGAGAAGGCAGGAGAATGGGGTTGAAAGGAAAAATACATCAACCATCATTTGAATGGTGGAGTCGAGTCAGTGATCCAGTCAGCAGTTTTGGACAACCTGAGATCACAGGTCTTATCATTGGGCTGAATGACTTTATATTTCATTAAACCTGGACTATCTTAGGGACATATTTACTTGGATAAAGGTACTGTTAGAGCCCAAAACCCAGAAGCAATAGATATTCACTATGACAAATAGTTATTTAAACAAATATTAAAACAGAATCAAACTTTAACTTAACTAATCCAACTTAACACTCTTCTAATTCTAAGCGCATGTGTATGTAATATGTGTAAATTTAAGAAAAGTTCTTTGGTTCACAGTTCAATCTTACTCCTCATTCTTCCAAGTTCACTGGATGCAGGCAATTCTTAAACTGTTCTCAGAATTTAACATTTAAAGTTCACTAGGCTTTGGTGCTCGAGAGGTAAATAGTTACAACTTGGGAAGGTTCTTGTAGGGTTTGCAGAGAGAGATGTGTTGTTCCAGGATTTCCACAACTGAGGTACCACCATTAGTCAACTCAATGTCTTGCTGATGAAACTTACCCCATCAGGGTTCTCAAGATGATAACCTCTTTCTTTCAGGCTACAACAGAGTTCCTTTCTGTTCCTCTTATTCCAAGAGAAACATCAGATAGATAACACTCCAGCCATCCACCACTCTGGAGCTTCTGTTTCAGTTCCAACAAGCTTCTCCTGGCTTGTTACAGCTGTCTATGTCTCATACACAGTCAAAGACTCCCTTCTGTCTCTCTATCTGAGATTCAAACTGCCAGCACCAAGTCCTTCTCACTCTCACTTGCAAAAAAACCCCGACCTTCTCCAGCAAACAATAGGAGTCGGTCTTCTGCTCCCATCTGTTGTTTTAGGTAAACAATAATCTCTCAATGACCTGAGTAAGCACTTTGCAGAGAGTGCCATGCAAAAGCCTTGCAAAAAGGTCCAAAACAGACAACCTGGCTCTGGTTGTTCTTCCAAGACAATAGTCTATTCATTTCATTTCATCATTTCAATTAGCACCTACTTGTGAAATGTGCATAGAATTCTCCATAGTTTCTGTAAAGTCACTGAATATGAATTCTCCAGTATTTCAAATAAGATTGGATTTAAGGTGTGTGTATGTAACCTACCAATTTATCTCCCAAAAACATTCCCAAATATTCCATTACAGTACACCTTACCAAATTCTAAGTTCAAATGTAATGTCTAGAGATTCTTTTTGTGGGCCACACTGAATTTCTAATTACCAGTAACTGTAGTCTGTACTCAAAGAATGAACTGTGAAAAAACTGGAGATGTCTTCTTTGGCCTCCATTGGTCATGATCGACCATGGGTACTGCGTCTATGGTAGTCACTGTGGAGTGGCCCCTCCAGGGTGCAAGCCAGGACAGAGTTCATATGGAGATCCATCTGTTGCCCATGTAGTAGTACTCCCCTCTCCAATGCTAATGGCAGATCTAAAGGGACAATAAAATGGATATAGTTTGGTATTGGCAGCATCACAGGAGTTGTTGAGGCGGTGCTGAGTACGGCAGTCAGCTGCCTTCAGATTTGCAACTCCAGATTTTTCTTCAAGGTTTATTCCCAAAGCCTATCCCTTGAGCAGGTATAGCCACAAGGCAGCAGAGGTTTGAGTTTTTCCCCCTCCTTGGTGCGTTACCATCTGCAGTTAACAAGCCCCATCTCCCCAGAGCAACTGGTTTCAAGATGCCAGTAGCCCTCCTTTCCCCTTCTCCTGCCAGTAAGAACAACTCCACTGAACATAAGAACTATGCCACATGTGAAGGCCAGTGGTTAGACTGGGTTGTCAAAGGCTGTTTGAGTCGCATGCCATGAAGAGCATTTGTGCAGCAGTGGGAGCTCGTTCCCACTACCTTCCTCTGGTTATGACAACCTTTGGATTTACAGTAAATAATGTGAGTCCTTAAATGACTCTGAGTCTGTTTTTCAGAAGTCTGAGAGTTGAGGGATAACAACTAATTCCTGAACCTGTGTCACCTGTACCTTTTTTGCTGATGGCAGCAGGGAGAGCAGATGGTGTGAATCCTTGATAATTGCTACTGCTCTCCGATGCCAGTGTTCCATGGAGATGTTCTTGATGGTGGGGAGAATTTTGCCTGTCATGTACTGGGCTGCGTCTGCCATCTATTGCACGATTTTGTTTTACTCTTGATATCTTGGTGCCCCTATACCAGACAGTGATGCAGCTGGTCAGCACACTTTCCACCACACATCTGTAGCAGTTTGCCAATATTTCCAGTGACATGCTGAACCTTTACAAATTTCTGAGGAAGAGACGCTGGCATGGTTTCTTCACAATGGCATTAATTTAGTTCTCCATGAGGATTGTGGAGCGAAACTTTAAAAGATTTAGGAGTCCAGGGTTGCCTTAGAATCTCAAGAAAAACAAAGAATTCCTGGACTTGCAACTTGGAATAAATATCACTGGAGCATTTTTTTTTTTAAGAACCCTATTTTATTAAGAATGCTAAGAACATTACCAGGAGTTGAGGGCTTGAGTAATGAAGACAGACTGGATAGTTGGAATGTTTTTCCCTGGAGCATCAGAGGCTGAGGAGCAATCTTGCAGAGGAATAAAAAATCATGAGAGGTATAGCTAAAGTGAATAGTCATGATCTTTTCCCCAGGTTAACGAAATCAAAACTGGGAGGGCATCAGATTCAAGATGAAAAGTGAAAGATTTAAAAGGGACCTGAGGGGAATCTTCTTCCACACAGGGTGGTGGAAATGGGGAATGAGGTGCCAGGATGTTGTAGAAACAAGTACATTTATGATTTTTACAAGACATTTGGCCAGGTGCATGGGTAGGGAAGGACATGGGTCAAAAACGGGCAATAGGATTAGTTCAGATCAGCAACCTGATCGTCTTGGACAAATTTGGGCTGAAGGGCCTATTTCCATGCTGTAAAGCTCTGACTAACCAAATAAAAAGGCAGTGCTCCCAACCGGTGTTGGAGAGGATAAATGACTGAAGGGATCTGAAGACCCAGCCTTCTTTACCTGTGTTGTATTATCAGAGAGGAGAATAAATGAGTTTTCATGGACTTGAAAACATGAATATGTAAAGATGGCGAAAACCTGAAGTGAGGGATAAACGACAATACTAAATTCTAATAAGGAATTTGAATGATCTCCTAGTTACAGTCAAGATGGCCACAGTTCTCCTTATGTTTTTCAGATACATAAGGATATGTCTCATTGCTTTTCTAAGAGAACATGGGGTAAATGTAACCTCTGGTCTAAAGTTTGAAAGGATTGGAGTATGACTCTGGAAAATTATGTGTTCAAGCTCTCAGACATTTGAGATTATGAAAGACTCCATATACATGAAATTTTTGTTTTCTCTGTGATCTGAATATCTGGATTGTTCCATGAAGTGTCTTCTAAAGCTCAGCACAGTCCAATGAGAATCAAATAATGAGTTAAAGGGGTAGACATTTGACTTGGCACCCATGCAACGCAATATATCAGCAGCTACAACTTGCAGTCCTCGATCACAGTTTGATAAGAAGGTAAACTACAACTGTTGGAAATCTCAGAATGCATTGGAAAAGGTAGAGTGTCAGAAATAAAACTTCTCACACATGAGTCTCTTTAAAACTGATGACACGACAAGCTTTATTTACAAGTCTGCAGAGTTGGACTCAACTGGCTTCTCACCAGTTAAGCCCCGATACATACAGTGCATTGATTTTTATACCCTTATTGTTTGCCCTTCCCCTTCTTATTAATACTGTTTTAATTGGTTAGTATTGCAAAAGCATTCTAAGTACAACTGCATTTTTAATTATCACGTTCGTTACGTACGCTGCGAACTCTACATACACTAAATTCTGTTTCTCACCCTTCTTATCAATCTTTTGTCTCCTGCATGTCTCTCACTATGACCATGAAAAGATATGTTTAAAAAAAACATATCCAGCTGAACTTTTTGTCCTTGGCTGCTAGTAAGCTCCCTGTCCGTTCTGGCTTCCCTTTTTATGATTAATCATCACATTTTAACTTAAGTCATTTTAACCTAAATTCTCTATATATAACATAGAGGCTGATTCATATTTTTAAAAATCTTTTTTGTTTCCAGAGAAAACATTTGTGTTTAGTTCTCTGCAAAGGTTCATAGCTGAACAATAATTTTTGCCTGCAGGTTGAAAGCATGAAGTGTCCGTGAGTATACTGATTTGTAATAACTATCCAGGCTCCTGATATTTATCATTCAATAAAATGCTTCAGGTTATTTAGTGATATAATAAACTAGAAACCAAAGAAAGGATGTTTTTGATTTGATTTGTGGGAACTAGGTTTTGGTGGCAAGGTCAAGATTTATTGCCCCTCTTTAACCTTTCTCCAGAATATGGATAGTGACCTGCCTCTCAAACTTCTACAGCTCTTCTGGTGAAGGTCCTCCCATAGTGTTATGGGACAGGAGTTCTTGGAAATGTATCACCATTCCTCTCTTCTGTTGCTGGGTTTAATTCCAAGTCTGATGGAAACCAGTTCAGATTATGGTGTTCCTTTGCACCTGTTCTCCCTCTTCCATTGTGGTGGTGTGGGATGTTGCTGGGTAACTGTATGTAATTTGTAGATGACATGCACTTCAATTACTGTAAAATGGTGCTAAAAGAGTAGATGGTTAATTGAATGTCATTCAGATGGGCTGCTTTGCCCTGGGTGGTGTCGAGCTTATTTGACTGTTGTTGGAGCCACACAATGATCAATATTCCATCACTGACTTGGGCTTTGAAGATGATGCCCAAGGGGATGTCAAGTTGTATGATGCAACTTCACCAGACTCTGAGATACTCAGGGTGGCAGAGTGATGCATGGAGTGGCACTGCTGTCTCCCAGCTCCGGAGATCTGGGTTTGATTTTCATCATGACCTCATGTGCTGTCTATGTGGAATTTGCATTTTGTCCTGTGTCTGCGTGATTTTTTTTTTCCACTGCTTGGGTTTCCTCCCACTTGTTAAAGATGTGCTGGTTCATAGAGTTGAAGTATCTATGGTAAATGTCCTTGGTTTGGGTAGGATGCAGAAGCAGTGATAGAGGAGCTAAGGGTCAGGAGACAAGTAACTGGGAGTGGTGGGGGGGGGGGGGAAAAGGCAGACAGTGCAGAGAACCCCTTTGGTCATTTCACTCAACAGCAAGTGTACTGCTTTGGATACTTTTGGGTGGGTGGGGAGAGGGGGAAACAATCTGCCAGGGACCAATAATCTTGCACAGCTGCTGACCCCTCAGTTCAGAAGGGAAGGGGGAGAAGTGGAGAGCTATGGTAATTGGGACTCGTTGGTTGGGAGAGCAGATAGGAGGTTTGGTAAGCTGGAGGCTCCCAGATGCTATGTTGCTTCCCAGGAGCTAGGATCAGGGATGTCCCTGATCGAGTCCATAGATTCTGGAAGGGGGAGGGTGTGTAGCCAGATGTCGTGGTTCACATGGGGGACCAATGACATAGATAGGAATAGGGTGAGGTCCTGAAGGAAAAATATAGAGAGCTGGGAAAGATGTCTAAAAAGCAGGATCTCAAGGGTGATGATCTCAAGATTTCTGCCTGTGCCACATGCCAGAGACAGTAGGAACAGGAAGTTGTGGCAGATAAATGTGTGGCTGAAGATTTTGTGCAGGGGTTCAGATTTCTGGGGAAGATCTGATCTGTACAAAAGGGACAGGCTGCATCTGAACTGGAAAGGGACCAATATCTGGGTGGGCACGTTTTCTAGAGCTGTTGGGGAGGGTTTAAACTAGTTTGGCAGAGGGGTGGGAATCGGAATGTGAGTGCAGAGATTGGGGTAGAAGGACATAAACATGATGCTCTGTTCTGAGTTAGTGAGGAGGGGCAGGCAGGGTGCAAACCATAAACGTAGCCAGCTAAGAGTATTAGGAATAAAAGAAATGGACAGAACCTGGATGAAAGGAATGTTTTTGATTGAGCAAATGGAGATGGTTGGGCAAGAACCATGCCTATAGAAACCCTTGCACTGATGTTATAAGGCTGTTCTGAATGCACAAATTCAGAGGGACACAGAAAGGAAACTGGTCTACAACTCATTTGCACTAATCTATAATAATCCCATATTCAATTCTTTGCATTTTCATTCACTGCAAAGCCCCCCACCCCCAGACTCTACCATTAACCCATTGACTGGGGGCAATTTACAGTGGCCATTAATCACACAAATTCTGGGCAGACAGCTGCCAAAACAGCTGTGTCACCTGCAGAAATTTCAGTTTTATCCAACCTGCTGCATTGCAGCTGGGTGTGTGTTGAAGGTGGAGATGCCTGTCACATCTTTCAGACTAATCTGGTTCCAATCTTCTAGTGGGTGTAAAGGATCCAACACCATTACAATGGATGATTTTAGAATTCCCACATTATTTTTGTCTTGCTGTTTGCCAATTAGCTGTATCACAACAGTAACTGCATTTTAAAAGTACTTAATTTTTTTGACTGTGAAGCACTTGGGGACTTCTCAAGGTCATGAGAGGTCTTCCTGATAGTGCAGCATGTAGAATACGGTACTGGAGTGTCATCCCAGATTGTAGAGTACGGTACTGGAGTGTCATCCCAGATTTAAGCCTCTGAAAAGATGCAATCCCTGACTTTCTATTAAACCAGTGCAGTAATTTGAAGTGAAAGTTGAGACCTGCAGTTCACCACACGCTCTTCAGAAAAGATATTATAAGAAAAAAAAACACTACAATTATGCCTGTGGACATTGTGTAACCAAATAAGAAAAAGACCAAGATTAAGCTGTGGGAAGGGGATGAGGGAGGAAATTGTAATTGGAGGATAGCCATCAGTTTAAATTTATCCTGTAACATTGTATTACTAAAATTATTTAAAGGTTTGTTTCCAATATAGTAAAATAAAATGCAGTCATACAACATGGAAAGAGACCCTTCTGCCCAAGCCATTTGTGCTGACCATGGAGTTTTTGAGCAAGTCCCATTTTCCTGCCTTTGGCCTACATTCCCTCTAACCCAGTAGTTTCAACCTTTTTCTTTCCACTCTCATACTACCTTGAGTAATCCCTATGCCATCGGTGCTCTGTGATTAGTAAGGGATTGCTTAAAGTGGTATGTGAGTGGGAGGGAAGATTGAAAATCACTGCTCTAGACCCAATTGTTACTGAAATATTTTGCTTGAGAAAAATTGTCATTGGCCCATTTCCTTTGGAGTTATGAAACCGTGCACGTAACAAATCAATTAGGTACGATAAAACAGTGGTTTTCATCTTTTTCTTTCCACCCTCTGGTGGTACACCACCGGCCTACTTTGAGTTCCTCCAGGAGTGTAAGGGGACAGGAAAACACTTGGCCGGCTGCCAATCAGTCGGTCTGAATGGATCAAGCCCCACCCGGTCGGGTGTCGATCACCCTCCGGGATATAAGCCTGTGCTGGCCTCCTGAGGCTTCACTCAGAGTTGCTGCAGCCACAGCCAGCCTGTCTCTGTGGAAGTCTTTGTGGATTACCTTGTGTGTGTCTGATTCTCTCTAACAGCACACCACACACCCACATTCCACTTTCAGCAATCCCTTACTAATCACAGTACATCTATGACATAGGGATTACTTAAAGTGGTATATAAGTAGAAAGAAAATGGTTGAGAACCACTGCTTTAAGCCTTTCCTCTCCAAGTATCTGTCTGCATGTCTTTTATAATTATATTCACATCTACCAGTTCTTGCTGCAGCTTGATCCATGTACCCACCAATTTCTTGTTTGTGGGGGGGTGGGGGGGAGGTGGGGAGAAAGAGAGACACATACTTATCAGGTCTCCTTTAAATCTTTCCTCTTTCACCTTAAACTTGGGCTCTATAGTTTTAGACTCCCCATCCTGAGAAAAAGACTGTGACAATCCATCCTCTCTGTGCTTTTCACCATTTTACAAAACCTTAAGGTATATCCTCAAGCTCCTTTACTCCAGGACAAACTGACCTCGCCTATTGAGTCTCTCCTCATAATTCAAGTCCTGGCATCTTCCTTGTGAATCTTTTCTGCTCCTTCTCTAGTTTTACACATCTCTTCAGGATTCAAACTGTGGAGACAACAGTGCTGCAAAGATTATCCAAGTGGCAGAGAATTTCTTGAATTTCTTGTTTTCTGAATTAAAATAGCTTCAATGTTTTTCTTTCACAAACCATGTTCAGGTTTCAAAGCACTAATGAATTTTATGTTTGATTTCAGCAATGCCTTCATTTATTTAACTGCAGTCTTGTATCATTTTGATGATATTTTATAATCATTAGCAAATATTATATACGATTGTGAAACTAAGGTAAAAGTCCCTTGATGACTGCCATTTGTATTTATATTGCACATTGAATGCATTAAGTATCCGTCTGTACTTGACTGGAATGTTAACAGACAATAAAACTATAAAATGAGTCATTCGGGCATAAAACCATAAAGGGTAGGTTTTACAGAGCATCTCAAAGGAGGAAATCAAGGAGAGTTTAGGGAAGGAGTAGAGGGGTCAAATTTGTCTGCTAGTAGCACAATGACTGTTGTAGAGTGTTGACAATCAAGGATGTATGCAGGTCAGGAGGAGGATTGCAGAGAAGTGGATAGGGGTACAATCAGGTAAGAACCTGAAAACAAAAAAATTAAGTTCAGTTATTATTGCATATATCAAAAACGCAGACTAGTAGAGATTTCATACATAGTGGGATACTAATGAGCAGAATAACAGAACGAGATCAATTGGTACAGAGAAAAGGCAGAATCTCTTTGCTGTTTTGGGGTTCAAAACAAACCCACTGAGAGCAATATTAAATGCTGGGGCAACCAGTGAAAAGGAAATTGTGTGAATTAGGGGATGGGCAAAGTAGTTGTAAAAGAGTTTGTTAACTATATCTTGTGGCAGTACAATTTCTGCTTGAGTGCTCTCTCTGTTCATCAACCCTGACCCATTCCTCATATATGTGCATCTTGGTTTTCAAATCTTTCTCGTGTTTCATGTGCTTGCTCTCTTGTTTCTGACAGGCTGGACAGGTTCTCACTGCCAAGTAGACATTGATGAATGCCAACCCAATCCATGCATCAACGGTATTTGCTTCCAGAAGACTCCCCGGCCTGGCTATACCTGTTTCTGCAGCCCAGGATTTGTGGTAGGTCACTCAGCAAAGAATCTGCTCACTTTAACTGTGTTTTGCTGGGAAAATCTGATCAGCAAAAAGATGAATAGGACCCTCTGTTTCCTCTCATCTCATGTGAAGGAAAGGCCTACATTTGTATCAAACCTTTTCATGTCTTCGAGACCATTGGTGAAAGGGCTTCACAGCCAATTAAGCCAGAAACATTGGTTATGTATCTCTTTGCTATATAAAGTACACTGTTTTACCGGCTGAGTTTCTCCAGCTTTGTTTTTACTTCAACTACAGTGTCTGCAGACTTTAGTGTTTTGCTATTAGAAAAGAAGGGAAATGGCATCTGTCATGATAATGAATATGTATGAGATGTACCGGAAGTCACGTGGTATGAGAGAGAGAGAGAACACAAGCAGGAGAACAAAGGAAAATGGGAGAATAAAAAGCCACTGAGAAGTTTACCTGATAAAACTTGTGTTTAATGTTTCATTAACTTCACATTTCGGGCCACAAATGTGACATTGGCGATGAGGATGAAAGAAGCTTGAAGAAAATTAAAGACTAAACAAGATTACAGTGGATTACAAACAACTTCAAGGTGATAAGAATTTTCTCTGTGACTCAGTACTTTTGGGGCTGGAATATTTCCTCATGGCTGGGGCAGACTTTCTAACACATAGTGGAATTGCTCATTTTGACCCAACGGGTGATGCAAGCACTGTAAGTGTGAAGTGGAAGGCATGGCTGGAAGAATTTGAATCCTACGCCGACAGTCGTGGCCTATTTCTGGATACCGGTACAGTTGAACAAAAAGCGCAGAAAAGGGCGTTACTTCTTTTCACTGCTGGACCTGCAGTTCGGGAAACATTTAAGACACTTTTGAATACTGGAAGGAAGGATGAGTACCGGAAAGCGGTAGATGCATTAAATGCACACTATGTAGTGACACCGAATGCTACATTTCAACGCCATTTGTTTCGGAGAACGAGACAAGAAGATAGCCAGACAATTGCTCAGTACGTGACGAGACTACGCCAGCTAGCTGTTGGATGCAATTACATGCCAGCTGATTTGGACAACCAATTATTGGATCAAGTCGTACAGCACTGCAGATCAGATAAACTCAGAAGACGTCTACTGGAAAGAGGGAGTGAGTTGGAACTCACCGATGCTTTAACCATTGCTGCTGCATTAGAGGCTGTTGAAGGGCAATTTCATACCATGACCCTGAAAGACAACTCAAGCCAGCAAATTAAGAGGCTCTCACATTGCCATAATCAGCCAAGATATACGCCGACACATGACGTGGAGTGTTATCGATGTGGAAACCGAGGTCACTTTGGAAAAGACCCATATTGCCCGGCCAAAGGCAAAGTTTGCAGAAAGTGTGGAGGTAAGTGTCACATTTGTGGCCCGAAATGTGAAGTTAATAAAACATTAAACACAAGTTTATCAGGTAAACTTCTCTGGGTCTTTATTCTCCTCATAGTGGAATTGCTCATTTTGACACGACTGGTGATGCAAGCATTGTAAGTGGAAAGTGGAAGGCATGGCTGGAAGAATTTGAATCCTACGCCGACAGTCGTGGCCTATTTCTAGATACCGGTACAGTTGAACAAAAAGCGCAGAGAAGGGCGTTACTTCTTTTCACCGCAGGAGCCTCAGTTCGGGAAACATTTAAGACACTTTTGAATACTGAAAGAAAAGATGAGTAGATGCATTAAATGCACACTATGTAGTGACACCGAATGCTACATTTTAACACCATTTGTTTCGGAGAACGAGACAAGAAGATGGCCAGACAATTGCTCAGTACGTGACGAGACTACGCCAGCTAGCTGTTGGATGCAATTACATGCCAGCTGATTTGGACAACCAATTACTGGATCAAGTCGTACAGCACTGTAGATCAGATAAACTCAGAAGACGTCTACTGGAAAGAGGGAGTGAGTTGGAACTCACCGATGCTTTAACCATTGCTGCTGCATTAGAGGCTGTTGAAGGGCAATTTCATACCATGACCCTGAAAGACAACTCAGCCAGTAAATTAAGAGGCTCTCACATCGCCATAACCAGCCAAGATATACGTCGACACAGGACGTGGAGTGTTATCGATGTGGAAACCGAGGTCACTTTGGAAAAGACCCATATTGCCCGGCCAAAGGCAAAGTTTGCAGAAAGTGTGGAGGCAAGGACCACTTTGCAAAGAAGTGCAAAAGCAAGTCCAATGCAGACCAGAAGAGGAAGAGTACAACTTCCAAAGGCAAAGCCTGGGGGAAAGGAAAGTATCCTGGAAAGAAAGATACCATTCGCCAGATAGACAGTGACAATGATAATAACGAGGAGGAACAGAGTTGTTACCAATTTACGTTGAATGAAGTACATCATGAGAAGGTCCCAGTGATCATTGGTAGAGTGACAGTGCAGGTCATTGTAGACTCAGGCAGTGACAGTAATGTGATTGATCGACATTTATGGGAGAAGTTGAAAAGGAAAAAGATCATCTGTACCTCAAAGAAATGTTCCAAGAAACTATATCCATACACAGCAACCAAGCCATTGCAGACCATTGGATGTTTTACTGCAACTGTTGAAGCTGGAGATAAGTGCACCGAAGCAGAGTTTATGGTCATAGAAGAGAGGGGAGAACCATTGCTGAGTAGAAGCACGGCGCAAGACCTGGCAATACTTCATATTGGAGCTTGTGTCAATTCAATTCAGTCATACGAGGATATGAAGCAAGAATTCCCCGCAGTCTTCCAAGGAGTAGGAAAGCTGAAAAGTCGACAATTGAAGCTAGCGGTAGATGAAACGGTCAAACCCAATGCACAACCAATGCGCCGAACTCCGTTTGGACTTCGTGGGAAAGTCGAAGCCAAAATTAAAGAATTGATCGAACAAGACATTATTGATCCGGTGGAACATTCGACACAATGGGTCAGTCCCGTAGCGATTGTGCCCAAACCAAAGGGTGACATAAGACTATGTGTTGACATGAGAATGGCCAATGAAGCTATAATTAGAGAATGACACCCTAAACCAACGGTGGAGGAAATACTTCAAGAACTAACTACCAGTAAGATATTCTCAAAAATTGATCTGAAATGGGGCTATCATCAATTAGAGCTGGATCCAGGTTCCCGAGATGTAACAACATTTGTGACTCACTGTGGATTGTATCCTTACAAGAGACTATCATTTGGAATTAATGCAGCTTCGGAGATCTACCAGTATGAAATCCATCGAGAGATTCAAGGCATTCCTGGAGTTGCCAACATTTCTGACGACATCATAATCCATGGACCAACGAAGGAAGAGCATGACAAACGGTTGAGGCGTGTACTATCTAGACTACAGGAGGCAGGCCTTACCGTGAATGTAAACAAGTGCCAGTTCGGTGTGTCAGAAATGGACTTCATGGGACACAGACTTACACGGAAAGGACTAAACCTTGCAGAGGCCAAGGTGAAAGCTATT
The DNA here is from genome assembly GCF_036971445.1 of Narcine bancroftii. Classification (NCBI taxonomy): domain Eukaryota; kingdom Metazoa; phylum Chordata; class Chondrichthyes; order Torpediniformes; family Narcinidae; genus Narcine; species Narcine bancroftii. The sequence goes on along the minus strand of NC_091474.1, from coordinate 131,188,116 downwards.
GAAGAGGCACGTGCACCTCAGAACGCAACAGAGGTGAGGAGTTTCCTGGGATTGGTCAATTTTTGTGCAAAGTTCATTCCTAATTTCGCTACAGTGGCAGAACCACTAAGGAAACTAACCAGGAAAGGTGTACCATTTCATTTTGGATCTGAGCAGAAGAAAGCGTTCACAGCGCTGAAGCAAAGCCTGACAGATGCAAAAACTCTTGGATATTACGATCTGGCGGCATCAACCAAAGTCGTAGTGGATGTCAGCCCGGTTGGTTTAGGAGCCGTGTTGGTCCAGATGCATGATGGAGGACCAAGAATCATTGCCTATGCCAGCAGATCGTTATCAGATGTGGAAAGAAGATACTCTCAGACAGAGAAAGAAGCACTCGGACTTGTATGGGCCTGTGAGAGGTTCCATGAATATTTATACGGCATTGAATTTGAACTCATCACAGATCATAAGCCATTAGAGGTGATCTATGCACCTAGATCCAAACCATGTGCCGGAATAGAGAGATGGGTACTCAGACTACAACCCTACAAATATAAAGTAATCCACATTGCAGGGAAAACAAACATTGCAGATCTGTTGTCCAGATTGGTGAAGGATGGTGGTCCACATTCCAAGTCAAAATTGGGAACAGAAACAGAGAGCTTTGTACGCTTCGTACCTATTCAGTCGACACCGAAAGCTGTGACTACGAAGGAGGTCGAGAGAGAATCCAAACGTGATCCAGAACTCATGGAAGTAAGAGAATGCATACAGAGTGGACAATGGGACAAGTGTACTCACAAGGCTTACAATCCCATTAGAGACAAACTTTGTTGCATCGAACAGTGTGTATTAAGAGGTTGCAGATTGGTGATTCCGCAAAGATTGAGACCGAAGATCGTATCCTTAGCGCATGAAGGACACCTAGGTATTGTTGGTACCAAGCAGAACCTCAGGACCAAGGTATGGTGGCCAAGTTGTGATAAAGACGCAGAGAAATTTGTTAAAACTTGTCACGGATGTCAAATCACAAGTAGGAGTAATCCGCCAGAACCGATCCGGAGTTCGCAACTCCCAACAGGACCATGGATCGACGTAGCTGTTGATTTTCTTGGACCTTTACCGACGGGTGAATCAATTATGGTAGTGATAGATTACTACAGCAGATACTATGAGTACGTGGTGATGAAGTCCACAACCACTGAAAAAACAATACAAGTGTTAGCAGAGATATTTGCAAGATATCGATTACCTGTTACATTATACTCTGACAATGGTCCACAATTCATTTCCGAGACATTTACGGAATACATGAGGACCACAGGTATCCACCATCATAAAGTAACTCCGAAATGGCCGCAAGCCAATGGAGAAGTAGAGAGACAAAATCAGTCCATTGAAAAACGATTGAGGATTGCACACGCAGAAGGACAAAATTGGCGAGAAGCATTGCTATCTTATGTGGCTGTCTATCGAGCAACGCCTCATGCAACCACTGGAAAAAGTCCTGCAGAAGCATTTTTTGGGAGAAAAATCCGCACAAAAATGCCAGAAATAAAGGAAATCCGAGATGACCAGGAGATGAGGGACTACGATGCTGAAAAGAAAGGTGCAGCAAAGCTGTACACAGATTCGAAACGTGGAGCCAAGTACTCAGACATCATGCCAGGAGATAATGTTCTAGTGAGGCATGAAACTGGTGGTAAGCTAGACACACCTTATTACCATCAACCCTATACTGTCGTATCCAGAAATGGCAGTATGGTGACAGTCAAGTCTCCGACTGGAGTACTGTATAAGAGAAATGTATCAAGTGTCAAAAGGTACCAGTCCAGAGATACATCGAGCGAAGAGATTGAAAGGCCAATACGAGATACTGAAACTGAGAGACCTGATGATGTTCCAGAGGCAGTTACCAGCACTCCTGATGAAGTGACTAGAGCGCCAGAAACACCCGAAGCTGTGGCGAGCAGTATTTCCGACGCCGAGAGTGAACAACCGAGAAGCAACGACAATATCGCAGGCAGGCCGAAACGAAACCGGAAAGTGCCCAAACGATACGAAGACTTTGTGCCATAGTTTTAGTAAGAACTTTGGGACAGTATTTTAATCTTGTATCATAAAGTGCATGTATGAGTGCTGTAGGAAGTAAACTTTATGTAGTTGAGTTATAGTATTACCATTAGTTACGATGTTTGTATGTTTCCGAGGGATATTGGTAAGTGAAGGTAAAGTTTATTTCTGATTAAAGGAGGGATGTCATGATAATGAATATGTATGAGATGTACCGGAAGTCACGTGGTATGAGAGAGAGAGAGAGAGAAGAACACAAGCAGGAGAACAAAGGAAAACGGGAGAATAAAAAGCCACTGAGAAGTTTACCTGATAAAACTTGTGTTTAATGTTTCATTAACTTCACATTTCGGGCCACAAATGTGACAGCATCTGCTTTGGATGTGTTTTGCCAGGAGGCTAATTGAGTTGGGCCAAGGTTCACTGGTCAGTTTGAGATGATGAGACATGAGCAACCTCTCAAAGCACTTGATGGTGGATTTCAAATGGAAATAGTTGGTCATCCTTTAGTCCTGTTATTAGACTTCATTACTGTTATGGTGACCTCCTTGAAGCAAGTGGAGTATTTGGCTTGTTGCAAGGAGAACCTGAAGATGTCTGTGCGTACATCCACCAGTTGATCTGTGCAGCCTGTCAAGACTCATGCCGGGACTTCATCTGGGCCAATCCCTCTCCATGGGTCACCTGCTTGAAAGCTACCCTGATTTCAGCAGCATTGCTTGTTGTAATCCCATCCCTGCAGGCTCTCTGTTCAAAGTGTGCCTTGAATGTGTTTAACTAGTGGCGGAGAGTTGTGCTGTTGCATTCTGTGGTGTTGGGCTTTGCTTTGTTCTGTGATGGCATGAATGTCCTACCGTGGTTACCGTATACCCACAGTTCCCTCTTGAGTCTCTAGGTTGGTGTGATATCATCTCCTGGCTTCTTTAATGGCCTTGCGGAGATTTTACTTGGATTTCTTGCAGAGAGCTGGGTCTCCTGATGTGTAGGCTGGGTATGTTCAAATTATATTTGCCTGTGGTGACTACCTTAGTAATGTAACCAGTACTTCAAGTTCATCACCACATAAATCAGATGCGGAGACAGAAGTTGCTTTGTCTTTATCCACGTTGGCACATTTTCATCTAAAACTGCACTTAGAAATTGGGGTTACATAATCTCAAGATGATGAAAGGTTTACTATTCTTTTTCTCCGCTGACATTGTTCAATCTTTTGAGTTCCTCCAGCAAATTGTTTTAGGTACTTCGAGATTGTCCTGTCAGCAAAAGTATCGAATCCATGATTTAGCTTCCAAAATAACAATGGAGTTAACAGCTTCCTCATTATTAATAGGTAAAGGATTGAGCATCAAATCCAAGATGCTGGACATCATCATTAGTTTCACAAAATCATATCCACGACCACTTCTAGATTTCATTAAGCTGCTGTATTAGTACTCAGTGTCTCAATTAAAGCTCTCTACAGAAAGTTTTCCTGCAATTAGTAGCACAAGAATGCTGTCAATGTTAAGATTAATGATCCAGCAATGTCATTCATATACAAAATTTATAGCTCATAAATTCCTCTCAGAAATCTTTTCCTCTATTTCCTGTGACATTTTTCTGCTCCTATTTATTTTCATTCCAGAAATTTCACATTCTGTGCATGATTCGATTCCAGTTCACCTGTTATTTCTGTGATTTCCTCTCAATCCTTCATGCTCTTTGGTTCAGAAGGTGAGGGATAAACTTTCATCTCAATAAATGTTTAATTGAGCATTCAGTTTCTGATATTAAGTTTTGTTTTTTGTATGGAGATGCATTTCCAGAGTGACATGAAAGACAAAGCTACCACACTATTAGATATTTACTGGACATGATCAAGAATGCCCTCATCCATACTGTTTTATTCCTAAATCCCATATCCTCCTGGTAAGTAACTCCACTAACTTGCCGAAGAAATAAATGGAGCCACGCAAGAGACTGCACGTGTTGAAATCTGGAGCAATTTTTTTTAATTTTTAAAAAAGCAGCCTGCCAGAAGAACTCAGCAGGTTAAGTAGCATCAATGGGAGAAAAATAATTGTCATTGTTTTGGACCAGAACGATTTATCAGGAGAGAAAGCTGGTATAATGTGGTGAGGATGAAAAGGGTTGGACAGGAGACAGGCTGGGATGTAGGATCATGGACAGAGCAGTGGAGAGGCAGGCCAGACAAAGGGAGAGGGGTACAGGAGGAAACAGGAGTTGGATGGAAGATGGGGTCAACCAGCAGGATGTTTAGAGACAGAGGCCGCCAGTGCTGAAATCAGTCAGGAAGGTGAAAAGTGGTTTGATAATGAAAGGTCTTGGAAAAGAGTTGTTGGGGAAGGTGAGATGGTACCAGATTGACCGAATAGTGGGGTCAAATAGTGGAAGGGAGAGATAATGTGGGTAAAAAAGGAAGGAACCAGAGAGGGAGAAAAATAAGAATGAATGGTGGTTGGGGATGGTGACAACAAAAATGGGGTGGGGTGGGAAGAATGCGAGTAGCTGGGAAGAGGTGGGGGGTCTCTTTATGTAAAATTAGAAACTTAAATATTAATGCCATTGGGCCTTGGACTGCCTTGGCGCAATATGAAATACTGTTCCCCTTGTTTATGATGGGCCTCATTCTGGGAGAATAGACAGCTTGGTGTGGGAAGGGGAATAAATGAATGGAGTATAATCACTTGGGGAAGATGCTGAATGTTAATGAGCTCCAGCAGGGCCCATTTTGCAAAATATGCAGTTGCCCATTGAGTCATATGAAAATTTACCTGTGGGTTGTTGCAGAGTTAGAGTGTAGAATCAGGCCTTCTGGCCCAATGAGTCCATGTTAACACCCAACTATTTCTATCCTAATTTCATCCATCTTTATACTCTACACTGTCTCCTCAGCTGCCCTAAGCATCCATCATTTATCAACATATGTTATACAATTTGCCATAGGCAGCAAGTCTGCCGAATTGTATGTCTTTGGTAAGAAACAACAACACCCAGATGAGCCCTACATCAGGAGGAGGACGTGCAAACTCCACCTAGGAGAGTTTAGGAGGTCAGACCAAACCAAAGTCCTTGTATTCATGAGGCAGAAATACTAATAGCACTGACCTCATTTACCCTCTTTGTGTAACCACAGTGCTGTGACTTTGAATCAAATCAAACAAGTTGAAAAGATTTCCTTTCATGATGATTAAAAGGTTTTTTACTTTCACGGAGATTTTTTTTTTAAACTATAGAGCACCTAGATGCACATCTAACTAATATCTCTTAATCTTGTTTATTGACTTGAAAATTGCTTCCACACATATTATGAAGGTCTCTTGGTGTGTGTCATATCTCAATATCTTGGAAAATGTCAACAGAAATTAAAATATCCTTGGCTTAATCCAAGAAAATTTGTTAAGCAGGGCAGCAACAAATGAGATGGGGGTTTAAAAAAAAATCTGATATTACTTTAGTTATGGAGTTTATGAAGCTCTATCGCTGCATTATTCAAGCCATGCCAAGTTTAATTTTCACTTATCTAGCCTTATTTGGAAGTTTAACTAAGAGGTTACAGCCATGAGGTAGAGTTGGAGAAGACCAATTAAAATTTATCAAATGAACATTTACAGTTGAACAGATATCTTGCCTAAGTTGCTTGGAGCAGTATCGTGGGACATCATAGAACTGCAATAATGCAAGTAGAACTGAAAATCAGAGATTAAAAAATGGAAATCGGGAAACAACGCAACAAATCTATCAGCATCTGAAAGGAGAAATTATTTGCTCACGTTTATCAAATGTCCTGCCAGCAGAAGTGGTGGATGTTGGTTCAATTTCTACATTTAAGAGAAATTTAGATAGATATATGTATGGGAGGGCTATGGGTTGCAGGTGAGTGGTAATGGATGGAATACTTCTGCATGGAATAGATGGGCTGAAGGGCCTGTTTGTGCTGTAGTGTTCTACGGTTAATATTCTTTGCTCTATCTGCGCACAGGTGCAACCTCATTGGTACCCTGTAAAGTTGTAGCAGAACCTCCCTTCTATCCTTTTTGACAGTAAAGGTGAATATTTGATTTGCCTTTTTGATTATATGTTGTATCTGCAAACCAATATTTTGTAGAACCAAAGAACCTTGTAAAATTACAGCACAGAATATGGGCCATTTAACCCTTGATAGTCTGTCCCAAACTTTCATTCTGCCTACTCCCACTGCCATGCATCCAGTCCCCAACCCTCCAATCCATGCACAAACATTCACCAGTCCCTTTGCACAACAGCACATTGCAATCTTTCAGCATTTTAATAATCAGATTGTCAATTTTTTTTCTTTCAAACTGTATAATCTTTTTACCAACATTGTACTTCATCTGTCAGATCCTTGCCCACTCATTTAACCTATCCATGTCTCTCTTCAGACTTTCCACATCCTCTGCACAATTTGTTTTTCCACTCCAGTTAGTGTCATCAGAAAACTGAGATGCATGACATATGGTCATCTCATCCAAATTTTTAATATTATTCTGAACAGTTGCAGGTCCAGCAACAATCCCTGATGGACTATGCTCACTACTGACAAAATAAAATGCCCATTTAACTCCTATTAGTGAACCACACCTTAATCCATGTAAATCCATTACCCACAACTCCATATTCTTGTGGCTAAGTCTTTAATGTGTCACCTTGTCGAACACCTTCTGCAAATCCAAGTACACAACATCCACCTATTCCCCTCTATCCACTGTTCATTATATCCTCAATGAACATGAGTAAATTTTGTCAAACAGAGCCTGTCCTTCCTGAAAACCTGCTGCATCTGCCTGATGGGACTATCTTCTTTCTTTGGCTTGGCTTCGCGGACGAAGATTTATGGAGGGATAAATGTCCATGTCAGCTGCAGGCTCGTTTGTGGCTGACAAGTCCGATGCGGGACAGGCAGACACGATTGCAGCGGTTGCAAGGGAAAATTGGTTGGTTGGGGTTGGGTGTTGGGTTTTTCCTCCTTTGCCTTTTGTCAGTGAGGTGGGCTCTGCGGTCTTCAAAGGAGGTTGCTGTTCGCCGAACTGTGAGGTGCCAAGATGCACTGTTTGAGGCGATATCAACCCACTGGCAGTGGTCAATGTGGCAGGCATCAAGAGATTTCTTTAGGCAGTCCTTGTACCTCTTCTTTGGTGCACCTCTGACACGATGGCCAATGGAGAGCTCGCCATATAACACGATCTTGGAGAGGCGATGGTCCTCCATTCTGGAGATGTGACCTACCCAGCGCAGTTGGATCTTCAACAGCGTGGATTCGATGCTGTCGGCCTCCGCCATCTCGAGTACTTCGATGTTAGGGATGAAGTTGCTCCAATGAATGTTGAGGATGGAGCGGAGACAACGCTGGTGGAAGCGTTCTAAGAACCGTAGGTGATGCCGGTAGAGGACCCATGATTCGGAGCCGAACAGGAGTGTGGGTATGACAACGGCTCTGTGTATGCTTATCTTTGTGTGGTTTTTCAGTTGCTTGTTTTTCCAGACTCTTGTGTAGTCCAAAGGCGCTATTTGCCTTTATGAGTCTGTTGTCTATCTCATTGTCGATCCTTGGATCCGATGAAATGGTGCCTGCAATGGAGAGCAGCGTGATTCCCCAGTAGTTTGAGCAGTCTGATTTCTTGCCTTTGTTTTTGTACAGGGTGATGATTATGGCATCACGAAGGTCCTGAGGCAGTTTTCCTTGGTCCCAGCAAAGCTTGAAAAACTCATGCAGTTTGGTATGCAGAGTTTTGCCGCCAGCCTTCCAGACCTCTGGGGGGGATTCCATCCATACCTGCTGCTTTGCCACTTTTCAGTTGTTCAATTGCCTTATATGTCTCTTCCCGGGTGAGGACCTCATCCAGCTCTAGCCTTAGGGGCTGTTGAGGGAGCTGGAGCAGGGCGGAATCTTGTACTGAGCGGTTGGCACTGAAAAGAGATTGGAAGTGTTCTGACCATCGGTTGAGGATGGAGATGCGCTCCACACCAGAGTCATGCCCAGCGCAGAATGCCACACTGACCACTGGCTGGTTCGCTGCAAGCTCAACCTTCACTTCAAGCCAAAGCCCAGGAACAGTGAAGCCCCCAGAATGAGGTTCAATGTTGGAAACCTGCAGTCAGACGAAGTGAGAGGAAACTTCCAGGCAAACCTCAAAGCAAAGCTCAAGGATGCAATCCGCCTCATGGACTCGTCCCCTGAAACCCTCTGGGAATAGCTGAAGACTACCATACTGTAATCCACTGAAGAGGTACTGGGCTTCTCCTCCAGGAAAAACGAGGACTGGTTTGACGAAAACAGCCAGGAAATCCAGGAGCTGCTGGCAAAGAAGCGAGCTGCCCACCAGGCTCACCTTACAAATTCGTCCTGGCCAGAGAAGAAACAAGCCTTCCGTCGTGCATGTAGCCATCTTCAGCGCAAACTCCGGGAGATCCAAAATGAGTGGTGGACTAGCCTCGCCAAACGAACCCAGCTTAGTGCCGACATTGGCGACTTCAGGGGTTTCTACAAGGCTCTAAAGGCTGTGTATGGCCCCTCACCCCAAGTCCAAAGCCTGCTGCGCAGCTCAGTTAGCAAAGTCCTCCTCAGCGACAAGATCTCCATGGGACTATATGCTATCCAGATATCTTACTATTTCTTCTTCAATGATAAGTTCAAGAATTTTCCTGACTATAGATGTTATGCTAACTGGCCTATCATTATTTGCCTTTTTTAAACAGTGGTGTGACATTCACTGTATACAATCCACTTGGACCTGCCCAGAATGAATTCTGCTGAATTATCACAGTCGTCTCGAGCACAACTGTTTCCATTTCTTTCAGTCCCCTCGGATGCATTTCAATAACACCAAGCGATTAATACCTTTAGACCAATTAGTTAGCTCGGCATGATCTTTTTAATGATAGCCAATGTATTGAGGTCCTCACCTCCCATTGCATCCATAACATCACTTTGAGCACATTCGACATGTCCTCCACTGTGAAGAGTGACACAAAATAGTTGCTCAATATCTTGGTTATTTATTCATTTCCCTGTATTAATTCCCCCTTCTCATCTTCCATCCTTTACCCATTCTAAAATCTTTTATGATCAGTTTTATATTTTGTGCCAGTTTACTTTCAAAAGGGCAGCATGGTTACTGTAGCAGTTACCACAATGTTGTTATAGCATGAGCAACCTGGGTTCAAATCCAGCACTGTCATGAGGTTGTATGCTCTCACTGAAACCAGTGTTTTGATTTCCTCCCACCTTCCAAACATGTTCAGAGTTGACAGGTTAATTGGATGTAATAGTGGCATGGGTTTCAATGGCCAGAATTGGCTTCAACCATGCTGAAAATAAATCGATCATAGATTAATTCTCTAAACTCCTTGTGGTAAACCAGATTGACTACTGCTGGCTGGACATGCCTCCTGAGACTGATCCTCCCCATTACCCCTTTGCATGCTCCCCACTCTTCCTGCCATGATCAGTTGATGAGGTTGAATGCTGCTCTTGTCTATAGTCAATAAAATTGATGCACCATCAATTACCACAAAAGACTTGGGTTGTGAAAATGATAGGCTTTTATTGACTATAGATTGGAGCACCAACCAACCTCATCGACTGATCATGGCAGGGGAAATGGGTAGGATTAGTCTCAGGTAGCATGTCCAACTGCCAGTAGCTGATCACAGTATAGCAGTGATTAACCACACTCCTCAAGAATGCTTCCACTAACATGACTTTCTCAATCTATGTGCATGTTAAAGTCCCCCATGCCAACTGCTGTTTCATTCTTGCAAGCATTAGATATTTTTTGGATTATCATGTGATGAGCATTTGATAGCTCTTGGTCTGTATTTGTTGGAATTTAGGAAAATTTTTGGGGGGGGGGCATGTGATCTCATTGAAACATTGAATGTTCAATGGTATGGGCAGAATTGATGTTAAAAGGTTGTTTCCCATGGTGTAGAAAGTTTAGGTCAAGAGAGCACAACTTCAAGATTAAAAGGCGTCCACTTAAAACAGAGATGCGTACATAAGAATTTCTTCAGGAGAGGGTGGTGAATCTGTGGAATTTATTGCCACATTCGGTTGTGGAAGCCAGCACATTGGGTGTATTTAAGGCAGAGTTATGTTCTTGATTAGCCAGAGCATCAAAGGTTATGGGAGGCCTGGCACTGGGGCAGAGGGAACATGGATCAGCTCATGATTGAATAGTGGGGCAGAGTCAATAGACTCAAGAGCCTATACTGCTCCTATGTCTTATTGCCTGTCTATTTATGTTATTTGGTGGCCCATCGACTACTTCCACCAGTGAATATTTCATCTTACTGTTCCTAATCTCTATCAGATGGATTCAACATTCTGCCCCTGAGATCGTCATCTCTCACTGTCACCCTCTCATCTTTCATTAAGAACGCTTGCTGCCTCTCCTTCTGAATTACCTGATACACTTGGATACTTCATTCCAAATCATGGCCTCCATGCAACCACATTTCTGTTAAGGCCACTAAATAATACCCCTGCGCACTGATTTTGTGCCACAAGTTGATTGACCTTGTTTCAAATGCATGGATGTTCAGATAAACTGCCCTGACGCTCCTTGTCCTTCCACATTCCAGTAATATTTGTGTATTTTGCATTTGACTTTTCTGTACTCCACTTTTACTTTTTTTCTAATGTTTGTTTTAGTTTCTACTTTGCTTCATTTTCTCTTTCTGCTTGGATTCTTATCTCCTTTCCCATTTTCATTCCCAGCATGAGTTGCAACACCATATACACTTTAAAATATGAACACTAGCTTTAGCCTCTATTTAAAAGTTGCTCATACCAAGGTCCCCAACCAACAAACAACAATGTTCATGCTGTCTGCCTGCTGCAATCATTCTAATAGGTAGGCAGAAAGAAATTGATGAGCTGTCTGCATTTCAGTCAAGCATTTTGAGCTCATTTTGATCCCTGTGCCTATTTTCATGGTCTCTCTGATTTACCACTGTAATTACAGTCACAATATGCAACCACTCAAGCATTATTTGAAACTGAAAATCAAACCAGGAATTGAGAAATTTAAATGCCTTGTAATTTTGAGCATAGTGTTCATTTTGATTCAAAGTTTTGAATTCAAGTCTGTGAAATTTGGCATATGGTGTATCTTTGACTGATTTAAAATATCCTGATAGGCCCTGAAGACCGTACATCCAAAAGGCTGGATGTGAAATCATTAGGCACTTTTACACAGCTGCTGAGAAGCAAAAACTTCCGCAAATTTTCTGGTCCGCTGGCAATGTCAAAATGTCAAGACGGAATTTATTACGTAAATTCCATCCCATAATTTTCCACCAGGACCCCTATACATTTTTACGGAGTGGCTGCACTCTAAATTGACTGCAGATTCTCTGCAAAAAATGGGCTCCTAGCCCTGCCCACCCTGCCCCCAGGCATCTGTTGCCCTCCTGCCCCATCCAACTCCAGACATGGGCGCAGAGGAGCATTGCACCAGCTCGCAACGAGAAGAAGGCAGTGGCTCAATGTGGGAGCAATGGCATTTTTCCTTGCCCATCATTTCTCCACCCCCCCCCGACCATGCCAGTGTATCCCTGGCTCTGATAGAGCATAATTCCCTGAAAGTGGTGTCACGGAAATGGTTGTAAAGAGAGCTTTTGGCATATTGGCCTTCATAAATCTAAATATTTGAGAATAAGAGTTAGGATGTTATAGAGAAGTTGTATGAGATTTTGAGGCCAAATTTGGAGCATTGTGTGCAGTTCTGGTCACCTAACTACAGAAAAGTTCTTAAAATTGAAAGACTGCAGAGAAGATTTCCTAGGTTGTTGATGGGACTTGTGGAATGGTGTTGCAGGGGAAGGTTAAACAAGTTAGGACTTTATTCCTTGGAGCATAGAAAAATGAGGGGAAATTTGATAGAGGTATACAAAATTATGATGGGTACAGATAGGCTAAATGCAACTAGGCTTTTTCCACTGAAGTTGGGTGAAATACAAACCAGAGGACACAGGTGAAAGGGGAAAAGTTTTGGGGGAATCCTGGAGGGAATTTCTTCACGCTGACAGTGATAGGAGTATGGAACTAGCTTCCAGCTAAAGTAGTTTATGTGGGCTCAATTTTAACATTTAAGAAATAATTGGACAGGTATGGAGGGATATGGACTGGGTGCAAGTCAGTGAAACTAGGCAGAATAATTTGGCAAAGACTAGAATGTCCGAAGGGCCTGTTTTTCTGAGGTGTAATGTTCTATGGTTCTAATTCTCGCACCACCTTGTAATTTTAAATGTATAAACTGTAGAAACAGGCACAAATTTGAAATTCAAAGGACATTTGGACAGATTTGTGGCTAGGAAGTGCTGGGAAGAATATTGTCCAAATAAAGGCAAATGGAACTACCTACCCCAGAATGCCATCTTGCTTGGCATGCATGAGTTGGGCCTTAGGGCTTGTTCTGTGCTGCAGGAGTCTGTGTCCTAAAACCATTAATAGGAGTGAGATTATCTTCAAGTTGATCATCCTCCTTCATGGTCAGCTCCCACTGTATGGCTCAGCATCAATTTGAACATGTTGCAATTAAATGTTTTGTGATGTTAAAACTGCTCTTAATGCAAGTAATAGTTCCTTGACACTGAGCCAAAGGTCAGTGATTAGTGTAGAAGATGCTGTCAATCAGCATCTACAAAATGAAATGAATTTTGAGTGACAACCTTTCTTTGAACAATTTGCAGAGGAAAAGAGGGTGGTGCTTTTGAGGAGTCTGAAAGCTCATAATCAGTGCCAATTATAAATTGCCATACTCGTTGATAACAAGTTCTTTTTTCTTGGTTTCAGGGCGTAAATTGTGAGCAAAATTACAATGATTGCTTCATCTATTCTTGTCCAGTGGGCTTTGAATGTGTGGATGGCCTCAACAATATAAGCTGCCTTCCAGTTCCTCCTTCCATTGATCCCAAAGATCCTGTCATGACAACAATTATTGCAACACCCCATGTAGCTTCTGCTTTGATCTCACCAATGCCACCAGTGTCAAGCAACGCAATCGTTCAGCATGACAGAAAACTTCATAATCATTCATCTGTCAATGGAGGTATGTGAAAATGAAGGTTTTGAAACCTTGTTTTTGCTGACAATAGAAATTTTTCCATCATGGTGCTCTTGTTGCGGTGATTGTTAAAGCCATAGAATACAACAGCCCAGAAATAGGCCAATTATTACTCCACCTAGTCCCAACAACCTGCAACTAGACCAGAACCCTCCAAACCATTCCCATCCACGTACTTATCCAATGTTGAAATCAAATGTGTATCCCCCGCTTCCCTTTGGAGCTCATTCCACACTCACCATCCCCTGTAAGGATTCACCCCTAACCCATGTCCTCAAGTTCTTGACTCACCCAACCTCAGTAGAAAAAGTCTGCTTGTATTTAACCAATCTATGCCTCTCATAATTTTGTATATCTCTGAAATCTCTCCGCATTTTCCGACGATCAGGGAATAAAGTCCAAACCTATTCAATCTTTCTCCAGAAGTCCAGGCAACACCCTTATAAATTTTCTCTGCTCTTTTATTCTTATTCCTATCTTTCCTGTAGATAGGTGACCAAAATGGCACACAATTATCTCATAATTTTGACAGCCATTCACATTTCACAGCAGATGTACAAAGATTATTGACGGAGAGCTGGCTAGAGCATGCGAGTTGCATTCAGGTGTTTTTATATAAAATATTATTAATCATGGCAGCGACTTAAAACCAACTGCATGAAGAAATTTCTTCTCATCTCAGTTCCAAGTCTCTCCCTCAGACACTTGGATTACTTGGTTAAAGAATCATTATTAAGATCAATAAAGTTTTGCATATAAAATAGTGCGAGAAGAATTGCAGATCCTTCCAGAGTGTCTACCAGTCTACTGCCAGATATAGGCTGGGCCCTTTTGCTTGCTGGCTTTCCTGTAAATTGTAGCCTGGGCTTTTCTGGGTGACTACTCTAGACTTGACCTGTCTTCTCCAGACTGAGAGGTTGTGGATTGGGTTCTCACAGATACCAGCTGGAATACTAAATTCTACACTACTTTACTCAAACACACCAAACGTTGGAGTTTTGGGCTGCTTCTGTGTTGGGGAAGCAGCGTGTGGAGGTGATGGTGGAATTAGACATTATTGATCTTCAAGAAATTAATTGGGGAAGTGAATACAACTTCAGTTTATCTGAGATACAATAGACAAACCATGAAATTATGCCTTGACTAAACATTGTCAAAAGAACAAAACAACTCAATGTATAAAACTATCTTTTTAGCTAGTAATTTAACAAATTCCAAAGCAGTGAACTAAATTGCATATATTGGATACTATGAAATAACAAAAAAAACTTGAGTGAAACCAAGTTCAGAGCACATAGTATATCCTGACACTCAAGTACAGATATCTCAAACTCTCTTTTGGGCACAATGCCAGCAGAAGTACCCTTTAACACATTGAAGTGCAGAGGGATCTGGGTATCCAGGTCCACAACTCCTGAAAAGTAGCCCCACAAAAAGGGTGGGAAAGGGGTCATTTGGTATATTTGCCTTCATTGAGTGTTAGTAAAACTTTGAAATTCCACACAAAGTATTGTGTGCAACTCTGGTTGCCCCATTACAGAAATGATGTGGAGGTTTTTAAAAGATACAGAAGAGATTTACCAGGATGCTACCTTGATGAGAGAGTATGAGCTACAAGGAGAGGGTGGACAAATTTGGGTTGTTTTCTCTGGAGTGCTGGAAACTAAAGGAATACCTCATAGTTTACAAAATCATGACGTGTCGGCAGTCAAATGCTTTCTCCCATGACAAAATTGTCACTGGAGAATCTGTTTGAAGTGAGGGGGAGGAGGTAGAGGTGAAGGGAGATAAATGGGGCAACTTTTTTTTTAAAAAACACGAGTGGTTGGTGCCTGGAATGCCCCGCTAAAAGTTGTGATGGAAGCGGGTACAACAGTAGTGTTAACAGACTTCTGGATGGCAAGTGAGTATGCAGGGAATAGAGGGTTGCAGGTAATATGGAAGTAGCAGAGTTTAGCTTGGTGTTGTGTTCAGTTAAGATATTGTGGGCCAAAATACTATTCCTGTGCTCTACTGTTCACTGCTCCATTTTAAATTTCAGCATTTTTAAATCTTTGTCTAATTCTGTTATATTAGTTGATATTTTATTTGCTTTCAGGCATTGTATTCTGGATTTCAAGAACTTGAAGTAAAAGAAACTGTCTATTCTCCCTTGTTCTTTGAGCTGTTACCTTAACTGTCTCCTCGCTGTTGACCTTAATGCCACTGGAAATAGATTTTCTCATCGACTTTGCTTAAACTCAGCGTTTTAAAAGTATAATGAATTTTTTTTTTAAATGGGAATGAATAAAGCTCCAAAGGAAGCAAATAATGTATTACCTACTTTAAGAAATGGGTACACTGACATAATCTGTGCCATTAGATGACATTTAGAATTTTCGAGTAGCCCAGTTTCCTTCCCCATTATAGCAAGGTCACAAAAGCCATCGAGCATTTTGTGATAGTACAGATTCTATCACCAATGTGGATATGTACAGATGGTAGTGTCGGATGACTGTGATTGGCTGAGTGCAGTCACACCTACTGGCAGGTCTTAAAGGATTGCTCCTAGCCAAACCAGGTCATTCTGGACTGGTCGACCTACTTGTGATATGCTCCAGTCTTTTAGTTAATAGAAGCCTTGGCTTGGATCAACAAGCCTTTGGTTCTTTCGACACGCATTACACATTCATTAGAAGTTGAGCTCGTTGAATCCACTGCTGGTAAACTCTAGTTGAGATGCAGGAGTTATTCCCACTCCATTGAGGAGTTTGGAGTAATATTTTGTGGAACCATGATGACTTGAGGAGGAAGAAATGGTGTATTCATTGACGCAGGCCAAGAAGGAGATATGGGCCACGGGATGGATGGATGGATATTAGATTAATTGGGACAAAGGATAAAACTATACATCCTTGTTGAACAGAGTGAACTTCAAGATTAGAAGATTGGTCGGTGGCTTTATAAAAATGATAAAGTGAATGGTTTGTGATGAAAATGAACCATTATAAAACAAATTTAAATTTTATTTTTTATGGGGAAGCCAGAACAAATAGGCACAACCTTAACTATGGGGGGGGGGGGGGGTGCAAGCTGAAGAGAGCTGAGGCAAGTTGGAGCTCTTCACACAAGGTTGTGGTAGGACTGTGGAGCCTGGGGGATAAAGAGCTAAAAAGTCACCAATTTGGCGAGAGCATTCAGATTGCAGGAACCAATGTGGATCGATGGTGGGATAAAACAGCCATGCTCTGACAAATGATGAAACCTATTTGGGCTGAGTCACCTTCCTCCTATATTTCCTCCAGTGAATGGGAAAGAACTATATCCTCTGAAGATGCAGAGTCCAGGGGTCATCAAACTGAAGTTATCACTGGAACTTGTGAAGAGTATTTAATGAAATAATTTCAAGAGTGTGTTGGTGGGCCAATTGATGCAGAGAAGTCATGGAAGCAGAGATTGTAATTTTGAGACACTTGAAGGACAGGAATAGATAAATAACAGAGGGAGAAAGAAGGATTGCAAAGTGTGTTTTGGAATTATCCGTTTGCTTCCACTGACAGGATGGGCTGAATGGTCTCCTTTATTTTAACGAAACAGGAATTTGTTACATGTTGAATCCATTTATATGCCTATTGCCAGGTCAGTGTTGCTATCATTATGGTAGATCAGATAAATGAGCTTGACACACTTCTTTTTTATCTAATCTTTTTGTGCCTGAGAATAAGCTTTGCTTCCTTTAATACCTCTTCTTGGGGTAAAGATAAAAGTCATCTAAAGTGAAGAGAGAACATTTAATGTTATGGATCTGAAACTCGCGAACTGTGACCAAATAGGTCTTGCTGTGAGCAGAGGGTCTGGTGTTATAAATTATAACCCTAAACTTTTCTCTCTTCAAGAGAATAAGTGTTTCATTAAATTAATAATTTTTAGCTTCAGAATGTGCAAGGCTACAGTCAAGATTCAGTAGCATTGTCTTGGTCTCTTTTTCGTTAGCATTCCAGTTTGAGTGCTAAACCTGGGAAAATTTAAGCATTTGTTAACCAGGTCAGGCTGGACTCGCTCGGTCTGGTTGAATTAATTTGTGGCATCTGGAGTCGTCATCGGGGCCTTTTGCCTCACTCACCCCAACACCACCCCCCCCCCACCCTGAACCTCACACTATCACTGGTCAATGTTCATCCATTGCTTACTGTAAAATGCACAGATTCTGTTGAGTAACTGGTTCACCTTGATGTTCAAATTGTTTCTATTTCCTGCATCTCCAAGCTTCCTGTAGACAATAGTTTGTTTTTTTTCAAAGAAAATATTTTTAAAAATATATATTTTTAATTCCCTGTTGTTGATTCTGTCTGGTTACCTCGTGGAGCTTAAACTGATTCTTGAAGATTTGCGTGCAACCCTGCAGGATTTGAACTTGGTTGTTGTGGGTGTGAGCTGGGAGTTTATGTGAAATGCTTTACATCTAAAAATGAATAGGTGTGTGGTAGTCTGGTTGGATTAGAAAGGAAACTGAACTCTTCTAGCACCTGATCGCAATAGTGCAGAAGGTCACATCTTTCCACCCCATGGTGTGTCTTGCTTTGGAGCCCTTTGCAGCATGCCAATCCAGGATTGCCCCATTTTAATCATTTCTGCTAGACCTTCCCTCATCTTGTCAATGTGACACATACACCTCTTTCCATTAAAATTGAGTTTCTCCCTGAGGAATGAAATGGTGTTTCATCTGCAGCATAACCACTGATTTATAAAGCCACATTTCTATCAAATCCATAATCTTCTAAAGCTCCAATTGGATGATTAGAAAGATAAGAACTGCAAATAAATAAATAGAGTTGGAAAGTGAGGAAAAGTGCCAAATCATTAGCCATGGCCCATTTATGGCTTTTACTTCAGTAGCTCCTTGTTTCCAAAATCTCGTCGGTCTGAATTTACCCACCTCTGTTGGGTTTGTACAATTAATCTTGAGTTTCCTTTATTTCTACAGACAGTTTAAAAAAAAAACTGTGCTTTTATATTATATGGTGGAAATAAGATTTTCAGAAAGGTATAATCTCTCTAAACGATGCCTTCACTGTTTCCATCTCTGCAAAAGAATTGCTGTATTTGATGACATATAGGATCCTCTCCCTTACCATTTAGCATGAGATTTCAGGAAAAATTTGTTTTGGTGTATTTACTTTCACATACTTTGATGGAAACCCTCTAGCCTTGCATGGCAGAGATGCTGAAGCCTACTTGCACATGAGCCACAGCAGCAACATGTCCCCTGGACGCTGAGACACTGGCTGTTTCCCTGACCAACCCCCACAGTACAAACGCCAAATGTCAGGCGTGCTGGGACCTGCGAGCATGGGATGGAGAGAAGCCAGGGCAACAGGAATGGCCCAGGCCCACCGTCGCAGGGAGCAGACGATAGATCACTGGCTTTGAGGGCAATGCTAGGCCTCGGGGATCAGGCTCTCTGCTGAGCCTTTGTTTGATGAGCACAGCTCCCTGAACAGATGGAATGGGTGGCAGTGAATGAACACCCTGTTGAGCTCAGCTCAAAAGGCCGCTCGTTCACTGCCACCCACCTCGTGCCCAAAAAGGTGACACCAAAATATCACCTTCACATATAGATGTTGTGACCAGGTTGAACCACTGGAGGTCTTAATAAACACTAGAAATGTGTTTGACAGCACATTTCTTTACTCACATCCAGCTACTGAGTCACGTATAAATATAGTCTCACCATGCATGCACCACTCTCAAGTGTGATGTGGTTCTTAGTGTTCATGCTCTAGCATAAAATAGTCCCAGGACCTGAGGTGATTTTTGATGTTTTTTTGGGGGGCGGGGGGTGTAAGGAGGAATCCTAAATGTTATCAAGTACAGTAAATAAATGGAAAGCATGTACCAATTAATTTTTACTTTTTATTTTAGTAACCATTTCACTTACTCCCCACACTGCCTCTGGTGAACATAAAGATTTATGTCAAAACAAATCTTCTCATTCTCCTCATTTCACCAGTGATTCATAAATCCTGGTCTCATGATTGGTCTGTCATTTGAAGGAATTTTGTAGTATTTATGGCTTTCAGCTTTGCTATCAAATCACTCCTTGAACCGGAAAATTAAAATATACTGTCCTGCAGATGATGGAAATTGGAGGTAAAAATCAGCAAAAGCAAAAAGTACTCAGCATGTCGGGCAGCACCTGCAGAGTGCAAATATTAACAAAAGTTCATTGGACCTGAAAATTGACTGACCTCATGACTGTTTTTTCCAATTTTATTCTCTTAATCTTCTCTGCTTTTCGACCATAAGCCCCAATCTTTGCTTTCTCCCCTCGTAACTGAAGTTCCTCCATCTCATGCGGTTTTCCAGCAAATCGCTATTTTTTTTTTCATTCCTGGGATGTGGGTGACACTAGCATTGTCATCATTTATAGTTCATTCCTCATGAAATGAGGAAACTGGTGGGAATCTGGAGTTGCAAAATGGCCAGTGTGGTAAAGAGCCTATTTCTTTCCCTGAAGGGGGTTTGGGTCCAGAGGGTGTTTTATGACATGATTTACAGGTGCTGAAATTGGTTTTAAATTCCAGTTGATAATTACTTGAACTTAAATTCAAGCCATGCTTGGATTTGAATCTGTACCACTGGATCAATAGTCTGAGGTGGGTGAGAACGTTTGGTGCTGCTAATTCACAGTGCTATGGACTTCGTTTGATCCTGATTCCCAGTACTATCTATGCAGAGTTTGCATGTTCTAGGACCACATAAGTTTCCTCTGGGTCCTCTTTCTTTGTCCCATCACCTGAAGTTTTGCTGGTAGGTTAATTGTGACTGTAGATTACACCTTTGATAAGTAAGAAAAAAATCAAAAATTGGTTGGCAGCATGTGTCAGAGAAAGAATGCATTGCAAGAATGTTAGGAGAGCAAGGAATAGGATCAACGGGAGCTGGCAATAACTCAATGGGCTTAATGGGCTCCTTTTGTCATAGTAAATATAATGAAGTCCAGCACTATTCTAGTCGTATCCATGATGTTGCCTCTTTCTAATGCTGCTCCCTAAGGTGGATCTTCTTCCTAAACTGTACCCTGAAGAAAGAAACAGAATGATCCATGAGATGTCTGATGTTTTGTTTGTGAAAGTTGAGCTAGAAATGGTTTAGTACTCTGTGGCTTTAATAAATTGCTTTCAGCTTTCTGCCAAACAATATGAAAGCAATAGACTCTATAAATATCCATTAAATGTAATGGCCTAAACTCTCTCGTTTAAAGTCAGCTGGTGCATTAAAATGTAGTTTTTAAATAACTAAAGAAGCTTTGCAGGATTTGTCACAAGTACCTGTAGGGGTTCTATTCCTACTGACAGAGATGAGGAAATTTTGAGAGATTCAGTTAGAAAATGTGACAAACTTTACTGATTTCAGAATGTAAAAGACTCTCTAAACATTTCTGCACACAGATTTGTAATTTGTATATTTCATATTGATACAGAGCAGCAAATTTGATTGAAAACATTTAATACACCTTGTGTGAACAATGGCATTTGTTCTGAGTAGTGGCCTCACTCAAGCTATGAATAATTGGAGGGTTTACATTTACTGAACTGTTAAGGTCACTAAAATTCCACTTACTGAATATACTCAGTAAATCATATTCATTAAGAATATGATTTACTGAGTAATATTCATCTACTTGGCAGAATATTTGCCTTAAAAAATTTTTTTAAAAGAATGAATGGTTTCTTCCAGCAGCACCATTTGCTATAATCTCAGAAAACCAGCCCGAGCAAAATTATTTTCTTGCTGAAAATATGGACCCTCCTCCTCCCATTTATCTTCTTCTCCCACCCCCCCCCCCCCCCCCCCCATCTCTTAACATTTTGCTCTGGTCAAAAAAATGACAGTGCAGGCCCTTGATGTTGTACTGACCCTGGATATTCCTTTCAAAAGAATATTCTAAACCCTCCTTACCCCATTACCCTCTATTTTCCTTTCGTCTATGTCTGTCTAAGAGCCTCATCTTGCCATCCCTGGCAAGGCATTCCAGGCACCCACAACTTTTTAAAAATAAAATTAAAAAAATCTTACCCCTGATGTCTCCCTAAACTTTGCTCCCTTAACTGTATATATGTCCTCTGGTGTTTGCTGAAATGGGAGCTGGCTGTTCGCCCTATTATGCCTTTTATAATCTTGTAGACCTCTATCAGGTCTCCTGTCATTCTTCTATGCTCCAAAGTGCAAAGTCTCAGCTCTACTAATCTTGCCTCATAAGACTTGTTCCTCAATCCAGGCAACATCGTGTAAGCCTCTTCTGCACCTTCTCCATTGCTTCCACATCCTTCCTATAATGAGGTAACCAGACCTGAACACAATACTCTGTGTTCTTACCAAATATTTGTAGAGCTATAACATAACTTCTACTCTTGAACTCCATCCCCCTATTAATGAATCCCAGCATCCAATAGGCCTTCTTAACTATCCTATCAATCTGGACAGCGACCTTGAAGAATGTATGGAATTGGATACCAAGGTCCCTCTGTTCATCCACCATCTTAAGTAACCGACCATTATCCCTGTACTAAGCCTTCTGGTTAGTCCTTCCAAAATGCATCACCTCACGCTAATCTGATTGAAATCCATCTGCCACTTTACTGCCAAACTCTGCATCCTGTCTATAATCCTCTTGTTACCTTTGACAACCTTCAGCTCCATCCACAACTCCTCCAACCTTTGTCATCTGCAAATTTACTGACCCACCTTCTGCATCTTCATCCAGATCATTTATAAAAATCACAGAGAAGGGGTCCCAGACAGATCCCTGTGGAACTCCACACATAACTGATTTCCAGGCAGAGTACTTTCTTTCCACTACTACTCTCTGCTTTCCTTCCTAAAAGCCATTTTTTACCTCACAGCCAAGGTTCCACTGATCTCATGCCTCATGAGTTTCTCAATGAAGCTCCAGTGGGGGACCTTGTCAAATGTCTTGCTAAAACCCTGGTCCCATTTGCGGAAGACTCAACCTTTACGGCACCAGTGACCGGGATGGGTTCGAGTCCCATGCTGTCTGTAAGGAGTTTGTACTAACAGTGGCAGATTCTAAACTTGCTGGACCACAGAGCGCTGGATAATAGTTTCAACCTGTATTTTGAACAATATGATTAAGTAATTTCAAAATTTATGTTTTACAAAAGTCAATATCTCTATGTGAAGGACTTTATTGAACATGCTGTCATACTTATTGCTCCAAGGTGCAAGAGATCTTCTCTTGATACCCTGCTTTCCATTTATAAGATTCATCACTTCAATTCTCTTAGGCCAACATCATGAACAACTCCAATAATTCAGATATTGCCAAATCCTTACTCTCTTGACTGGAAGATTGTTGCTTGTATCTGATCCCATCAATTTGACCTGTAATTCCTGCACTGAGGAACCTCTATCTCTTGGCTTTGACCTGCTTAGTCACCTGGAGCTTGCTGCAGTTTAAGGTGTCCATGATGATTACCAACATGTACAGGACATTAAATTTCACTCTTGTGCTGTGGAATAATACAAGTAACAGGAGCAGAAGGTGGCCTTTAGGCCCCTTAAGTTTGCTCCATCATGTAATTCGATCACCAGTGAGCTATTTGTTGGACTCGTGCTTTCCTGCCTCATCCCCATAATCTTTGAACTATTGATAGAAAAGGTCAATATTCCATTTAACTTGTGCAGATGACGGAGTTTCAGAAGTGCTGGAGAAAACCAGAGGTGTACCATGCCGTGATCATTGGGAGAATAAGAGGTGGAGCGGTGAGCAAATTTAAGTTGTTGGGAGTCACTGTCAGGTGATTTTTTTTTTCTTCCTTGGACCCAACACACTAATAGCATTGTGAAGAAAGCATATCAGTGCCTCACTTCCTCAGAAGTTTGCTGAGGTTTGGTATGACACCAGAAACCCTGGTAAATTTCTATAGAGGTGTGGTGGAAAGTGTGCTGACCAGTTGCATCACTGTCTGATATGGGATCACCAATACCCCTAAGCGTAAAGCCCAGGATATCACAGGAAAAATCCTCCCCACCATCGAGAACATCTACAAGAAATGTAGTTTTCAGAGAGCAGCAGCAATCAAAGATCCACACCACCCAGCAAATGCTCTGTTTTTGCTGATACCATCAGGAATGAGTAATTGGTGCCAGAAGACCCACACCACCAGGTTCAGAAACAGTTGCTGCCCCTCTACCATCATACTCAACAACAAACTCAGACTCGTTTTGGACTCTTTACTTTTGAATTTTATTTATTTTTCTCTGTTTGTTTACATGCATCCTAATTTTCTTGGATATAGGTTTTTTTGCACTACCAATTAAGTGGTAATTCTGCTTTGTCTACAGGGAAAAGAATCTCTGGGTTGTATGTGATGTCATGTATTTACTCTGACAATATATCTGAACTTTGTATTTCAAAACTCAGCAGGTGACTCTGCATCTATAGGAAGTATAGGGTAACCAATTCTTTGCCAAGTTATGAGCAAAAACAAACAGGTGCCTAAATAAAAAGGGGAAAAAAGCAGAAGAGGGGAGGGAAGAAAGGGCAGGGGGAGGAGGAAAGGCTAACAAGTAACAAAGATATAGGTGAGAAGATGGCAAACAAAGCTGAGAAGTGGTATGGGGAGGGGGTTTACTCTCTGAATGGAGAAGGAAGGAAAGGGGTGGAGAGAGCTGGAGGAGAAGACAGGAATAGAGTAAAAGATATTTGAGAGAAGGGATCAACAGAAATTGGAGAAGTTGATGTTAATGCTGCCTCATTGGAGAATGTCCAGATAAGGTGGTGTTACTCTAATTTGCAGGAAGCCTCAGTTTGGTAGTACATGAGGCCATCAGAGGGTGCATGGAATTAAAATTGTTGGCTACTGGGACATCCTTGTTATTTCAATGGACGAAGCAAAGGTGCTCAACAAAATGATCTCCTAGTCTGTGACTGGCCTCTCTTTTTTAGGGGAGGCCACAATGGGAGCTTCAGATGCACTAGATGAATCCTGCAGATTCACCAACAACATCTTTTTCCCACACATCTGCCCTGGCCCTCTCTGCCCAGAGATGCAACAAGGACAGGATTCCCCTAGTCCTCACCTACCACCCACAGGCTTTGCATCCAACATATTATCCTCCAAAATTTCTGCCAACATGGTCCCACCACCGGACACACCTTTCCCTCCCCTCCCCACTTTCTACTCTCTGCTTTCTGAATGCTCTCTTTGGGACACCCTCGTCCACTCATCCATTCCCATTAATTTCCCCTCAGTACCTCCCCCTGTGTCCACAAGAAATGCTACGTTTGCGCCTACACCTCCTTCTTCACTACCATTTTGGGCCCCAAACAGTCCTTACTAGTGAAGCAACTCTTTACTTGTGAATCTGCAGGGGTCCTCAACTGCATCCAGTGCTCCCGGTGTGGCCTTCTCTATGTCGGAGAGACTTGATGCAGTCTCGGAAATTGTTTTGTTCTGCACTTTTGCTCTGTTCACTATCACAGACCTGCCAGTGGCCAACAGTCTAAATTCCACACACCATTCCCACATCAACATGTCTAACCATAACCTTGTATAAACCAAGGCTACCTTCAAATTGGTGGAACAGCTCCCAATATTTTGACTGCACACTCTGCAATCAGACAGCATTAACTTCAACTTCTCCAGTTTCCACTAAACCCCATCCTAGAGTTTCTCTTTTTCCCTATCCTTCTATCCCTTTCCTCCAACTCCTCACCACCTCCTCTCCAATCAGAGCTACCCTCTTCCCCATCACTTCTCAGCTCTTTTCCTCTTCTACCTCTGCCCGTGTCTACCCATGACCTCTTGCGTGTTGACCTGTACTCTGCCCCTTCCTACCTCCTTTCCCCTATTCCTTCCATCTCACATTCAGCAATGCTCCTGTTTTGTTTTTTTTTTTGGTTGATCTCTTGATGAAGGGCTCAGACCTGAAATGTTAGTTATCCTTTACTTTCTATAGAAGCGGTGTGACCTGAAAAGTTTCTCCAGCACTTTTGTGCATTGCACAAACTTGCTGTGTTCCTTATTCAAGGACACTTCAATCTCACCAATGCTCCATATGTTCACACCATTTATATAATACATTGCTGTTCTATTTGTTCTGCCATAGTGAATAGCTTTGCTTCTTTCTACTTCCATCTATCTTTTTGCCTATTTATTTCTCTCTATTCTCTTTGCATATTCTTTTTGTCTGGTTTTGACAAACTTTTCCACCAATATTTCAGTCATTAGAAGACTTGGGTACAAATACAAATATTTGAGATTTAAAGCAAACTGAATCCATAGTCACGGTTTCCCAGAAGATTTTGTGAGACATTGTAAAGCTGATTCTCTCCCACGATGCAGCTTCTATGATGGTTTCACAATGGTTATGAGGAACCTCTTGAATTCATTTCATTAATTTATTACCAATTCAACTGGTGTTAACTTGATTTGCTCATTCGATTGAAGATTAAAGACTCATTCATGTGGGATTTTTCCACTTTTTGAAATCTAGTTTAATTTCTATTCAAAGTGCAGAAGTGGGATGATTGCACAACATTCAAATCCATTTACAATTCTTCAGCCAATTAACTAATCTATGCCTACATGCAGGAAGATCAAGACATTGTACTGGCATGGAATGAAAATTAGCAATTACCATTCGTATCACAAAAGAGCCAAGCAACAGCCATCTCCAATCGAGAGCCAAATAACCAACGAATTACATTCAGTAGCATTGCCCTCGCCTGAGTCGTCTTTGATCAGAAACTTATTTGGATCATCTGCACTAATTCTGCGTCAAGAGCAGGTCCCAGTTTAGGTAACTTGCATCAAATGACTCATCTCCTGACATATCAGAAGCTGATCACATCAGAACACCAAATGCCATACTCCAAATCAGAATAAATGCAAATGAATCAGTACTTCATTTGAAAGACGGTCCCCAGATGCTGAGAGGGAAAGAGATCATAGGAGAGGTGATATCTTCTGTGGGTACATGGGATGTACCATGAGATGGGGAGTAGTCAGTGGAGATTGAAAAGAAGAATGGAGAGTAGTGAAGATTAGAGACCTTTTGAAATGCAGTGGCAGGTATAAATGTGATGCACAATCAATTACACAAAGACTAAAGTTGCCGAGACTAAAGGCTTTTATTTACAAGATATGGGCAGCATCCCTGTGTTCGTTGCTCACACTGATCTGAACTCGAACTGGGGCAGATTGGTGGCCTGACAGTCTTTATGGGGAAGAAAGAGCGAGGAGTCATGAGTAGGGTCAACCAGGAAACGTTATGACATGTTTTTAAGAGTGTTTTCACCACATTCACCCCCTCTTTTTAAAAGGAAGTCCCAGTTGGGGGGGTGGGTGTGGTGTAATTAATAGTTCAATCTGGCCAGTGGTCATCTTTGCATTGCAACCGGCGAGTCCCTGTCCAGAGATCTGCGGTAGTCTGCCGGCTTTGGCTGATCCATCCTAGATGGCCTGGCCAGAGTACTTGGCTGGGTCAAGGGGGTGGGTGTATGTGTGTGTGTGACCGTCAGCCTGGCTGGGATGGTGAGCATTGGGAAGGTGGGCCCTGGAGAGCTTTTTTGGGGGGCGAGCAGTCCAGATACTTCTGTGTGCACCAGATAGACACCATATCCTTGTGCCCATCCGGGAATGCCATGTAGGTGTACTGTGGCTTCGCATGGAGAAGCTGGACCTTCTTGACCAGAGGGTCGGACTTGTGTGTCCTCGCGTGCTGTCCTGGGTAAACTTGTACCTCTCACTTTGTTCGTTTTAGATTGGTCACAGTGTTTGAGCTACCGAAAGAAAATAGACACACGCCGAGAGCACTTAAATTTATACAAATCTTTATTACAAATTCTAAAGCTGATATCAAACTACAATATGAAAGCCCTTCCCAATTATACTCATCAATGCCTGGACTGGTCCCAACTTCCAAGGCGAGGCAATGACTGCACACTTGTAGTAGGTTGTCGGGGTGCCGGGAGAAGTTTCTCCACCTCCCCCGACCGGGACGTTGGTTGGACTCCAGAAGTTGTTCTTTTTGCTGAGAGATGTTGCCACCTCTCGGAGAGTCTGAAAACTTCAGTGAGACCACGGCTTATATTACCCATTCTAGCTTTTCACTTTGAATACAATGGTTTATTTTGCGTCAAGGTTAGGTCTCTGCCTGAAAGACTGTAACCAAAACAAGCAGGAAGATTAAATATTCTTGGTACACAGATGTCTTTTTGTCAGATAACTGCATCTCTGGGCCCCATGGTGGAATTTAGCTTGTGTCTGCTGAGTCTCAAGCAGGTTACTGATTCTCAGCCTTGCAGGAGCAAAAAACATGGTTTAAATCCTCCAAAACATGTGCCTATGGAGTAGTACTGTCTCTGGGGACATCAGCCAGGTATGTATGGTGATTTCTGATGCTGACCTCATGAGGTGCTTCATTGATAGTTGTACACAGGAGGTACTGGATCGCATGGAGCACTCCTGGGAGAACCTCTTGTTGTCAGTGGGGGACGGGGAGGCCCTTGGACTTTAAGGCTAGTAGTACTGCCTTCCAGAGTGTGCTGTTCTCCTGCATCACCTGGGTATTCCCTTTGGGGTTATAGTGGTCTGGCTAGAAGTGCTGCCCTTGGACAGCAAATATTGACGCAGCTCATCGCTCATGAAGGACGAACCCCTATCACTGTGGATGTAGCAGGCATATCTGAAAATGGTGAACAGATTGTTCAGAGCCTTTACGACAGTAGCTGCAGTCACGTCTGGGCAGGGGTGAACCACGAGTACTCATCGATGATGTTGATGAAGTACACTGAGGTTCATGGAGGGTAGGGGTCCTTTGCAGTCCATGCTAAGACTTTAGAGGGGTGAGTGACCTTGATCAGGTATGACTGGTTGGGCTGGTAGAAGTGTGGTTTGCACTCCATGGAGTCCTGGCAATTTTTAGTCAGCGTTCTGATGTCCTTAATGGAGTAGAGGAGATCATGGGCCTTGATGAAGTGGGGAAAAAAAACAGGTGCACAGTGTGTGGTAGTACAAGGAGTTTAAAGTCCTGGGTATACTATGCCCTGGACAGTCAGTGTTACTGTGCAACTGCCAGGAATCTTGGTTAAATGAGATTTGGACGCCATGGAGATCCCGTGGCTCACGGGCTTTACCCCAAGGGAATAGTGCTGTACATTGTCTGGGTAAATGAAGCTTTCGGTGCTTCCACTGTCAAATAGGATGTTAATCATAGACCTGGAGAGTTGGAGGTCTGTCCTGATTGAGGGTTACTGATGCTCGCGTCAGTTCATATCTGAGGAGTTCCGTTGGCTGCTGGTGGTCCGGTAAGATGGTGGCCCCCATGCCGCATGTGCAACCCCGTTGTAGTTCATTGGAAGAGATGGGGAAGAGGGCAGAAGTGACGTGTGTGTAGCAGTCCCAGGTCCCGCAAAGTGATGGCGGACATGATGTAATTGAAGATGGCTGTCCCCACTCGTATGCGGTGCTGCTGGAACTTATGATTGGTTTGGACTTGCAGAAGTTGCACAGTGTCCCTGCAGGACAGCATTTCCTTGAGTGCTTAGCTTGCCCGCAGAAGTAGCACTTAGGGTGGTTGCTAACAGCAGCGGTGGTCAGTTCAGAGAGGGAGGAGGTTTATGATCACTCCTCCCAAGATAACGGCCCTCATGTTCACTGGAGATGGATTCAGTGTGGTGGATGGCTACTTCTAGAATGTTCACCAGTTCGACGGTTTGAGGCAGGCTCAATTGTGTTTGTTCAAGTAGACTTTGCCTCACAAAGACGGAATGGATGCATGTTACGCAGGTGTCTCTGATCAGCAGCTGTGTGTGCTGTTCTGCTTTCACAACTTAGCAGTTGCAGTCCCCTGTAGAGCTCTGATGAAGTCATTAAAAGTTTCCCCTGATTGCGTGAGTGGAGTACGTGCCTCACATAATCCTCATTCACCTGAACTTTATATTGGTCCTTCAGGGTGTCCATTGCAGCTCCATATGTCTGGCAGTCCTGGGACATTCAATAGACCCAGTGCCCGATGTGCAAGTATAGCAGGTGGAGCTTGTCCCGCATAGCTGCAGAGGCTGTGAGGAACTTGTCAAAGCAGTGGTGCCAGAATGTGAACTTATCAGCTGCCTCGGATTTTCTTGGGTTGATTTCCAAGTGATCCAACTTCATGTACTTGTCCATGCTCCTGGACAAAAATTAGGAAATAAAATTGATGCACAATCAATTACACAAAGACTGCAGTTACCAAGACTGAAGGGTAATTTGCAAGAGATTGATGGCATCCCTGTGTTGGTCACTCACACTGAACTGGGGGCAGGCATGTGACATGACAGCCTTTATGGGGAAGAAAGGGGGAGGAGTTGTGAGCCGGCCAGTGAGAGCGGGGTCGACCAGGAAAGGTTATGATGTTTACACATGGCATGTATATACAGTAGTGGTTGCACCACAGTATGGAACATTTTTTTGAATTAACTTCCTTCTATCTCAGTTTTTCATTGAAGTCTAGAAACTGAACTCTTCAATGCCTCCTCTTGGAAGCTCCTTTACATCCAGCTGTGAGGGTTCATCCATCAGACTCCTTCAGTTCTGCATTGGTTGCACCAGCTTGGAGTAACCCTGCATTCTGCAGAAGGGTACTTTAACCCCAACCTTTTGATTTCAGAACTGAAACAGCTGTTGACTGAACCATATTGACACTTCAGAAGGAGTGAACAGTTGCATTGTATTGAATATAATTTGGCATTTATTCCAGGTTTTCATGAGAACCGCCATTGTATTATCCATTTCCATACAAGAGACCTAGTTAGTCATAGGATTGGCATAGTTAACCTTATTTTTGGGCTTCTTAGCATTGCTGTTATTCTGCCAGATTTGGTTAGCTGCTTCCAATGCAAACATGTGGTGATGTTGTGCATTAGCTTTACTGTGTTCTAGTGTGTTTTCAATATTCATACCTGGATTAATTTATTCTCGGTTTGCTGAAGGACATGAATGCAAATCCAAGCAATGGCAGATGCTTGAAACCTGAAATAAAATAAACATTCAGTGGGTTCATCACTTCTGTGGTGAGACAGAAAGTACCTACTTTGGCCTTTGACTCAAAACGTTAATTCTGTTTCTCTTTCCAGAGTTGCTGGTGAAGAACCTTCTGACTTCTCCCCTGGCTGTCTCTGAAGTCCCTTTTAGTACTTAAAGCTCGCACCAAACCTTTAGTCATCTCTCTGTGATTCACAGATAAATTAAAAATGATAAAATTCCTGTTTTTTTTAAATTTAATTATGCTCTAATATGTTAAAAGATGCAAAATGCTCAGATGAAAGCTTATACCTGTATGTGCAGTGAGGTTGATCTCAGTCTGGAACTCTTTTGATTTGGATTTTTATCTTAATGCCATTGTTTTCTGGATAATTGGTTTTGAAGCCATCTTCCCTGGTGTGATTCCTGTTTCTTGATGCAGTGGGGCTTTTGCTCCATTTTAATGTTTCAAGATGCTTCACTACTTTTAGTCATAAATGTGGCAAATCATCCAGATTTCATTCAATTCAATCCAAACTATAAAGAAAATCTCGAATTGTTCTGATTGTCACCTATCCCTGCTTTCACCTTGCAAATATTTAACCTCCGACGCCCCTTTGAAATCAATGGTTGAATCTGCTTGCTTCACCCTTTGAAGCTCTGCATTCCAGATCACACAAAGAAAAAGTTCTTTTTCATTTCCTCCCTGGCTCTTTTGCTGTTGTGGGCTCTTAGGGAATACAGATTATCATTCACTGAATCCTCCAGTCATCCACATACACATCCCCAATTATCTATGGGTTTGATACTAAGACTAAAAGTCTGCAAAAATAAGCAAAAAAGAACAATTTAAAAATTACATGCTAAACATAATAGATTTGTCCAAAATTATTTTTTTTGTTGTTGAAAGACTCAGGGGAAAAAAACATTGTTGTGAGCTAAACTAATCATTAATATGTTATATGAGGTGAAACAGGAAAGTCTGCAGATGCTTTGATTGTAGTAAAAACACAAAAATGCTGGAGGAATGCAGCAACATTAGGAGGTAAAGATATACAGGTACACGATCCTTTATCTGGAACCCTTGGGGGGACAGTGTGTTCCAGATTTCGGAAAGCCCACCTGAATTGTGCTTCAGTGTCCACCCCCACCCCCTTCCGGTTGCCCGACTGCTGGTCCCCACTTGCCAGATTTTGGAGCTTTCCAGATTTTACATGTCCAGATAAAGAATCGTGTACCTGTATAACTAACATTTTGGGCTTGAGTCCTCTTCATGCTATGAGCAAAGGGCATAATATAATCTGTTATTATGCAAGTTACTTTCTTAATTATTTTTTGCAGAAGGACCTATGCAATCCCTTCCATATTAAAATGTTTGCAGTTTTTGATTATGTATGGGGACAATGTGCTTCTTCTGATCACCACTTTGTCACATTGCTTCAGTGGTCACCATCAGGTTTAGCTTGCAAACTGTGGTAGTTTTCCACTTCAGTAATGCTTATCCTTCTCTACAGATATCCCAGCTCCAACAGCAGCAGTGTCGTCAGAGAAATTCCCATGGTTTCCTGCTGCCTCCACTGGGAGTACTGCCAGTTCATCTTCAACATCTGCTCACAGCCATGCACCAGCCCCTCAGACCCAGCCTCTCACATTGCAAAATCTCACAGGTAACATCCAACGAGAGGAATGGGTTCATGTAATTTATTTTTGAATGTTGACTCACAATCACATGATCTTCTTGCCTTCCCTTCCACCCCCAACCTTTAATATGCCTGCATCATCACCTTTGTCAGCCTTTTAATCGCTTCCTATTCTCTTGATACCTTGTTTGCAAGCTGGCTGCTGTTTGCTTTTGCAGATATTTTGCGACACACCTAAAACCATGAGTTAACTCCAGCTGTCACAGGCATGATTTAATCATTATGCCGCTGTCTTCCATTGGCAGACCTTGTGGGATTGAACAGTAGCTGTCACTATTACACAGTTGAGCACCACTTAGACCCTAGGCTGTGGATTAACAGTTGTTAAACATTCTTTCATTGCTTTTCCCTTTTATTGGCACGTGTGGCATGAAAATATGAAGAGCTTTGGAAAATTGGATAATTAAGGAAATATATCTGTGAATTTTCAAAATGAATGGTTTGTTATATGTATAAGAACATAAGAAATGAGATCAAGAAAGATCGCTTCACTGAGCATCTCCACTCCCTCTTTCACAACAAAGACCTCCCATTTCAAATCTGAGTCACACTCCCATGCTTGTATGTCTGTCCATGGCCTTGTGTACTGTCCCACCCTGACCACCCACAGATTGAAGGATCAACACCTTATTTTCCATCTGGGTACTCTCCAGCCAGATGGCATTAACATAGACTGCTTTCTGCTCACCTGCTCACTTTTTATTTCCCCTCCCCTTTCCAGTTCTCCCCCTCCATTCCCCCTCCACCCACCCAACCATCCCCCCCTCCCCCTGATCGCTGCTGTCCCTTCCTCACCCATCATCTCCTGCCTTTCCCCCCCCCCCACCCCCATCCTTTTGTTCAGACGCCCAATGACACTCTTTCATGCCTTGTTACATAAAGGACACTGTTTGACCAGCTGAGTTTCTCCAGTATTTTGTTTTTACTTCAACCACTGTGTCTATTGATTTTTGTGATTTACATCTAGCCCTTTGAACCTGCTCCACTATTCAGTAAGATTGTGGCTGATCTGGGTGTGGACACAATCCATCTACCTATCTTTTCCTTATAGCCTTTAATTCTCTTACAATGCAAAAAATCTATCCAACTATCTCTCAAATATATTTAATGAAACAGCCTCTGTGCTTCCTTGAACAGAGATATCTACATATTCCTTACTCTCTGAGGAAAAACAATTCTTTCTCAACCCTGTCATAAATCTACTCCCTCAAATCTTAGAGTATGTTCCCTAATTCTAGTCTCATCTACCAGTGGAAACCACTTTACTGCCATTATCTCATTTAGCCCTTTCATAATTTTAAGTGGTTATATAGGATTCCATCTCATTCTTATAAATTCCAGTGACTTTAGTTCCAGGTGACTCAATCTCTCTTCCGTCTCTCTCACTCAACCTGGTAAGCTTCCAAAGCCAACATCTCATTTGTCAAGTAAGGAGACCAGAATTGCACACAGTACTCCAGGTGTGGCCCCACCAGTACCTGTATAGTTCCAGCAGAATCTCCCTGCTCTTGAGTTTAATCCCTCACAATAAAGGACAACATTGTGTATACCTTTAAATTTTTAAATTTAGACATGCAGTGCAGAAACATGCCATTTATGCCCATGAGTCTGTGCTACCCAATTTACACCCTATTAACCTCCACCCCCAGTACGTTTTGAGCAGTGGGAGGAAACCGGAGCCCCAGGAGAAAACTCGCATATACACATGAGAATGTACAAACTCCTTACAGACAGGACATGATTTGATCCCTGGTCGATCCAATCATTGACGCTGTAAAGGTATTGCGCTTACCACTATGCCGCTGTACTACCTTCTTGATTACCTCTTGTGCCTGCAAACCAATGATTTGTGATTCATGCACAAGCACTCCCAAGTCCCTCTGCACAATAGCATGTTGTAATGTTTCAACATTTCAATAGCAATCTGATCTTCTAATTTTTTATTCCAGAATGGTTCACCTTGCATTTACCAACTTTGTACTCCATCTACAAGATCTTTGCCCATTTACTTAATCTATCCATATCTCTTTGCAGACTCACTACATTCTCTGCACAATTTTATTTTCCACTCAATTTATTTACATCAGCAAACTTAGATTCATGGCACTTGGTCCCCTCATCCAAACCGTAAATGTATATTGTGAACAATTATGGGGCCAGCAAATCCATGCTTCTCTCTAAGACAGAGACTTGTGCTCTCAGTAGAGGCTTCACCATTGTCTCCCTTCATCCACACCTCAATGAGTTCCACGCATGCCATGACGCCAAACTATTCTTCCATTGGCTCTATCTCTGTGCCTATTTCTACAACCAGGATTCTCCACCCCATTCTCAAACCTTAAACTTTTTTCTTCCTCCTGGACACCTCATTCCGGCCTTCTGCCCACTCTGGACCCTTATATTTCCAACTGCCACTGTGACATCATCTGTCTTGACTTCAGCACTTCCCTCATTTATTGTAATCTCACCCCTTGGAACATTTGGCCCTCCACTCTCTCCTCACTATCAAACCCATAGACGAGGTGGTGCTGCTGTTGTTTGGTGTACTGACCTCTTGTCTTGGAGACGACTCTCAGACACTTCCTCTTGTAAGCCCTTCAACAGGACCCCACAAAAACTCATTAAACCACCATCTCATGAACTACCTCTGAACACATCTCTTCCAGTCATCTCCCTTTGATTTTATTGTTCCCAAACCCCACACTGTCTTGTTCTACATCATATTAAATTCCACAAACCCAATTGTTTTGGAAGATTCATTGTTTCCTTGTTCTCCTGCCCCATTGTATTGGTATACGCTTACCTCAAATCAGTGTTGTGCCCCTGGTCCAGTCCCACCCCATCAACATCTGCAATACTTCACATGCCTCCATCACTTCAACAACTTGCCTGAACTCGACTGCCTCATCTTCACCATGGACAGTCAATCACTGTACACCTCTTTCTCTTCCTACCCCCCCCATACCAAAAGCCTCAAAGTCCTTTGTTTCTTCCTCAACAAAAGACCCAACCCTCTACTCCGCCACCCTGCAGAACTGTCCTCACCCTCAATTTCTCCTTTGACATCCTACTTTCTCTAAGTCATAGGTTGATGACTACTTTGGTGTTATCTCATGTACCCATGATGAGCTTGTCAACTTTATCCACTTTGCTGCCAACTTCCACCCTGACTTTAATTTCATTTGGTCCATCTCTAGCAACACTCGCTGTCTATATAAAAAAAAAGTGTTTAAAAAGATTTAAACATCATAATCTTTATGACCATGGTCACCCTAGTGCTGCCCAGCAGACAAGAGTTGAAACGAGCTGTGACCAGCCTCTTGAAGCACTTCATGATGATGGATTTCAAAGCCATCAGTTGCTGGCTTTTCAAGTCCATTAGTGTGATTTTCTTCAATACAGGTATAATGGTGGCCTCCTTGAAACAAGGAGGACTTTGGCTTGTTGCAGGGAGGGATTAAAGATGTCTGTGAATATGTCCAACAGTTGATCTGCATAGGCTCTCAGGACATATTTCAAGACTCCATCTGGACCAGTCGCTCTCCATGGATTTACCTGCTGGAAGGTCGTCGTGCCTTCAGCAGCAGTGACCATGAGTGTGACACCGTTTGTAGTAGTTAGTGTAGATGTGACCTCCACATAGGGTCCCTGTTTAAAGTGAGTGCAGACCACATTCAACTTGTTCTGTGTGGTCAGGTTAGAAATAAACTAGTTTGTCCGAACCATCAGGAAAGAACATATAAAGGAAAAAAAATGTGTTATAATAGCACCTTTCACATCTTTATGACATCCCAAATTGCTTTAGAACTAAATCAGTACATTTGAAGTTTAATGATAGTTGTTAACTGCGCAAGGCCAATTTTAATTGAAATATCACCTGTTTTTCTTATACTAACTGCAAATGAATATTTATCCATCCATTTTTTTTCTGTCTTGGCATATTTTGATCATTTATACTATTGTCATTAATGTGTCTTATGTACTTGTTTGGATGCAACAATTAAGATTTTGGTGCATCTCTAAGTTGTATGTGTATATAGCAATAACCCTCATCATCAACATTAATTTGTGGGCAGATAGTGACTAGATAATCTACTGCATTGAGGTTATCTAATGAATAACTGTCATTGGAGCATTGGAATCAAATACTGCAGCCTGATGAAGCAGCAAGAAAAGGGCCCCATTTTATACCTCATCTAGATGTCTGTATGGAATGAACATTGGCGCAAGTTGACTCCAGCACTTGACTGTCAACCTAAATCATATGTTCTCAAGGACTTGAAGCCACAGCCTTTTGCATCAAAAATTTAGAGTGCTGTTATTTGAGACAAGGGGGCATTTATTTCAGCATAATACCATGACAAACAAAGTGATTTTCCTTTGAAGCACCACCATAAATTATATGCAAAGAGCTTGGACACTTGTAGTAATGAAGGAGAATTTCTCCACCTTTCAATGACAGAAGACTGCTTTCATATCATCTCAACCATGACTCATTGAAAGCTTTTACACGTCCTTCATTTTCACAGCTAAGAATACTTTAACCACACTTCTTGACTGTAAACTACATTGGGATGTGAAGGGCACTGTTCATTTATCCTGTTCCTTATTAAACTGGGGCAGTACAACAAAGTCGATGGTTCAAACTGACAAACAAAACTTCAGTTAGCTTATCAGGATACATTCCAGTCAATAGGATTGGAATACTTGGAAAACCTGATGTAGATTCAGAGAGTTGAGTGCTTGGAGGGTAGAACTTTTGCATAGAAGTGTAGGCACAGTTGTAATGTAGGAAATGTCCAGTTGGACAGCCAGATCCCACAAATAATGATGTAATTATATCTAGGAAATCTGTACTAGGTGATTGTGAGAAAAATAAACCCCATAATTCCAAGAAAAACACATCTCTGGGAAATACAGTGGTACTAATATTCTAGTCCCTCACAGCTCAGGCAATTTGGGTTCAGTTCAGTTTCTGTCTGTATAGAGCTTGCATATTTATAGTAGTAGATGGACTTCCTTTGGCTTCTTCCCAAATCAAAGTCGTGGGTTGGAATATTAATTAACCTCCGTAAACTTTGGTGGGTAATGGGAGAATAAAGTTCTGGAAAGAGAGGAGATGGATGAAGTTAATGAGTAAGAGGAAATATAGGTGCTTGACAGTGGCTATAGTTGTGGTGCTCAAGGATCCATTCTGTGTTGTATGACTCCATGGCTATGATGTGTACCATTCTTGATAATGGTGCTGTGGGGTCTTTTGCATGCTCCTGAAGGAGCACTTTGGTATGTTCTAAAATACACGCACAAAGCACTATAAGAGGCAGAGAATGTGAATGAAAAGCATTTAAGGGAGATGGCCATGCCAAAGGTTCAATCAGATAGATGGGTGAGCACCAGAAGGGTCAGCCAGGTAGTACAGATTCCCCTGTGCCTGTTCCCCTTTCAAACGAGTCTGCCATTTTGGGAGGGTGAGAAATTGCCTGTCAGGAAAAATAATAGCGTCAGTTAGATCAGTGGTGTCCTGGATAGTCAGTACACTGGTGAGAACAAGGTGAGCAATAGTTTAGTACAAGTTTATTTGTAACATTTATACCTAATGGAGTGAAAACTTCTGCAAGCAGTCTAACTGATCAACCTCCACATTCGTAAAGCTGTTTAAAATTGAATAAGAGAGGATGGTGTGGTTAGTGTAGCGATTAGCACAATGCTATTACAGCGCCAGTGCCCCTGGCTCAAATCTGGCATTCTCTTTATGCAGTTTGTATATTTTCCATGATTCTGCATTATTTTCCTCTGGGTACTCCAATTTCCTCCTACCCTTCAAACACATATGGAGGTTATTGACTTATTGGTGTATTTGGGCTTGTGGGCCAGAAGGGCCAGTTCCCATGCTGAATTTTTGAAAAAGGCCAATGTCAGAGTTGAACTGAAAATAAGATCGGGTGTGCAAAGCAAGGGTAGAATGAGAACACTGTGTGGGCATCATTCAGGAGCCTGTTGGTGGCAGGGAAGTAATTATGATGGGGGAGCTCTATCAGGACACAATTGTTATTACTGCAGCCACGGGTGAGGTTCCAGGATGGTGTGTTGCACCCTTGGTACCAGGGTCAAGGATGTTTCTGAGTTAATACAGGACATTCAGAAAGGAGAGGATGAGCAGCCAAAGTTGGTGATCCATATTGGTACTAACAACAGGTGGAGGAGGGATGAGATCCTTCAAAGAACATTTAGGAAGTTGGGCATGGTGTTTTTTTAAAAAGGATCTCTGGCTATGATCTTGGGAATTCTCCCTGTGCCAGATATTAGCAAGACAAGAAATAGAAAGATAGTAAAGTTAAATGCATGACTAAGGAGTTGGTTCTTCTGGCACTGGCTCTTTTCTAGGGCAGGAGAGACCTGTACGAAGAGGACTGTTCACAGAAACTGGAGAGACATCAGTAACCGCACAGGAAGGTTGGCTAGTGCTATTTTGGAAGAATTAAGCAAGCATGACAGGAGGATGAAAAATAGGTCAGAAGTTTATAAAAGGTAGAGATTGGGTCAGATAAGGCTGAAATGAGGGATAAGTAGGGCCAGGTTAAAGAACATGCTGGGGCTGATAGGATAATGTGTATTTATTTTAGAAGCAAGAGATATTACAGTTAAGGCAAATGGACTGAGAGCCTGGATATTGGAAATACTTGGTTGAAACAAGGAAAGGAAAATAGGTCGTTGTATACCACTTGAGAAGATTACATATATTGGACGTAATAAATTTGAAATTCTGACTCCTAAAAATTAAGATACGTTCAATTTTATTTGATAGTTTTAGTAAGCTTTTATAAACAATATCCAGATGTTCTCTTTTTCTTTATTTCTTTTCTATCAGGTTGTTGGGGGAAGGGGGGAGGTTGGGAGGGGAAAACTTTTTTAAAAATCACCTAATTTTTATTAAATTGATGTACAAATTTTAAATCATATGTGAAATTAAATCAAATTTTCCAAAAAAAAACAAAGAAAGGAGGCACATGAGTCTGCAAATGCTGGAATCTAAAGCCAAACACAACCTGCAGGAGGAACTCGACGGGTTGAGCAGCTTCAGTGGGCTGATGCTTCTGACCAAAGCCCTTCATTAAGACAAGGGCAGTGCTGGCCTTTCACTGTTTCAGCTGTGATAGAGAAGGATTTAAAAGAGAATGGGGAGTCACACCACTGATCAGGGAGAATGTCACAGCAGCACCTAAAGAAGATCTCCTTGAGGTTTCATCCAGTGGGCCAATATGCACAGAGCGAGAGAATCCAGTATGTCAGCAGATCATAGAAATATGTGGTGGGTGACTTGGATTTCCCTGATATTGACTTGGACTCCCTACATTGTCAGAGGCTTAGATGGGCAAAGCTTGTGGGTATATTCGGTGAAGGGGCCATACTTGACATTGTGTTGTGTCAGGAGCCTGGCAGATGATTGGCGTTTCAATAGGAAAGCAGTTTGTGAATAATGATTATAGCTCCATAAGTTTTCAAATAGTCACTGCACAAAGAGGATTTAGAATTTTAAGTTTTACATTTTAAATTTAGACATGCAGCATGCAAACACAGGGAGAATGTACAAATTCCATACAGACAGGTGGATTCCAACCTGGGTTACTGGCATTGTGATAGTGTTACACTGCCCACAAATCTTGATGTTAGCAAGACAATGACATGAGAGAAAAGAAAGTGAGTTAATGATTCAGGTTATCCATCCATTATATTAACTCTTTTGGCTTCCACCCCCCCCCCCCCCCACCCCATTTCTTCCTTAGACTTTACACCTTTCTCATTTTGTCTTTTTTCATTTTGTCTGTCCCTTTGTTCATTTTCTTTCTCTCAAACCCCCATCAGTCTCTCAGATGCATCATCAACGTGGCAACCTTGGTAGATCCTCTTCATCTTTTCCCCCATCCATCTTTCGAATTGAAACTGGCATATTTTCTCTATTTCTCAGTTTGACCTGAATCTTTAGCTCTAGTTTCTGTGTCACAAGTGCTGCCAGACTTGCTGTGTGAGGTAAAACAGTCCATGGTTATTGCTTTAAAAGATCCGATGACTTATTCTGAGTTGACCTTTTCCTTTTGAATGCTATAGGATTATTTTTATTTGTGAATCCACTCAAAAGAAGCTTCCTGTCAGAAATATATTTGCGTTTTGTTTTCAAAGTTGCCCCAACTATGGAAATGTCAGATATAAAGTACCACAACTGTCAAGAAAACTGCAGTTCACTGACCATTAGATAAAAGAAAATAATTTTCTCCTGGAAAGAACAAATTCCTGCAGACAACTTGCAATGTATTCTACTTGTAAAATTTTTAGAAGTGAATTTAATTGGTGAAAGTGTCATAAGACACCAAGCAATGAAAATAATTTGAGCACACAAAACCCAAAGGCTCCATTGGTTTTTTTTTAAATGAGTAAAAGGAGGCCTTTTTCCTTGAGTCCCACCACAATTTATTTAGTCCATAGTGTGTTTCTTCCTACCTTTTATCTACGATCTAGACTCTACAAGAGAAACACAAAGACTGCAGATGCTGGAATCTCGAGAAAACAAAGAATTGCTGGAGGAACTCAGTAGGTCAGGCTGCCTCCATGGATAGAAATGGTTTCAGGTCTGGACTCCTCAAGACTAAAGTGAAAAGAAATCATATTTCATACATAAAGGACCTTATCACACTGGCCACAGTCTATTCTCACTGTTAGCTTTAGACAGAAGGTGCAGAAGCCTGAAGTGCTTTATTTATTTTTCCAGCAGCTATTACACTTTGGAACCTCCCCATGCTACCTTAACCATAACTATAAGCTACTTTGGGACCACTAAAAGAGCTGTCTGTACAATTGAAACATAACTTTTTTTTCTTGCACTTTTGCGACTTGACTAGTTATTTATCTATCATTTCATACTGATCATCTTTTTGCTTTGATAGACTGTTGTAGTTGGTCTATCTTCATGCCTGGGTGGCTGCAATAAGTCGGAATTTAAGTGCATTTGTACATTTTACTTATGTATGTGACAATAAACTCATATCACAACATCTTGTGATGTGCTGCCCAGAAATGAAGCCCAATTTCTGAAGGATGTCGATTGGGAAATTAGGCATGGGAAATATTTTTCTGCTGATGTATCGCAAGGAGAAAGTGCTTGTCTGATTGAGGATGTATGACAGTTTGAGGCTTTTTATTTATTTCTTTTTTTCAGAACCTGGGCATTGGTAGGGTCACCATTTGCTCCCCATCTCAAATTGGACTTGAACTGAGCAGTGTGCTGGACAATTTCAGAGGGTATTTGTGTTAAACACAGATGAACCAACTTTGCTGATTGGGTGTAAATTGGCTGTGATATTTCTTGCTTTATGGCAGCAGCTGTGTTTATAAATTAGGCATAGGTAGGACTGTGCTTTAGGAGATCCTGAGATCATGAAAGATTTTAAATACAAGGGCTTCCTGGTTTTAAAACAAGTCCTATCAACATATGAAAGTCTTCCAAACCAATTCAGAGGAACCAAGCATATAATATCCCCCAAGATCCTGGAACAAGTAAAAGCAATCTGTCTGGTTTTGTAAAGTAAAAACAGGAAGTACTAGAAACACTCCATTGGGCTGGAGTATCTGTTTCAATTTGCAGAGCCGCAAAAAAGGGTGCTGCTCGATCTGCTGAATATTCCTCTCATTTTCTATTTTATTTCAGATTTCCAGTACCAAATATATTAAATTTACAGTTTCCATCTGATTCACCTGTTCTTAAATCACAAATTAAGGTGCAGGTTAGTACTGTAGTGAGGAGGTGTCCTAAATGTGTGTCGCCTGTAGTACCTGTAGTTTTTATCCAGTGGATAAGCTAGTCAATATGTAGACATCTTTGAATAGCAATTAGTTCCCCTTTATCTCAGAGGAAATCCTTTCCTAGCAGCTTGATACAAATTAAAACCAGCCATAGAGCTAAACGTTGGTTCGATGTTGGATGTCCTGGTGTGTAAGAAAGAATAGATAGAAGAGACAAAGCTGAAGATGAGGTGAAATGAAAGTTATTGACTTTTACTTCACCAAAGCTCTGATCTCCTTTTCTGCTCTCATCCTACACCTAAAAGCTGGACTTTGAGAGTTTAATCACTGCCAGAAGTTTGGCAAATAATTTACGTTTCCACCTTATTGCAGTTATGAGAGGTGCCAAATTTCAGGGGTGCTTTTAAGATGACATGCTTACAGTCATCTTTCCTTAAACATCAGAAACAATTGTAATGCTTCAATTACCTGTTCTGGGACTCTATTTACAGTACCTTTATCCTATTCCTCCATTTTCATGTCAGTCCTTCATCATATTTTTTTTACTCACTGGAAATGCTCTTATTTCTGTAATCTCCAGTCACCCTGCATTAAATCTTTATACTCCTCCAATTTTGCTCACTTTCTATTGTTGATTGTGTCTTGGACCCTTGGCCCAGAGTCCTGGAGTTCTCTCCCCAGGCATCTCTGACACTGCACCTGCTTTAAACACTACTGAATAGCAAACTCTTCCATTTGCAATATCAGTGCATGATTGCAGAGCTGAGAAGTGGGTTTTGTTTTAAATGTTAAAGACACAACAAAAATGCATGTTGGTGTGAATAACACATTAGTTGGCCATTATCTTGGTAATGCTGAAGTATGCGGGATACTGCACCATTGCCATGATGACAGCAACTTTAGTGCAATCTTGGTCGAGGTCTGTGACTTAAATATTTGATCAAAACAAGCTAAGTTTGCTGCTGGCAGAGATGGAGGGGCTCATCTGGTCAGGCAGCATCCATGGAGAGAAATGAATAGTCAGCGCTATGGGTGGGAAGGGAAACATCAAGCATGAAACGGGGTGGAGGAAATGGCTAGGATCAGGCAAAAGTGAATAGATGACTGCAGATGGTCCCTTTCCCTTCCTGCTTCTTCACCTCCCCCACCTTTGGTTGACGGTTGATCTTGGGTAAAGTTTACTTGCTGGTGTCTATGTAGAAAATTTTTGGACAGTTGAATTGAAGTAACAGAAGATTTTGGATAGAAAGAAACAAAGGTTAATTGTAAAGTAACCCTCATACCCTCATCTCCTTGCCATTGATAATTTTGGTGAACTACCTCTCCTCCAGACCCCTGCAATTGTGCAAGTACCAATGGCTATTCCTTCCCTTATAAAACACATGAAATTTGTGCTTCCAATGTACCATTCACAAACATTAAGTTTGAGGAATCTAACTATTCTGGATTGAGATACTGATGTTGGTAATGGGTTAACCCCCTCCGGCTGCTGCCTTTTATAAAGGGTACTGTAGAATCTTGATCCCACTGACATTTCTCAAGGAACTTTTCTACTTTTAGCTAACTTATCATTAGTACACGCTTTTGGCAATGGCATTTAAATAAGTGAGAATGTCAGTGTCTGACTTTCTGAAGTTTACTCAGTGTGCCATGATGAAGGAACATATTTGAAACCAGAAGGAGCAAGTGATCTTATTTAATTTAATCTGCTCCTGTTACCTACGATATTAGTTCCTCCAGGTGATAGATCATAAAAAAAAATTTTTAAATATAGCTGGGTACTTTGAGATGTAAGGTAATGATTAATTGGAGAACTTGCCATGAGGTTATTCATTTTAATTATCTTTTCTCACAGCCATATCATGCTTCCATTTAATAATCTTACTATGTGACATTGCTAAATAGTAGTTCTCATTTTTTTATACTGTGGCGTGTGACACTTAACACATTTCTTTTGTTCCAAATGTCTGGCCATCAATTATATCCTCTTTGGTACAAGTCCCTGACATCTCCTTGACAACTGTCTCCATAGCAACAACAGCATCTTGTGCAGATAGTTGCTGCCTGTCTGGGGCAACTTATGAGGATTTGGATATCGGAAAAGTGAAATG
This sequence comes from Narcine bancroftii, assembly GCF_036971445.1. NCBI lineage: Eukaryota > Metazoa > Chordata > Chondrichthyes > Torpediniformes > Narcinidae > Narcine > Narcine bancroftii. The sequence goes on along the minus strand of NC_091474.1, from coordinate 131,144,356 downwards.
TCACTGCGTATTACAGCACAGTGGATAAAGCTGCAAAGTTCAGGGTATATTTTCTTTCTTTTCTCTGTTGTCAAGACAAATTAGATAACTATTTTAAAGAATGATCATCCCCCTGAAGTAGAAATGCTTTATGATCACCTCAGAAGGCAATACCAGCTAATTTCACCCTGAAGAGGTTGCAATTGATCTTACTTTCAAACACTCTGGCCAAGCTTCAGAAGTTGAAGATCATTCAAATTACTGCATTAAAAGTTAGGCAGCTGATTTTTTTTTTCCAGAAGTGTCAATGCATCAATAAATTAGATCAGTTCTTTAAATGCTTGATTATTAAAACACTCACTTTTAATCAAAATCACAAAAAGGTCACATTTGTACTTTTGGACTTGTGTACTCCTTGCTGCTGTGTCCACAATTGTGGCCATTGGAATTGCAGTGGACACGATGAAATAAGTATGAATCAAATGAATTTACTCTTCATCACCCATGCCACTTTTTAAAATCCAGAATCACACACTTGACACATGCTGACGTAACATGGCTGGTTTGATGCCTTCTGGGAGTTGTAGTGCCACCATAGCGCCACTACATTGCCTGTTTTACTGTCCCTTACATTGAAACAATTTCACCATTTTGTTGACGGTTGTCCACTTTTAAGCAAAGGTTTGACTACCAAGTTGAACCTGGCAGCTGCACCAGCATTAGAAATTAGGTTAAATGCCCAAAGACAATACCTCCATTGCCCTTTCTGGAGGGATCAATGTTTATGTGAGACTGTAAAGCTGTGAGAGATGCATTTCTATGGACATATTGAGACAACCCATGGTCTTCTGAACATTGAAGGTACTTTGTATAAGAGGAATGCAATCTTGGACAATGATACAGGGTTTGATAAGACAGAAAAGAGGTTTTCATTTGAGTTCAAAATTTGAGGTCAACTAAAAGTAATGAAGTGTTAAAGAGGATTTTTTTTAAAAACCTGAGAATGGGGTGGGGGGGGGGATAAAAGGGAACCAGCATGGATGTTTTCAAGAAGAGCTGGTAGATGCTTGAGGAGTATTTCTTTGAGAGGTGGGGTGGGGAGGGGGGTTAAGACATTGAGAAATATGTTGTTGGATAAGGGCAGGCACATGTGAAGCATTAATACCAACATGGACTCGATGGCCAAGCAAACTGTTTATCCATTATATGACCTGAAGTAATATTGCTTATCAATAATCCACATTGCAATGTCTTGAATGAATGAATATATATATATATATATATATATATACACACGCACATTCAGAGACCAAGTTCCATATTATTGTCTACCCATTTTTTTCATAGCATATGAGGGAACACCCCTTGTATGAAATGTCTGCAAAGATTGTGCCAATAAAAGTTTCACAACAAGATCCTGGAACAGATGGATCACTTCCCAGCTCTCAACAAAAACCGATGTTGATGATGAAATTTACCATTTAATGTGAAGTGAAAATGGTGGAAGGAGGACACCACCTCCACTACTACCCACCTATCCACCACCTGCATAGAACCTGCTGTTCACACAGTGGCTGGATCAACTGCCTCACAATTCTGACAACTGGAGTACAAAGCAAGTCATCTTTGACTGAGATTGTCTTAGAAATGAAAAGATTGACCTTTTTTCTTGTGTTAGGCACAACTGATTTAGACTTGATGTCTCTTGCATTGCATTACAATTCATTGATAAGGTAGTGAACCATCTGAGAAAACCCAGTGTCACAAATCCAAGTACTTTCTTCTTAATGTGCGTAATTCCTTGTTTTGGGGATGGGTGGGGGAAGGAATATGAGAGCAATGGGTTTCTCTTGTTATCCATGAAGTGGGTAATTACTAAGCCTTCAAATGGCAATTTAAATTCATGGTATAATAGTGAAAAAGAATGGTCTTTCTTGCTGAGGTTTCAACCATTCAACCTATACAATACATTGTGGTTCCTTACTATGTCCAGTTTCCACCCAATTCCAATAAATGATGTACTTGTTTGATCATATTTCCAAGGTCTGAAAAGAGTCCTGTTTAATCTTGCACCATCTCCGGGAATAAATTAGCTCGACTATATTTTCATGCTTAAGTGCATTGGTGATGTCTGCTTTTTTTTTCTTCAGTGATTATAGGTCATTGGATTAAGCTTCAAACTGAGGGACACTATTTGTCAAACAAATATACCTTTTGAGGCTTGATTCCACAATTCCTTCAAACCCAGGTAGAGGCCTTCATTTGTTCCTGTATCAATCAACAGATAACCTTACATTTGGGTGCCTTGTGATCTCATTATTTTCTCACTTAATAGACCACTCCATGGATATGAAAGCTACACTCAAGCCATGATCCATTCCACACAATGACTGGAAAATCTTGGGTGTAGATCTCATGTCCATGGGGGCAGTCTGATAGATGAGGTACTGCAGACAATAATTGCTGATTCTTCATGGTGTCAGTTTGGTGTCTATTAATGGAACATCTCCTGGGAATGAAAACCTGTGATGATCTGGGAGATGATCGCTTGGTGATTATTGGTGGGGTTATGGTCCAGCAGTAGACATGAAAGTTGCAATGTCTACTGTGTCCAAAAGCTGCAATCCAGCCTCTGCAAGGTAAAGATAATCTGCCAGACAACCTGGCCCTTGACAATGATTTTGACAACAAGGTTGGATAAGTTCAGAATTGGTGAAAACTTTGATGATACTCAAATATTATTCATTACTGAAACTGGTTAATTTTTTTTGATCTTTGACCTTGCTTTCTTTGGATATAAACCTGGTGAAGTGAGCAGGAGACATTGTTTGATGTCGTGTTACTTCATCATCCTCCCACAACTGCTTCGCTTTGACTGCCTAAAGCACAGCCAACAATGGAGTGACCTGTTCACTTTGAAAATTTTCACAGTACTTTTTTCCAGCTCTTCCATTTTACTTCTCATCTTGGCTCTTCAAAGAGCGTGTACTAATCTGGACTTGCTGTAGGACACCTTTATGTCAGGTCTGATGCACCTGTGCATGCATATCCTTTTATACCAGTGGAGTTGTCCTTTAAGGAATCATCTATTATAGCCACTTTCAATGTTTTTCTTCAGCAAAGTCCTTCGATAGAGATGAATGGGGCTTTTTGTTTAAAGTTTTGGAAAAATTTAAATTTGGGCCTCTTTTTATTGGTTGGGTTAAGGATTTGTATAAAAATCCCACAGCGAGAGTAGTAATGATTGGACAGATGTCTCCACCTTTTAAGTTAACCAGATCGACTAGATAGGGATGTCCTTTGTCACCAGATTTGTTTGCATTGGTTATTGAACCTTTGGCGCAAAGGATTAGGCAAGACAACAGGATAAAAGGGATTAAAGTGAATACAAATGAATATAAAATAAATTTATTTGCAGATGATGTGTTGATATATTTAACTGATCCTATACGATCCTTGATGAATTTGTATGAATGTTTTATAACAGTATGGGGCATTATCTGGATATAAGGTTAACTGGGAGAAGAGTGAAATTATGCCATTGACAGAGATGGATTATTTGTTTTGTAGACAGATTGTGAAGTTTAGATGGTCTGACTGAATTAAATATTTGGGTATTATTGATAGTAATTATAATCTATTTGCATTGAGTTATTTACCATTATTAGCTAAAATTAAAATTAAAAATTGAAATTAAATGAAATTAAAAATGATTTAAATAGATGGAAGGATTTACCAATAACATTACTAGGAAGAGTTAAGGTACCTTAAGTTTTTTTAAAGATATTAATTCTTTGATAATGTTTTTCTGGAAAGACAAAATGGTGAGAGTCTCACTACAAAAATTAATGTGGAAATATGCATTAGGTGGTTTTGGCTAAGATGCCTTTATTTCAAAATAAACTTTTACTATTTGCAGTTAACAATCAATTATTGAGATTATGGCAACAGAAAGGTGTGAAATTAGTAGAAGATTGTTATGAAGCAGGATATTTTATTTCCTCAACAAATGAGAGAGAAGTTTAATGTACCTTTTTTAACTTATCAGGTTAAAGATTTATTGTTTAAAAAATTTTGGACATACTTCGTGCCTTCCAAGAAAATCTAAATTAGAGATTTTGATTACTGGTGGAACTTGGAAGGGTTTTATATCAAATATGTACATCTTATTGCAGGCTAAATCTTTTAAGCCAGATGTAGATAAGACAAGAGTGAAATGGGAGAGAGATTTGGGGATAGATATCCCCTTGGAAGATTGGATGTCAATATGTGAAGACAGTGTGACCAAGATTGTGAATGTGCGATATAGATTAGTTCTTTATAATTTTATTCATCAATTGTATTTAACCCCTGAGAAATTAAAGAGGTTTAAGTATATCAGTTCAGATTTGTGTTTTAGATGTCATAAGGAAGTAGGAACCTTCTTACATTCAGTTTGGTTATGTGAGACAGTTAAACTTTTTTGGAATAAAATTAAAGAATTTCTGGAATGTTTAAAATTAATTTAGGCCCTACAATTTTTTTATTGGGTGATATTAAATCGTTGTGTTTAGAATTGAAATTGGATAAATCTCAAATTGCTTTTCTGAGGATGGCTTTAGCAGTAGCTTGGAAATGTTTAGCAGTTACTTGGAAGAACGATATCCAGTTGAATATTCAATGATGGCATATGGAGATGAGATCATGTATTCCTTCAGAGAAGATGGCATATAATTTGCAAAATATACCTTTTTTGAGAAAGTTTGAAGCCCGTGTATGGATTGGATGCGTACTAATTCTTGAAATATTTTTCCACACATGGGTGGTGTGGCCCCAACCATGACACATGTAAATGTATTATTTTAACTATTCACTTTTTTCCTTTTTTTTCTTCCTTTTAGGATAGATTAGTAGGGGGTTGGAATGCGGATTGGAGAGGGGGAGTTTTATGGGTTAAAATATGTATAACATTGTATTTGACATATTATCTATTATTGAATAGAAATAAAGTTATCAAAAAAATTTTTTTTAGCTATTGCCCCCCCCCCCCCCCAGGTTTCAGCTCAAAGTTTATGGGTTCCCTTCCCTGTGAAGTAGTCAAGTTTTGGTTTCTTCCATACTTAACTCATATACACTGCATAAAAAAGGCATTTAAGATATTTAGGTTCAGTGAGGTAAAAATAAAACAAGGCTTTTACTTAAATATGCTGTGGTCCCGGGTTGGGTGGGGGAGAAACGTGGGGGCCCCATTGACAATGACTGATCTATTTTGCCTGAATCTGAAAAAAGGTGAAAACCAACCTTACAACTTTCTTTTTACCATCCATCTCTGCACTATTATCCATCTATAGCTTTATCCCTGTTCATTCAATTCATTCTCATTCCTGGTTTGCATCCCATCAGTTTCCTTTCACCCCCCAACAAACTTAATTCACCTTCATGCTGCCACCCCACATGTTACACCCACAACAGCAACCCAATTTGTATCCTGTCTTTAGCAAAGTTGTTAGATCTGACAGCCTTATCTTTTACCTCTGTGCAGTTTTGCTTTCTGTTGCAGATATCTAAAAGATCCAAACCAAAACTGCAAGATGCCTCAATGAATTGCTGACCAGAGAATTATTTGCTTTCCCTCCTCTCCATTCACAACCACAGCGACCTCCCAATGGCCAATCATTTCAATTCTGAGTCACGTTCACTTGTCTGACCATGGACTTGTGTGCTATCCCACCGGAATCACCTGCAGATTTTGAGGAACAACACCTCATTTTCCATCTGGGCACTCCAGCCAGATGGCATGAACATGGACTTTACTGCTTTTCATTAAACCTGCTCACCTTTTCTTCTCCTCCCCCTTTCTTCTCTTTCCATTTCTTCTACCCACCCAGCCATCCCCCACCCCTTCATTGCTGCTCTCCCCACCTCCTTTCTCCACCTATCATCTCCTGCCTTTGCCACGCCCCCCCCCCCCCCCTCTTGTTCAGACGTTTGCCGGCATTTTCTCAAACTTTGATGAAAGGCTCAAGCCAGAAACGTCAGTTCTGTATCTTTACCTTTGCTACGTAAAGGACTGAGGTTCTCCAGCATTTTGTGTTTTATTTCAACCATGGTGTCTACAGATTTTTGTGATTTACTTTCCCTTTTTCAAACCAATAATCATCAACCTCCTTCAGCTTCTTCAATGCTGGCTGCTTAATAATGTCAATTAAGGAGATTTTTGGATCTGAGCAAGCATTGGTGCTTGTGGCACCACTGTATAGAGTGGGCTGATGAATGTTGCAGTAACACCTTCATCCTTGCAGCAGGTAATGGAGAGAAAGAAGGCAAGGAAGAACGCCACTTGTGACCAGCTTCAGCGATTGTAGTCAGACTTTTGTGCACAGGGTGACCTTGGGCCACTTCTTCCAGGAGATTCATAGTAAGGCTTCTCAGGCAACCTGCTCTTGGAAGCAGAAGAGGGGCAAACTCCAGGCAATAATGCAACTGCCAGCAATGGCTGATGCTTGAAGTCCAAACCAAAGAACAAAAATGTGCTGGAAATACCAACAGACCAGGTGGAATTTGTGGGGAGAGGTGGTAAATGTTCCACCTGAAATTTTGAATTGTTAACATTTCTCTCTGCCTCAAATGATGAATTATTCCAGCATTTTCTGCTTTTACTTCAGTCAGTATTTCCTTCCCCAAGGTGTTCATTTTTCTTAAATGTTGTCAGCATTTCTTGGGTTCCTAATGATGGATTTCAGAGAGGCAATCCACACTTTAAAGTTGTGCAGAACCGATGAATGCTATTAGGCCCATGGTGCTGGGTTGACTCCTTTGTATCAAGCCATGCCTCAATGGGTATTTGTCATGTGTTTAATTCAGAGGTTTGTGCATTCAAATCCCACTTCAATGCAAAACAAAATTGTGCTGAGATTTCAGGATTGCTGCACTCTCTGGACCAAAGTATGGATGAAATATTAAGCCAAGCATTTAAGGTAAATGTAACAGATCCCATGCCATTATTTTGCAGAAGAGCAAGTGAGCTGTCCCTGGGTAGCCTGGTTAATATCTATTTTTCCAACATCATCAAAAGGTACAGATTAGAAAATACAGGACATGAAGTTCACACCTTGTGCACCAATCAGTGAAGGTAAAAACACAGGAATAGCAGGTGGTGAAGAAAGTAAATGCCATGTTATCTTTATTGTGAGAAATTTTGAATATAGAAACGGGGGCACTTGCTGCAGTTGGATGGGGCTTTGGTGTGGTCATGTATTAAGGGTTGTGTGCAGTTTTGTTCCCCTAATCTGAGGTAAATCATTCTTGCATTTGAGGCAGTGCAGTGAATGTTCACCAGACAGACTGATTCCCTGAGAAGGCAGGACTGATAACTGAAGAAAGATTGGGTAAACCAGGGTTATAATCACTGGATCCTGCCTTTGCGACCACACCTTCCTGCCTTATTCCTTTGCCCTGACCCCTGCTGACTTTTTTCATACCTTGATGAAGGGCTCAAGCCTGAAATGTTGGTTATGTATTCTCACTTTTGCTGCATAAAGGACACTGCTGAGTTTCTCCAGCATTGCTTGTCTTTGCTTCAACCATGGTGTTTACAAATTTTCATACTGGAATTGAGAGAAACGAAATGTAAAATTCTGACAGGTTAGACACTTAGAAGCAGGAGAAATGCTCCTGATGTTGAGGAAGATCAGAACAAGGGGTCATAATCTAAGGATAAGGATTGTCATTTAGAATTGAGGTGAGAAGAAAGTTGTTTCCTCAAAGTTGTGAACTTATGGAACACTCTGCTAAAGAAAGTTGTTGAGGCCAATTCACAAGGCCTATTCAAAAGGAAGTTGAATTTGACCCTTCTGGACAAAGGGATCAACTAGTATGGAGAGAATGCAGGAATTGGAGACTGACATTGCATGATCAGCCATGAATGTGGGGCGGCTGAATGTCTTACTCCCGCGCCTGTTTTCTACAAATGATCTAACACAAGTTTGTGCCATTTCCCCTTGAGCCTTTCCTGTGAGCCCTGCATATCTTTTCCTTTCTAAGAAGGAATTAGTCCCAATTGTGACCATGGCGAATGTTCAAGGAGGATGAGATGAACAATGAGCAGATATTCAAGGGGATGAACATTGGCAGTTATAATTCCAGTTTGTATGTGGATCCAGGAATATCAATGCATCAATCAGCTGGGATTCAATGGTCATCCCACATCAAGTGGCCTTTGCGTCATCATTGGCTGGGCCTTTCATGTCAGCCACTATACATATGATCCTGGGAAGATGGTCTGCGATTGCACTGAGCCTTGTGCTTGGATGCTGCTTTATTAGTGCAGAGTCGTAAAAGATTCTTGGCAGCGGATAAGGGAAATTACTTATTTCTCATTTCAGCCCCAAATCTTGTATTATTCCAGGAAAATGGACTATGGATGGTGAAGTCTCTGACAGCTTTTTGATTAGAGTTGCTTTCATCATACCAAGTCTTAATACTTAAACCTGGAGAATCTCAGCAGGTCCTGCAGCATCACAGGAGGCAAAGATAATATCAGGCCTGAGCCCTTCATCAAAGCCCTTAGTTTGACGAAGGGCTGACGCATCCACTTTTGTGTATTAAGTACAATCACGGCATCTGCAGATCTCGTTTTTCACAAGTCTTATGTTTGCACTACTCTGTATGTTAAATGCCAGCTTCATAGCTTCCTGTTCTTGATCTAGTACAAAATCAGTAATTGGATCCTGTTGGTATGTTCTGTACCTTTTGATGCTTAGAGATGAGTGACCTGCAGTTTTATTTAGTTAAAGTATGTTTTACTGATCTGTGTGTGTTCCAGATATGTCTTGGCAGATTTGTAATATACACAGGTATCCATTAATGTAAAGCAGCTTTAGTTTAATGAAGAATATTGAAAGAAGTGCAGAGCATATTTGCAATGCGATGTTGTGGCTGCCTCGATGGTGGGGTTTTATCCCATTCCAGACAATCCCACACACCCAGGACTGTACTGAGGGCGAGCCAATAGGATGTTAAACCAATAGGTTTTTAAGACAGGCTCATATCTTTTGGCCCAATTCTGAAGATAAGTGGGGTTGCTGTGATGTGCTAAACATCAGGGGTAATGAATTTGATTGGAGACGCAAGAGATTCCAAATGCTGGAATCTGAAGCAGCACAATCTGCTGGAAGAATTCAGTGGGTCAAGCAGCATCAGTGGGAGAAGAAGAATGGTCAATGTTTAGGACAATGCCTTTTATCAAGAGTGCCTTGATAAACTGTTCCAGCCTGAAATGTTGACCACACTTTTTTCCCCCACTGAAGTTGCTCGATCCACTTAGTTCCTAATGAGGATTTGTGTTTTTTTTAATGAGATTTATTGTCTGGTGATGTTTGTTTCTGAATGCTTACTTTATTGTCTTGTGTTGGGCTTTTTCATTTTCACTTGATGGAAGAGTAGACCAGGTTTTCCAATTGTGCTCTCATGGTTGCAATGTCTTTTTGTGTGAAATTGGTTCTGCTAATATGTTAGAAGGGACAGATGAACGCAGTTGCAGTTCAACCCATGTTAGACTTGCCCTTTAGATCATGTCTGGGAATACTAACTGAATGGCAACATTTTCAAATGCAGGACTTGAAATGCAATGGATACTGCCATTTAATTCCATTGCAACATCTTCAGTGAATGAGAGAATGTTACCTTTTTGGACAGTCTTGGGTCTCCTTACAAATGAGTTTTCTGACCTTGCCAGATGACTTTCCCTATTCCTCCCACATGTAAGGATACAATTCTGCTTGTAGCACTGCAACTCACCAATTACAAGTGTCAAACCACCTTTTACAGTGGGACAAATATTAAAGGAGCTTGCCAGAGGTGTCATTACAATTCGCCTCACTTCTCTGACCTTAGTAGATGATGGTTTTACTTCATACAGAATGTGTAACACTGAAATGGGTCTTGCATCTAAGTGACCCTAGTTATTCTGCACAAGCCTCTTCCCACTCAATTTATTCCATCTTGCCATCATTCTCCTTCACGTCATTGTCCAGCTTCTCCTTAAATGCACTACGGCTGTTTACCTTCACTATTACTCGCTTCAAGTTCTATACAATTAATGTTCAACTTTTCCCCGTTAAATTAAGTATTTTGTTTGTGACCCAAGTATTGGTCTTTCTCTGTGCATGGAAACATCTCTGGATCAACCTTGCCAGTTTTTTTTTAAAGATTTTAATGTGTTCTGTTAGGACAAGAAAAGGCCATTAAAGATTGATACAATTTTGAAACAGGAATAAGCCACTCAACCCCTTAAATCTGTTCCACCATGTGTAAAGATCATAGCTGATCAGATTGTCACCTTAATTTTGCATTCCTGTCTGTGGATGGTATTTTTCATCCCCTTGTTTATCTATCTGCTTTGTCTTGAACATATACAAGGACACTGGCTGCATCACTCTGTAATGTAAAGGTCCATTAGTCACGCAATACTAATGTAACATATATGAAATTCTTTCTTTTGTCCACCGTAAAGCAAACAGAGAATTGCCACTTTGTTCAGTGCCCCTCACTGAAACCTACAGCACCTGGTCTTCCAAGGCGGTCTCCTCTCCAAATACTGACCAGGCCTGAGCCTACTTAGCTTCTGAGATCAGTCAGTCTCATCTGTATTTAGGCTATTGGGCTTCTTGGGGAAAAGTGTTCCAGAGATTTACTAGCCTCTTGATGGGGTGGTGGGGGGAATCGTCTCCCCTGCAACCCAAAAGGCCCTTGTGTTCTAGATCTTTCTGCAATCGGAAACATCCTATCCACATCAAGAATTCAACCATAATCTTGGTCATTTTTTCCTTTGGTTTATAAGTGCATATTTGCACATTTTTTTTCAGCTGTGCTCAGTCGCAAAGTTGAGAAGAACAACACAAGAAATGAAGGCAATAGTGGTGCTGGCACACATCTCACCAAAAAAAAACTGACCCCCATTTCTCTCCTCAGTCGAACCACACACATAGGTGCAGATTATAGAGAAAGTGAGGTTTCCTGTGGATTTGGAGATGGAAGTGAGAACTTGGCATGAAGGAGGCGACTGAATCACTTTGAATTTTGCTTCTTTGAAGCTATGAGTCAAAAGATGTGAGGCATTAATACTGCTGGCAAAGCATGGAAAGAAGCCATGGTCAAATGATGAAGATCTTGCTTCAACTGAGGACAGAAAATAAGGTTTTTCAAAGTAAAACTATACATTTCCTCTAGGATTTTGGAACAAATCCTGTGATACTTTAATCCAAACTGCATTTCCATGCTATGAAGGAAATGGTGGCATTTCTATATTTTTCTGCGACCCTCTCTCTTCAAACTGTACTAGCTTATGAATTGATCCTTGAGCCTTGACCAGATTTGTGATTGTGAGGTATTTATAATCCTTTTTGAGTCAAGTTCTCTTCACCCTCTCTCTCTTAATTTTAAACTAAAAATAAACTGCCAATTTAAATTTAACAGCTGGATGAATTGAGATGCTTTGCAAACTCTAGCTGTCAATGGAGCACCATTGATTTTGGCCAAGGATTTCCATGTGGAAATTCAAGGGTTAAGTTTCTAGACCAATATGAATGAGCCCAGGGAGCTAACATTTTATTGTAACCAGTATTCATTCAGTGTTTTATGCTGAAACTACCAAGAAGCACATAAGCACTGCTTCTTGAATACTCTTGTCATGGTGCATTGAGTTTTATGTCTAGCTTGTACCTCTTTGTGCTCTTGAGCTGTATGTGAATTTCACAAAGCCCTGTGATAGTTTGTCAAAAAGCTGCAAGTAGATTTCATTGTAGATGTCATTAAATGAATGCACCATTTAATATGTAATAGAGGGTGGTATATACAAATACCCCACTGTTGTTCTTTTTTAAAAAATTATACTGTTAAAATCTTTGTGGGGGGGTGTTGCAAGTCTCTGCAAAGCATGATTTTATTCATTTTGTAAAATACAATTGCTTCATACTTTCATTAGACACCACTGTCTGTGTAATTGACTCTGATTTAGGCAAATAATGAGTAGAAATATTTATAATTGTATCAGGTCTGTTTTCTTATGATGAGCCTGAACTAATGTATAACAGTTTTCAGTCACTCTGGATGGCACCAGATAGTTATTAAACTGCAGTAGGTTAATTGTCCTTTCAATTAACTGCAATAAAAAAAACAGATGGTCTTTCTGGCCCAGCAAATCTGTGCAGTCCAGCGCAGCTCACTTCAGACAAAAGCTTTTCTCTCTAGAAATCGCTTTCTCAGACAGGACACCTAATCCTGAGCTACCATTGTTATAATTGTCCAGCAAATCTGTGTAGTCCAGCGCAACTCACTTCAGAAAAGGTTTTCTATGTAGAAATCTCCTTCTCGGGCAGGACACCGAATCCTGAGCTAACATTGTTATAATTGTCCAGCAAATCTGCAGTCCAGTGCAGCTCACTTCAGACCAAAGGTTTTCCATCTAGAAATCTCCTTCTCAGGCAGGACACCTAATCCTGAGCTACCATTGTTATAATTGACCAGCAAATCTGTGCCATCCAGCGCAGCTCACTTCAGACAAAAGCTTTTCTATCTAGAAATCTCCTTCTTGGGCAGGACACCTAATCGTGAGCTACGATTGTTATAATTTCTACAAGGCTTTCCTTTGAAAAAGAAATAGAGCAATTTCTTCACTGAGGACGTTTTCACTTGCGGAGAATGCTTTGTTGGTTTCTGAGAATTGGTTTATGGTAGACTTCAATAATGGTACACAGTTAAAAATTGAATATAATGAATTAGATTTTAACATTATAAACCAGTGGTTCTCAACCTTTTTCTTTCCACTCACGTACCTCTTTAAGTATTCCCTATGCCATCGGTGCTCTGTGATTAGTAAAGGATTGTGAGTGGGAAGGTTGAGAATCATTGCTCTAGAACCAATTGTTACTGAAACATTTTGCTTGAGAAATATTGTCATTGGCCCATTTCCTTTGGACTTATGAAACTCTGCATAATGAGTCAATTGGATATGATTAAAACAGTGGTTTTCAACCTTTTTCCTCTACCCACATCCCAACTTAAGCAATCCCTTACTAATCACAGAGCAACTATGGCATCAGGAATACTTAAAGGGGATTTTTAGAGAATTCATTGAGCGACAAATTAAAATGTACTTTGAAATAAATACGGAATCAGTGAAAGATAAATTTATACTATGGGTTGCAATGAAAGCATTCATCAGAGGGCAGATAATAAGTCATGTAACTAAGATGATGAAGGACTACAATCGGAAAATAGAACAGCTGGAAAGGGAAATAGCAAGTACAGAAAAAGAATTAGCAATAAGGGAAGATACAACAAAAAGAAGAGAATTGGCGGACAAAAAAATAAAATATGAAACACTACAAACATACAAGGTGGAGAAGAACATAATGAAGACAAAACAGAAGTATTATGAGCTAGGAGAAAAAATACACAAAATACTAGCTTGGCAGCTTAAGACAGAACAAACTAAAAGAACGGTATTGGCATCAAGGAAAAAGGACAAACAAATTACATATAAACCAACGGAGATCAATGAAAACTTCAAGGAATTCTACGAGCAACTATATTGAACTGAGAACGAAGAGAAAGAAGACAAAATAGATGAGTTTCTAGCTAAAATTGAACTACCGAAATTGCAAGAAGAGGAGCAAAATAAATTAATAAAATCATTTGAAATAGAGGAATTACAGGATATATTAAAAAAACTACCGAACAATAAAACGCCGGGAGAGGATGGTCTCCCAATAGAATTCTATAAAACATTTAAAGAGTTATTAATTCCTACTCTCCTGGAAGTAATGAACCAGATTGAAGAAAAACAAAACATGCCAGATTCATGCAAAACAGCAATAATTACAGTAATACCAAAGACGGGGAAAGAGCCACTAACACCAGCATCGTATAGACCAATATCTCTCCTTAACACAGATTATAAGTTAATAGCTAAACTATTAGCAAACATATTGACCGACTGTGTACTAAAAATAGTAAAACTAGATCAAACCGGATTTATTAAGAAAAGACGAACAACGGACAATATCTGTAAGTTCATTAACTTAATCCATGCAGTACAAGGAAACAAGACGCCAACAGTGGCTATTGCCTTAGATGCAGAGAAAGCCTTTGACAGAGTAGAATGGAATTATTTATTCAAAGTACTACAGAGGTTCAACCTACCAGAGAAATATATTTGGATTAAAGCATTATATAAAGGACCATTGGCGAAAGTGACAGTAAATGGATATATATCAAGCCAATTTAAATTAAGCAGATCAACTAGGCAGGGATGTCCACTATCTCCCTCACTGTTCGCGTTAGCTATAGAACCACTGGCAGAACTGATAAGAACAGAAAATAAAATAAGAGGGAAGAAAAGAAAAGAAATATAAAATCATTCTATTTGCAGATGACATCATAGTATACTTAACAGAACCAGAAATATCAATGAAAGAATTACATAAGAAATATTGGGGTGCAGGATCAATGCAAATAAAAGTGAAGCAATGCCAAAGAATAATTTCACAAAGTTTAAGAAAAAATCACCATTTAGATGGCAAACACAAGCAATTTGATACCTAGGTATACAACTAGATAATAAACTAGGCCATCTATACAAACTAAATTATTAACCATTAATTAAGAAATTACAAGACGACTTAGAACATTGGTAAGACTTACCACTAACACTGATAGGAAGGGTAAATTGCATTAAAATGAATATTTTCCCAAGGATACAATACCTATTTCAAATGTTACCAATTCACCTAACAGAAATTCTTCAAGGAGCTAAAGAAAATAATAAGGAAATTCTTATGGAAAGGGGGGGAAACTGAGGATAGCACTAGATAAATTAACAGAATGGTACAAACAAGGGGGCTTACAACTACCAAACTTTAAGAATTATTATAGAGCAGCACAATTAAGATAGCCATCAGATTTTTATCAAACAAGGGAAAAACCAGATTGGAGCTAGATAAAATAGGGGAGAAGGTACCTGAACATATACTATATAAGTGAGATGAAAATCTGGTACAACATAGGAATTCACCAGTACTGCACCATCTGCTCAACATTTAGAAGAAGATTCATGTAGATAGGAATAAAACAAATTACTAACTACCAAAATTAATATTGACGCAAAATCAACTAATCCCTTTCACAATAGATATAACCTTTAGAGAATGGGAGAGAAAAGGGATCAAAAGAATAGAAAATTGTTTTTCGGGAAATAAATTATCTTTTGAACAAATGAAGGACAAATATGGTATAACTCACAGTGCAATGTTTGCATACAACCAATTGAAAACCTACTTGAAGGACAAATTGGGAAGTAGACTGAGGTTATCAGAAGGAAGCATTTTGAATATGTGATTACAGACATAATGATAATTAAAAGATTTATAACAAACATGTACATCAAACTGCAAGAGAAAGAGAACGAGGAAACAAGCTGTAAACCCAAACAAAAATGGGAACAAGATCTAAACATAAAGATAAAGAATGAAACATGGGAAAAGCTATGCTCCGAAACTATGAGAAATACAATAAACACGAGGTTACGCATGATACAATATAATTGGTTACACAGGCTATACACCATGCCCCAAAAGTTAAATAAATGGGACCCAACAGTATCAGACAGATGTTTTCATTGTAAGAAGAAAACGGGAACAACAGTACATGCAATTTGGGCATGTGAGAAAGTTTTGGGAAGATCTAAACCAAGTATTAAATAAAATCACAAAAAGCAACATACTAAAAAGTCTAGAAATCTTTCTTTTAAGTAATATAAGAAATAAAGAACTTGGACTTGATTTGGATGGAGCACAAAAAAGATTTATTATGATAGCCTTAGCTGTAGCAAAAAAATGTATTATATCAACATGGAAATTAGAAGATAGCCTGAGAATACAGCAATGGTACATAGAAATGAATAAATGTATTCCATTGGAAAAAATAACATATAATTTAAGAGATAACATCACAGTATTCGAACAAATTTGGGAACCATACATGGAACACAACAGAGAAGTCCTACCATGGACCTCCACTACCTAAAATGACAGAAGGAGAAGACTAAATGAACTGACCCAGTATGTAAAAGTAGAAGACACAAATTTCTTGTTTATTTTCATTGTGTGATGACATTGTTTAATGGGTTTAATGTATCATATAGGTTGAACGTTGAGTGGGTGGGGAGGGGGGGGAAGGGGAGAAAATGACACTGTATATTCAAGAGGGAAATGTTTGTGTGTATTTTGGTTAGTATGGTGAAAAATTTTTAAAAATTAAAAAAAAGGAATACTTAAAGGGGTATGTGAGTGAAAAGAAAAGGTTGAGAACCACTGTATAAACCAAACTGCCAGGGAGGCAGAGTGTGGAGACAGAAATTCCAGTACATGCAGATTCTTTGTCCAACTTGATTCCCTTGTTTGTTGGACTATCCTGGTTAAACATAAAATACACAAAGTTGTAGATGCTGGAATTTTGAACAACACTTGATTGGATAGAGGAACTCAGTTGGCTGAGCAGTATCTGTGGGAATAAAGATAGACTGGAACTCTTCAAGTTCTGGTCATCTTGCCTTAGTACCCAAGCAAAAAGATTGAGATGAATTGTGCCTACAAATGGGAATAATGTGTTTTTAACCAGAGCTGGTGGTTACTGGGGAAATGAGGAGAGCTGTATATTTTGAAATCTGTTTGCTCGCCGTTCATTTAATTTGCACT
This sequence comes from Narcine bancroftii, assembly GCF_036971445.1. NCBI lineage: Eukaryota > Metazoa > Chordata > Chondrichthyes > Torpediniformes > Narcinidae > Narcine > Narcine bancroftii. The sequence continues at coordinate 131,127,644 of NC_091474.1, read as the reverse complement.
TTGGAAGTTGGAAAAGATAATATTTTTGCACAATGTCTTTCAGGAGCTCAGGCCATCTCAAGGCAGATTGAAAAGGATGAGTATTTTTGAAGTAAAGCAGGTAGTAAAACAAATGAAACCCACCTGAATAGCCCCTTTCACACTGCCAAATAAAGTGGGTTGAACTGGTCAATTTTGTGGGTCCGTAGCCGGTAATCTGGGGGTGTGAAAGGTCCCAACCAAGTGGGGAGAGTAAAAATCAGACTCTTGGTGGGGGCTAGTATCAGAGTTAATTTGTTAATCACTCTGTGGCGGTGTGAACGCTTAACCAGCTCTACCAGGTGTTATTAGTGATGTTAGTAAATGTGTGTCCCAGTCTAATAGTATTATAAGTAATCTTGAGATAATTTAAAGCATAGATACGTGCTGACAGCTCCACCGGCCACCCTATGAAATATAACTGCAATGTAATATTTCACGGGGCAGCCAGTGGAGCTCTCACAGGGCAGCCGGTGGGGCTGTCACACACACCTGTGCTTTAAATCACCTCAAGATTACTTAAAATACCTATTAGAATGAAGTGCTATGTAAATAGTTGTTATACTTTCTGGTTTAGGGAATGATGATAAGCAGATCTGTGGGTTTGTCCAAAGTTTGAACAGTCTAAAACCCACTGTGGTAGATTTTACCATGGTCTTTTATGCATTGAGTGCGTTTGATTTCACTGCTCTGTGAGTACATAATAATCACTCGTGATGTCACTGCTGGAGGATAATCACTCGTGATGTCACTGCTGGAGGATAATCACTCGTGATGTCGCTGCTGGAGAATAATCACTCGTGATGTCGCTGCTGGAGGATAATCACTCGTGATGTCGCTGCTGGAGGATAATCACTCGTGATGTCGCTGCTGGAGGATAATCACTCGTGATGTCGCTGCTGGAGGATAATCACTCGTGATGTCGCTGCTGGAGGATAATCACTCGTGATGTCGCTGCTGGAGGATAATCACTCGTGATGTCGCTGCTGGAGGATAATCACTCGTGATGTCGCTGCTGGAGGATAATCACTCGTGATGTCGCTGCTGGAGGATAATCACTCGTGATGTCGCTGCTGGAGGATAATCACTCGTGATGTCGCTGCTGGAGGATAATCACTCGTGATGTCGCTGCTGGAGGATAATCACTCGTGATGTCACTGCTGGATGAGGCGCCCCCCCCACCCCTTGGATCTAAGAGAACCAGATAAATCATGGACCAGTGTGAATGGCTTACCAGGTACTGCATGCCCAGTAAATTTACCCATTTTTAAGAGGGTTGGCAGTGTGAAAGGGGCTAATGATTTAGCAGACAAAATAGCATTGTTTTGTAAGACAGATCGCCAGATAATCTGTTAATAATGGTGATCGAAGGATGATTATTGATGAGATTGCTCTGCTCTTCTTCCAATGCTGATTCTCATGTCTTTACATCCTCAACATTCATTGGAGCGACTTCATCACCAACATTGAAGTACTCGAGATGGCAGAGGCCGACAGCATCGAATCCACACTGCTGAAGATCCAACTGCGCTGGGTAGGTCACGTCTCCAGAATGGAGGACCATCGCCTTCCCAAGATCGTGTTCTATGGCGAACTCTCCACTGGCCACTGAGACAGAGGTGCACCAAAGAAGAGGTACAAGGTCTGCCTAAAGAAATCTCTTGGTGCCTGCCACATTGACCACCGCCAGTGGGCTGATGTCACCTCAAACCGCGCATCTTTGCGCCTCACAGTTCAGTGGGCAGCAACCTCCTTTGAAGAAGACCGCAGAGCCCACCACACTGACAAAAGACAAAGGAGGAAAAACCCAACACCCAACCCCAAACAACCAATTTTCCCTTGCAACCACTGCAACCGTGTCTGCCTGTCCCGCATCGGACTTGTCAGCCACAAATGAGCCTGCAGCTGATGTGGACATTACCCCTCCATTAATCTTCATCCGCGAAGCCAAGCCAAAGAAAGACATGAGTTAAAGAAGGCATGCAAAAGTTCTCTTTAATGTGTTATCAAAAAGATGGCCTGCAGTGTGATATTTGGTCAATATGGTCAGGGAGTACAATATGTGGCTGAATGCTTAGTGCAGAAACAAAGGATTTCAAGTCATGGGTACTGGTAAAGGGGAGGTTGGCAGCTCTTCTCTTGGGCTGGGACTATGGTCCAAGTGAACCAAACAATGGTGGGAGAGGATGCAGGTGAGGAGTAATTTAAAAGTTAAAGAGAATAATGATGTAGCAAAATAGGTTGTGATAACCAGAATCTGCCAGGAATGTAGAGTGCACAAATTTGAGGTTTATCTCCAATTAGTCAGAATTTTAATTAAACAAAAATTAGTCATACACCCAATTAACATACACCCCTGATATGTTTTGAATGGTGGGAGGAAACTTGAGCCCCCAGGAAAAACCCACGCAGACATGGGGAGAACCTACAAACTCCTGACAGACTATGTGAGATTTGAACCATGGTCCCGATTCCTGGCACTGAAACAGTGTTGTGCGAACTGGCAGAATAGGGGAATAAAATTAAAAGACAAAATTGAACACTTCTTCAGTGAATGCATACAGCATTTGTAACAAGGTAGTCAAATTGATGGCTCCAATTGAAACAAATGGGATGATCTAATAGGAATGGGATTGAAAAGTGACAAATGGTGAGATAAATTTTAGCATAAATGAGCAATATGGAAAGGAAGAAGTAGAATTGCTAAGGATTGGAAATAAAAAGGAGAAAGAACAGTTTAGAAAATCAAAAAGCAAAGATTTATTTCAAAGAAATAAAGAAGCAGAAAACATGGTAAAGTGGGGGGTAACTGCATCAGGAAATTATATGCATGTATCAGGACGTAAATTGAAAGGTAGACAAGGCAAATCAAATGGGAACAGGTAGTTGGGGGAGTGCGCAATAATTGCTTTACTAGATCAGTATCTTGAGAACTGCAAGTGAACAGGTTATTTGGATTGAATAATATTAAAGGGTTAATTTATATAGACACGAAATACCTGCAGAGGCTGAGAACTAGAGCAACTCAATCTGATGGAGGAACTTGGAGGTTGAGTCGCATCAGTAGCTTAAGTTTGGCCCACAACTCTTCCTTCATCAAGCCAGAATGTGAAGGAGAGATGAGAAGAATTAATATTAAAATAAAGAATTAATTTATAGTCTAGTCTTAAAGGAATGTTTAAGGAAGGGTAATATTAATATGACAGAGTTCAGATTGAGTCTGAAAGTGATTTTGTTGAATCAAAAACCAGGAAATTAAAACTAAATAAAGCACACTGCAGGCATGAGCTATGAGCTGGCATGGTAGATCAGCAAGCTGATTTATATTGTACAATGTACATGTGCACCAAAATTCTTGCTGCAGCCAAACTACAATAAAATGTTGTAAAACAAAATAGCTCCTTAATTGAATTAGAGACAATAAATGCACAAGTTAAATATTCACGGTTATCTTAGTGCAACAAATGCCTTTGCAATAGAGCAGACAGCCCTTTGTGGTGTCAGAGCAGTCCATGATTTGTATAACAAGGAGAGGTGCAAGAGACTGATAGCTGTTGGAAAGAAACTTCTTGAAACTAGAAGAGCTGGTCTTCAGGCTTCTTTAAATGGTGTGCCAGCAATGAGGTCAGTAGTCTTGAACACCTCGGGGATTTGAACAGTGCAAGTTTGGAAATTACCCACAGACACGATGGAAATGTTCTTATTAAACAGTATTGACTGAAATGAGAATTGGAGAAATGTGAGCAGTTGCTTTATTTTAAAGAAGGAAATGTAGTTAATGAATAAAACCTACAGAAGGTCGGTGAGGATGGGAACAAGTGTTGGATCCTCCTGGCACTTAAAACTAAATAAACTACACTTCATGGTGAGCTGTGAGCTGGCCTTGGTAAATCAGCAAACTGATTTACACCGTACAATGTACAAATGCACTAAATTTCTTGCTGCAGCAAAGCTACAATAAAATGTTTACAAAAAAAACAACAGTAGTATACGTCATTCAATTAGAGGCAATAAATACACAAGTTAAATATTCATAGTTATCCTATTGCAAACAAATGAGTGCAATAGTGCAGTTAGTATTGTCTGCAGGCGTTATGCTCCTTCATTGGGTTGGGAAGTACTTTATCATGATATTCTGACTATCTAAATGACAACCCTTAATCAGCTGGTTGGTCCTATGTTACGAGCCCAGAGGACCCCAAAACCCAGCAGCAATAGATATTCACCAAGACGAATGGTTACTTAAACAAAGGTTGCTTTTAATTATCTTTAAGCATAAAAACAGAATCACACTTTAACTTATCACTATTGACTTAATTCCCTTCTAATTCTAAACTAATGTGTGTTTAAATTCAAAAAAGTTATTTGGTTCACAGTCCAATCTCACTTCTCATTCTTCCAAGTTTACTCGTTGCAGGCAATTCTTAGACTGTGCACAGAATTGAACATTTATAAAGTTCACCAGGCTTTGGGTGCTTGAAAGGTAAATGGTTACCGCTCAGGAAGGTTCTTGTCAGTTTTCAGAGAAATTTGTTGTTCCAGGACTTCCACAACTGATTCCTTTTTAATCAGCCACTCCAGTGTCGTGCTGATGAAACTTGCCCCCTCAGGGTTCTCCAGATGATAACTTCTTTCTTTCAGGTCACCACAGAGTGCCTTTTTGTTTCTCTTAATTCAAGTGAGACAGCCAGTCCTCTCTTCTTGCATGAACCACAGGCTGAACTAAGTACTCACGGCCCGTCTTCCAAATGGGATTTTCCACATTTGCCAGCTTGTCATGTTCCAGTCTTAGTTGCTGCTACTGAATGTAAAATTGTAGAACTGATCTCTGTGTGTGTGTCTCTATCTCTCTCTGAGAGAAAGCCTGTTTGACTCTCTCTGCTTGCAGAACCACATGACCCTCTTAGAACAGCAAGTTCCCCTCCAGACAAACTGCAGCTCCAACAAGTTCTTTCATCTGTTGCCTTTTCGTAAACAACAATCCATTAGTGAAGTCTCTCCAAAGTTTTTGCAAAGACTTTTGGCCCCAACATGTTTAGCATGAGTAGAGCTCCATTATTTTAAATAATATCTGTTTAAAGTGTTTGTATGTGACCTACACGAAAAACCCTGCCCCAATTTATCTTCCAAAAATACATCTATATTCTCTCACACCTATCATGACCATTAGCTTCTTAAGTTACGGTTGATACATTTTCAGGTTCATTTTCTCATGCATTTAAAAGGAAGAATCTGCAGTTACTCGCCTATCTTGTGGCCTTGAGGTGTTCCAAAGCAATTTCCAGCTACCAAGGAACTTTTTGAGAAAGAGAATTAAAATTTCAGGAAATGGCAGATTAACCATTAGGCTGAGTAAGCTAAAGCCTACGGGCTAAGAGGTTAAGGGGGCCAAAGCCTCTAGGCTTCAGCGGCTACTCAGTTAAGGGTAGGCGCCTGCTGCTTGGTCTCTACTTACTGTTCCTGCACTTGCGCAGGAGAAGCCAGTGGCATCGCACCGTTGCTGGGGGTTACGAGCTGGCGGCTGTTTCTGGGAAACGGCAGTGGCAGGCTGGCGGCATCGTGATGAAGATTTGCATTTTTTGCGGAAGTGCGGTGTGTGACTTGTTCCGTGGGTGCGATGATAGTGAATGGATGATCCTCCACCTTCCCACCAAACTATTAGATTTTTAACATCCAATCGGTCAGACTCCAACTGAATTGGTTGTTAAAAATCTAATAGTTTGATGGGCAGGTGGATGAATCGAGAAAGATTGGGGAGGGTGACGGGTTGAAAAAGCAGCTTGCCTCTTCTCAGAGAAAGGCAGGGACTTAAGTAATTAGTGGCTGCCTCAACTCAGGCTCCGGGTGTTCAAGGTGAGCTGCTTTAAAAATTGCACCCCCGTTGGCAGTCTGGAACTCACTCCACAATCCTCCACCATCCTCAGTTCCTCTCACCACCAAACTGTTCAAATTTGAACATCCAATTCCGTAAGAGACGTGTTTAAAAACCTAATAGTTTAGTGATTGGGTGGGGGGGGGGGGGTGGGGAGGAGTCATGATGAGCATAACACAACCCAGGCTTGCAGCTGAAGCACTGAACTACCAGTGCCACTTCTGGGATAGGCTACATTGCTGGTTCAGTGCCTGCTGCCGGCCCAGGTCATGTGTCATGCTCATCAGGACTCGAGGGGATGCGGGATCCTAAATTCTTCTTTGTTATATTCCAGCATTTGCCCGATGCCCTCCACCCCAACAAGTCACTCACTTTTCCATAAACTGAGTGAACACCTCAACACCATCTAAATAATATGGGCAGCAAAGAAACAGCGTGATGTGACTGAGTTGTAATAGATAATAATATGGAACTTCATGATATTTTATTATGTATGTTATGTAATACCAAATACAACATTATTATGCATATTAGTGTAGTCATACTTCTCTAGTTGCTCACTCAAGGCTCATGCCTCGCAGTCGTGCAAGCCGCATTCACCCAATCAGCAGAGGGGTCTGGGGCTCTGCGGGTCCCAATGCTACCCGTCAATCAATGCTCATGCTGCGTGTTTGAAAAAAATGCATGCAAGTCTGAGCCTGAGGTCTGTGGCTTCCACCTCCTGCTACATCAATCAATCATGCAGCGCCACTGTCACTCACGGAAAATTCAGGGGCAGCTGATTCAATTGGACTTTCTGCCAGACTACCAGCACAGGAGCAGAGTAAGTGATCACTTTTAATTAGTTTATTCATGTTGTTTAAATTATTAATGACAGAACAGTTTCTGGAAATTGTACCCAGAGTTTGCAAATTACAATGAACCTGAACGATTGAAAGGTGGGTATTTTAAGTCAAATTGTGGTGCCTTGCTGTACAATGTTCACTAATCACTGCTGCTTTTCCTGCCCTAATAGTTCTATCTATGTGTAATGGGCTTGCATAGGAAAAGAAGCGACTCATGGTGTTGTTTTCCAGCACTATTTTGCACCTTTTAGAAGACAAAATAACACAACCAATGCCTTCTGGGTTTTCTTCCTTTTTTGCCCTTTGCTCCCTTAGCAAGGTATAAGCAGTGTGAGAGACAGGAAGGGAGGGGCTTAGGAGGTGCATAAGTGGTGTGCGCAGCCGAACTCATTCCCACTGGAAACATTATTAAAATGACAGCAAATGCAATTAACTCATTGAGATAAAATTCACAAATACAGAATTGAGAATAGAAATTATTAAAATGCATTTTAACTCTTACATGTGGTTCTATCGTGGCCTTTCTGGACTGTTAGCTGTAGCGTTCATTCTATGGTTTAATGGTTCTATCATGCCTGTTTTATGTGCTGTAGTGTTATGGTTTAATGATTCTATCCTATGGAATAAAAGGTCTGTTATAATTGATTCATACAACGTCTTTATGGTATTTTATTATGTATGTTATGTACCAGAACTGTACAATATTATACATATTAATGTAGTCATACTTTTCCTCTAGTCGCTCAATCAATGCTCATGTTGCACGTTTGCAAAAAGCGCGCACAAGTCTGAGCCTGAGGTCTATCGCGTCTGCCTCCTGCTGCAGACATTGACTCATCATGCATGCATTTACAAACTATTACCAGGTAAAAAGCCACCCCACTACCAGCCCAATCCATCCACTTCTCATGTACCCCTCTCCACACTGGGCTATTGCCACCCAAGCTGTTGACAGTGTAAGCAGCGTGGTTAAGAGAACTGTGGAAGATCCTGCACTGTTGACTTCTGGATGAGCTGGTGGAAGCAGGATCTTTCTCCGTGTCAGATGTATTTAAATCAGTGGTTCTCCACCTTTATTTTTCCATTCATATGCCACCTTTAATAATCCCTTACTCACCTCAGAGCATATATTCTATGGCTTAGGATGTCACAGATCCTCTGGTTAGTAAAATATTATTTAAGGTATGAGTGGAAAAATGTTGCGAACCACTGAGTTGGATAAACTCTTGAAATAAGATGGAAGGCCATACAGTGTAGAACGTGGTCTTCAGACAGCATGAATACGTTGAGCTGAAGGGTCTTCCCCTCACTGCAGTTTACGTTGAGGATCCTCTGCACTTCCACTGGCAGCCAGAGTGGGGAGGGTGTGTTGTCCGGGGGTCAGAGGTTCTCAGCTTGTCATGGTGGATCCGAGGGAAGCAACCAACGAGCCGTGGATCAAGGTGAGTGGCCGATGGGCAGGGAAGGGGATCATAGGCAGTTCAGCTGCCTGGGGAAAAACCGGATGGGCTTCATGGCTGGGACAGCGTTCATGGAGATCAAAGCACCAATGAGAGAGTGATGGGAGGAGAGCGGGGAGTGTGTTTTTAGAATTAATTCACCCATTTTCTCCAAAATGAACAGTGAAATTGCAATATGAACCCAAAGGAGTAGTAAAGCACAGAACAGCTTTAAAGATTGAAACTGGCATGACCCACATCCACGCAAAATCATCTTCTGATGAGAGTAGGAATAAGCTTCAATTTAAATAGCAGAATCTTCCATTTAAAACACACAAGCGTTGGAACTACAACTGATTAAAAGTAATTCCCCTCCCGCCTCCCTATTTTTTCCAAAATTAAATTTACCACCACAATGCAACGATTTGTCCTTAAGTTTACGGAGTCCAGAAAAATTCCACTAAACCAGCCATCAAAAGTGAGCGTGAAAGGGAGAGAGGGTTGGAAGAAGGTGAGTTAGGGTATAGCCATAAATTTCTCCAACCCCCCCAACTGCCATGACACTGACCCTGGGGAGGCCTTACTAAAATTCAGCCTAGGGGCCTGGGTAGTAGTTAATCTACCACTGATTTCAAGTCATCTCAAAATACCCAAAGATTCTCCGGGCTGAACAATAAACATTTTTTTTCTTTCACTGATGCTGCATTACCTTGCTGAATGTTTCTAGTACTTTCAACAGGTTTGAAGTGTTGTGACAGTACTTAATTTATCCTGTTGCCTTTTTGACAATCTCCAGTTTTGAAATAGCTGGGGTGTGGAGGGTTAGAATTCAACTTTTTAAACTAATAACAGTAGCACATAATGTATATTTGCCTTCACTGAGGGAGCAAACAATTCTCAGCATTTGCAATTCTGCTCATTTGGTATTTTTGTTGAATGCATTTGCCTTGATTCAATTGCTTTGAGGTGATCAGGATTCTTTTCACTGTTGGACAGAAGCCAATATCTGGGAGGAACCACTCAGGTTCCTGTCTCCATTGTGACCGTTCATTTTTTTTTAAAGTGACAAGATTTCTGTAGCTTATTTGTATCTCTGCTGTTTCAGGAAATATCAACACCTAAGGTAGTTGCCAAACTTGTACTAGTCTCAGAAATGAATAAAATGATGAGCTTGAGTCCCTTCATTTAGCAACAGTGCAACTAACAATTATATACTTTCTACTTTAATAACCATGTATTGCTGGTTCTAAAGAGGACCTGCATGTTAGCTAGACATCTTACAGACTTAAATAAATATTTGGCTGGAATCTACTTTTCTATTTTGAACTGTGTGAGGAAGTAGAGTTCTTGTCCTTCAAAGATTAGTGAAGCAATTCATTTTCTGCTAAGCTGGGCTAAAGTGGTTCAGAGCAAAGCTTAATGCTACATTGAGCCATTAAACATGCAGCTTCTATTAACTTGTGCAGCTAAAGTACGAAACCAGATTCTTGCATAATGCATTAATCGGCTTGTACATCATTCGGAAACATTGAAAACAGGTGAAGTAGGGAGCAATGAGGATCTCAGCATTCAGTTGGATCACAGCTGGTTTATATTTTGACTTCAATCAATCTATAAACCTTAATGCCCTTATTTAATAAAAAAATCCATCAATCGCCACGTTGAAACGACCATTGACCCTCAGCCTGAGTAACACAGTTGTAACAAAATGTTGCAGATTTCCAGATCAAATAAAGAAATATTTCCTGATAATAGCGCTCAACAGCCCATGGTTCTAATTTTAGGGTAATATTCTTTGTCTCCTGAGTTCTCCAGCTAGGTTTCATAATTATCATAAAAACCTTATTTGGTTCAGACATTCATCTTCAGTGCTAAGGGGAATGCAGGCCTTGATGTTTAACTATTTAGTAAACATACTGAAATGCTGGAGGAGATCACCTGGTCTTTTCAGCATCTAAAAAAGACAAAGATGTATATCGCCGACATTTTGGACCTGAGCCATTCAAGGAAAAATCAGAAAAGGCAGAAGGAGGATATATCGGAAACTCTCAGAATTCAAACATTGGTTTCGCATCAGCGTTGTACTCTGGCAGCCATTTTGTCCTTCCTTCAGTTGAAAGTCCTGAGAATGGAAGTTACAGCAGCAACTCTCTTGCATGGCCTTGCACGATGCACATCCCAGCTTCTTTCTTTAGAAGAAATTACTTGATTTGAGCCTGAGATCCTGACTCTTTTTAAATGCTTCATGGTTCCAATCTGTTTAAAGAGCCTTTTATTTCTCTGTGAGCATGGACACCATGTGAAAACATGATGAGGTGATTATAACAGAATTGCTAATTTACTTGACTTTCATTTGAATGAACATGGAAATGTATGAAATTTTAAAATTAGGATTGGGACATTTGAGTTGTTTCATCATTCAGTTTTGCCTTTGCTGATCCTGTTACTCAATGCTATATTCCTGCTCTCCCCTTATACACTTTGCCTGCAGTAATCTTATTTAACTCTATCCAAAAGATGGAAACTACTTGCTTTGATTTCTGTAATTAAAAAGATTCCATAGTTAACCTCCATCAGAATGAAGACATTTCTTTCCATCTCAGTGTCTTGCCCCTGTATCCTGAGACTTTGATCTCGGGTCCTTGATACTCATCAGCCACGAGAAATGCTGTCTTCCCCTCCAGCCTCCAGAGCCATATCCAAATTTTGTACATTTTGATTACACGCATTCACTGATGGCCTTTGTTGAACTTGGCTGTCCTTCTATGCCGCTGTCCCTTTCACAGATCCTTTGCTGTCTCATTTTCTCACTCTCTCTCATCTTAGGATCTCATCGTCCAAGCCATGCATCACTAATCCACACTAAACCTGCAATACTTCCATCATTTCCATGAGCTAGCATCCTGACCTTTATTCTCCTGCCACTGACATCAGCTTTAGTTTAGTTGTCACTCCTGTAAAGTATTTGGGTTTGAGGATCTTCTGAACTGTTTGGTGAAAGTTGCTGTTTGGTTGTATTTAAATTTTATGGTGAAATGTAGTTTTTGCAAGAAGCAGAAATTGTAGATGCTTGTTCAGCAGAAGTTGAGGAGATGTTCGTTGAACTTGTGTTGGGAAGAATATGGACTTGGGCATACTCTGGATCCTTGTTGATTCTTTTGAGAGAGAAAAATAAATGGGTTGGAATTCTTCCCAATCAGTGCCACAGCCATTATGCTTTCATTGTTCTCTTTCCTCCACTGATGCATTCAGTCAGTTTCAGATGAAAATGTGCTCATTGAGCCCTCTTGCTGTTTGAAAAATTTCACAGGCAGAATTATTCAGCACTGGCAGCTTGTGAGCACTTGCAATGAAATTACCAGGTTTGCTCAGGAAACCAAGCAGAAGAGTGGCCTTGAGTTGAAACCTACTCATTTCCAGGAAGGATAAAGATATTGGTGGAGAATAAGCAGAGAAAACTAATGTCTAATCTAGTGGTTCTCAACCTTTTTCTTTCCACTCACATACCACTTTAAGTAATCCCTCTGCCATAGTGCTGTTTGATTAGTAAAGGATTGCTTAAGGTGGTACGTGAGTGGAAATAAAAAGTTTTAAAGCAACTGTTTTATTTGTTATGCGCACGGTTTCATAACCCCAAAGGAAATGGGCCAAAGACAATTTTTCTCCATCAAAATATTTCAGTAATAATTGGGTCCAGAGCAGTGAATCTCAATCTTCCCTTCTCACCTAAATACCACCTTAGGCAATCCCTTACTAATCACAGAGCACCAATGACATAGAGATGACTTAAAGTGGTATGAATGGAAAGAAAAAGGGTGAGAACCGCTGGTCTAATCCTATGCCATGGATGGTATGTGAGTGGGGTGGGAGGTTGAGAACCACTGCTTTAGAGCGATTGGTTCTACTCCTCCAGAGGATTGAGGCCCACTGCACGGCAGTCGTGCTGCAGAGTATAAGGTGCTGACTTTCAGATAAGGTGATAAAGTAAAACTCTATTTGCTCTTTCTGATGTATGTTTTTTTTTAAATATATATTATTCAAAAGAGAGATAGCAATTCTGTGCAATCAACATAATTTTTTAAAAATACATTTTTGTAGCATTACTTGGGGAGATGCATATCCATTTCAGTGCAATGTTTTAGAAGAACCAGTGTGGAGCACATTAGAAGTCTGGTAGTTATGAAAGTTAAAAGATGTTTTTGAGTGCGATGTATCCATGCAGGGGTTGACCTGCTGCTGTAATATCAAGTGCATAAGAAGGGACAGAAGAACATTTATTTTTTAAAACATTTGTACAGCAAATCTTTGCTGCACTACTGTAATTCTCTTGATGATTGAAATTTCCAACTGAGTAGCAATTGCTGTGAAGGATAACTCGCACTCTGAACTACACGTTGCTATGAACACAACTACTCGCTGCTCTTAAATCTCCAGCAACCCGAGTTAGAGTCCAGCGCTGTCGTTAGGATTTTTTCTGTTTTCCCTGAGTTGGTGTGAGTTTCCTTCAGGTGCCCTGGTTTCCTCAGATCTTCCAAAAACTCACAGGGTTTGTAGGTTAATTGGTGAATTTGGGTGGTGTGGGCTCATGGATAAGAAGGGCCTCTTTTCTCTGTTCTCGAAATTAAAATTAAAACTTAAATAATTCCTCACTTTTTGAGAATGAATCTCTGGGAGTGAGGTTTGGAGCAGAAAAAATCAATGCAGTGGTGTGGTGGTGAGAACCAGTTTGGAAGGTCCAGGAAGTACAGGCGCCTAACCTTTTATCTGGGATCATCAGATCCAGACACCTGCCGTTGTTCAGAATCTTCCTGATTTTGGAATCATTTTGATTTTGGTCCCTTTAAGCAAATGCCTCACTCTTAGCTCCCACTATCCTTCCTTTCAACCCCCCCCAAACCGCGGGCCAGTGCCAGACTAGTCCAGGCTGAGCATGGTTTGGGGTGGCTGGGTGCTGACTGGCTTAGCGGTTGTTCAGTCCACTGTACAGGAGGCTCTTGACCAGCACAGTGGTCAGGTAGACGTCAGAAATGACAGTGGCCCAGGAGCTCATCCAAAATTGTGGCATCAGCTGCTCAGAGCTGATGGCTAAGCGGGGTAGAAGGCCAGACATGAGGTGCAGAGCTGCAAGAGGAGTGGGCCGTCAGGGCGGTGGAGCTGAATGCCGGTGGCTTTCAGGCACTCCACCAGCTTGTCTGGCCAGCCCTCAGGCACACCCCGGCAGCGCAACACCCTCCCTCTCCATCCAACTACCAACGCAGCAGCAGTGGTGCACCACTGCTGAGCCTGGAGTTTACGGAGCACCGCACCAGATCGTGGTGATGGCTCAATACAGGAGCAATGGCAGTCTTCCAAACTCATAATCACCCACACAACTGGAACTGCTCTGCCAGACTGGTTCCAGCTGCATGAGGGATTATGGGTAAGGAAGACAGCCATTGCTCCTGCATCGAGCCAGCCACCGCCTGCTTGTCTCCCCTAAAAGTCAGCTTTCCACCAAAGGTAGGAGAGGGTACCTATGGGAGCAGGGATGGGGCTGACGGAGACTGGGGTGGGGGGGGATGTCTCCTTCTGAAAATGGAGAATTTATTGCAGAAAATTAACATTACGCAAGTGTAATGTCATCTACCCAAAAAAAGTGCCAATGTTTGGAGGTTGCCTGTATTCGGAATCCCGGATAAAAGGTTAGACACCTGTAACAAGTCTGGCCACTGTTTATTATCAATCAATGGTCTTTATTTAATTGCAGGAGAATTTGAAACCGGGAACACACTCAGATAAAGCACCTAAACACAGTTTATATGTATCGGCCTTAACTTTATCCGATAATCACGATTCTCAATGGATTGCTACTAATGTGGGTGTGAGGATTAGACTAACAATATCTACCATCTCTTGCTCACTAGTAAGCACAACACCCCGATTATCTACAAGGAATAACTAACTGTAAACAACGAGTAAGACATGACAGTTCCTTGGGTATGTGCCACAATAGCCCCTCACCCTTTACTAACACAGACCTTGCAATGGCTTCTCCAGTATTGTCCATGGCTCATCCTGAAGTGGAGCTTGGGTTTGATCCTGGACAAAAAGAGGGTGGGGGTGGGGGGGGGGGGGGGTATTTGTGCCCACATGATCTCAGGTTTCAAGGAGAACCAATTATGTGACCTCACCTATGGGTAGATCTGACATTGATTGGCAGGTGATTTCAGATCAGGTTCCCACCAAAGAAATCAGATGACCCTCCTGATATTGTACCTCATTTGATCTCTGGTATGGCTGAAGTAGACACTAGTAGCCCAAGTCATTCCTTTCTCTCTCAGTCCCCATCAAGATGGAGGAAAGGCTTTCTTCAGGTAATTTTTCTATTTGCAAAGTATGGTACTGAAGAAAAAATAAATTTGTAAAGGTTTCTCCCACAGTGTCACTTTAACCCACCTTTCCTGAGCTCCTCAGGCTTCTGGTCCACTGGATTACTTTTTGTGTACATGTTTTTCTTTCATACAAGGATCAAATATTACGCTCACTCAATAGAAGGAGTAGAGATGGGTGACTGAGTTTTTCCACAAAATATAGAATTAAACCAGAATTGTCCACATAGAATTTCATAATCAAATTAAAGAGATTTCACAAAGATAAAAAATGTGCCACTGAGTTTTTGGAATCCCCATTTAAAATGAACAAAGTTACTAACTTTAATAGATTTTAACCTCTGGGTATATGGTGATCAATGGAATTGAGCCTGGGAAATTATTAATTGGTTAACACTCACATATAATAGCCAACCAGCCTAAATGAGGGAAAAAAATATTGAACCAGTTGAAGTAAAAAATAGTAGGGAGGTCATGAAGCATATAAGGATAACCGAGGAGGTAGTGATGGCTGTGTTGAAAAAGATAAACGTGGATAAATCTCCAGGACTGGACAAAATATTCCCAAAGACACTCAGGGAGGCTTGTGGACAGATAGTGGGGTCATTAACTGAGATATTTAGGATGTCACTAGCCACGGGGGTAGTGCCAAAGGATTAGAGGGTGGCGCATGTGGTTCCACTGTTTAAGAAGGGGTCCAAATGTAAACTTTGGAATTATAGGCCCGTGAGTCTGACGTCTGTGGTGGGCAAGTTGATGGAAAGTGTTCTGAGGGATGGTATTTACAAATATTTGGAGGTACAGGGATTGATAGGGAGTAATCAGTATGGTTTTGTCAGGGGTAGATCATGCTTGACAAACCTGATTGAGTTTTTCGAGGGGGTTACAAAAAAGGTTGATGAAGGGAAAGCTGTGTATGTTGTCTATTTAGACTTTAGTAAAGCTCTTGACAAAGTTCCCCACAGGAGGTTAGGAAAAAAAGGTGGAGGCATTAGGTATAAATAAGGAGGTAGTGCAATGGATTCAGCAATGGTTGGATGGGAGGTGTCAGAGAGTAGTAGTGGAAAATTGTTTGTCCAATTGGAGGCCGGTGACTAGTGGAGTTCCTCAGGGATCGGTCCTGGGTCCACTATTGTTTGTTATATATATTAACAATCTGGAAGTAGGGGTGGAGAATTAGATAAGCAAGTTTGCGGATGATACAAAGATTGGTGGTGTTGTGGACAGTGAGGAAGATTACCATAGATTAAAAGGTGATTTAGGAAGGCTGGAGGTGTGGGCTGAGAAATGGCTGATGGAATTTAATACAGAAAAGTGTGAGGTGTTACATTTTGGAAAGGCAAATCTAAATCAGTCATATGCATTAAATGGTAGGCTCTTGAGATGTGCAGACCAACAAAGGAATTTAGAAGTTATGGTAAATAGTACCCTCAAGGCTGATACTCAGGTAGATGGTGTGGTGAAGAAGGCATTTGGAATGTTGGCCTTCATAAATCAGAGTATTGAATTCAAGAGTAGGGAGGTTATGATGAAATTGTACAAGGCATTGGTGAGCCAAATTTGGAGTACTGTGTACAGTTTTGGTCACCAAATTATAGGAAAGATATAAACAAAATAGAGAGAGTGCAGAGAAGGTTTACGAGAATGTTGACAGGATTTCAAGGTTTGAGTTACAGGGAAAGGTTGTGCAGACTAGGGCTTTTTTCTCTGGAGCGTAGAAGATTGAGGGGGGACTTGATAGAGGTGTTTAAGATTTTAAAAGGGACAGTCAGCCTATCCCTAATGTGGATAGGCTTTTTCAATTAAGAGTGGGGGAGATTCAAACTAGAGGGCATGGTTTAAGATTGAAGGGGGAAAATTATAAGGGGAACATGAGGGGAAATTTTTTTACGCAAAGGGTGGTGGGGATGTGGAATGAGCTTCCGGAAGACGTGGTTGAGGCGGGATCATTGGTTACATTTAAGGAAAGACTGGATAGTTACATGGATAGGAGAGGACTGGAGGGGTATGGACCGGGTGCTGGTCAGTGGGACTAGGAGGGTGGGGATTTGTTACGGCATGGACTAGTAGGGCCGAACTGGCCTGTTCTGTGCTGTAAGTGGTTATATGGTTATAATGTTGAATGTGGAAATAAGATGAATATGCCATTACCAATTGTTAATCTGGGGTGTTGCATTAGGCAAGAAATATAATGGAACTGGTATTAAAGCTCGACCTGTCAAAATGTAATTTCAATACGTGTTTCTCTGCCAATGCATCTTAAAATGTAAGGGATTCAATGAAATAAAATGGACTGAAAAATTGAACCACCCAGCTTCCCAATGCATATACAGCATGTTTTCAGTGAGGACAGTTGATATCAACCCTTGTGCAATTCTAAGCTGAAGTCAGCACTACCAAACTGGTCCATGACAATTCAATTAATACCAGTTAATCATGCATAGGCTATCTGCCATTTAGCTGCAGGAAGGTCCCTTTCCTCACCTACCGCCCACCCCCCCCCCACCCCCAACCAAATCACCTCAGATTTTTTTTTTAATCTCTGAAGGGACTCTCTTTTGCTTTTTCACATCTTGACAATGGAACTGGACTGGTGAAGCCTCTTTGAAGAAACCATTCCACTGAAGATGCCATAACCTTGTCCCTCCACCCCATCCTGACCCACCGAATGAACGATGCCTCATATTACCAGGCAGCTGTTCATGAACTTTTACTATGATCATTACCAGGAGGGTGGTAGAGAAGCTGTTCTCACTGGGACTCAACACCCCTCTTTGGAACTTGATTCTGAACTTACTAACAGTCTATCTGGATCAGTTGCAGGTTATCAAGCCCCGTCATGCTGAGCACAGACTCAACACAAGGCTGTGTGCTCAGCCCACTCCTGTTCATGCTCTTGACCTATGACTGCATCAACAGATCCAGCTCCAACAGAGTCATCAAGTTTGCAGCTGACCCAACAATAGTTGGCCTCATCAGCAGCAATGAGGAGTTGCAGAAGAGGTACAAAATCTAGCGATGTAGTGACAAAGGTGATGATCATGGAGGACCAGGAACGACTACCCTCCAGAACGCATCAACAGCTCGGTAGTAGAGAGCATCATCTTCCTTGGAGTGCACTTAACGAATGACCCATCATTGGCACACATCTCACTTGTTAGGAAGACACAACGGCAATTGCACTTCCTGAGAAGACTAAAGCAGGAAAGGCTAATGGCCACCAGTGTGTTAACCTTCTGCAGGAGCTCTTTTTTGAGAATATCACACTGTGTGGTATGGATGCTGTAGACAAGTAGATCAGAGGTCAATCACAGGACCATAAGAGTAGCAGAGAGGATCACCGGTGTCTCCCTCCCATTGATGTGATCTACTGGGATCATTATCTAAAGAGGGAATCCAAGATCATTGCTGACCACTTCCACCCTGCACACAGCATATTTCAATTACTGCTGTTGGAAGTATGAGAGTCAGCACCACCAGGCTGAGAAACAGCTTCCTGCGGGCAATGAGAATGCTGAACGACCAAAGGAACTGCTCACAATAAACATCTGAGAATCTAATAATGACATTTTAAAAAATTATTTGTATATGTATATAATAAATATACCTGTAGGACACTACAGGTTAGGGAACCAGTAAAGGCCCAAACGCATCACACCAGGTACAGAAATCGGATGTTGGGAGGCGGGTATTGGGACCAGGATTCGTTATGGTGCCGATGGCGAGCAGGGCACCCAAAGGGCCTTGGGTATTAACAGCTTTCATTTGGAGCCAGAGTGAAGGAGGGTGACTTGGATGTCGAGATCCCGGTTTTATCAATGGACCAGACAGGGGGCCGAGTGGCTACACAGGTTGTGGGAGCACATCATTCCATATACCCATTACGCTGTGTTTTTATAATTCTCTTAGCTCCCTTTTAAAATGTTTCCCTCTTCACTTTTCCCTTTGTGATTTTGTACTCCACACCCCCCCATCCTCAAAGGTGTAGGGAAAAACATACAATCTTATCAGAATCAGGATTTATGGTCATGGAGTCATGACATTCGGTGTTTTGTGGAAGCATCATAGTGGAAACATATTACCATCTTATAGCATTACTATATATAAAAAAATAAGTGGTAGTGCACAAAACGTAAGGCAGTGTCTTTGGTTCATTGATTATTCAGGAATCTGATGGCAGCGGGGAAGAAGCTGTCCTTGTGCCATTGAGAGCTCGTCTTTAGGCTCCTGTACCTTATCCCCAATGAGTGAAGAGGGCTCGGCCTAGGTGGTGGAGTCTTTGATAGAGGCTCTTGTTTTAAGACGCCGCCTCACGTAGATGTCCTCGATGGAGTGATGTCTGGTGCCTGTGATGTTGCAGACGGCGTTAACAACTCTTTGGAGTCATCTTGACCTGAGAATTGGTGCTTCCATACCAGGCAGTCATGCAACCAGCCAGAATAGCTCTCCACAGTACACCTGTAGAAGTTTCCAAGAGTCTTTGGTGACATACCAAATCTCCTCAGACACCTCACAAAGTATAGCTGCTGATGACCCTTCTTTGTGATTGCATCAACGTGGAGGCTCCAGGACAGATCCTCAGAGATGTTGACACCCACAAATTTGAAGTTCTTAACCCTCTCCACTACTGACCCCTCAGTGAGGTCTGGGTCGTGTTCCCCTGACTTCCTCCTGAAGTCCACAATCCTCTCATTAGTTTTTCTGATGTTGAGCGCAAGGTTGTTGTCGTTACACCATTCAACGAGTTGATCTATCTTCCACCCCCCCCCCCCCATACGCTTCCTCATTGCAGTTTGTGATTCTGCTGACAACTGTGGTGTCATTGACAAACTTATAGATGATTTTGGAATTGTTCCTGGTCATACAGTCATGGTGTCTAACTCGTAGAGCAGTGGTCTAAGCACCATCCTTGGGGTTCGCCTGTGTTGATGATCAGTGACGAGGAGACGTTGTTTCCAATTCGTACTGACTGTGCTCTTCCAATGAGAAAATCAAGGAGCCAGTTGCAAAGATTGGGGTTTGGTTGGGGGGGGTGGTGGTACAAAGGCCTCGAGTTCATAGCTTCTTGACCAGCACTGAGGCAATAATGGTATTGAAAGCTGAGCCTTCAATCTCTCCTCTACTCCAGGTGACATTTTTGTGAATTTATTTTGCACACTTTCCTGCGGAATGAACTCTTTCCTGTGGGTTGGTGACCAGACTGCACACACTACCCCACTAAGGCCTTGTACAGTTGTAACATGACTGATGTAGGAGCGGAAATAGGCCATTTGGCCCATCGAGTCCATTCTTCCATTCCATTATGAGCTGATAACTCCAAGAAGTAAAGAAGTACAGTCCAACAGCCATCAAATGTTCCTCATATGCTAATCCCTTCTCTGAACCCTCCAATGGAAGAACATTCTTTCTCAAATAAGGAGTTTGAAGTTTTTACCCGTATTCCAAGTGAGGCCTCACCAGTTCCTTCTCAAGCCTTAACATTACATCCCTGGTCTTGTATCCTATTCCTCTAGTTATGAATGTCAACATTGCATTCCCCTTCTTTGCCACTGACTCAACCTGAAGGTTAACCTTTAGGTTATCCTGCACAAGAACTCCCAATTTCCTTTGCACCTCTGAATTTTCTCCCCATCCAAATATATCTTCCCTTTTATCCCTTCTACCAAGGTGCATGACCGCACACTTTCCAACATTGGAATTCATTTGCCACTTCATCACCCATTCTCCCAATCTATTTCTCTGCAGCCTCTCCATTTCCCCCTCACTACCTGCCCCTCCGCCTATCCTTGTATCATCTGCAAACTTAGCCACAAAGCCATTAATTCTGAAATCCAAATCATTAGCGCCCCCAACTCTGACCCTTGCGGAACACCACTGGTAACTGGTTGCCAGCCAGAATAGGATCCCTTTATTCCCACTCTCCGTTTCCTGCCAATCAGCCAATAACATCCCAATAACATTGTACACAATGCTTGCCAAACACCGCCACCACCCTGTTTGCCTGTATCTTGCAGGGAATCAGGAATTCAATTATTAAAAAAGAATCTTTGAGGAAGACACAAGTTGCAATCATGACCATCTAACAGAAAGACAAAGTGGAACAAGAGTGAACAATTTTTGAAAAACCTTCATAATTTCATGGTTTTTTCCAGAGTAGAATGATTTGGTTCAAATAATTTTGCCTGATGCATTTGAGTTGGTCATTTTATACTCAAATTTCAGATTTATTGTCAGAACACATACATGACATCACATGCAACCCTAAGATTCCTTTTTCCTGTGTGCATGGCAGAATCACCAATCATTGGTAGTGCAAAAATAAACTGTACACAGCGAAAACATGTAAACAAGTAAAAGAACTGTAAACAGATAATGAATATAAACCAACTTTGCAATAGTATGAGTCTTTAAATGAATTCTGATTGAGTTTGTGGATGAGGAGCCTGATGGTGGAGGGGGAGCAGCTGTCCCTGAACTTGGTGGTGTGAGCCTTATGGCACCTGGACCTCTTTCCTGATGTCAGCAGTGAGAACAGAGCATATGCTGGGTGATGTAGATCCTTGTTGATTGCTGCTGCCCTCTGACAGAGCATTCACTGTAGATGTACTCAATAGTGGGGAGGTTTTCCTGTGATGCTCTGGGCTGTGTCCACTATCTTTTGGAGAGCTATATGCTCAGGTGTATTGGTGTTTACATATCAGACCGTGATGCAATTTTCTAGGGTTTCTGGTGTAATTCCAAACCTCTGCAAACTCCTGAGGAAGTAGAGGTGCTGACATGCTTTCTTCACGATGCCATTGGTTAGGATGTCTTAGGAAAAATCCTCTAAGATGGTGACTCCCAAGAACCTAAATTTGCTCACCCTCTCCACCTCTGATCCCCTAATGTCACTGGATTATACACCTCTGGCTTTCTTTTTCTGGTCAACTATCAGCTCCTTAGTTTTTGTGAATTTTAAATCTCCCTCCTGTATGCTGTGACTCATCCCCATATTCCAGATATTATGCCTTTCATCTCTGAAACATCCAAAGCACTTCAGAGTTAATGAACTAGTATTTTTAAGTGCTTCCTTTTGTAGGAAATATGCTAATGTAAGTTGCTCCTGTAATGGCTCACTGATGTGAACCTGGGGAGAGCAGGGAGCAGAGACATAGCACTCCCCTCGGGGTCCTACTGCCAACGGTCCTATTCAGGCTTTAAACGGCCTGTTAAATGAGCTGACTTTTTAAATCCTGTGACCGTGGGGTCTGGGCCTAAGGCGGCAGTGCCTGTGTACAGCAGTGGTCTAGAGGGGTTGCAGACTCTGGGGGAACAGCGGACTGGTGCAGGGCAACAGTGACAGAGAGAAGACCCCCATTAAGATGAAGAAGCAGAGGAGATGACCCTAAGGGAGGTGTTCACACTGGTGGACCAGCCAGGCGCTCTGCAGTTGAAGGACACAGGCACGCGGCGAGCTGTTTGTGACGTGGATGAGGAACTCTCACAGGCCGCGGGCTGCTGATGAGTTGAGTTGAAAGGACCATAGCAAGGTGCAGGGTACTGGAGATTGGCTCATGAGAATCAAGTATTGGAACCGGGATTGGAGAGGATGGTGAGGCAAGGAGTGCTCCCAAAGGGCCCTAGGTGCTGAAGGCCTCCTTGTCGTAAGAGATTTGGATCTGAGCTTGGGTTACTAATGGTTCGAACTGAACTAGAGTTTTGTGCAGCTACGGAGGCTGTGGGAGCGCTGGAGATGAATCCATGGGCACTTGATGACTCTCGGGGGAATCCCTTTTGCTTCTCTTTCTTTGACTGTAAAGGGCACCAGGCATTGCTAATGGTGAATCTTTGGGCAGACTGAAGGCAGTTCTGTGTAATATTACATTTCTCATTGATTACATGACAAGAAATATTATCTGACCTGATCTTTGTGCTGCAGGAAGATCCCACTTAGCTGTGAAATGTTGACCAGGTAATCAGTCTGTTGTTGGTTGAGAGATAATGAATCCCAAAACCACCAGGAAAACTTCTGTTTCTTCAAATGGTCTCTCACAGCCTCGATTCTTAGCAACTTGTCACACATTTTAGCATTTAGAATTTGTGCTCAGTGATTTTAATAAGAGGTCGTGCACTGCCACATGTGCACTTTACAGGCTCTTGTTAACTGGAGAAAAACTATCTTTTCCCAGTTTGGTTTAAGTGTGGGGAAAGGAGACATTTCAGGAATCGTACAAATCAGAATAGGTATTTGAACATTTGTATGGGTTTTTTTCTTCTCGTCTCGAACCAAATCCAGCACTTAAAAGAATAAAACGCACACAGACTGCATGACTAGGTTTATGTACCTTTGAGTATGGAAGAATAATTGGAAGACTTGATAGAATAAATTGAGAGAAATTGTTCTTTGATAGAGGACTCCAAAGTACAGGTGCATTGCCTTGAAATTGATGCCTGGCTATTCCGGTGTGATGTCAAGAAGCCATTCTTTGGTCGGAGATCAGTGGGAATCTGAAATGCTTTCCATCCAAGATGTGGCTGGAGTTGATGAAATATTCACAGACTCAGTAATCACACATGGATGCTGCAGTTTGAAAGGGCCTACTGTTATAGCACCAGCAACTTGGGTTTGAATCCAGGGCCCAGGGCTGTCTGTCAGGAGTTTGTACCTTATCTTTTGACCATGTGGTGATTTTTTTTCTGGGTGCTCTGGTTTCCTCTCATCTTCCAAAGAAGTTTGGGGCTAGTAGGTTAATTGGTCACAAGGCTGTATTTGGGCAATGCAGGCTTGTGGGCCACAAAAGCCTGTTACAGTGCTGTATCTCTAAATAAAGTAACATTGCATGGCTTGTGGTGAAACTGCAATGAGAGATCTGGGAATATTCCAAGGATGCAACATCCTTCAAAAGATATATGGCAGAGGGGGCAAAGTGGTGAAAGTTTGGGGATGGTTAGTTTGCAAGTAGTGGGAAGGCAAACTAGCTATAATAACTCGTATTAGTTAACCTGTAGAGGATAAAGAGTTGATTTTGTAGAAGGCGAATTGGTCAGGTAGATAAGTGTATTTTCTGCTTCTGGGAGCATCACACCATTGAATGTGGTGGTTGGAGGAAGGGAACCATATCCTTATTCTGCAAACAAGAAGAAATTAGGAAATTGTTTAGGTCTACCCTGGCCACTAAAGCTCGGAAGAGTGCAAACTGGTTGATTGCTGCCCCATCAGCCAAATTTGTCTTTAAAGTGTCAATGTCATCAACATTCCTGTCAAATGCCATTTCTCTGCAAACTCTCCAGTAATTGAATTGCATTCTGCTTGAACTATTCAACTTCAGACATCATTAGTACTTTGGTATAAATGTGAATGCAAAATCCAAGTTTGCATTGTAAACATGACCATCCCTGACTCTAAGACGATAATAATCCAAATGACGAATCAAAAATTCCAAGTTAACTCACAAATGAAAGAACGCTGTCCACTAAATTGAACCAAATCTGACACAAAGGCAAGCCACCAGAGAGGTTGGAGTATAATTAGAGTAAGGAGTTGCAAGAGTATCCGCTTCATAAGGAGAGCGCCTAATAATCTCTACCTTAAAACCACTTAAAATAGTTGAATATGAGAATTCAGTGATAATTCTGCAGCAAGTGGCTCAACTCTTGATTCCATTGAACCCTCCACTATCAACACAGCATATTTGATAAGGATGATTTCATTGACCAGAAAATCCAACAGAAAGGCCTTGTTTTGCCTTCTATGCAAGCAAGTCAACCTCTACAGATTGTTGCTATAAAGCAAAAGTACAGGCTATAGTATTAAAGAGTGCAAGACGTCATCTCTCATGAATGTGATTGGTTGATTCACTTCCCATGTGTCTGCTTTTAAGGGAATGCTCCAGCTGTGTGCATGAGTACTGCTTCAACCATACTCTGGTAACTTGGTATCATTCAACATAAACATACTTGCACAGCAGTCCATTCCTATCAAAATCATTCACTTCCACAGTACAGTCATCCCATTATTCAACAGGCATTGGAAATTTGGAATTATGAAAGAACAAGAATCCTAAACTTTCCTGAACCCCCACATTATACACAGGGGGACATGATTGGTTTTCTTCTATTTTTCATGACCCTCTGGTATAGATAGCTCCTTCATTATCTCCCCAATTCCACCTCATTGTGGTGAAAACGAGAAAGAATTACATATTTTTCACTTGCTGCCAGATGCAAAGTAATAAAAGCATCACCCATCAATCAAGTGATGGTTCACTGAACTCCAGCCATTGCAATGTTATTTATTCTTGCTGATGATGAATAAGAAAGTTAACTATATTGGAGACTAAATTCTAATCAACACTGAGCTGTCATAAGTTGGCATTTGATTTCATTCTAATGATATTGGACAAATGTAAGCAGTTCAGTTGTGATCACATTTACACCTTGGCAACTTTGCCCTGAAAAAAAAATGTGTAATCTGATGATGGAAATGAAAATGGGTCTCAAACACACATAGGAGGAGAAGGATAGGAGTGCTGAACAAGCAAGTTTATGCTAAATGATAATGAGTTTGGGATGCTTGCATTCCTTGTTCAGGATGTTGGGAACCATGTTGAAGCGAGGCCACTCTTGGACGATTGCAGTTTTGGTAGTCTAGCTGTAGTAAAGATATTTTAAAGTTGGAATGAGTACAGAAGGGATTTACCAAATTACTGTCAGGATTAGATAAGTTGTCAAGAGAGACTGAAAACATGAGGGCTGCTTTCCCTTAACATAGGAAGTTCAGAGTGTCCTTATTGAGGTCTATAAAATCATGAGGAGTATGAATAGTGAGTCTTTCCTATAGTAGGTGTATCTGCTGAGAGGACAGTTCTTCACTCGGAGGGAGATGGGCACATAGAACAAGTTGCCGGACAAGGTGGTAGAGGCAAGTAATTTAGTTTCCATTAAGAAACAAATTTAATTAAATGATGGGTAGAAATTGGAGGGCTTTGGGCTTAATGCAGGCAAGTGAGGCTAAAGCAGGTGAAGCACATTGTTCGGTATGGAGAGGCCTGTTTCCATGCTGCAAGATTTAAATTACCAGAATAGAGTTGAAACTATACTCATCCATCAAAATTTAACACCCAAGAAGAGAAGAAAATTAATCAACCTTGTGATGTGAGTATAAGATGATGCCTTGCACTGTTTAACTCTACTATCCCCTGCACATTTATTTTTATTCTTGCACACCCTGCTGTAACATATATAGGTTGACTTGCCTGGATAGCATGAGAAAGTTTTTCTCCTGTCTCTGCAATTCACTCAACCCTTCATTAGCCAGCTTGCATCTGTGCCACCTTGCACTCAAGTTCATTCCATCAAACTCATGAAATCTTTCTGCAGCAGACTTCTGTGACTAAGCAGAACCTCACAAAGGGAATGAAAAGTATCTTCATTTTGTTCTTCATGGGTCTCTAATAGATTCAGGAAAAAAATGATAATTCAAAGACTTTTTTCACCCAACAATTTGAACCAGGTTAAATAGAATAATGAACTGCTCTTTGAATCCCAAAGCTTGTAAATAAACCTGTCAATTAATTCTGTTATTTTTATCTCAATTCTGGACAATTATTAAGTGCAAAGGAGCTTCTTCCTCTGTTAGCCTTTCATTTTTTCTTCAGTCTTCCTTCAGCCAAATTAACAGATGTGGAAGCCCAGGGAAGAAGCCTTCGCAACTCCATATTCATCCCACACCTCTCCGTTCTGCTCCACTTCCCCCTTGTTTTTCCCACTCAAAAGCATTGAGTAGTAGTCGGGTACAGAAACTGAGGTGGCACGTTCACATCCTGAGATATTTATCAGCAAACCTGAGAGCACCGCTCTACGGAGCACTTTTGTTCAGCCCGCAGAGGTGACCCTTAATTTTCCATCCCACTTTCCTCTTTCAGCTTTCTGTCTGTGACCTCCAATGTTATTTCTGTTTCCTGTCACAGGCTGCTGAATGTTCCAACAAACATGTCCCATGTTCCCACACTGGCATTTAAACTTCTGAATGTGTCCATGACTGGGTGTATTTATTAAAAATCTAGCCATGCAAGGCTATTTGGTAAAGTTTTACTTCATGAGACTGGGGCCGCCGCCTCCCACTCTCTGCCCGGATTGGGGCCTCCGCCTGCCTCACTCGACCAAGGCCGGGGCTGCCGTCTCCCCCTTGCTCCTGCCCGGATCGGGGCCACCGCCGCCTACCCTTCGCCCGGACCGGGGCCGGGGCCGCTGCTGCTCTCCCTGTGCCCGGACTGGGGCCGTCGCCTCCCACTCTCTGCCCGGACCGGGGCCTCCGCCTGCCTCACGACCTGGCCAGGAATCCTGGGCAAGCATGGCGTCGGCAAGTGCAACGACAATGGGCGCCTCCTGTTGGAGCTCTGCGCAGAACAGCGGCTTGTCATTACAAACACCCTTTTTCAGCAGAGGGACAGCCTTAAGACCACCTGGATGCATCCCCGATCCAAACACTGGCACCTCCTGGACTACATCCTGGTGCGAGAAAGTGACAAACGAGATGTGCTCCACACCAGGGTCATGCCTAGCGCGGAATGCCACACTGACCACCGGCTGGTTCGCTGCAAGCTCAACCTTCACTTCAAGCCAAAGCCCAGGAACAGTAAAGCCCCCAGAAAGAGGTTCAGTGTTGGAAACCTGCAGTCAGACGAAGCGAGAGGAAACTTCCAGGCAAACCTCAAAGCAAAGCTCGACGATGCAACCCGCCTCACGGACCCGTCCCCAGAAACCCTCTGGGATCAGTTGAAGACTACCATACTGCAATCCACTGAAGAGGTACTGGGCTTCTCCTCCAGGAAAAACAAGGACTGGTTTGACGAAAACAGCCAGGAAATCCAGGAGCTGCTGGCAAAGAAGCGAGCTGCCCACCAGGCTCACCTTACAAAGCCGTCCTGTCCAGAGAAGAAACAAACCTTCCGTCGCGCATGCAGCCATCTTAAGCGCAAACTCCGGGAGATCCAAAATGAGTGGTGGACTAGCCTCGCCAAACAAACCCAGCTCAGCGCGGACATTGGCGACTTCAGGGGTTTCTACGAGGCTCTAAAGGCTGTGTACGGCCCCTCACCCCAAGTCCAAAGCCCGCTGCGCAGCTCAGATGGTAAAGTCCTCCTCAGCGACAAGATCTCCAGCCTCAACCGATGGTCAGAACACTTCCAATCTCTTTTCAGTGCCAACCGCTCAGTCCAAGATTCCGCCCTGCTCCAGCTCCCTCAACAGCCCCTAAGGCTAGAGCTGGATGAGGTCCTCACCCTGGATGAGACATAAGGCAATCGAACAACTGAAAAGTGGCAAAGCAGCAGGTATGGATGCAATCCCCCCAGAGGTCTGGAAGGCTGGCGGCAAAACTCTGCATGCCAAACTGCATGAGTTTTTCAAGCTTTGTTGGGACCAAGGAAAACTGCCTCAGGATCTTCGTGATGCCACCATCATCACCCTGTACAAAAACAAAGGCGAGAAATCAGACTGCTCAAACTACAGGGGAATCACGCTGCTCTCCATTGCAGGCAAAATCTTCGCTGGGATTCTCCTAAATAGAATAATACCTCGTGTCGCCGAGAATATTCTCCCAGAATCACAGTGCGGCTTTCGCGCAAACAGAAGAACTACTGACATGGTCTTTGCCCTCAGACAGCTCCAAGAAAAGTGCAGAGAACAAAACAAAGGACTCTACATCACCTTTGTTGACCTCACCAAAGCCTTCGACACCGTGAGCAGGAAAGGGCTTTGGCAAATACTAGAGCGCATCGGATGTCCCCCAAAGTTCCTCAACATGATTATCCAACTGCACGAAAAGCAACAAGGTTGGGTCAGATACAGCAATGAGCTCTCTGAACCCTTCTCCATTAACAATGGCGTGAAGCAAGGCTGTGTTCTCGCACCAACCCTCTTTTCAATCTTCTTCAGCATGATGCTGAACCAAGCCATGAAAGACCCCAACAATGAAGATGCTGTTTACATCCGGTACCGCACGGATGGCAGTCTCTTCAATCTGAGGCGCCTGCAAGCTCACACCAAGACACAAGAGAAACTTGTCCATGAACTACTCTTTGCAGACGATGCCGCTTTAGTTGCCCATTCAGAGCCAGCTCTTCAGCGCTTGACGTCCTGCTTTGCGAAAACTGCCAAAATGTTTGGCCTGGAAGTCAGCCTGAAGAAAACTGAGGTCCTCCATCAGCCAGCTCCCCACCATGACTACCAGCCCCCCCACATCTCCATCGGACACACAAAACTCAAAACGGTCAACCAGTTTACCTATCTCGGCTGCACCATTTCATCAGATGCAAGGATCAACAATGAGATAGACAACAGACTCGCCAAGGCAAATAGCGCCTTTGGAAGACTACACAAAAGAGTCTAGAAAAACAACCAACTGAAAAACGTCACAAAGATAAGCGTATACAGAGCCGTTGTCATACCCACACTCCTGTTCGGCTCCGAATCATGGTCCTCTACCGGCATCACCTACGGCTCCTAGAACGCTTCCACCAGCATTGTCTCCGCTCCATCCTCAACATCCATTGGAGCGCTTTCATCCCTAACGTCGAAGTACTCGAGATGGCAGAGGTCGACAGCATCGAGTCCACGCTGCTGAAGATCCAGCTGCGCTGGGTGGGTCACGTCTCCAGAATGGAGGACCATCGCCTTCCCAAGATCGTGTTATATGGCGAGCTCTCCACTGGCCACCGTGACAGAGGTGCACCAAAGAAAAGGTACAAGGACTGCCTAAAGAAATCTCTTGGTGCCTGCCACATTGACCACCGCCAGTGGGCTGATATCGCCTCAAACCGTGCATCTTGGCGCCTCACAGTTTGGCGGGCAGCAACCTCCTTTGAAGAAGACCGCAGAGCCCACCTCACTGACAAAAGGCAAAGGAGGAAAAACCCAACACCCAACCCCAACCAACCAATTTTCCCCTGCAGCCGCTGCAACCGTGTCTGCCTGTCCCGCATCGGACTTGTCAGCCACAAACGAGCCTGCAGCTGACGTGGACTTTTACCCCCTCCATAAATCTTCGTCCGCGAAGCCAAGCCAAAGAAGAAGAAGACTTCATGAGAGGAAACAAAATGCTTTCCTTTCCCTCTTGTTTTTCTTTAGAGCATTGGTTGAAGCTATTTTGGCTTCCAGCACTGTCCTCTCAAGTGACTTTGATGATTAGACATTCCTTTGTATGCAATCTTAATTGGGTTTGCCTTGCACTTCAATGCTAGTCGTGGATCAAAATTCATCCTGTTGTTTTGACCAGAAGGATCAGAAGTATAAAATGTACCTTAAGACTGGTAGAGCTAAAGATGTTTATTCTTAGAGAGTAAATCCAAAAAAAATCAAAACAAAGGACTCTCTGCATTCATAACCATGGCAACAATCATCAGAATGCCAGCAACTTCTATCCATAAAAGGCCACTTGAAGGCAAGGTGGGCCTCTTGTTTGTGATGTTTTTCAATTTAATTCACTACTTAGCTCAGATGAGTTTTTTAACAATTCATTGATAAACAAAGACTTGTAGTGATCCATTAAGACATAACATTTCAATAATAATAACTGTTGTAACGAGGTCCGAAGTAACGGTTAACAAAAAATATTTGCGTCCTCCTAGTCTTTAACCCATCACCCCAGTCTGCAGGTTAATGATCTCATAACCAAACTTCCGCGCATGCGCCAACCTTCCCAGTATGGGAAACCCACCTTGCATGTGTCAAACGTCCGACGAGAATAGCACACACACGGAGGCAATATGGCGCTGGAAAGGGGCGGCTGTGATGGGAACAGGCACCACAATGACGGCAGCAATCGGACACAGCAGACCCTGACCCGGGGATGCTCCTGATGCCTGCAACCTACCTATCAAAGGCCAGCAACGCACTTATGGGCCCCCACAATACTTCCACTGAGAATTTGATATTTAAGCCCTAATTCTCTATTTGGGCATGTTCAGCTCACAGAAAATATCAGTTGAGAAATGGAATGGCAGCAGCAGCAAATTATTATTTATTTACATGTTTTGGGAAATGGGTGAAGGCAACAATTCCTGCAGCAATGTATGTGTGTCTGCCACTTGTGGTCTGATGTGTTAGAAACTTAGTCATAGGTCCATCGTTGTACCAACAAATCACTGCTTGCTGTTAGTGCACTTAGGATGGGAGCCAACTTGCCTTTGAGTCAGAAAGCAGTGAGTTCAAACCTCCCTCCAGAGGCTAGAATGAAAAAGTACATTGACTACCAAAGCAGTCATGAAGGAACACAGGATCATTAATTTTCAGTCCTTCAGATGTATACAAGCAATTCCATGATTTGGGAAAAATAATAAAGTATTTCCTGATGTCTCATCAATATTTCTCCTCAAACAAAATCATTAAAACTAATCATTTGGTGATTTATTTCATAGCAATTTTGTCAGATACAACTGTGTGCAATATATCCTGAAGTCATAAGAGTCCTTAAGTTGAAATAGCTGTGATGAGATACAAGTTCACCCTTTATCTTGATGAGCTGTGAATGTTCAGAGATTACAATCAAGTTCAAATCTATTGTCACATGTACCAAAATGCAGTGATAAATTTAAGCAAGAAAATCTGCAGATAGAGGTTGTTTTGCAAGCAGACCAGTTGTATAAGTCGTACAGAGAACAAGTAAGACATGGTACCAGAGTTACCGAGAGAGAATGCCTGGTCCAGAGCAAAGTGGCACAATTTTAGCATTTTGGCTTCCAGGAGTCTGACAGCAGGAAGGCGTGAAGAGAGTATGGTTGGGATGGGTTGAGTTTTTTTAATATGTTGGCTGCTTTTCCAAGGCAGTGTGGATGGGGTCTTTGGAGGGGAGGTGGGCATGTGTGATGGCCTGAGCAGTGATCAACCCTCAGGTTTATTGCGGTCATGAAGAAGCAGTTCCTGTACCACAGAGTGATGTGCCCCTGATAGGATGTTTCAATCATGCACCTGTTAAAGTTGTTAAGGGATACAGGTGACATGCCATATTTCCTCATACTTCTGAGGAAGAGGTGGCGCTGATGCTCGTTCTTGACCATTGCTTTGGAGTGGGCAAATCTTGCAAGATATTTTGTTATCATGGAGGCTTGAGCAGTGGGCAGCTGAGTTCCAGAATGTCTCCTGTTACTCAATGCCACTGCATGAATTTGTAAACCCTTGTGTTTTGATGATTTTGGAGAGATTTGATTGAAATGCTTTGACAGTTTTTAGTATGGCGATGAGAAAAAAAATAGGTTGGTGGTTAGAAAGAGAAAAAAAAAATACTATTTTTGTCTCGATTGAACAATCAAAAATCAAGATGAGAGCTGAACCATGTTGAAAAGAAACCAGGAAGCAAGTCATCACACTGAAGTTGGTGGTGGTGGGGGGTGGGGTGGTGGGGGGGAGGGAAACATCTCTCTTCCTCTGAAGGGCATGAATGCTAAGAATAATGGAACTTTCAATTAGAGATGAGTAGGTTTTTGTGAATAAGGAATCAAAAGGCATCGAGCAAAGGCAAAAAGTGGGTTTTAAGTGCACATCAATTGTATTTGAGAAATAAATTACAATATGAAGAACAAGGTTAGTAAATATGTAAAGAATCAAAACAGAAAACAATGAATGTGAATGAGTTGGAGCACAGTGATTCAGAGAGCACATATATCATGGACTGTGTGAGGCACTGTGGTGACAGTAAAGCAGACACAAGATTTGAAAAGACTGAACAACAGGCTTTATTCTACTTAAAAGTCTCTGTTGCAGTCAGCTGCGACTCTGAGTGACTGACATCGAGGGGCCGGATGTGGCTTATATCCTGGTAGATAATTGGCAGCCAACCAGCTGGCCAGGTGTTGTCTGTCCTCCAGTAATCTTCTGCAGGTACACAGGTCACCCCCTGCAGTAGACTAGTGGTGTATCACCACATTCACTCCCTTCTTTAAAATTGTCTCTGCATGGACAATGTTCCACAAGCCCAAACATATGTACATTATTTACAAATTTAGATGGTCCGTCGGAGTCTCTGTGACCGTCACAGGGTTGGCTCCTGGTCAAAGGTCAGCGAGGGTAAGCTGGGGCTAGTCAGGGGGTCGGGAGCCGGAGCGACTGGTGTGGTGCAGTGCATTGGGGTGCCTGGGGCAGCCGGAGTTGGAGTTTGTGTGAGGCGTTGGATGGGTGGGGGTGAGGGTTCGTCTCACATGGTTTGAGTGTGTCCGGGGTGGGAAAGGCACGATAGGCCAATGTGGTCCTGGGTGCCCCACAGCTGTCCGGGGCAGGGGAGTTGCTTCATGCCGGCATGGTCCTGGGGTGATGGAGGCTGCAGTGCTGCGGTGGGTGCTCCCGCTGGTTCCAGGTATCTGGTTGAGATGGTGTCCTCCCTGCCGCTGGGGTACCTAATGTAGGCGTAATTGTGGTTGGCGTGTAGGAGGAACACCTGCTCGATCAGGGGTTCAGCCTTGTGGGGCCCACATGTGTCTACGCAGGAGCATAGGTTGCAGGGATGTGAGCCATGCTGCGAGTGAGATTCCAGTCACCGATTTCCTGGTGATCGAAAACAGGCGTTCGTGAGGGGACTCATTGGTAGCTGTGCACAGGAGCGACCTGATGGCATGGAGTGCCTCGGGGAGGGCATTCTGCCAGTATTCTACGGACCATCGCTTGGACTTGAGGGCCAGAAGAACTGCTTTCCAGATTACCCCATTTTCGTGCTCTACCTGCCCATTACCACTCGGGCTGTAACTAGTCGTGTGACTAGTTGCGATGCCTCTTATAGTCAGGTACTGGCGCAGCTCCTCGCTCATGAAGCTGGACACCTGGTCACTGTGGATGAATGTGAAGTAGCCAAACATGGTGAAGATCTGCATCAGCACCCTGATGACAGTGGCTTTTGAGGTGTCTGGGCATGGGATGGCGAAGGGAAAATGGGAGTACTCATCTATGACTTTGAGGAAATAGACGTTCTGATTCGTGGAAGGCAGGGGACCCTTGAAGTATGCTGAGACGTTCGAAGGGCCGGATGGCCTTTATGAAGTGGGCCTGGGGCGGGTAGAAGAAGAGGGGCTTGCATTCCGCGCAAACCTGGCACGCCTCAGTCATGGTCCCGACATCCTGGACACTGTACAGGAGGTGTCGGGACTTGATGAAGTGATAAAGGCAAGTGACGCCCGGGTGGCAGAGGAACTCGTGCAGGATCTGCAGTTGGTCGTCATGGAGCAACGCGCAGGTCCGGGAGAGTGCATTGGTGGAGTCGTTAAACTTCCCCAGTAATTACTGGATGTCATAGCTGTACGTTGCCAGCTCGATTCTCTGGCACAAGATCTTATCGTTCTTGATATTGCCTTTGTGGGTGGTGTTAAACATGAACGCCAGTGCATGCTGGTCGGTGAGAAGGGTGAATCTCCTGCCAGCTAGGTAGTGTCACCAGTGGTGGACCTCTTCCACAATCACCTGGGCCTTCTTTTCAATGGCAGAGTGCCCTAGCTCGGAACCGTGGATGGTCCTGGAGAAGAAGGCAACAGGGTGGCCCCTCCTGGTTAAGGGTAGCGGCAAGGGCCACATCAGAGGCATTGCTCTCCACCTGGAAAGGGGAGTCCTCATCCACAGAATGCATCGTGGCATCTGAGATATCCTCCCTGATGCACGTGAAGGGTGCCTGCGCCTCAGGTGGGAGGGGAAAGGTGGTGGCCTTGGCCAGTGGGCGGACCTTGTCTGAAAAACGGGGAACCCACTGTGAGTAGTGCGAGAAGAGGCCAAGGCACCTACGGAGGGCCTTGAGCGTGTGGGAGAGGGGTAGCTCTATCAATGAGCACATCCGTTCTGGATCGAGGCCGATGACACCATGTGCCACGATGTACCCCAGGATGGCGAGGCGGGTGGTACTGAACATGCACTTTATTGTACGTGAGGTATCTTTCCAGATTGGCATCGTGGTCCTGCTGGTCGTGGCTGCAGATGGTGACATTATCCAGATACGGGAAAGTTGCCTTTAGCTTGTGCCAGTCTACTGTGCAATCCATCTCTCTCTGGAAGACGAAGATCTCGTTAGTGACCCCAAATGGAACTCGGTGGAACTGGTAGAGGCGCCTGTCTGCCTCGAAGGCAGTGAAGGGCTTGTCCTGCGGGTGGATGGGGAGTTGGTGATGGGCCAAATTCAGATCAATAGTGGAGAAGACCCTGTAGGGCCCCCTCCCACTCCCCCCCTCCGAAAGCGAGGATGATGCTCTGTAGATGGCATTGAAAATCTAAGCCCAGAAGGACTGGGGCACAGAGTTTGGGCATGACCAGGAGCCTGAACCTGGTGTATGTTTCCCCGCCCCCTCCACAGTCAGATCGGCGGTGCAGCATCTGAGGGTATTAATGGTTCAGTCCTGGGCGGCGAAGGCGAAACAGAAGGAGGTGGGGTGGATTTTGAGTTTCAGAGAGTGGGCCACATTCAGTGAATGAAGCTCTCGGTGCTGCCACTGTGAGGTATGCACTTTGTTACCTGCCCGTTGATCTCGACGTCCATCATGGAGCACCCAAGGCCGTGAAGGATTTCTGTGGATGGTATGGTGGCCACTAGGACCATCTCTGGGTCCAGGTCACAGTTCTCCGACAGTGGAGGCGAGTTGAGGCCAGTATCGTCCTCTGCAGTCGTGGTGTGCATCAAGAGAGGTGAGTATTGGACAGTGGCATTCTCCGTAGGCATGGAGTGCGGTGGGTGGTGAAAGTGACATCATTCCGTGAAACGGAAGTGATATCATTGTTGTCCATGGATTTGGTGTCTTAGCGGGGTAGTGCTGGTGCGGTTTGGGGCTGGTCTGGATGCATGATGAGCATGTGGCGATCGTTACCAGCAAGGCCAGAAGTAGGGCTGGGGAGGCTGGAAGTAGTTGCAAGGGCAATGGTGTCACCCCGCAATCGCACGTGGCCAGGACCGATGGTTGCAGAAGGCCGCTGAGCTGCTGGCAGGCTTAGAAAGGCATACCTTAGTGGCCTTTCTTGCCACATTTTGAGCAGAATTGGTTCCTGGCCAGGCAGTTTCGTTGCAACCGCCGATCTGACCCACATTGAGACTCACAGTACTTACAAATGCATGGGGCACCCGCTACAGCGATGCTCTCATCCCCTAGCTGGTTTTGGGCCATAGCTGTGATCTGTGCTGTCCCCAAGGAGATCTGGGGGAGTCTGTATTCGAAGGCTTCGGTGTGTAGGACTGCTGCCTCCAGAACTCAGATTACCTTCACAGTTTTGGCCAGGGAGTAAATATTATCCTCCAGTAGCTTCTGCCTGAGAGCTCTCGAGCGCAGACCTTGGACACAGGCGTCCCTGATCAACCTTTCAGCTTCCTTCTCGGTCACCCAGGGTTCGGCCACGCACAGTCAGGTCAACTCACACAGGGTTCTCAGGTAGGTCTCGGCTCTCTCTCCAAGCTGCTGGGCACGAATGCTTAGGAGGTACCTGGCAAAGACCACGTTTGTTGAGGGTTTATACGTGGCCTCCAGGATGTTTATCGCCTCTGGGTACTCGGAGCAGTCTTTGAGAGCCTGGAAGGCTCGGAGACCCAGCTTCAAGCGGAGCAGGATGAGCTTTTTCCGGTCGGAGTCTTGGACGTCGGTGTGTGCCTTGATGATTGCTTCGACCATGTGCCTCCAGATTTCGAAGCGTGCTTGCACTTCTGGGTGATGTGGGTCAACTTCGAGGCACCTGGCACTTATGAGCTTCTCCATAGCAGCTTAAATTTTAAGTAGAATAAATTGTGATGCACTGTGGTGACAGTAAGCAGATAGAAGATTCAGAAGATTGAACAACAGGCTTTATTGTACTTAAAGTCTTCTGCTGCAGTAAGCTGCAACTCCGAGTGGCTGACCTTGAGGGGCCGGATGTGGCTTATAGCCCAGTGGATGATTGGCAACCTACAGGGTGGGGCTTGATCCATTCAGGTCGGCTAGTTGACAGCCGGCCAGGTGTGGTCTGTCCTCCGGTAATCTTCTGCAGGTACACAGGTCACCGCCTGTAGTAGGCTAGTGATGTATCACCACGGACTATCTCCTGGAACTATTTGCTATCAGCCAAACTGAAATTAGAACTGACTCCAGAAAGTGTAAAGGTTGATGACTATGCCTTGTATCCTGTAATTATCATGGTTACTGGCCTGTGCAACTTTATTTGTTGCCAAACATTTGGAAGACATTTATTTGCTTATTCTATTTGCCTGACGTATAGTTATAAGAAGGGTCTTTTGTGACCTTTCAAATGCTCTAAAGTGCTTCATCTGAATGGTTGTCACTCTTTCGGAAGTGTGGCAGCCAGTTTGCAGAAAGCTGATGCTGAAACAAACCAGTTGCATTGCCCTTTACTTCCAATAGATGCTGCATGGCCAGCTAAGTTTCTCCATCACATTTGTGTACAGGTACACGATCCTTTATCCGGACATCTAAAATCTGGCAAGTGGGGACCGGTGGTCGGGGGACTCGGTTGGGGGAGACGTCCGGGCGGCTGAAGGACCGCGGTCTGGGGAGACTGCCAGGCGATTGAGAGACCAGCACTCGGGGGAGGAGCTGGGCGGCCGCGGTTAGGGAAAGACAGCCAAAGGACTGGCGTTAAGGGGAGACGTCCGGACGGCTGAGGGTCCGGCGGTTGGGGGAGGTGGCCGAAGGACCGCGGTTGGGGGAGATGACCGGCCGACTGGAAGGGGGTGGGGGTGGATACGGCAGCACAATTCAGGTGGGCTTTCCGAAATCCGGATAAATCCGATATTCGCAACACACTGTCCCCCAAGGGTTACGGATAAAGGATCGTGTACCTATAGTATATCATTCCCAACATCTGCAGACTTTGTTGTTTAACTCTAAAACTTCATAATCAATAGTTTAAATTCAACTCTACTCTTCTTGCACAAAAGTATGTCACTTTTAACTTCATTTTCTCTTGTTCCAGTGTGGTGACTTGCATCTTTTTAATTATGCATTCAGCAAACATCCCACTGAAGCTCAAAATTTGCATTTTTCTCCCCAATCTAACTTTCTTTCCTGAACCTCAATATGCTTTTATTCAGATTTACATAACATGTACTTCCAGGTTTTGGTTCTTTTGTCTTAGTTTTTTTAAAGACAAGCCAACCTGATTGGTTGAAGAACCTTGAAAACAAAGAATTGCTGGAAGAATTCAATAGGTCAGGCAACAACCATGGGGAGAAATGGTCAGTCAGTGGTTCAGGTTTGGCCTTGATAAAGGGTCTTGACCAAAAATATGAACTGACCATTTTGGCCCATGGATGCTTACCTGCTGAGTTCTTCTATGTTCGCTCAAAATTCCAACATCTGCAGCTTTTGCCTTTCACTATACTGCTCACAGACCCTATGGGAAGAGAAATGTGCTTAGAAAGGATCCCTGAGAACTGCAAATAAACACTCAAATCCAACAAGAGGAACGCACGGAAGGAATGCAGATGAGCTTCTGCCGAACAGTTGGCAGTTGCTGTTCTGAGAAAGTATCATTGTCACTTGGTATTGACAAGTCAATAGAATTTATCACCCTTAGTTTGCAAAAGAACTGATAATCCTCATCCCAAACTTTCAGAAAATATTCACAAAGACTTTAACGTTTTTGTCAGTTTTGCCAAAGTTTAACCAGGCTTACCATCCAGATATCTGTCAGCAACTGAAGGCAGTTCATTTCAGGAACTATCTTCCCTGCGTCTCGAGCCACCCAAGCACCCCTTTCCACCCACCCCCCCACCCACCCCCTCACTGAGGCACTAAGGCAATAACATTTTGATTGGAAGTTCCCTTGGTCTTAATTGCCACTAGATGGGCTCCAAAATGATCTGAGATGTGAAGCATGGTACATTAAGTGCAACAGTAAGAATGCGAACTGACTGAACTGTGATCCATCTCCCTATCCAATTTTTACCCAAAGCTCCAATTGTTAACATCCATCTTCCTCACTTCCCCACCCTCGCCTCCATCGCAGAGATCACTCTCAGGAATATAATCAAAGTTGCACCCAGTGTTAATTATAATTAGTTAAAACACAATGTTGGAGAAACTCAGCAGGTTAGTGTACTACCATATTTGACAGTATATAGGACACCCCCCTTTTTCCCCCAACATCACCTCAAAAACACTCTGGGTCCTATACGCAAAGGTGACATTTTGGTGCCGCCATTTTGGGCAACAAAATGCAAAGTGCTCAAACTACTCACCCAGCTTCAAGAAACCCATGGAGGTGCTGCGCCTGTCCAGCTTCGCAGACCATCTTCCCTTGCGTGGCCTGCACTTTCTGGAACCACCACCTCCACTCACTTCCCCTGTGAGAAGGCCGACCACAACGGCCCCACCAGCAGAGCAACGGCCGTGTTTGTAGTACATGTCAATGGTCAGATCAATCGCTTGCTTTGAGGGGAGCACTGGGCCTCCATCATCAGACTCCACAATCTGTTTGACGAGCATGGCACCTGAATGAGGCATGGGGCCGGGTTGCAGTCAGTAAGTGGCCTGTTGATCTCAGCTCGACAGGCCAGTGGGGGCGGGGGGGGGGGGGGGGAAGCGACCTGAGTCTCGGCATGCGGCAGTCAGAACGTGTTGCCACTGTTATTCATGTGTGAGGAGGCTTCGGCATCTCTACCATGTAAGGCTGGAGGGTTTTCATTGATGTGTGTTAAGGCACATACATATGTGTTATCTACAAGGGGCTTTGCAGGAGGAACCCATT
The DNA here is from genome assembly GCF_036971445.1 of Narcine bancroftii. Taxonomy (NCBI): domain Eukaryota; kingdom Metazoa; phylum Chordata; class Chondrichthyes; order Torpediniformes; family Narcinidae; genus Narcine; species Narcine bancroftii. Next base: position 131,088,433 of record NC_091474.1, on the reverse strand, counting down.
CACCAACTTGCCAGGAACCTATAAATACACTAAAACAATTTTTTCCTAACATTTCATGCTAAAAATGGGGGGGGGGGGGGTGTCTTTTGTATGCCAGTGGGTACTATATGGCGTCAAATATTCTAATTGTAATTGTTACCTTCAAAATAAGCTTCCTTCCACCTTACTCATCTTGCTTTACTTCCTTTGATTTCATTTTTACAGCAATTATTTAATTGCTACCATACTATTTTCCTCAGCCATTTTCTATGGTAGATTATTCCACTTTCTCAGATCATTGGGCTACCTTAGAAAACTTTGTGTGGTTTTAGTCTTCACACTCAAAAAGAAATGTTAGCGCTGGAAAGAGCACAGAAGAGATTCACCAGGATGTTCTCCAGGCTGTGATTTGTACTCACTGCTGTAGAAGAGGGGTGACTTCATGAAGATTTGAAATATAATGAGCAGTGTTGATGGGATAAAGAGTCACAGGGTAAGGGAGTCTAAAACTTGAGGATTATGTTGAAAGATGCATGAGAAAAGATTTGAAGTCCGACGAGCAGGTTTTTCCACATTGTGGTCGCAGAGGAGATGATAAAAGCAGATGCAATAATAGAATTTTTTTTTTAATTTGGTCAGGTCTTGAAAAGGAATAGGTCCCTCTATAATGTTGGCTAGTTGCAGAAAAAAAATTATTGTAGATAGACATTTCAGTCAATGTGGACCAGTCGAACTGAAAGGTCTGTTTCCTTGCTGTATGACTTCTAAGCCCCTAGGATGTAAAGAAGTTTCTTTGAATCTCCATTAGTTTTGGTATTTTTCTTTCAGCAGGGACTTGAAGCTGTCATCAGTAGCTACTTTGAAAAGGGTATTTCCCCAGGTATCATACAGTTATGATTAAATTGCCAAGCATTCTACCTTGATCTTCTTCTTTCTTTGGCTTGGCTTCGCGGACGAAGATTTATGGAGGGGGTAAAAAGTTCACGTCAGCTGCAGGCTCGTTTGTGGCTGACCAGTCCGATGCGGGACAGGCAGACACGATTGCAGCGGTTGCAAGGGAAAATTGGTTGGTTGGGGTTGGGTGTTGGGTTTTTCCTCCTTTGCCTTTTGTCAGTGAGGTGGGCTCTGCGGTCTTCTTCAAAGGAGGCTGCTGCCCGCCAAACTGTGAGGCGCCAAGATGCACGGTTTGAGGCGTTATCAGCCCACTGGCGGTGGTCAATGTGGCAGGCACCAAGAGATTTCTTTAGGCAGTCCTTGTACCTTTTCTTTGGTGCACCTCTGTCACGGTGGCCAGTGGAGAGCTCGCCATATAATACGATCTTGGGAAGGCGATGGTCCTCCATTCTGGAGACGTGACCCATCCAGCGCAGCTGGATCTTCAGCAGCGTGGACTCGATGCTGTCGACCTCTGTCATCTCGAGTACCTCGACGTTCCAGCATCTATGCGGATTGGTAGATGCCGGATAAGTGAATTTACCAGTTGTTTGAGATTACATGTTGAGTGATTGGCGAACTAATTGTTAGGGGAGGCGCCAATTTTACACCATCTTATTTTTTACCTATTTATTTTCCACAGACTTTTTGCTGATTGTTTGAGATTGCTGGTTGCTTGAATTACGGATAATGGCATTTTATTGTAAACACGTCACAGCTCAAGAGACATAGATAATCCTGCCCATAAAAAACACAGAATTTAAAGCACAAATCATTATCTGACCTTAGCCTTTTTTTAATGGAAATTTCTTCTACACAATCAACTTTTATCTCCTTTTTAAATAAAATTGTTAAACAATACTTGGCAAAGAAATGCTGGATGAACTCAGTGGGTCAGGCAGCATCCATGGTTAGAATTGGTCCATTTGGACACTTTATCAAGACTAAATGGGAGGGGATGACATTATGTAATATAAGCCCATTCCCCTTATTGATATGATATCACTACCTTCCCCTTAGTGATGTAATATCACCCCACCTTCCCCTTAGTGATGTAATTATCACTCCACCTTCCCCTTAGTGATGTAATTATCACCCCACCTTCCTCTTAGTGATGTAGTTATCACCCCACCTTCCCCTTAGTGATGTAATTATCACCCCACCTTCCCCTTAGTGATGTAATTATCACCCCTCCTTCCCCTTAGTGATGTTATTATCACCCCACCTTCCCCTTAGTGATGTAATTATCACCCCACCTTCCCTTTAGTGATGTAATTATCACCCCACCTTCCCCTTAGTGATGTAATATCACCCCACCTTCCCATTAGTGATGTAATATCAACCCACCTTCCCCTTAGTGATGAAATATCACCCCACCTTCCCCTTAGTGATGTAATATCACCCCACCTTCCCCTTAGTGATGTAATTATCACCTCACCTTACACTTAGTGATGTAATATCACCCCAACTTCCCCTTAGTGATGTAATATCACCCCACCTTCCCCTTAGTGATGTAATATCACCCTACCTTCCCCTTAGTGATGTAAATATCACCCCACCTTCCCCTTAGTGATGTAAATATCACCCCACCTTCCCCTTAGTGATGTAATATCACCCTACCTTCCCCTTAGTGATGTAAATATCACCCTACCTTCCCCTTAGTGATGTAAATATCACCCCACCTTCCCCTTAGTGATGTAATATCACCCCACCTTCCCCTTAGTGATGTAATATCACCCCACCTTCCCATTAGTGATGTAATTATCACCCCTCCTTCCCCTTAGTGATGTAATTATCACCCCACCTTCCCCTTAGTGATGTAATTATCACCCTACTTTCCCTTAGTGATGTAATTATCACCCCTCCTTCCCCTTAGTGATGTAATTATCACCCCACCTTCCCCTTAGTGATGTAATTATCACCCCACCTTCCCCTTAGTGATGTAATTATCACCCCACCTTCCCCTTAGTGATGTAATTATCACCCCTCCTTCCCCTTAGTGATGTAATTATCACCCCACCTTCCCCTTAGTGATGTAATTATCACCCCACCATCCCCATAGTGATGTAATTATCACCCCACCTTCCCTTTAGTGATGTAATTATCACCCCTCCTTCCCCTTAGTGATGTAATTATCACCCTACCTTCCCCTTAGTGATGTAATTATCACCCCACCTTCCCCTTAGTGATGTAATTATCACCCCACCTTCCCCTTAGTGATGTAATATCACCCCACCTTCCCATTAGTGATGTAATTATCACCCCTCCTTCCCCTTAGTGATGTAATTATCACCCCACCTTCCCCTTAGTGATGTAATTATCACCCTACCATCCCCTTAGTGATGTAATTATCACCCCTCCTTCCCCTTAGTGATGTAATTATCACCCCACCTTACCTTTAGTGATGTAATTATCACCCCACCTTCCCCTTAGTGATGTAATTATCACCCCACCTTCCCCTTAGTGATGTAATTATCACCCCTCCTTCCCCTTAGTGATGTAATTATCACCCCACCTTCCCCTTAGTGATGTAATTATCACCCCACCTTCCCCTTAGTGATGTAATTATCACCCCACCTTCCCCTTAGTGATGTAATTATCACCCCACCTTCCCCTTAGTGATGTAATTATCACCCCACCTTCCCCTTAGTGATGTAATTATCACCCCACCTTCCCCTTAGTGATGTAATTATCACCCCACCTTCCCCTTAGTGATGTAATTATCACCCCACCTTCTCCTTAGTGATGTAATTATCACCCCACCTTCCCCTTAGTGATGTAATTATCACCCCTCCTTCCCCTTAGTGATGTAATTATCACCCCACCTTTCCCTTAGTGATGTAATTATCACCCTACCTTCCCCTTAGTGATGTAATTATCACCCTACCTTCCCCTTAGTGATGTAATTATCACCCCTCCTTCCCCTTAGTGATGTAATTATCACCCCACCTTACCTTTAGTGATGTAATTATCACCCCACCTTCCCCTTAGTGATGTAATTATCACCCCTCCTTCCCCTTAGTGATGTAATTATCACCCTACCTTCCCCTTAGTGATGTAATTATCACCCCACCTTCTCCTTAGTGATGTAATTATCACCCCACCTTCCCCTTAGTGATGTAATTATCACCCCTCCTTCCCCTTAGTGATGTAATTATCACCCTACCTTCCCCTTAGTGATGTAATTATCACCCCACCTTCCCCTTAGTGATGTAATTATCACCCCACCTTCCCCTTAGTGATGTAATTATCACCCCTCCTTCCCCTTAGTGATGTAATTATCACCCTACCTTCCCCTTAGTGATGTAATTATCACCCCACCTTCCCCTTAGTGATGTAGTTATCACCCCACCTTCCCCATAGTGATGTAATTATCACCCCACCTTACCTTTAGTGATGTAATTATCACCCCACCTTCCCCTTAGTGATGTAATTATCACCCCTCCTTCCCCTTAGTGATGTAATTATCACCCTACCTTCCCCTTAGTGATGTAATTATCACCCCACCTTCCCCTTAGTGATGTAATTATCACCCTACCATCCCCTTAGTGATGTAATTATCACCCCTCCTTCCCCTTAGTGATGTAATTATCACCCCACCTTACCTTTAGTGATGTAATTATCACCCCACCTTCCCCTTAGTGATGTAATTATCACCCCTCCTTCCCCTTAGTGATGTAATTATCACCCTACCTTCCCCTTAGTGATGTAATTATCACCCCACTTTCCCCTTAGTGATGTAATTATCCCCCCTCCTTCCCCTTAGTGATGTAATTATCACCCCACCTTCCCCTTAGTGATGTAATTATCACCCTACCTTCCCCTTAGTGATGTAATTATCACCCCACCTTCCCCTTAGTGATGTAATTATCACCCCACCTTCCCCTTAGTGATGTAATTATCACCCCACCTTCCCCTTAGTGATGTAATTATCACCCCACCTTCCCCTTAGTGATGTAATTATCACCCCACCTTCCCCTTAGTGATGTAATTATCACCCCTCCTTCCCCTTAGTGATGTAATTATCACCCTACCTTCCCCTTAGTGATGTAATTATCACCCCACCTTCCCCTTAGTGATGTAATTATCACCCCACCTTCCCCTTAGTGATGTAATTAACACCCCTCCTTCCCCTTAGTGATGTAATTATCACCCTACCTTCCCCTTAGTGATGTAATTATCACCCCACCTTCCCCTTAGTGATGTAATTATCACCCCACCTTCCCCTTAGTGATGTAATTATCACCCCTCCTTCCCCTTAGTGATGTAATTATCACCCTACCTTCCCCTTAGTGATGTAATTATCACCCCACCTTCCCCTTAGTGATGTAGTTATCACCCCACCTTCCCCATAGTGATGTAATTATCACCCCACCTTACCTTTAGTGATGTAATTATCACCCCACCTTCCCCTTAGTGATGTAATTATCACCCCACCTTCCCCTTAGTGATGTAATTATCACCCCACCTTCCCCTTAGTGATGTAATTATCACCCCTCCTTCCCCTTAGTGATGTAATTATCACCCTACCTTCCCCTTAGTGATGTAATTATCACCCCACCTTCCCCTTAGTGATGTAATTATCACCCCACCTTCCCCTTAGTGATGTAATTAACACCCCTCCTTCCCCTTAGTGATGTAATTATCACCCTACCTTCCCCTTAGTGATGTAATTATCACCCCACCTTCCCCTTAGTGATGTAATTATCACCCCACCTTCCCCTTAGTGATGTAATTATCACCCCTCCTTCCCCTTAGTGATGTAATTGTCACCCTACCTTCCCCTTAGTGATGTAATTATCACCCCACCTTCCCCTTAGTGATGTAGTTATCACCCCACCTTCCCCATAGTGATGTAATTATCACCCCACCTTACCTTTAGTGATGTAATTATCACCCCACCTTCCCCTTAGTGATGTAATTATCACCCCTTCTTCCCCTTAGTGATGTAATTATCACCCTACCTTCCCCTTAGTGATGTAATTATCACCCCACCTTCCCCTTAGTGATGTAATTATCACCCCACCTTCCCATTAGTGATGTAATATCCCCATCTTTTACGTAGTGATAGTTATAGTGGAGGCTCTGCTGATTATTTACAAAATTTCTCTGGACTCTGGTAAGGTCCTGGTATATTGAATGATGTTGAATATCACACCACTATTTAAAAAAAGATGCAGACAAAAGGCATGGTTGGGAAAATGCTTGAAGCTACCATTAAAGAAGAAATAACAAGGCATCTGGAGCAAAATGGATCCATCATACTGATGTGTGGATTCAGCAAAGGCAGTTTCATTTGACAAACTTAGTGAAATTCTTTGAGGATGTAATGAATGCGGTAGATAGAGGGGAGCAGATGGACATTATTTACTTGGATTTCCAGAGGCGTTTGGTAAGGTTCTGCATATAAAATGTATTCATACGATAAGGATATATAGAGTTGGAGGTGATGTATTAGCATGGACAGATGGTTCATCTATAGTCAGCTCGAGAGATGGGATACAGGGGTGTTTTCTGGTTAGCATTCAGTGGTTAGTATGGAGTCACAGGGGTCAGTGCTGGGCCTGCAACTGTTAACGACATACATTAATGATCTGGAAGAGAGGACTAAATTGAGTGGAAAAGCAAATTGTGCAAAGGATACAGAGAGTCTTCAGAGTGATACAGATCGGTTAAGTGAATGGGTGAGGGTCTGACAAATGATTATCCACTTTGGAAGGAAAAACAGAAGATAAGATTATTATTTAAATGGCAGCGATTGCAGCATGCTGCCATGAGATGGACTTGGGAGTGCTTGTGCATGAATCGCTAAAGGTCAGTTTGCAGGTGCAGCCAACTATCAAGAAGCCAAGTGGAATATTGACCTTCGTTGCTAGAGGAATTGGATTTAGGAGCAGGAAAGTTATGCTGCAACTGTACAAAGTACTGGTGAGGCCGCAACTGGAGTACTGTGTATGTTCTGGTCTCCTTACTTGAGGAACGATGTACTGCCTTTGGAGGCAGTCCAGAGGAGGTTCACCAGGTTGATTCTACGGATGAAAGGCGTAGCCTATGAGAAGAGATTGAGTCATCTGAAACTGAACTCATTGAAATTTGGAAGATTAAGAGGGATCATATAGAAATGTATACAATTATGAAAGGCATAGATAAGATAGAGTTAGGTAAGTTGTTTCCATTGGTGGGGAAGACAAGAATGAGGGGAAATAGCCTCAAGATCCAGGGAAGTAGATTTAGGACAGAGATAAAGAGGAACTGTTTTTTCCCAGAGGGTGATGAATCTGTGGAATTTGTTGCCCATTGAAGCAATGGAGGCGACCTCAGTAAATGTATTTAAGACAAGGTTGGATATATCTTTACGATATAGGGAAATTAAAGAACATGAGTAAAAGCCAGGTAGGTGGAAGTGAACCAATCATCGGATCAATCATGATCTCATTGAATGGTGGAGCAGACTCAATGACCCCAATTGCCTCTTTCTGCTCCTATTTCTTATGTTCTTATGATGTAATATCACCCCTTCCCCTTGGTGACGTCATGTCACCCCACCTTCCCCTTGGTGACGTCATGTCACCCCACCTTCCCCTTGGTGACGTCATGTCACTCCACCTTCCCCTTGGTGACATCATGTCACCCCACCTTCCCCTTGGTGAACCTTCCCCTTGGTGACGTCATGTCACCCCACCTTCCCCTTGGTGACGTCATGTCACCCCACCTTCCCCTTGGTGACGTCATGTCACCCCACCTTCCCCTTGGTGACGTCATGTCACCCCACCTTCCCCTTGGTGACGTCATGTCACCCCACCTTCCCCTTGGTGACGTCATGTCACTCCACCTTCCCCTTCGTGACGTCATGTCACCCCACCTTCCCCTTGGTGACGTCATGTCACCCCACCTTCCCCTTGGTGACGTCATGTCACCCCACCTTCCCCTTGGTGACGTCATGTCACCCCCACCTTCCCCTTGGTGACGTCATGTCACCCCACCTTCCCCTTGGTGACGTCATGTCACCCCACCTTCCCCTTGGTGACGTCATGTCAAATCACCCCCTCACCTTGGTGATGTCATGTCAACTCCCCTTACCTCTCCTTGGTGATAACATGTCAGCCTCCTCCCCTCACCTTGATGATGTCATGTCACCCCACCTTCCCCTTGGTGACGTCATGTCAAATCACCCCCTCACCTTGGTGATGTCATGTCAACTCCCCTTACCTCACCTTGGTGATAACATGTCAGCCTCCTCCCCTCACCTTGATGATGTCATGTCACTCCCCCTTCCCCTTGGTGATGTCATGTCACTCCCCCTTCCCCTTGGTGATGTCATGTCACTCCACCTTCCCCTTGGTGATGTCATGTCACCCTTTTACCCTTTGGATCCCTTCCCTTTCCCTTTCCCTTTAGTTGCATAATATCACTCCCTTCCCTTCAGCCTTGACAAATGGTCCATCCCTAAAATGCTGACTGACCACCTGTACACATGGACAGTTTGTGACTAGCTGATTTCCTCCAGCAATTCTTTGTTTGCTCAATATTCCAGCATCAGTAGCTTTTATGTTTCTGTTGTTACGAACCCAGAGGACCCCAAAACCCAGCAGCAATAGATATTCACCAAGACAAATGGTTACTTAAACAAGAGTTGCTTTTAATTATCTTTAAACATGAAAACAGAATCAAATTTTAACTTATCACTATTGACTTACTTAACCTAACTTAGCCCCCTTCTAATTCTAAGTGCACGTGTATGTAATGTGTGTGTACATTCAGAAAAGTTGTTTGATTCACAGTCCAATCTCACTTCTCATTCCTCTAAGTTCACTGGTTGCAGGCATTTCTTATACTGTGCACAGAATTTAACATTTATAAAGTTCACAGGCTTTGGAGCTTGAAAGGTAAATGGTTACCACTTGGGAAGGTTCTTGTTGGTTTTCAGAGAGATTTGTTTTATGATGGACACTCAGTGTTTTGCTGACAAAATCTGCCCCCTTCAGGTTTCTACAGATGATAACCTCTTTCTTTCAGGTCACCACAGAGTTCCTTTTTGTTTCCCTTAATCCAAGTGAAACGTTAGGCAGCCAGTCCTCACCTCTTGCATAAATCAGAAGGGCACAAGGGCTTTGACCAGGCTGAATCACTTATAACCTGTCTTCCACATGGGTTTTCCACAAGCTTGCCAGCTTGTCCTTGCTGCCATTGCTGGCTGTAACACTGTAGAAGTGATCTCTGTCTCTCTCTCTCTCTCAGAGAAAGCCTGTTTGACTCTCTCTGCTTTCAAAACCACATGACCCCCTTAGAACTGCTCCAGACAATCTGTGGCTCCAACGAGATCTTTCATCTGTTACTTTTTTATAAACAACAATCCATTAGTGAAGTTACTTGGGCACTCTCCAAAGCTCTTCCAAAGACTGTTGGCCCCAACATGTCTAGCATGGGGCAGAGCTCCAGTATTTTAAATAAGATCTGTTTTAAAGTGTTTGTATGTAACCTGCTCTCACAAATCTTTCCCAATTTATCTCCCAAAAACAAATCTATATACTCTGTCACACTCAATTTGGTCAGGTCTTGGCATTAATTATTCAAACGTATCAGGAGGACCTTCTAATAGGAGGTCCTTTTTACCAGTTCACTGAAACAAATAATTGAAAAATGCCTAGAACATTCCACAGGTTTGGAGTGACTGACTTTCAATTGTCTACAGCTTTAATTCACACTCTCCCTCTCGGACGCCTGTTTCTTTCTGTAGCCTTTGATATTTTGTCATGAGACCCAATGCAAGCTCAGGAGTAATGCTTTATCTTTAGTCTGGGAATGTTGCAGCTTTCTGAACTGAATTTTGAAATCTCCAATTTTAGATAAATTGTTCTATTTTCTGTTGTATCAAAAATGGCCCTTTCTGCCTGTTTTTTGTCCCAGTTTTTCTTCTATTGGAATAATTCGGCTTGAAGTGTATGTGCTATGGCCTTGATACTAGCGATACCACATAGAGATTAAACCAGAGTCTGATCCAAATGGCTACTTAACGAGAACATTTGGTCTCACCCTATCTGAGATATTCCCTTTGTTCTGTCCATTTTTCTTTCTGCTACCTGAAATCCAACTATTTATCTCTTTCCTTGTTCGTGAGTTGAAACATTTACTATTTTTCTTCTGACAAGATACTACCTGGACTGCTGAATCTCTCAAGCGTTTTCTGCTTTTATTTCTGATTGTGTTTTTACTTAAGAAAAATTGAATCAGACCCTGCTTGCAACACCTGGTAGCAAACTTGAATGTTTAGACATTAGCCCCTTTTCCACTGACATCCAAGTTAAATGGCCATACAGTGTACCAGGATAGGAAGCTCTTTGTGCCGTTTCCACTGGGCCACCTTAACTGGGACACTAATTGCTTTTCCACTGAACACACTCATCCCTTCAACTGGAAACGGGTGACCTTTTCCACTGGTTTTAGCAGCATGCCGGCGTCAGCAAAAGCTGAGGATGTGAGTTGGGGTAGAGGCAGTTAATCCCTGGCGTAAAATAATGTCATTTGACACCGGCGTTTGGATAGTGTTCCTTTTACACTGGCCCCTGTCCCAGAAAATTCCTGGGATAGGGTGCCAGTGAAAAAAGGGCTAATGAAAACTAATATTTTTACAACTTTTTGCAAGTTTTATTTAACTTTATTTTTAAGGGTTTCTTTTAGTGTTTTGGCTATTGAAGCAGAGTTCTTTCAAATAGTTGTCACTATTACACTATATTAAGCATCAATCCTTCTGTAATCACTTTTATTCTTTCATATTTACATCCATTGCCTCATATATTGTACCACTCATGTAAACAGGGGCAATTTGCATTGGTTAATTTATGTAATGTCTTGTTTTTGGGATGTGGGAGAAAACCAGAGCACCTGTGGTCACATGGGGAATTTGGGAGATAAGGAGGGTAGGAGTGACCCCAGGGACAACAGCTGGATTATTATCAGTCTCTACATGGTTGGAGAGAAGTGGAAAGGACAAAATATCTAGTCAAAGGAGTCTGTAAAGGAGTAATCTATACAGAGTGCATAAATGCATCATGGGTAAATCACCAGAATTGTAGCAAGGTCTGGGCCATTGATCCACAAATATGTTTAGGTCCCACTGTTGGCCCATAGTTTTCTATTTACATTTCAGTGATTGAATGTGAACTAGTTCAACATCTCAGAAATAACTGACAAGAAATTATTTCCCTGCCCTCTTCTCAACTCATGGGTCTGACCATCTTCTTCACGGGTCAGAAAAACCAGATGGAACAGAAGCTTCTGATTAATTGAAAACTCTGATACATATACAATTGACACAGTCTCATCAGGAGAACATGCAGGTCAATCCAGGAAACTAATTTCCAAGAGAGATTGAAATGGCCAGTAATATAAATGCCATCTCATTTGCAGCACAGCACTTGCCATCTAGAAGTAAATTGATTCAAAAACTTGTTGCAAAAATGTTAATTTGCACATAAGTTTGTAAACTAGTTCGTTTCACTGGGGGCGAACAGAACATGCAGTTTAGTTGTGATATTTTCATTTGTCAAATTGATTGTACATAATAGTTTGCATTAACATAGAATATAGAATCGTGGTAATAATGTACATGTATTGGTTCTTGAGCCCATCATGACTTCACTTGCTTATCATTGAGAATCCATATCTACAAAACCCATTTGTTAGCACGGCCCATAGAGTTCTATGCTTTGGTTATGCAAGTGCTCATCCAAATACTGATAATTGTTGTGAGAATCCCTGCCTCCACCATTTTCTCAGGCAATGTTTTCCAGGTAACAAACACCTTTAAATCTTCAGATTCCCTTTAACCCAGTGGTTCTGAACATTTTTCTTTCCACTCAAAAACCACTTTAAGCAATCCCTTACTAATCAGAGCACCTATGGCATAGGGCATACTTAAAGTGATATGTGAATGGAAAGAAAAAGGTTGAGAACCACTGCTTTAACTCTCTCAATTTTCAGCTTAAACCTATGCCTTCTGCTTTTGGGCATCTCCACTAAGGGGAAAGCTTTATCATTATCGACTCTATCCATACCTCTCATAATTTTATATATGTCCATCAATTTCTCCTCACAGCCTCCTTCACTTCAAGAAAACTAAATCTAGAATATCCAGTCTTCCCTCATCCTAGACAAATCCTTCTCTACACTCTATCCAATGCATTCATGTCCTTCCTGCAGTGTCATGATCAGAGCTACACACAATATACCAATTGTGGCCTAAGCAATATTTTATAAAGTTGTACATTGACCTCCATAATCGTATTCCCCGGCCATTGAAGGCCAATGTCCCATATGCTGCTTTAACTGCTTTATATACATGCGCTGTCATCCTTAGGAATCTATGGATTCAAGGTCCCTCTGTTCCTTAAATCTTTTTAGCCACTCTATTCAAGGTATATATCCTTTTAAAATACCTTCCAAAATGCATTGCTCCACACATCATTTCATCTGCCCAAATTATCAACTTGTTAGCATTATTCTGTTACCTAAGATTAAACTCTTCACTATCAATGTCATTGCCAATTATGGGAGGGGGAAGAAGTGGTTTGTCCAACAGGTTTCATATAAATACCGTTCTCATCATAAAAATTCACCCATTCTACTTTGTCCTGCCCTGTCAACATATCTTTTTGTTCCTTTTTCCTTCACAGATTTCTCCAGCATTCTCTTAAATATACCTGTAAAACAATTTTTAGACATGCAGCACGGTAAAAGGCCCTTCCAGTCCATGAGGCCTATGTTGCTTTTAATTACACCCAAATAACCTACAACCTTCTATCTTTTGAATGGTGGGAGGAAACCAGTATGTTTTAATTTCTTCCAGCACATATTTTCCAGAATATGCTACTTAATTAGTAACAATTTTATATGTTGACCCTGAGTCTTGGACCACTGCAGAGCAAAGTGAAAAAAGTGAACACCATGCCACATGATAGATTTGAGTAGGGGGAAAAAAAATGAAGTGAAAGGAGATAACAAAGAGCAATACAGAGAAGAGAGCAAGGCGGAGAGAGAAAGAACATGAATGCAGGATGCAATCAATGAATTTAAGCCAATTTATCCAGCGGAATGATACGTGACTTTCAATGCTGGTACTTCATCGCAGAACTGATTTGATGGCACATTTCCAGTTGCCTGCAGACAGTATCTAACAAAGAATTTAAAAAATATATATATATCTGCTTTTCTTCGGCTTTAAAATTTCAAACGATCAAAACTATTATAGATTTTCTTTTTATGTGTGCATCTTGCTGAAAATCTGTGGCAATTTCATGACAAATTAAAATGTTTAGCCAGGTTTGGTGTGTAAAAAAAATTACGGGCCAATGGTACAATATCTGTCAGCTACATTAATAGATTATCTGAGCTCAGTATAGGTAACTGATTTGTGAATCATGTTGGGAGACAAACAGATTTATTGTATTTATTACTTCAGCGGTAATAGAGCTACCACACCATGGATTTCCCAGAAAATCTTCAGTTCACTCATTTAATCATTTTGATTTTTTTTTACATTTTAGTTTGCAGGGTAACAGCTTTGCAATATTTTGCCAACCCAGGAGAAGTTACCTTGGTTATGATAAAGAATGGGATGACTGGAAAGGTCATGAAAGCAGATTGATTAGCTTTCAAAAGGAAATTGCAGAAGTAATCAAAACGTAGCTCAGTAGTTGAAAGTCTTCTCAAAGTTGGCGCAAGCACAAAAGCCTGAATAACCATTGTGAGTGCTGAGTTTTTCTCCAATATCATGACTTGCATTCTTCAAATAGCAGCCTCTTCCTCTCGGTACCTGTAAAATTTTCCTGATATGTACCACATTATGACCCAATTGGAACGTAGGAGGTGGCTATTGCAATTTAATCATGTTCAATTTATCATCACCTTCTGAAGTACAATGTACCAATTCACTGAAATTCTAACTTACTGCAGCCAAACAGGAACATAATGTACACCAACTTCAATGGCATGCATTAAATTATGACAAAATAAGACAGATAATAAATATCAAAGGAAAGATAAATATTCATAGTTACAGCTAGTGCAAGAAAAAAGTGGTGTTTTAGTGGTGCCCTCAAATCTTTTGAAGTCCCAAGGTAGTTTAGTGTTGGGGTAGAATGGGGATGATCAAAAGTTATTGGATAAAATCTTGAACCTAGAAGAGCCAGCTTCAGGTGCTGTATCTTCTGCCTCAATGGAGCAGCATTAAGAGATTGTGACTAGGGTGATAAGAGCCCTTTATGACATTGACAGCGCTCTTGAGACATTGCCTTACTGTGGTGGTATACCACCTGGCCTACTGCAGGGGGCAACACCTATACCTGCAGGAGGGTACTGCCGGCCTACTGCAGGGGGAAACTTCTGTACCTGCAGGAGTGTAAGGGGACAGGACAACACCTGGCCGGCTGTCAATCAGTCAGCCTGAAGGGATGAAGCCCCACCCGGTCGGGTGTCAATCACCCTCCGGGATATAAGCCTGCGCCGGCCACACAAAGCCTCACTCAGAGTTACTGCAGCTCCAGCCAGCCTGGCTCTGTGAAAGTATTTGTGGATTAAAGCCTGTTGTACAGTCTTTACCTTGTGTGTGTCTGATTCTGGCTAACAGCGCACCACACTAACATAAATGTTTTCAATGGAAATAAGGTTTGTGCCTGTAAGTACAAAAATTGCCTGGGGATTTTATTTAATCTTATTTATCAAGGACAGTTCATAGCCACTTTGGCCTTCCTGATTCCCTGCTTAATCTCTTTCATTGTGTCTTTTTATTTGTCCAGGGACCTGTCTGATTGTAGTTTCGTGAACCTTACTACATATGCTTTCTTTTTCTTGATGATTGAGCTGATGACTTCTCACATCTGTTACGAGCCCAGAGCACCCCAAAACCCAGCAGCAATAGATATACATCAAGACAAATGGTTACTTAAACAAAAGTTGCTTTTAATTATCTTTAAACATGAAAACAGGATCAAACCTTAACTTATCACTATTAACTTACTTAACTTAAATTAACCCCCTTCTAATTCTAAGCGTGCATGTACGTAATGTGTGTATAACTTTAGATAAGTTCTTTGATTCTCAGTCCAATCTCACTTCGCATTCCTCCAAGTTCACTGGTTGCAAGCAATTTTTATACTGTGCACAGATTTTAACATTTATGAAGTTCACCAGACTTTGGTGCTTGAAAGGTTAATGGTTACCGCTCAGGAAGGTTCTTGTCGGTTTTCAGAGAGAGATTTGTTATTCACTGGACACAAACTGATCCCTTCTAATCAGCCACTTCAGTGTCTTGCTGAAGAAACATGCCCCCTCAGGGATTTCCAGATGATAACCTCTTTCTTTCAGATCACCGCAGAGTTCCTTTTTTTTTAAATCTTATTTCAAGTGAAATATTAGGCAGCCATTCCTCTCCTCTTGTATGGACCATAAGGGCTTTGACCAGGCTGAACTAAGTACTCACAACCCATCTTCAAAATGGGGTTTTACCACAAGCTTACCAGCTTGTTCTGTTCCAGTCCCAGCTGCTGCTGCTGAACTGAATTCTCTCTCTCTCTCTCTCTCTCTCCCTCCCTTCCTCTCTCCTCCCCACAAGAAAAAACCCTGTTTGACTCTCTCTGATTGCAAAACCACATGAGCCTCCTAGAACAGCAAATTGCACTCAGACAGTCTGCGAATCTGACAAGTTCTTTCATCTGTTGCTTTTCAAAACAACATTCCATTTGTGAAGACTCTATAGGCACTCCCCACAGTTTTTGCAAAGGCATTCGGACCCAGCCTGTCAAGCTTGAGCAGAGTTCCAGTATTTTAAATGAGATATGTTTTGAAGTGCCCTACACTAAAAAGCTTGCTCTAATTTATCTCCCAAAAACATATCTGTACACAATATAAAACACAACATATTCTGTCACACATCATCCAAGTTTTTCTTACCTTGAGATCCTTAACTTCACTGGAACATGCTGATCCCAGACTCTAATTAATTGCTCCTTAAACAACTCCCTTCTATCATTTTAGGTGTGTATGATAACAGCTGCTCCCAGTGTAGCGTAGATAAAAGCTCACACTTGACTGGAGGGAGAACAAACGCTTTTATTAGTTTACAACACAAGTAGGGTTCACAAACAGGCTTCAGAGGGGTTCTGGGTTTAGGCGTGAAAGTAGGGTTATATACGGGCCCAAGGGGGAGGAGCCGGGAGGTGGGACCAGTCATCAGTACAGCACATTTCTCGTGAATCCCAGTTCACAATATTCACCCCTTCCTTCAGAATTAAGGGTCTTTGGATGAAGAGAACAAGGATCAGAAGCCGGTAATGGACGCAGAAGAGAAATATTTACAATACTATTTACAGATTCAGGCAGTCCGGGGGTCTGGAGATTCTGGTGGAGTGCCTTAGCATTGGGGGGCCTTGGGCTCCTTGAGTCTCCTGATCCGCCTGTGATGGAAGGGTAGCGAGCTGGGGCTCCGGCTCAATGATAGAGGGAGTTTCACTCTCCTCCTGAACTGGGTCCCCTGAGGCCCTGAGCGGGGGTGGGGAGAAAAAGCTCGGTAGCTAATGGGGAACCTGACGCAACGGATCCACTGTTCCAGCGGGTGCCAGGTCCCTGATGGAGACGGTGTCCTCCTTGCCATCTGGGTACTCTGTGTAGGCGTACGTGGGGTTGGCATGGAGAATTTCACCCTTTCCACCAGGGAGTGGGTCTTGCTTCTCCTCAGGACTAGTGAGCCAGGCTGGGAGTGTAGTCCCTGATGCCGACCTTCTATCGAATGTAAACATGAGCTCATGAGGAGTAGCATTGGTCGCAGTGCAGAGTAGCGACCGAATTGAGTGGAGCGCGATGGGGAGGACATCCTGCCAGCGCGAGTCTGGAAGGTCCTTTTGCTTCAGGGCAGGTTTAACAGTCTTTCAGATTGTGGAATTCTCTTTTTCAGCCTGCCCATTCTCCCGGGGGTTGTAAGTGGTAGTCCTGCTGGATGCAGCTCGTCCTTCATGAAGGCTGAGCCCTGGTCACTATGAATATAGCCAGGATACCTGAACAGGGAGAAAAAGAGTCTAGGGCCTTCATAATGGATGAGGCAGAGGTGTCTGGGCATAGGATGGCAAACGGGAAGCGTGAGTACTCTTCAATGACCGAGAGAAAGAAGATATTCCTGTTCGTGGAGGGGAGAAGTCCCTTAAAATCGATGCTGAGCCATTCAAAGGGCCTGGATGATTTAATCAGGTGCACTTTCACGGGGCGAGAAAAGTGTGGCTTGCACTCAGCACAGACCTGACATGACCTGGTCATTTCCCTGACATCTTCTATTGAGTAGAAAAAACGCCTTTATTAGCTTACAAGACAGGTGCGGTTCACGAACAGGCTTTTGAGGGGTTCTGGTTTTAGACAGGAAAGCTGGGTTATATATGGGGCCCAGGGGGAGGAGCCAGGAGGTGGGGCCAGTCGTCAGTTCTCGTGAATCCCAGTTCACGACACCCTATCGAATGTATTTACTCCTCTTACTATTGTATAATCATGTCATAATTTGCCCTTCCCAAATTTAGTACTTTTCTACAAGCTTATCCTTGTTCATTACTATCTTGAAAGTTAAAGAAGAGTGATCACCATTCCCTAAATGTTGCCTCACTGAAACTCTGATCACCTGGCTGGCTCATTTGTAAACTAGTCTGGAATGGCACCCATTCTGGTTGGGCGAGCTAAATGCTGCTTCAAGAAACTCTCCTGGACATCATAAATTCTACCCAATCTAAGCCTATTGCAGTAGAGTCCCAGTCAATATTCCCCTGCACCAAAACTGCAACTATCCATAATTGTTCTACATATCTGTTCTTCTACTTCCCAGTGGTTGTAGGATGTCCCATAATGTATCGTGATCAGAGTGATTGAATTTTTCTTATTTCTGATGTCTACCCACTTTGCTTCAGGTGTTGAGATTAGTGTAGATTTAATATAAATGGGTGCTTGATGGTTGGTATGGATTTGGTGGGCAGGGGTATCATCGTGACCTTATGACTCCATAATCTCTAGGTAATTTGAAAAATATCTCCATTCATCATTCAGTCTTCTATTTTCTTGAGAGGTTATTCATTCTTGACCAAAATGATTTCACTGAATCCTGAAAGTAAACTATTAATATTCATCAATAGTTCCTATTCAAGATCACTGTGGATCAACCAGATAATAGATGAACTTCTCCCACCTTCATTTGACCAATACACAATCACCTCGAGATCCTGTTTCAGCCCCTTCCCACTTCCTCTCTTTTACTTTGCTATATCCCCTTCCCACAACAAAGGATCTCAACCTGAAAAGTTGACTGATCGATTCTCTCCTTGGAAGCTGCCTGGATTATTGAGTCCCTCCCAACTTCTCATCGTTTTCTCAAGGTTCCACCTTCTGGTGTTTCGGTGTTAATCGATGATAATGACAAGGTTTTCTCTTTTGCTGGTGTAAGTGTTGGTTGAGGAATAAATGTCACACAGAACACCAGGGAGTGTGATTCCGCTCATTTTTGCATGATCAACTATTTATTTTAATCTGAGTGTGGACAGGGTCTTGTTTTAATATGTCATTTCAAAGACAATCCCAATGCTGTAGGTATTTACACTATTTTTGTGAACAATAATGATAATAAAATCTAAAGGGGAATATTTTGCTTGAAATGCTGATCTGATTTCAGAGTTGAGCATGCTAAAGACCAGCAACTTCTTCTACCAAAACTATTGCCAGGCAAAACATCTCCAGGAGGCATGAATGCCCATTAGACCTTTCCAAAAACAGACAGCCAAAATTCTTACAGACAAGAAATCTCCAATCTGTACTAAATTGACAAAGCTCAGTTTAATTATTATAAGGAGGCCATGGGTCAGGATGTGTGGACAGTGGAAAGGGAAAAGGTCTCCATTCTGTCACGTGCAGCTCTGTTGGTGACATACCTCACAGAGTCCAACAGCCCTGAGCTCTATTCTGCTCTGGAAACTTCACCTAATGAAGGTCATCATGCTCACATTGAGAGGATGCTGCTTTTTCATAGCTGCTGTTTTGTGAATGAGACTATGAGCCAGGTCCTATCCTCTTGATTGTCTGGACATAAAAGATCCCATGATACCATTCTGATGAAGTGCTAGGCATTACTGATGCTTACATCAACATCACTAAAATAAAGGTTTAGGTGGGGTCACAATCGCTCACTGTTTTCATGAGCTTGTGCGAAAAGCAGCTGCTGTGTTATCTAATCAGAAAAAATCATCAAAACTTCATCATTGTCTATAAAATACTTTGGGACATGCTGAGTTCATAAATGCCACCGTGAAAATGCAATCTTCCTTTTGTTTTCCAGCAATGGCTTGCTGGAAGTCCACAGGATGCTATTTGAGCTGTGATGGTTTCCATCGCTCCATCACCTTCTCTGGGAAAGGAGTCAAAGTGTGTGGAGAAGCTGTGAGGAAGCTGATGTGATAATGGGATGAGAGCTAGTGGTTTGGTTTGCCAAGCAGAATGTTACACTAAATTCTTAAAGTTTAGAGCAGAGAAATTTCACTGTAAGAAGTTAAATGTCAAATGGTTTGGTTGAGAGACAATTTTTTTTTTAAACTGAATTTAATTAAAAGCACAAAATTCTCAGAGGATATAAAATAGTAGCAACAGGGAGAGTGTTTCTCATAGCTGGTGTGCTGTCTGTGTGGATTTCCTCTGGGTGCCCTGGTTTCCTACCACGTCCCAAAAATGTATGAGTCGGTAGGTTAATCACCTATTTTAAGCTGCCCCTAATGTGCATGTGGGAGTGGTAGCATTTGAGGGGTTGATAGGAAAAGTAGGGAGAATAAAATGGGATTAATATGGAATAAGTATAGATGGATGCTTGAAAGCCTCCATATGGACAATGGCGAAGAGCCACTTTCCAAACAGTACATGATGCCAAAGGCACTGTGCTTTAAAATAAAGACAGTACTTGAGATCAATAGCTTTAGTTTAATTGCCACACTGTTTCCCGAGTCCTGTATTTTTTAACGTAATCTATCTGCAGCATATGCAAATGAATGTCCCTGTTTATTTTATCTATAAAGATGACATTGCAACTTATGATTGATTAATGAGCTGTATTTTGTACTACCCCATTACTTAATTGGTTTATATTCAGACATTATTTCTTATTGGATAGAGATTTAGGCTCTGATTTGGTTGAGTAAGCTTCACATGCACTCTGCTCAAGTATCTATTTACTGTAGGCCTATCTCTCTTGCTAATCTAAGACCCTTTGCCTGGATTAGCAAAGACTTGGGCCTGTGTGACACTACCAGATCATGCGGCTGGGCCAGTGCAGGTTAATCATGATGGAACTGAGTTGTACATGGAGTTGAGTTGTAGAGCATGTTGGCCACTTTTCCTGAACAGCAGAAAATGTGGATGGAGGGTTAAAAAAAAAGTTTGTTTCCATGATCTTAAGAGTTCACAAGGCATCTGGCCATTGTAAGTTTATTAGGCTTCCAAGATCAATTCCAGGTGATTAATGAATGAATATTGGCTCGAGTACTGAGTAGAATGAAATTTCAGAAAGTATGCCAGCCACATGAAAGCGTGGATTCTGGTCCCCTCTCACCAATGCCGTTGGACCTGCTGAGTATTCCCAGCATTTACTGTTTTTGTATCTGCTCTCTTTTGCTTTTGGATCACAGAGGTGACCTCACTTGTTTGATTTTGAAATAATGTGTCATCTTTTATAGCTTCTTGACAAGCCCTCATCTTAAAGATTAATTTGAAAGTTGACACCTCTGACACTGTTGTTATTGCCGGCTTTGCAAAAGAGTGCCCGCATGATTTTATGTTGCAGCCTCGAGTGGGACATGAAAGGAAAGTTTGTGACTCGGAGACAAGAATGCTACCCATTGACTACAGCTGATGCCATGAGAGTTCATGGATAGGAGTGGTTGTCAGGCTTAGATCAGGAAATTTTCCTCCATGTGGAGGAAGGCAGTGTTTTGCAACCTGGTGCTAAAGCTTTTGCTGCTCATTTATTTAACTGTGGGATGAATGTGCTCTCAAATTATTTTAGACCACAATTAAATTGATTATCGTACCCTCAGGATTTATAATGAAACATAAGTGGGAGTAACAATCACAAATCAGATGATCTAGACATTACCTTGCAGGTTGCATTGTTTGCGAGCAAGATTTGTTTGAAGCAAGTGGAAGGCTGACAATTGTTTTATAAATTCTGAGTTAAACATTATAAGATGGAAATTAATTCATGGCTGTCTGCAATTACAAGATCCCTGTTCATGGATAATTTTTGATTAATTGATCCCTTACCCACTAACTTTGAGCAGATCCACAGGAAGCCAGAGCAGAGAATTCCGAGGAATGACATCCATTCTCTTTTATTGCTCACCTGATCTCTATTCAGCCCTGCTCAGAGATATGAGCAGCAAGCAGAGGTCCTTCACTGCAGCCAGTTATAGGGACCTTAACTAAGTGGGGTTTTTTATAAGGCCTTCACTTAGAGGGGAGATGGAGTCTAAAGTGCATCACTTGATAGGGTGGTAAATGCAGGGACTCTCATAATATCTAATTATCTCAATAATAATTATCCTAATGATGGAATACTGCCGTCAGAGAGCAGCGGCAATCATCAAGGATCCTCACCACCCAGTACACGCTCTGTTCTCGCTGCTGCCATTAGGAGAGAGATGTAGGGACGACAAGACTCGCAGCACCAGGTTCAGGCCAGCCACTACCCCTCCACCATCAGACTCCTCAACAACAAACTCAATCAGAGACTCATTTAAGGACTCTTACTTTTGCACTTTATTGTTTTTTTATTCTCCTCTCAGTATTTCACTGTCTACATTTGTTTACATGTGTACATAGTGTACATTTTTTTTGCGCTACCGATAAGTGGTAATTCTGCTTGGCTGCAGGAAAAAGAATCTCGGGATTGTATGTGATGTCTTGTATGTACTCTGACAATAAATCCGAAATGTAAAACCTGAAAAACTGAATTGCAGAATCGTAGAAAGCTGAGGACCAAGAATGGTAAATGAGATGAGTAGAGATAGAAATTTGATGATCTGCAGGATATAGAGGACCCAATGGCCATTGTCTGTGCCATGTCAGTCCATGACTTAAAAAGCTAATTAGACCCCATATGACTGCATTTTTCAGATTCCAAGGCTGCAGATTTGTGCAGATTTGTGGTTGAAAGCCAATATCTTTGAATTGGTTGTAGTTCTACTGGACCTTGACATAATCATGAATGTGGCAGGGCTGGCAAAAGCTTTGCCTGTAATGACTGTATCAATGTTAGTTTGGGGCTTTGCTCATTGATAGCAAATAGAAGGAGTGTAGGAGGAGGAGGATGGATGTGGCAGGTGCTTGTAAAGAAGCTTTCTCTGGCAAGACTATCAAAGCTCACATTATGGGGTCATTGTTTGGCCCAGCACCCTGCATAGTTAAATAGGTCTTCACAGCCTCTGCTCAATTACCAAGACCTTGAGAGCAGCTGCAGTGATGAGAAGCAAGTTTTAATAACGTTCCATCAGTACAGCAGACGTCCTATATGTGATTTTGGTTGTCAACAATCATTGCTGTTTTAAATCTGTACCACTTAGAGGAATTGTTTACTCCTCAAACTGGGTTGCGACATTGTCTGCTGTACTACTTGCCACAAGCTGTCCAGCTCAGTCGAAAAAGCAACAACGCGGAAATGATCTCCTGACACTCAGAGCTTTTATGTAATTCAGTGCATTCTTAGTTTGAACCATTGAATATTTTCCAGTACAGGTACACAGTACTTTATCCGGACATCTAAAATCCGGAAAGCTCCAAAAACCGGCAAGTGGGGAGAGAGACGGCAGCACGAGTTGGGCGGGCGGGTGGATGGGAGGGAGACGGCAGCGTGACTGGAAGGGGGTGGGGGTGGATACAGCAGCACAATTCGGGTGGGATTAAATCTGGCTTTCTGAAATCCGGAAAAATCCAAAATTCAGAACACACTGTCCCCTAAGGGTTTCGGATAAAGGATTGTGTATCTGTATCTCAAAAAGATTGTTTTCAAAAATAAACTTTATTCACAATAAATTATTTGTAAAAAAATATATAAAATAATTCAGTCTTTTCACATTCTTAAGCCCCTTTTACATCGCCATTTAGACAGGAATTAACTGCCTTTTAACTGCTTCATCTACCTGTATAAATGCAACAAAGATGGGATGGGGGGTCATTTTCATCCCATGTCTGATACTATCAAGGTAGATAGTAACAGAGTTGATGCGCTTCTCAATGGCTTCTGTCTATAAAGGTTCACAGAGGACACCAGTGCGGTAATTCTGCAGGTCCCGTCTCCTTTTGTTCCAGGATGCCGGCTTGCTTATACAAAAGGTTGCCCTGACCTGGCATTTCTTGGTTAAATGTGAACAACCCAAGTTACCTTTAAAGACAGATCATTCACATGCCAATTGTGGGTTTTCTGTGTAAAAAGGCTTATCTTAGCCATACATGATCCATAAACGTATATTGTTACATTCATTCTCTATTTAGCACCATTGCCACCACTATGGTGACATCATTACTCACCCCTCTTCTGTCTGAGGGACATCCTCTCAGTCTCAGCCCCTCGATGTCCGGTAACGGAAGGATTCAAGACTGGTTCAACCCCACAACACCCTCATGTTGGCTGCCGAAAGTCTGAAATGGATTGTCTGGTGATATCCTGGAGCCATTTCCTTGGCATTTAGTAGAGTTGTTACTAATTCTCAGGCTCCCATGAAGGTCAGAAATCACTACAGACCAACATCTCCACATGGAACTGATTTGATCATTGAGTCTGCAAGAGAATATCATCTGCTGGATATTATACAGCAATGATATCAGTTCTGAACTTCAAAGACTTCTTCAATCTTTCCTGACACTCCTATCAACCTGTGGGACATGAATTGCTAACCTCTGTGCCTGCTGTGTGTGCCCTGGATAGCAACAAATAGTGTCTTTTTGCCACCATTGTACTGTGGTGGTTTTGTTATTGCCTTAGCAACAGAAGTTTTTTTCCATTGTTCCAGGGACGCTATTGTAGCTGCTCCAGAGTTTAATTTCAAGGGATCAAACAAATCTAGAACTTGAAGGCACCCATGATTAGTTAGCCTGTGTAAATTGCCACTGATATGTTGGTGACTGGTAGAATCAGGAGGGCAATTAATGGGAACATGGGGGAAAAAACTTTTAAAATTGCATTAATGTAAAAAGTCTTTGCTGGTCAACATGGACTTGTTAAGCTGAAGAGCCTATTTTTGTGCTCTGATTACATAGGGACAATGAGCAGGGCACTAATGGAATGTTGCAAAACCTCACCGGCTATACCAACATATTCAGAGAATTAAATCTGCCTTTCTTGTCTATTCTGACCTATATGTGACTACAGACCCACCAATATGATTGATTCTCCTGCCTCCTCAATCTGGGGTCAACTGGGGATGGACTTGAAGAGCAAAAGCAGAGACATTTGGAACTCTAATATCTCTAAAATGAACTCCACAACCCTCTTGGTGTGAATTGAGAAATATAGATAAAAACTGTCAATGTATGCCTAGAATTATTTGTTGTCATGTTCTGAGTTAAAGTGGGAAAACTTTGTTTTAAGTACTATCCAGGCAAATCAGCCTATGCTTGAGTATATCGGTGCAAGCTAAAACACAATTGCAGAGAAGGGTGTTACAGAGAATATTTTCTGTCAAAAGTAGAGCAAAGGCAACATCTATTAATTGAAGGTCTGTTCAGCAGTCTGTTTACAATGGACGTGGAACTGGCCTTGAATCTGGTAGTGTGTGTTTTCAAACTTGTGCATCTTCTGGGAGGGGGTGCGAGAGTATGATTGGAATGGGATGGGTTTGTTAATGTGTTGGTAGCTTTTCTGAGGCCATTGGAAGTGTAGACACAGAGTCAATGGAGGGGAGGTTAGTTTTGTGTTGTCTTGAGCTACATTCACAACTCTGCAGTTTCTTGCAGGCTTAGGCAGAGTAGTTCCCATACCAGGGTGTAATGCTTCAGGACAAGATACTTTCTGTGGTGCATCCAAAAAATTGGTAAGGGACACGGGGAATTTTATTTTAGATGTCTGAAGAAGTAGAGATTTTAGTGCACTTGGCTGTCATGTCAACATGTTTGACTGGACAGATTGGTGATATTTTTGCCAAAATACACCTAAATATGTTCATCTCTCTACGGTGTACATCAAAAAGTTGGAGAAGCTCAGAAGATCATGCAGCATGCATGGAAATCAGAAAGCAGTTGATGTTTTGGGCCTGAGCCCTTCTTCATGCTTGCCTAAAATCAGGTAGATGCCTGAGTAAGAAGGTGGGTTGTGGGGGGTGGGTGGGGGGAGGATGAGGAACACAGGTTAGCAGGTGATTTTTGGCACACCTGAAGAAGGATGCAAGGCAAAGCATTGACTGCCTATTGCTCTTCATGGATGCTGTGTGACCTGCTGAGTTCCTCCAGCTCTTTTTGGATGTAAAATTATGAGGGGCAATAGTAGGTTAGATCGTGAGAAACTTTTCCTCACAGCAGAGGTGTCTGAAACCAGAGGACACAGAGGCAGACGAAGGGGTAGGAGATTTAGAGGGAATTTGAGAAAGAATTCTGTTCCCTCGGAGGTGCTTGGAATCTGGAAAACATTCTCTGATGGGATGGTGGAGACAACATATTCTCATAACATTTCAGAAGTATTTTGATGAACACTTGAATTTACAAGGCACAAAAATCTTGGGCTGAGTGCTGCAAAATGGGGTGCACTTAGATGTAATGACTGATATGGAAATGATGCCCCAAAGGTCCTGTTTCCTTTCCTGTTTAATGCTATCCTTCAATCCTCATAGTATCTGTTGCCAGCATTTTCTTGTCAAACCCACTATTGGTGTAAAAAGGCCCCACCAGTCTAAGGATCAAAAGGTCAAAGGTTCCTTTATTACATTCAAAAATGTAATATGCATGATATACTACGACTCTTGTTTGACATTAGGCAGGCAAGGAGTCGCCATAAGTTTTGGCCGGCACCCCTAACGATAGGAGAAAGAGAAGCAAAAGAGAGTCCCTTCAGAGTCACTGAGTGTCTGTGGATTCTCCTGGAGCCTCTGCAGTGGGGTATCTATACAAAATAGCACCTATGGCAGGAGTGGCCAGTGCATCAAAATAAACGACGACAAAGGGATCTCACCAGAGCTGGCCTTGGTGGCCACCACATCATATTTGGCATTGTTTAAGTTATAGAGCAAACACTAGGACGAGGAAGGAGGATGAGTTTACCAAGTTTAGAAGAAAGAGGTGTGTGTTCTTTGTATGTTCAGGGTGGTGGTGGCAGTGCTCAGTCTGGGGGTGGGGCAGGGGGACCTTCAAGTTGTGGCCCCCCCCCCCTTCAAGTGGTGCATCCTTTCAAATGGTGCTCCGGGCATGTACCATGCCTGCCATACCCTAGATACATCCCTGAACCAGGGTAAAAGTCTGATGAGAATGTGATAGGAGAATCCACTTGTAAAGACTATTGTTCGGGGTTGGAAGTGTGGTGCATTCTGCTGTGTGGGAGTACAGTTTTCTAATTGTTGATTGAAGAAATAAGTATTGTTAGACCATGACTGTATTACTGAGAGCATAATATTTTTTTCTGCACTATCTCCTTGGTAACCTGCTCTCATTGTGGTTTAATCCAAGATTGGAAGGGATGGGAAATTTGGTGGAAGTCACTTACTGCACACTTATCAATACAGAACTTCTGTCTTGGCATCCAACTTTACCACAGGAACATCTAAGAATTGGATGCCATCTCCTGCCTCTGGCTTACTGCTGTTGCTCCGAGTACTCCTAACAATAGTCGTGGCAGTGAGCAAGTAGATGGGGATGTGTGTTCTGACAACCAGCTTGTCTATGGAGACCAAGTGCAGCAAGTACCTGGGGGCACCTTCATCTTCAACTTGCTTTGCTTGTTATACAGCAACCTGACCCAGAAATTTATCAGTTCATTACCAATGGGTCAAAATCCAGGTACTCCATCACTTTGGCAACAACACTCGGACCTTCATACAGCCCTCTTCCTCCTCAAGGGTGATAATCACTGAGCTTTAAGCATTGACCTTGCCTGTGATACATATAGGCCACAGATCTGTTTTTATTTCTAATTGCATAGAATTAAAGAAACTGAAATCTTTTGAGTTTCATTTCTAGATACCAAAACTTTTATCATCCAAAACTCTGTATGGAGTTTGAACTGTTCCATGCGTGACAGTGTGTTTCCTCTGGGTCGTCCAGCTTTCCCCCACATCGCGAAGATGTGCAGGTGGGTTGGCTTCTTGGCCACTAAATTGTCCCTGCATGTGAGTGGGAGAACCTGGGAAGAATAAGTGGGTATAGAGGTTGCTTGGGCCTTGGCCAATAATTCTGAAACTGCTGCAAATAAAAATAGAAAATATGCCACAGATAAATGAAGAAGGAATAATTAGAGAATGACAAATTCTGTTTTAAAAGCCAACGGATTATTGGAGAAACAGAGTTTTATGGAGTGTTCTGCTTTCAATGTAAACTTTGTTAGGTGATAATGAGACCTGTGCATCAAATCAGCAGGCCTGAGTCTTGCTATTTTCAGCAGTCATTAAAGTATCCAGCCAGGAAGGGAGCCTCACCCTGAACTCTCACAAGACAAGTTGGGGAAAGAACATGGAATGAAGCTTGAGAAACATACCATCTGGTATGCACTACTGCCTGCGTCTGATTGACAAGCCACTGGAATCACTGGAATTGCAACCTGATGCCTTTCGATCTCTACTTTGCCTCTTATTGCAATCCCATTCCCTGAGCTCATTCTCCCTGTTCTCTTGTGGCTGCTTACAGACCCAAGTAGAATGAGTAATGGGTGTTCCATTTTGAGCACTTTCTTGATTTATGGTCGCATTGTGCAGTTTGCATAGGCAGACTCACACCTCCAATCAGCTGAAATTTATAATCCTATACTTTCTATAAATGTGAGCAATGTGCCTCAGAACCAACAATTAGCCTATTACTACATTTTTTTTGCAGTAAATTGCATGGGCCGCTTGTCGTGAGTTCCTCTCTATGCCAAAACTACACATATTAAGGAATCTGATATAATTATATAAGCCAAAATGCACGTTTGTGAAAGATGGACTTCGCATTTTTCTGACGTCAAAACATCCCAAAACACAATAGCTCCAATTAATTATTTTTAAATAATGTTCATCTTTCTAACAAATTAAACCTGACATAGAAGACCAGTGTTGTCTGTAAGGGTTTTGTACATTCTCCCTGTGTGGGTTTTAAAAACACAGAAATGCTGGATAAACTCAGTAGGTCTCGCACCTTCCATAGGAGGGAAAGATGTATGACCTGAACCCTTCTTGAAGGTATGGGAAGAAAAGAAAGGGCGGGGAGGAGTACAGACCAACAGACGAAAGATGAGAATTGGATATGGAGAAGAGGCCAAGAGAGAGGAAAGATGAGAATTGATAGGGAGTGTAGGGGTGGTGGGGGCTTTGGCCTTGTGAATGCAGAGCTACAAGAAAGGAGACAGTTTGGGGGGGGTGGGAGTGGTGTGTAGGGGGAGGTTGGGGTGGTAACAGTAACCAGAGAAGATGATGTTAATGCCTTTCGGTTGGAGGGTACCCAGATGGAATATATTAGGTGCTGTTCCTCCAATTTGCAGGTGGTCTCAGTCTGGTAGTTAATGAGACAATTGATAGACATGTCAGCAAGGGAATGGGGTGGGAAATTGAAATGGGTGGCCATTGAGAGATCCCTGCTATTACTGCGGATAGAGTGAAGGTGCTCAACGAATTGATCTCCCAGTCTGCATCCAATCTCTCTGATGTAGAGGAGGCCACGATGGGAGACATAGATGCAGTAGATGACCTGCTGCAAATTCACAAGTGAAGTGTTTATTCACTTGGAAGGACTATTTGGGGCCCTGAATAGAGGTGAGGGAGGAGGTGTGGGCTCAAGTGAAGCATCTCCTGCAATCATAGTGGTAGGGTCCAAGGAGTGATTAGTGGAAAGGGAGGAGTGGATGAGGGAGTGATCTGCAGAAGGTGAAGAGGGCAGGAGCAGGAAGGTGTGTCAGTTGTGGGATCACATAGTAAGTGGAGGAAATGGCAGAGCAGAACATGTTGGATGTGGAGGGTAGGAGGTGAGGACAAGGAGAATCTTGTCCTTGTTACATGTCAGAACAAGGGGGTCAGGGCAATGGAGGATATGCATGTGAAGGTCAAGTTGATGGTGGTAGAGGGGAAACTCCTCCCATCATCTAAATATACAGTGCTGCAGGTTAATTTGGGTGTAATTGGGTATTGGCTGGAAACAGATTTTACCATGCTGTAAATAAAAAAATAAAATTTTAAAAATCAGTTGCTGCATAACAGGCTCCTACATGTAGCAGTATCAAAAGTGGCAAACAAGTCTGTCTATTAGTAATATTGGTAACTATTGCTTAGTTAAAAACAAAATGCTGGAAAAACTCAGCGGGTCAAACTCGATTTCATCAAGGTATGGGCTTAAGCCCGAAACATTGGTTATGTATTTTTGCTGTATAGAGTACACTGTTTGACCTGCTGAGTTTCTCCAGCATTGTGGGTTTTTTTTTCAATCACAGTGTCTACAGCCTTACATATTTTATTTGGATATTATCTAGTACACTGGCAAGAAATCCTAATTTAAGATAGCACCAGATTTTTTATCTGTTCATCTGAGGAAGAAGCAAGGCTTTGGTTTAATGTTTCTGAGTGTTGAACTCATTCACTTCTGACCCCTATTATACTGAACACCATTAGCCTGGATTCCATTCATGGTACTTGAATAAGATTTGTACCCACAACTTATTAATGCAGAGACAAGAGTGGTCGCCACTGGCAACCTGACAGACATACATTTCTGCTATTCCAATAAAAATAAAGCATGTAGCTGAATAATCAGCAAATAACAGCCTGCTTTCTGCATGTTGTCAGATGTCCTGAAGATAAAAGCCCAGAAGGTTTTCACATTTTATAAGTGGGGCCTTTAAACATTGACAATTAGCATCGACTTTTACTCATTCATTTCCATCTCACATTAATACACAAAGTAAAGGTGAACAGAAGAGAGAAGTTAAACTACGTCCATATTGACTGTTGTTAGAAAAGGCCCTGTCGAGTCAGAACACTTGGGAATCAATCCAAATGGATAAATGCAAGTTTCTTGACAACAGATACCCTGAATGCTTCTTAAATGTCCTCTAACCCACTCCACTTTTGTTAGGTGTACGTGAAGAAACGCGTTTTGATCCACATGGATGGTTTCTTTCCGAGTTCTTTCCCATCTTTTGGCCAATGTTTATTCCTCCACCTCCTCTTCATTGACCATCAACGTGGGCATCTCAAGGCTCCGTGCTTAGTCCCCTGTGCACTTGTGACCACATAACAAGTTTGGCCCCAACACAATTTATAAATTCGCTAACAACATCACCATTGTTTGCTGAATAACTAGAAATAATGAGCCAGAATATAGGGTAGAGATGAAGCAGAGGGAGCTACCACTATGACTGTTGCCCAGTAGCATTAACATCTACTGCAATGAAATGCTTTGAGAAGCTGATCATGGCCAGAATTAATACGTACCTAAGCAAAGGACTGGAGCACGGCAATTCACCTATCGTCACAATTGCTCCACAGCAGACGCAGTATCACTGGCTCTTTTATTAAAATATTTTATTTATAATTTTTCATACAGGCTTGTAGTCATATACCGCAACCTGCCAACGATAGCAGTTCACAATCTCCTACACATGTACAAGTATTCCTTTTCTCTATGACTATATATACAAGCCCACGTCATTGCCCACCCCTCCCCCACCTATAAAACTCCAATGTCGATAACAATAACAAACACTAACATGAAGGAAATGAATAAGTGTACCAATAATAAAAAGAAACAGGGACCATCACAGCCCAACGGGCGGCTTCTGACTCGGTGCCCATTCTTGACTTTCCTTGATCGGGATCAGTGTAGGAGAGAGGGAGCGGCAGGAGGAGATAGTATCCATCGCTCGATACTAAGAATAGAGTCAGACTTCCAGGTCATCACAATGCACTTTCTGGCCACTGCCAATGCAATTAACACAAATTAGATTTGAAATTTGGACAGCTTCATTGTAAGCCTTGTGTCCATTATATTCCCCAGCAGGAACACCTCTGGGTCCTGAGGGAACTGTTTACCTATAATGTTTTCCAGGACTTGGCCTAGATCCACCCAAAAGGGCCTCACCATGGCACACGACCAGGTTGCATGTACAAATGTCCCGGCTTCAACACCACACCTGAATCAATTGTCCGGGAGTTCTGACTTTAATCTATGGATTTTCTCCGGTGTTATGTACAACTGGTGCAAAAAGTTATACTGGACCAGCCTGTACCTTGCATTGATGACTGTGGTCATGCTTTCCCGGTACAGGTCAGACCAGCACCTCTTATCAATTGTGATACTCAAGTCTGACTCACATCTTTCTCTCAACCTATGAAGGCCCGGTTTGGGTTCCTCTGACTGGAACAGGTAATACATTGCTGAAATAAATTTCTTGTCGATCCCCCTTCAAATCATGGCCTCTATGCTACTGCAATGAGGTAGGACCATACCTGGACCTAATAAGTCCTGGAGGAAAGACCTTATTTGAAGATAGCAGTGGAATGTTTTATTCGGTAAATCATATTTATTTTTAAGCTGTTCAAACAACATTAATTGCCCTTGCTTGTAACAGTCCTCTTTACACCTGACTCCATTACGGAACCAGATGTCCAGAATCTTGTTACCCACTGTCAGTGGTATTAATTTATTAGGAGTTCAGGGCATTTTTGGTGACAGCCCCATCTTAATATCCAAATATGGGTTAATTTTGGCCCAGACACTAATCACTTGTTTTAATATGGGAATGCACTTCTTCCCTGTCAACAATTTAACGTCCCATTTATAAATAAAATCCTCTGCTATCTTCTCGCCCACCAGGTGCCGATCAATTTGTGCCCAGGATGGTACATCTCCTCCCTGAAAAAGGGAGGCGATGTATCTCGACTGAGCCGCCCTATAATATTTTTTTAAGTCTGGCAATCTCAGACGATAGTTGCATGTTAATTTTTCCATAGAGAACCTTGGTACCTTTCCATTCCAAAGAAACCACCTGATCATATGTGATAACTGTTTGAAGAAACCCTAGGGCAATGGCACAGGCAATGTTTTGAAAAGATATTGGAATCTTGGCAACACATTCATTTTGATGCAGTTGACCCTGCCTGTGAGAGGCAGGGGGTTCCACCTCTTTAAGTCCTCCTCGACTCTTCTCAGCAAGGGTGCATAATTTAACTTGTATAAATTATTCAAGTCACTATCAATGTTAACTCCTTGGTATTTGATCCCCTTCTGTGACCACTTGAAAGTACTAATTCCTTTAAATTGATTATAATTAGTCTCAGTGAGTGGCATCACCTCATTCTTATCCCAATTGATCTTATACCCAGAAAGTTCCCCATAGTTCTCCAGTACCTCGTGCAGCCTAGGTAAGGAAGTCGCAGGGTCTGTCAAATATATCAGTACGTCATCAACGAATAAGTTAATTTTGTGTTCCTCCTGGCCCACTCCATAACCTTTGATGTCTGGATTCTACAGAATGGCTTCTGCCAACGGTTCCATAGGCAGCACAAAAAAAAGCTGGTGAGAGTGGGCACTCTTGCCTACTAGATCTGGTAAGTGGGAAGGGTGGAGAGACCTATCCATTGGTTACAACTTTCGCCTTGGGCGCAAGATATAGCACCCTAATTCAATTTTGAAAAATTGGTCCCAACCCTGCCTTCTCCAGCACCTTAAATAAAAATTCCCTCTCCAGTCTATTGAAGGCTTTTTCTGCATCCAAGGAGATGTCCAGACCCTTCTCATTTCTAGATTGTGCCAGATGCATAACACTCAGCAATCTGCCAATATTATCTGCTGCCTGCCTTCCCTGCACAAAGCCTGTCTGATCCTTGTTTATCAATTTTGGCAAATGCAATGCCAATCTATTTGCCAAGGCTTTGGCTAGGATCTTGTAATCAGTATTCAGTTGAGAAATTGGCCTATAGGAAGAGGCATAAATGGATCCTTACCTTTCTTCAAAATCATTGTAACAATCACCACTGTAAAAGATTCAGACAGGAACCTTGTTTCCCTACCACCTCCATCATATACAGAGGCATTAATAAGTACTTAAATTCTCGATAGAACTCAGGTGGGAACCTGTTCTCCCCCGGAGACTTCCCTGTTTGCTGCACACTCAATACTTGACCCATTTCTTCCTCAGTGAAAGAAAGATCTAATCCTGCCTGATCCTCTGGGTTCAGACAGGGGAGGTCTAATCTGGCCAGGAACTCATCCTCTTGATTGAGGTCCCCAGAAAATTCAGATTTATATAATCCTTCAAAAATTCCCTGAAGGTCTCATTAATTTCCTTTGGTTTGTACAAGACCTGGCCATTCCCCATTCATATTGCATTAATTGTTCTAGAGGCTTGTTCTTCCCTCAACTGCCAAGCAAGTAGCTTATGTGCTCTCTCCCCCAGCTCATAATATTTTTGTCTCGACCTTATAATAGCCTTTTCCATTCTATACATCTGAAGTGTATTATATTCAAATTTATTGTTTGTGAGAGCTCTGTAATGGTCCTCTTGGCCTTATTCCTGAAAATCCTTCTCTAATTGGGTAATGCCCTTTTCCAATTCCTCCACTTCCCTCATATAATTTTTCATGACCACCTTCATATACCCAATTATCTGACCCCTCAAGTACGCCTTGAGGGTGTCCCATAGAAGAAATTTATCTGGAGTAGAGGGGCAGTTGTCCTTACAAAACTGAGTTATTTGAGATCTTATAAAGCTACAAAACTCCAGCTTTTTCAATAGCAAAGTGTTAAGACGTCACCTATATGCCACATCCTGCTTATCTGGCATGACCATAGTCAAGATTGGCGGGAGTGGTCTGAGAGAAGTCTCGTTCTGTACTCGGCTTCCATGATCCTACCCTCAATGTGCTGAAGCCAAAAAGAAATCTATTCCAGAGTAGGAGTAATGTTGTTTCGAGTAGAATGAGTAGTCTCTCTCTCTTGGATGCATTCTATGCCACAAGTCTATTAAATTCAACTCTCATACAGTCAATGGTGGCTTTTGCCGCTTTAGTCCTAGTTATATGCTTTTTGGACTTGTTCAATACAGGATCCCAGTATAAATTAAAGTCGCCCCTTATCAAAATATTTTCACTTCCTTCTGCCAAATGCAGGGAAATATCCTGTATAAATTTTTCATCAAAATTGGAAGCGTACACATTGACTAGGGTCCAGGACTCTGAGTATATTTGACAGTGCACCATTACAAATCTACCCATTTTGTCTGCAGTCACCCTCTGCACCTGCACTGGAACACATTTCCTTACTAAAAGTGCCACTCCCCTTGCTTTTGAGCCAAACGAGGAGGATATAACCTGGCCCACCCACTCTTTTTAATTTTTTATGTTCCCACTCAGTTAAGTGTATCTCTTGAAGAAAGGCCAAATCCACCCACATTTTCTTAATGTGTGCCAAGACCTTTTTCTGTTTCATCGGACTGTTTAAGCCATTAACATTAAAAGAGACTACTTTTATGCTCTTAGTCATTATCCCCAGGTTCTTCCCAAGGTACCCCCTCCTTCACTACGATCCAACCCCCAAGCAACCCAAATCTCTTACCGTCTGACCTTTGGTCCATTCCATCCGAGCTGCAAGAGTAAGGGAAAAAAAAAGGGGAGACAAAGACAATAATTCAAATAACTGAGCAAAACAACATGAAACCAAATGCAAAAGACATTCACAGTCATCCTTCTCCTTAATCCCATACTACCTCCCTTACCCCCCCCCCCCGCCCCACTTCTATTTTGTTGATAACCT
The DNA here is from genome assembly GCF_036971445.1 of Narcine bancroftii. NCBI lineage: Eukaryota > Metazoa > Chordata > Chondrichthyes > Torpediniformes > Narcinidae > Narcine > Narcine bancroftii. The sequence goes on along the minus strand of NC_091474.1, from coordinate 131,053,552 downwards.
TCATTGATTACCAACAAACCCCTTGTACAATAGGTTGTGCCACCGGCACCCATCAACTCCTTTCCCCAACTCCTGAGCTCACTAGGAAAAACTACTATTACAACTTTTCATTTGTTCGGTCTAATCTCTTTCTCAACTTCTGTATTTATACAATTTAAATAACATAAAAAACACCATGATATTATTGTCCAAGGCCTGTCTATATCCCCCTATGGGTCAAATTTGTTACTTATTAAAACTACCACAGGCAGTCCCCTGACAGACTTTACTTTTCCGTCGTGCTCCCCAACGTGGGTAAGCCTGTGGCATATTCCTCAGGTTTTACCGGATCTGTAAAAAAATTCTTTGCTCCTTCTGGCAATGATATTTTCAGGGTGGCTGGGTACCTCAACACACATTCATATTTCTTCTGCTTGAGCAGTCTCTTAGCCACTTTAAATGCTTTCTGGGCCTTCAAGAGTGCCGAGCTGATATCTGGGTAGAAAAATATTTTGTTCCCCTCTAACTCTAGAGGGGATTCCCTTCTCTTTGCCCCATTCGCTGCCACTTCTAATATTTTCTCCCTGTCCTGGTACTGCAACAGCTTCACCAGAACAGAGCGCGGCCTTTGTCCGGGACCAGGTTTGGGGAAGGGGGCCCTGTGTGCTCTCTCCACCTCTGTTCTTTCACCCAGTATCTCCTTACCCAACGCCTCAGGGATTGAGGTTTGAAAGAAGAGCACTGGCTTCTGACTTTCCACACCCTCCCTTAGCCCCACTATTTTAATATTGTTCCTCCTGCTATAAATCTTGAGGGCATCCAGCTTTTTCCAGATGCTCTCCCTTTCATTTATTAACTTTTCCATTTTATTGGACATAATATGCATATCATCTTCATTCTTATTTATTCTTTCTTCTGCCTTGGTCGCGCTGCCCATTAGCCCAGATAGGGTGTCTGGACACTGTCCAGTTTTTCCCCCATGTCCTGGGCACATTTGTCCCCAGCTAGGAAGAGCCTGCCCTCCATCTGCCCTAGCTTGTTAATTACATCCTGCAGGGAGGGCTCTGAGCCACCCTGCTTACTTTTCCTTAACAGTCCTTTTCCCCTGGGTCTCATAGCTTCACAGGGTCTCCCCTGGCCATTGGACTCTTCCTCCTTCTCCAGACTACTGGACCCCTCTTCACTGCTGCTGGTGTTTCCTGCCTCCTCTGATCCAGCGCTGTACTCACAGGCTGCTCTGCTTCCTCTGAAGTCGCTTGCTGTTGGGACTCCCGCTGAGACTTGCAGTTTCACTCTTGGCCCACTGCCAGGGCAGGGGTAAGTTTTACTCTCTCCCTTAGTGCTGGCAACAATGCCAGTTTCTTGCAGTTTCCTCTTTTGTCGGACAAGTCTGTTCCCCACGGGGGTTGCTGCTGCTGCCCCGCATCCGATGCCGACGCCAACTTCACCTCGGGCCTTGCACCTGCCGCGAGCGTGCCCGACTTTGCGATCGTGCTGTGGGACGGGGGACCCAGCCCTTTCCTTCTCTCCAGGGGCTTCCAGAGGGATTTCCCTCCTTACCTGCTGGTCATTGACGCTGGATTCATCCAGGACCTGTTCTCCCCGTCTGGCGAGTTCCTCCTTTGGAGTTGTGGTTCCCATTTCAGGCCCTAGAGTGGCCCCACCATTTTCCTCACCACGAGGCATTCCAGGCTTGCCCTCTCACCTCGGTAGTGATTCTTTTGCACTCTTGCTTGCAGACTTGCTTTTTTTTTGTCATGTTGCATTAAAAAATTCTTCTCACATACTTTTTTGGCGTTTTGGACTGGTCATTTGAGGTTTTGACCTTGTTTGTAATCAAAAATCCTGGGAGTTCTCGGAATCCACCTCCTCTTACTCTCTCTGCATCACGTGACTCCAGTATCACTGGCTCTTCACTCAGCTCTGGATTATCTTGAAAACAGCAACATACATACAGCTGCTCTTCATCAACTACAGCTCAGGTTTCAACACCATTATTTCCTCAGTGCTGGTCAACAAGCTCCAAATACTGGGCCTCTGCACCTCCCCTCTGCAATTGTATCCTTGACCTCCTCATTAGAAGACCACACTCAGTATGAACTGGAAACAACGTCTCCTCCTCACTGACTATCAACACAGGTACACCTCAAGGGTGCGTGCTTAGCCACTGCTCTACTCACTCTACACCCCTGACTATGTCACCAGGCACAATTCCAAGCTATCTACAAATTTGCTGATAACTCCACAGTTATTGGAAGAATCACAAACGGAAATGAGGAAGTGTGCAGGAGGGAGATAGATCAACTCATTGAGTGGTATCACATCAACAACCTTGAACTCAACGTTAGCAAAACTAAGGAGTTGATTGTGGACTTCAGGACGAAGTCAGGAGAGCATGAACAAGTCATCATCAAGAGCTCAGTAGTGGAGAGGATCAAGAACTTCAGGTTTCTGTGTATCCACGTCTCTGAGGATCTGTCCTGGAATCTTCATGTTGATACAATCATGAAGAAGACTTGCTGGCAGCTACACTTTGTGAGGTGTCTCAGGAGATTCTGTATGTCACTGAAGATGCTCGGAAACTTCTACAGGTGTACCGTGGAGAGCATCCTGTCTGATTGCATCACTGTTTGGTGCAGAGATGCCAATGTTCAGGACAAGAAAAAAATCAGGGTTGTTTACTCAACCTTCAACATCACGGGCACCAGACTTCGCTTCATCGAGGACATCTACAAAAGGCGGTGTCTTAAGAAAGCAGCCTGTATCCCCAAGGACCCCTACCACCCAGACGATGTCCTCTTCACTATGCTACCATTGGGAAAAAGATGCAGGAGCCTGAAAATGAGCACTCAATGGCACAAGGACAATTTCTTCCCCGCTGCCATCAGATTCCTGAATAATCAACAAACCAAAGGTGCTGTCTTATTTTGACTTTTTGTGCACAATTTTTATTTATTTTTTCACATGGTTAATATGAATGTTTGCAGTGTGATGCTGTCGCTAAGCAATAAATTTTGTGACTTGCTCATGACCATGACAATAAATTCTGTTTCTGAGAATCTGGTTGAGTGGTGCAAGAGCAAAACTCTTGCTCTTACTATCACCAAGACCAAGGAGCTTATTGTTGATTTTTTGAAGGGGAGGCCATGGAACCACTCAGCTATCTGCATTGATGGGATGGTGGTGGAGAGGGTTTGTATTTTCTAAGTTCCTGGGTGTCCTTATTTCAGAAGACCTCTCCTGCCACTTGTACATAGAGGCAGCAGTAACAAAAGCACATTCATGGCTCTACTTTCCAAAGAGACTGGAGAAATTCGGCATTTTGTTCAGTACTCTATCAAATTTCTACAGGTGCACCTTGGAAGGTTTCCGGATTGGTCCATTATAGCCTTGAATGCCCTCGAATGCAAAAGGCTGCAAAAGGCTGCAAAAGGTCATGAACATACCAGGTTCATCACAGTCTCTGACATCCTATCCATTGCAAATCTCTATGTGAGGGACTGCCTCAAGATGGCAGGCAACATCATAAAAGACCCCTCCTACCAAGCAACATGATGCATGAATGATGAGCTCCATTGCCATGGTGAAAGCAAGGGGAGAGATGGTGCAATCTGCCATAATTGCTGCATCCAGGTGCTGTCAAGTCGTGTTGTATTCCTGTGTTGTAATGGAGTACTGGAGATCCTGAAAATAAGCTTGGATGAGATGCGTGTTTGCCTCTGGAACCTTGAAGAAGTTGAAGGCTGTCCAGAACATCTTATGAGAGTGTGAGCCAAAGGCATTAGGCTGGATCTAAAAATACTACAGGTAAGTCTTTGTTTTCCCTCTTGGCTGTTTGCTTCTGGTGCCAGATGATGCTAGTGTGTTATAAGCATCCTGAGAATCCCTGTACTCCTGCCTTCTGCACTGATCTATCAACAAACTAATTGTTCACCAGGCACATAGAGAGTTCTTGAACCATGACTTTGAAGAAACTCTTTCCTTCCATGTTCAGAAGGCTGATCTGTCAGAATTGGCTGATAGCTGAGGTGTTCTTTTCCTTAGGAATCAGGATCCCTCCTCTGTATGTCATGCCTTAGGTCTGACTCCTTTCCCCCATGCCACTCTCATCAAGTTCCAAAGGAACTTCAGGACGCCAGGGGTGTAATTGATCTAGTAAGTGAACCAGGTCTGTGTTGATAGATTTCAATTCTTGCCCTCAATATTTCTGGCTTCCGTCCATTGATCTTCCTTTCTGTTGCTGGTTGGGCTGGGGACAGCTTGGTGTTTCAGGATCTGCAATTGTTTGAGTTTCGCTTGTGATTGGGAAATTGATGCCCTGTGGGCTGTGGGGGTGCTTCTGCCACTGGGCTTCATTCAACTGATTTTACCTACTTAAAAAGAAGTGGTCAATGCGAGATCCTTTATTAAGCTCTCTCAAGCACTTTTTCTTTCCTTGATGGATCTTAAGACCCTACTTCGAGGTTACCTTTGTCCAGCCACAGATGCAACTCTGGAGTTTATGTCCTACCAGAATGGCTGATTTATCAGGTCCAATACTGATCATCTGACTCGTGGTCATTTCCGTTCCTAGGTCTTTTGCTGTGTGGACCATCATTGAGTCATCTTGCGCCCCCGCTCTTGCTGGCTTCAGAAGTATTCTTCATTTTGACACTTTTGTAGCCATTAGTTGGCATATCCAACATGCTATACAGCAATGGCTCCTGCTCGCATGGGTAGCTAGCCCCTTTGGGATCTGTTCCCTCCTCTCAGCTGTCTCTCCTGACCATCACTAGTACTTCCCTGGTTTTCATCTGTCCTTTCACAGCAGTCTCTGATTTATTCCAGATATTCAGGTTGCTTTATAGGACTAGGTGTTACAATCCCAGTATTGGTTAGATTGATTCTCTCTCATAGAGATAGTATGGTCAGTTGCCTAAATTGCAATAATGGAGGATGATCAGGAGGTAATATCCGGTATCAAAACATATCATCAGTTGTATACCCTGGTATCATTGTATGTTTTGGTTTTTTGAACACAAGACACCCTCTGCCAAGGCAGGTTCACCACAAGCAGATCAGACCTGGGTGTGTGTTCCATATCAGTTTCTCCTAGTGATTATTTGCAGCCCAGATGGTCCCATATCCAGTGCTTCTGGATATTTCTGGACCTCACATTGGCTTCTGGGGATTTCAGCAGGAAATTGAGGTAGATCATCTGCTCTGTATTTCAAGCTGAAAATGGTTGAAAATGTTTTAGCCCTGTACTTGTAGCTTGCCATCAATAGCGCTGTATCCTTCATTGGCTGTTTAATTCTCCACACCCATTCAAGACTCGCTATGGCAGTACTGATCCATCTAATTATGTCTTTTGTACATTAATAGTCCTGTTCTGTAGCTTCACCATTTTGATATCTCATTTTGTCATATTTGGTGACACTGTTTCTGACATCGCAAATTTAGGATTCTGTTTTGTGGGACCTGCAAAAACCAAAAACTGATTGAACAACATTTAATGTTCTTCTGAGAAGGTCAGATTAGCAAGTTAACCTTAACAAGTGAGTGAATCATCATGTAGTTTGTAAACATGTATAGCTGCTATCTAAATAAGTCCTTACAGAAAGTAGTTTTGCTCTCTCTTAACTTCACTGTATCTTCGAGGTTCATCAGGAATAATCATGGTAGCTACACTTTGCAATTTGAAGCAGGGCTCAACAAAAAAACATTATCTCACAGCAGGATCTAACTATTTATTGTGAGATGATCAATGAAGTAGCATTAACTGTAATTATCTCCCAACATCCCCTTCCCAGCCCAATCTCATGACCAGTGATACACTCTACAACACATTGTGATACTTCACCTAATTTGTTAATTACTGGTATAATTCTGACCACAACATGACGGGTTATTTTTTCTCTTTGGAACAGTATTAGTATTTTGTTTTGTTATTTATTAAAGCTGTGTCAACATGATTCTCTTTTGAAAGCGTGGCCTATTTTGTCACTTGATTATGCAGTAAGCAGCCATTAATCTTGGCCAAGTTTGGGCAACAATCTAATTACCTGGGTCATTATTTGTTGAAAAGTATAATAAGCTTACCCTTCAGAACACTAGTTCAAATGCTATGAGTAACGAGGAGGGTAGATATTGTAAACTGGCACCCTGTGATCTAGAATGCATGAATCTGGATATCACCATACATTATAATTTTTATAATTCTTTCTATCCCAATGCCAAAAGGGTGGAACGGTTGGCATAGCGGTTAGTGCAATCCCTTTACAGCGCCAGTGATTGGGGCCAGGTTTCGAATCCTGCGCTGTCTGTCAGGAGTTTGTATGCTCTCCCTGTGTCTGTGTGGGTTATCTCCAGGGACTCCGGTTTCCTCCCTCTGTTCGAAATGTTCTCAGGGGTGTAGGATAATTAAGTGTAAATTGGGTGGCACAGACTTGTGGGCTGAAATGGCCTGTGCTGTATGCTAAATTTACATTTTTTTTAAAAAGTATCCAGTGGATCATGAGCTTACTGAAGTCACTTTTAACACATCTTTTCTCTTCAAAAGCTCCTTGCTGAGGTAGCCATTTCTATCAATGACTAAAATAATGATGGCACCACAGAGAATAGGCAGACCAAGTGCTGAATCAGCTATAATTTTATTGAATGGCAGAGCAGACAGACTCTGCTCTGCTCCTAGCCTGATGAAACCTTGAAAGACCTCCCAGGAGGTTTAAGTTTACTTTGCATGTCCCCTTTCACAACTATAGGGCATACAGTTCAAGTCAAGTTGTGTTTATTTGTTGTTCATACCATAAACCTTGCTGTGTACAGTGAAAATGAGATAGCCTTTCTCCGGCCCATGGAGTTGGTTATTTACATGGATAAATTAACTCAGAATCAATTTTTATAAATAAAACATCACTCATTAAATATCATGTTACATTTACTAGCCCTGCGTCCCTGGAGTTCAGGATCCTCACGGCTTTGGGGGAAAAGCAGTCTTGCTTTGATATTTCTTCCCAGATGCCAGGAGGGGTGTGTCGAGTCCCTCACGATGTTTATGGCTTTCCCACAAGCAATGTCGATCATGGCAGGGAGAGAGACCCTAATAATCCCCTCAGCAGTCATTACTATCCGCTGCAGGGATGCGTTCTGAGATCGTACAGTTCCCGAACCAGGCAATGATACAATTACATAGAATGCTCTCCATGCATCCCTTGTAGAATATAGTGAGGTGGAGAGTGGAAGCTGAAATTTCCTCAACCTCCGCAGGAAGTAAAGGCTTTGCTGGGCCTTCTTGACAATGGATCTGATGTTGGGGGACCAGGAGAGATCCTCCACCAAGTACACATCAAAGAATTTGGTGCTCTTGACTACCTCGATGGTGGAGCCATCGATGGTCAATGAAGAGTGGTTCCCCCCAGGCTATCCTGAAGTCCACCACCATCTCCTTTGTTTTGTTGACATTCAGGTGTAAGTTGTTGCCTCTGTACCAGTCCATTAGTGATTATTACCTCCTCTCTGTAAGCTGACTCATTGTTCTTGATGATGAGCCCCACCATGATCATGTCGTCATCAAACTTGATGATATGGTTAGAACTGTATCTTGCTGCACAGTTGTGGGTCAGTAGGGTAAAGAGCAGTGGGCTGAGCATGCAGCCCTGGGGGGCCCGCATGCTCAGTGTGATGGTGTTGGACTGACTGAGGTCTTCCAGTCGGGAAGTTGAGGATCCAGTTACAGAGGAAGGTGTTTAGACCCAGCAGGTTCTGCTTCCTCATCAGGCACTGTGGTATGATTGTATTGAACACTGAGCTGAAGTCTATGAACAGTACTCGAACGTACGAGTCTTTATTTTCCAGGTTCACCCACCTGTGCTTGGTGGAGCGTGGTGGCTATGGCATCGACTGTAGATCAGTTGAAACGGTACACAAACTGCAGGGGGTCCAGTGAGGGGGGCAGCTGAGCCTTGATGTTCTCCATGGCTAGCCTGTTGAAGCACTTCATGACAGTGGACATGAGTGCGACAAGACGGTAGTCGTTGAGGCAGCGCACTGAGGGCTTCTTCGGCACAGGAATGATAGTTACAGATTAATCACCACTTGTCATCTGGAGTACAGATGCAGCTCCATTCGCAAGGACAAATTGATGACAAGGTAATTCTCTCAGGTTGGTGGAATGCATATGTCGTGATTATTACCATTGGACAGGAAGCCCATTCACCCACCCTACTTGTCCTCTGCTGTTCTTGACCCTGCCCACAATGAGGACAGGAGATCATTATTCCAGCCCCACACACTGCATGGTTACCAGTTATCTGTATTTCTCTTCACCCATATAAACACTCTTTTATGCCAAATGTTCTGACCTGAATGCCCTGGACCTCTTGTTGTAGCTTGAGCATCCAGCATTAAGATATTGGCTCACTTATTCTTCGCTTTCTGAAACTTTGGTCAAGTATCCCATCAAACCTTGTGGTCAATGTTCCCTCTTAAGCTGTGCCCGCACACGCACACAAAGCAGACGGTGTGCATGCAATGGCACCCTTTGTGCACGTGCACATAGTCTATTTTGAGCGCGGGCACAGCTTAGAGGGTACACTGTAGTTGGGTTATATCAGCAAGATTGAAAAAGAGCACCAATGACTTTTGAAGCAGCTGCAACTCCAGGTGCTGGGATCCACAGTTTGAATAACAGGAAATTATGAATCTCGGATGAAGATCAAGAATCTGGTGCCAGATCAACAGTCTTGTCCTCAGCATTAACAAGACCAAGGAGCTTATTGTGGACTCCAGGTAAGAGAATCTGAAGGACCAAGCACTTGTCATTGATGTCACAGTGGAAGGCAGGGTTAGTCGCCTCAAGTTCCTGGGAATTCACATATCAGGATTTCTCCTAAGGCCGACAGATTGAGGTAACCATGAAGAAGGCACTTCAATCTTTCCATTCTAAGGGCTCTGAGGAGATTTAGCATGTGGGCATATTCTACAGATATAATGTGAAAAGTGAACTGAGTGTTTGGTTCAGAAACTCCACCTGGTCCAGAAGGTGAGTGCCCAAGGACCTAAAAGGCTGCAAAAAGTGGCAAACCTATTCAGCTCCATCTTGGGCGTACAGGAGGGAGGGAGACTGAAAACTTGACTGAATGGTGTACTAACAACAATCTCTCACTCAATGTCACCAAAACCAAGGAGCTGATTGTAGACTTTAGGAAAGGAAAACTCAAGGTATACGATCCAGTGATCATTGGGAATCAGAGGTGGAGAGGATGAACAAATTGGTATCATTTGTGCTCTGCGGCCACCATTTTGCTTTAAAATGCCAAGGAGGAATCAAACATGCCTTTGGTAAAATGTTCTTCTTACAGTAGTACTGCTGAGATGTTGTCTGGTTCCTGCCTTTGGCTTATCCAATGCTCTTAGGCATTTTTTGATATCCTGTGGAGTTGGCTGAAGACGGGTTCCTGTGATGGTGGGGATCTCGGTAAAAGGCTTTATCTTTTGTGGCTGAACATGGTTGCAAATGCTTCATTGCTCACATACAGGCCTGCCAAGGGTGCTGAGGGAGCTTTGGGCCGGTAAAGGTGCTGTCTTTCAGTGAGACACTAACCATTGATCTCATCTGTTTTGCAGGGATATTAAATGTACAGTGGAGCTAATTTATGGGGAGATTGCAGGAGAATGAGGATCAAATAAAAAATACATCTGCCACGATTTGAATGTGGGGCAGACTCGATAGGCTGAATGGCTAAACTTGCTTCTAAATTTTATGATCTTAATTTAAATGGGAGGAATTTTTCTTAGCTGATAATTTTGTGCTTTTAATTGACATCCAACATAAAAGATTGAGTCCCTCGGCATTGAAGTAAGGTACTGTATCTCAACTACATTCTCAAATCTTCGACAGGGCCTTGAACCCATTACTTTCTAAATCAAACTATGGGGTGTTACTAAATGAGCCAGGTTTTCTTCTTCCTGACCATTAATTTCAAAGTTTTCAAAATAGTTCTTTGAAGACAAAAGTACTCATTATTTTAAAAGAACAGTTTGCTGACATACAGTGCAATTCCAACCCAATATGGGCCATGTTTAATAGGGTTTTTTTGTAATCCATTGACAGTTTTAAATACAATTTCACAGAGAATCACCATGAATATATTTTTATATTCCAAAAAGTGTTGACTGAGCAACTGGCATTAGCTCTTAATACAATCAGTCCAACAAATTGTCCTTTGAATATTACATATCCTTGTAGAATTAATTAATCTTGAAAATGAAAGTAAGAATGGTGATATCCCTTCACCCCTGACTTGATCCTGGCCATGCATGCTAAATGATGACTCGCAATTCTGAACTGAGTTATATTAAGCTGTTCTCAATGTGCATCCTCTCTGGAAGGGTTTCATGGTTAATCAGTTTCTGCCAACCCCCCCTGCAAAATCACAGGCACTAGCTTGTGGCAAGCCTGCTCTGATTAATGCATCTCCCAATGGAATCTTTTCTCATTCTGTGTACACTATTTTCAAACAAATCTTTTGTGATCTCAGAAGTGTTCCCTCAAGGTGTTACTTCAGTGGTTTAAGAACAATTGTTTCCAATAGCTTTTGGTCTGTTTCTACATCTACCATGGTTCGGCCATACATACATAGCACCTTCTTGATTTGTTCATGTTATTCATGTCACGGCAGTACTGCCACTGGTGTGGTCGTGGGAGAACAGAGAGACAGCATTCCTCCTCAGGGTCTTGCACCCTGATCATTTTGCCAACAGCCCCGTACAGCTTTCAAATGCCCTTTAGAGGGGGCAGCATTTTTTTTAATATTAGCAAAACCATGGAGGTCCATGCCCAAGACGACTGCTCACATGTTGACAGCAGAGTACAAGGGTGTGGGTTCCAGGGGGTCAGCAGATTGATGCAAGGTACCAGAGTGGTACCCAAGCCCCCTCCTTGCTGAGAAGTAGTCTGGGAGAGGACCCAACATGGAGGGAGGCGAAAGCAGCAAGATAGTAAGGCTGAAGGAGTCACTCCAGGCTGAGGGATCCTAGAGAATAGCTAGTGAGAACCAGATATCAGGGCCAGGATTTGTGAGAGCCTATGGTGACCAGAGCTCCCAAAGGGCCTGATGAATAGGCAGTAGATGCCTATTGCTTTCCATGGAACCTGCTGAGATCCTCCAGCACTTTTGTGTGTTGATCTATTTCTCCAACATCTCCAGACTCTTGTTTATCATGGACACTCAATGACTCTGAAGGGGCTGCCAGGCTAGTGGTGTGTCTTGTTGTGCTTACATTGCAAACAAAAAATATAAAGGAACTTTGAATCTTATTATTTCTGTTTCTGTTAATTCCCTTGATACATAAGTAAATGGCCATCTATTCTGCATCTTTGTTGCTCCAAATAATTAAGACTGTAATATCTTCACTTTTTGGATGACCAGTTTTGGATTCTGGCCACTTATCTGTTTCAGTTTGTCATATAATTGCATTTGTTACTTTAATAGCCAGGAGATCTATTTTACTTAAATGGAAAGATCCTAAACCACCTACCACATTCCAATGGTTTTCCCAAACTATAGAATGTTTAAACTTCGAAAAAAAATCAGAAGTGGTACTGTTGACCCTTCAATTAGATTTGAAAAAACATGGAGACCATTTATCCAATATTTTCATATGATGGAAATCGACCCTTTCTGAATTCTCTTAACTTTTATTTGAGTGTAGAGGACAAAATAACTGTCGAACAGGTGAAATATGGTAGCCCAACTTTTGTTTTCTCTTTTTGTTTTGTTCTTTAGTTAGGGGGATATTTTTGTACGAACATTTGATTTCTTTTCATGTTTGGCTTTTAAGAGGTTGGGAAGTTCCATTTACATATGTTATTTGGTGTCTGTGTTTGTATACGTTAAGTTAATAAAGCAGTCCTAATTTCTTTGTTTTATTATGTTTATTAACCTGAAAACTTAGAAAAAGATTGAAAAGAAGAAAACTGTAATATCTAAGTACTGGCATTCCAATAACTGCTACTTTTAAGTTTTTAATGCACTACTTGGGATTCTTTAAAGAGCCACTCTGTACCTTTTCCTACTAAATATCTAAGTGGTTTCACCATGTCTCATGGACAATGGAGAAATTTATTCAATTAGTGATGCCCAATGCTAACACGTGGCAGAAATCCCACAAGCATTTTGATTTCTCCCATATGGCCAATGCTGACATCTCCAAAGCTGTTTGAAGGTCAATTGGATTTACCCAGAGCCTGCAACAATATGAATAGTGAAAGCCACTCCTCAATTTATCACCAATGTCTTTTATGCTCATCCTGTATTTTTCTCAAACCTATGGTCACAATATCACCAGTGATGACTTTTATTTTCTGAGGTAGTTCCACCAACTCAAGCCCTTCACCTGGAAAACCACAAATGGAAAGGTGATTTGAAAGGATGCAAAGAAAGTAATTTAATATAACAATTGTTGAAAATTCACTTTTGCTTGTGGCAAAAGTATCTGGAATTATTAAAGTGTTAGCACCACGTAGACATGCAAGCTACAAGTCTATATTTATTTGTCACATTATACCTGGTACATCGAGAATGGTTCGTGTGTGAGCAATCTACCATGTAAATAGGAACATTCATGCAGCCATGTAAAGTAGAATGTCAAGAACACGATTACGGAGTTACAATGAAAAAGCTAAATTAGCATCAACCGATAGCACTGTTGTCTGATGGCTGTGGGAAAGAGGTCTTCAAACATCTTGGTGTACAATTTCATATTCTTCAGCATTCTTCCTCAAGAGTATCTAGGTGTGATGGGTCCTTGAGTAAATTGAGTGCCTTTCCCAACTATGCCTTCCATCCAGTGGATAACACTCTTTTTTTAAATATCCCCCTTTGATCATATGTGCAGTGATTTAACCTTTTGATATTAACTGGTGATCAGATCCAGACCATTGGTGCTGGTTCCTGAATTGGAATATCTGCACAAACCATTCAGTATTTCTTTTAGATTACCTCTGAATGCCATGGGTTCCCATAAGCAGAGGTGTTACAACAAATCCACTGTTTCATTCAGACTGAGTACCTCCCTTAACTTGTGCAATTCTATCACTAAAAACCTGAGGGTATTTTAGTTTAAACATTGGTTTCCTGACTTAGAATCATAGAATATAGGAGCAGGAGAAGGACAGTCAGCCCTTTAAGCCTGTACCACATGACCTCAGTACCCTATTCCTGCTTTCTCTCCATACCCCTTGATCCCTTGAACCATAAAATCCACATCCAAATCCCTTTTGACTATATCTAATGAACTGGCCTCAACAACATCCTGTGGCAGGGAGTTCCACAACTCTCTCAGTAAAGACATTTCCCCTTATCTCAGCCCTAAATGGTTTCCCCCTTACCTTAGACTGTGACCCCTTGTTCTGGACTTCCCCAACATCTGGAATGTTATTCTTGCATCTAACCTGTCAGAATTTTATACATCTCTACGATCCCCTCTCATTCTTCTAAATTCTATTGAGTATAACCCTAGTCTCTCCAGTCTTGCTTCATACATCAGTCCTGCCTTCCCAGGAATCAGTCTGGTGAGCCTTTGCTGCACCCCTTCAACCACAACAAAGTCTTTCCTCAAATTATGAGAACAGAACTGTACACAATATTCAAGGTGTGGCCTTGCTCCTCAGACTGGAGTCCTGTAACTAGTGGTATGCCTCAGGATCACTTTAGGCCATTATTGTTGTCATCTAAACCAATGATCTGGAAGATAACATGGTGAATTAGATCAGCAAGTTTGCAGATGACACAAAGATTGGAGGTGCTGTGGACAGCGAGAAGGTTTTCAAAGCTTGCAGAGGGATCTGGACCAGCTGGCAAAATGAGCTAAAAATGGCAGATGGAATTTAATGCAGACAAATGTTGGATTTTGGAATGACAAACCAAAAAAATAGACATGGTAAATGGTAGGGTACTGAGGAGTGCAGTGGAACAGACATTTCTGAGAGTGCGGATACACACTTCGCTGAGAGTGACATCACAGGTAGATCATGTTGTAGAAAGTGTTTTTGGCATATTTGGGAATACAGTTACATAATTACCTGAAAGTGGTATCTTCTGAAACTGGATAGGGCTGCAAAGAGAGCTTTTGGCATATTGGCCTTCATAGATCAGGGTATTGAGAATAAGAGTTGGGATGTTATGGTGGGGTTGTACAGGACATTGGCGGGGCCAGATTTGGAGTGTTGTGTGCAGTTTTGATAACCTACCTACAGGAGAGATATCAATGGGATTGAAAAAGTGCAGAGAGTATTTGCTGTGATGTTGCCTGGACTATGGAAACTGAGTTGAAGGGAAAGGTTAAACAAGTTATGAGCTCATTCCCTGGAGCATGGAAGAATGAGGGAAGATTTGATAGAGATTTAAAACTGAGGCATAGAGACAGTAAATTAGGTAGAGTTTTTTTCCTGAGGGTGGGTGAAGTATAAACAGAAGACAGGGATAAGTGCAAAAGTGGAAATGTTTGGGGGAACATGAGGGGGAACTTCTTCACAGGGCGTGGTGTGAATATGGAATGAGCTTCCACCTAAAGTGGTGATTGCAGGCTCAATTTTAACATTTAAAGATAATTTGGGCAAGAACAAATTTGGATGAAAGGGATATGTATGGAGGACTATGGACAGGATGCGTGCCAGTGGGACACGGCAGAAAAATGGTCCGGCACAGACTAGAAATGCCCAAGAGTCTGCTTCTGTGCTGTAATGTTCTATGGTTTGCCAGGGCCCCAAACAACTGCAGTAAGACCACCTTGTTTCTATATTAAAAACATCTGCACTAAAGGGCAATTTGCCATTTGTTTCTGCCTGCTTCCAGCCTTCACTGATTGATGCACCATGAAATTCAGGTCTTGAAGCACCTCCCCTTTCCTCATTTCTCACCATTCAGAGAACAATCTGCCTGCCTGTTGTTTACCCCATTACCATGACACATGATCCATGCTCAGATACACTTTTCTGCCCAGTGGAAATTTTCTTCCTGCCATACATTGGCTTACAGTATAACACATACTGTACTTATAATCAATACACTGAACCAACTATATCAATTCTCTAACAAGAAGACAAGCACTCAATAGAGTGGCACAGTTAACGTAGTGGTTAGCACAACGCTGCTACACTTCCAGCAACTTGGGTTCAAATCTGGTGCTGTCTGTGTGGTGGTACACCACTGGCCTACTGCAGGGGGCAACCTCTGTACCTGCAGAAGAGCATGGGGACAAGACAATACCTGGCCGGCTGTCAATCAGCTGACCTGAATGGACCAAGCCACACCTGGTCGGGAGTCCAATCACCCTCTGGGATATAAGCCAGAGCCAGGCCTTCGAAGCCACTCTCAGAATTTACAGCAACTCTACTCACAGCTGGCTCTGTGGAAGTTTAGGTCGAATAAAGCCTGTTGTACGGTCTTTTGGTTTTGTGTGTTTGCTTCTGACCAACAGCACACCACAGTCTGTAAGGAGTTTGAATACTTTCCCCATGTCTGCATACATTTCCTCTAGGTGCCCTGGTTCCTCCCATGCTTCTAAATGTTTGGTTAATTGATGTATTTGGGCAGCCTAGACTTGGTGGCTGGAAGGGCATGTTTTCATGCTGTGATGTCCAAATTTAAAATTTAAATTTACTGCCACTCTCAGATTTAAGTAATACTATATTTGCAAGTTGAAAATCTTTGTTTTATTCTGTAAGTGAAGTAGAATTACATTACATTTGAAATCTCACATCGTGGCCTGAATGTGTAACACACCATTCATCTTCCAGACCATTAGCATTGACCTTGATGACAACAAAAGCTTGTTCTTGATACTTCATCTGCAGACAATATTTTCTTTGCAGAAGTTCTTTGTGGGGTGATTATAGGCTCATTTTATCGTATGTTTGTTTGCTGATTTCACAGAGGCACATCCAGAGTTATCTTGAGCCAAGTAAGTAACCAAATTTTCAAGTGCAAAGTTACCGATCACTGCAACTGTGTTTATTTGGTGAGGTGACAAATTTCTTTGAAGTCTTTGCCTGGCATTTGATTCAATGCCTGATGCAGAGTCAACTTCTTTTTATTTTCTATGATTCCTTGAGAAAGGAACCAAATGATAAATTGAACTGAAACACCCATCAACAATGGCAGGAGCACTTTTCCCACAATATATGAAAAATATCAGCCCTGAATTTTCCTGTTCTGGCCTCATACTCCAAAACCTCTGTTGTCCTCTCTGATTTAAATTCTTAGCTTCTCAATAATATATAATTTCTTTACTATTCCTTTTGGAAAATAATAGTGTTCAACTTCATTTGGCAACTCATTTGGGAATTTTATTGATGTCTTGGAGTTACGTGCAGCTCCCCTCCACATTGACTATCTCTCACTCACTTCTTGAAAGTTGTTCAGGACATTGGTGAATGACAGCATGTTTGTGAATTCCTACTTTTAACATTCAGTCTCTCCAAATAACTACCCTTATTCTCTTTCCCTCTCCTGGTTCTGTCCAGCTATCATCCACTCTCCTCTCTGGTTCCACCTGGCCTCCCCCTCTCTCCCTATGGTTCCCATTATCACTTTCTTTGATGATCTGATTCGACTCTGGTAGCCTTCATGGTCCTGCTCAGTATCCTCCAGAAGCTGTCTCCACCACCACATAACCTTTTCCCTCACCTGGCACCAGCTTCCCCTTTATACATTTGTCCTCTCGATCTATTTGTAGAATCTGTGAGGATTCTCCTTGTCCTTATCTGCAGAACTCTCTCAGGTATTTTCCCCTCCTCAATTCTCTCTTGATGGTGTACCTATATTTCTTAAACTCTTCAAGGGATTTGTATGATCCCAGCTGCCTATACCTGGCACGTGCCTCCCTCTTTACCCTGACTGGAACCTCATCCAGCAGGGTTTGCTCATCCAGCTAGCCTTGCCCTTCACTTCAATGCTAACCCTGAGCTCTCCCTATCTCACCTTTAAATGTCTTCCACTTGCCTTTCACCTGCAACTCGCCTCTCCGAAATAACCTTTGTACTTTCTTGTCAACTCTCTTCAAAATTTAGCATTGCCCTAATTTAAGAATTTACTTGTGGAACTCCTGACCATAGAACGTTGTTGAGTCTAGTTCATCAGATATATTCAGTAAGGAGTTAGATCTGGCCCTTATAACGAAAAGGATCAATAGGTATGGAGAGAAAGCAGAAATAGGGACTGAATTTGTGATTTCTACTATGATCATATTGAATAGTGGTGCAGACTTGAAGAACTCTGCATTTATAGAGCCACCCCCTTTGCTGTTCAATTCTCACCTTTCCTCTCCTGTCCTCCTGTCCATATCCAATTATCACCTTTTGTCTGTTTCTCCCCCTGCCCTTTCTTCCCTTCTCCCCAGCCTTTTTATTTCAAGCACCTGGCTGCTTTTTGCGCATGCCTTGAAGGCTCAGGTGCAAAACGTTGGTTATATATCTTTACCTCCTATGGATGCTGTGAGACCTGCTGAGTTCCTCCAGCATTTTTGTGCCAATAAACAGAAATACAGTTCTTTCCTTGCAAACATTAGGCTCTTGAATGAACCCATAACAGTGCCCCCTGACATGGTGCTTACTTGGTGCTAATTGATCTTCCTTCTAATTATAATCTGATACCCTGTAAATTATGATCTTTAAATGGTGAAATGAATGTTAGAGGTAACCTGTTAGTCGGTTCACAAAAAACCCTTCTCACTGTACTTGGTATTTTGTGTCAAATAAACTTTAGTATTCTTGAGTGAAGTGAGGTCATAGAGGTCTTTAGTTATTCGTGGATTGAACCACATAGTTATGGAGAGACCAGTGCAACATATGAGAGGTTCTAATAATAGGGAATATAAAAATAAGCACGTTAGCAGTAAACTCAAGGAGATATTCCAGGATAACTTGATTCCCAGTGACAAAAATTGACTCACTTCTACAAGAAGTAGCCAGGGCAAGTAAATGCTTTTAAAAATACATAAGGGTAGGATGAAGCAAAAGGAATTGAAAGGCTGAAATAAGTTGGATGAAATGAAAGGAGACTTGTTATGAAATATACCATGAATAAAAGTGCTGGAGAAATGTTTGCAGAACCAAAACATTGACTCCCTTTACATGATAAAGATGGTGCATAACCTGCTGAGTTTCTCTAGCACTCTTGTGCACTGCATTAGACCCCAGCATCTGCAAATTTTTCTTGTTTACCTTGTTCTGAAAGTCAAAGTAGGCCTGTTTCTGAGCTAAGTATTCAATGTTCTTTCTCTGCCTCTTGCTGGCACAGAATTAGCCTTTCTGATTTCCTTCCATAACTCATCAGGATTGACCTTCAAGTTGCAGCTGGGAATTTGCTGTTGATAATGTGCTAAGAATTCCAAATAAGCCTTCTATTTTGCAAAGCCCAAAACATTCTAAGTCTTGTTTCTTTTAATGCTGCACACACATTAGCCTGCTGGGAAAGTCATTAAGAGCACAGCTGCAGTTAAGAATTGCAAAAAAAGTTGTGGCTCAGAAGAACAGAGAGAAGATTACTTTTGTGAAAAAAATATAATAGGACTTGAGGAATTGAGTTACAGGGAAAAGATTAAAAAGGTTAGGAATTCATTCCTTGGAGCAGAGAAAAATGAGGGGAGATTTGATAAAGGCAGACATAATTATTACGGGTATAGAGAGAGTAAATGCAAACAGGGATTTTCCACTGAGGTTCGCTGAGACAAGAACAAGAGGACATGGATGAGTGAAAGGGGAACTTCACACAGAGAATGGTGGAAAGGTAGTGAATATGGGCTAAATTTTGACATGGGACTAGGCAGAACAATATTTGATAGAGACTAAATGGACCAAAAGGCCTGTTTCCTTGCTGTAGTGTTCTATGGTTCTCAGGTCTGATGTTTTTTTGTTGCCTCTGTCGGTCATGGTTGACCATGGGTACTGCGCCTCTGTTCATCATAGCTGGTGATCACTCCAGGGCACAAGCCAGGGCAGAGTTGATATAGAGATCTATCTGTTGCCCATGCAGTGAGTCATCTCCCTCCCACCTTCATGCCAATGACAGGTCCAAAGGAACGACAAAAGTTGATACAGTTTGATGCCGGCAGGATTTGCCGTGCTGGGTACAGCAGTCAGCTGCCTTCAGAACTCCAGATTTTCCCTTTGGGGTTTACTCGCAATGAGCAGGTACAGCCACAAGGGAGTGGAGATTTGAAATCAGAATTTTCCCTCTCCTAGATGAGTTACCATCTGTGGTTAATGAGCCCCATCTGCCCGGAGCAACTGGTTTCATGGCACCAGTGGTCTGCCTTTGCCCCTTCTCCTGTCAGTGAGAACAGTTCCACCGGGCATAAGTACTATGCCACACATGAAGGTCAGTAGTTGGACTTGGTTGTCAGAGGCTGAGAAGCATGCCATGAAGAGCATTTGTGTCACAGTGGGAGCTCATCCACACCACAATCCTTTGGCTATGACAACCTTTCGAGCTAAGATCTGAATAGTGTGTGGTTAATACCGGGACCGATGCCTGAAGAGGGCGCACAAGATCAGTGAACCGGTGCAGACTCGAAAGACCAACGTGGCCTGTTTCCGCTCCGTAAATGGTTTTATGGTTATATGGTTTTCACTGATAGATGGCAGTGTATGAAGGATTAGGAAAATTGCCAAAAGATGCCATTTTTACTTTAACACTATGATTTGCAATGTAGGAATCTGCTAGCTAAGAAGGCGGAGAGAGGAGATCTTGTAGAAAGGTATTTTCACTATATTAGATAAATACTTAAAGGAAAAATAGAATGGTAAAAATACGCCAAGGACGCAGGGGAAAGAACAGGGAAGTGCTAAAAAGAATTCACCCAGCACTCAGAGAGAAGCTTTGGTATTCTTCCCCAAGAGGCTCAGTCATTAATGTATTCATCACAGAAAAAAATCCGTAGGTTCAGGAAAATGGAAATAGAGCTTGCAAGGAAACTAAATGCAAAGTCAAAAGCAAATCTTATCCTCATCTCTTCATGGTTTCTAATACATAGGGTACATAACCAAAGTGATGCTTGTCTCTCATTTCATAAGAAGGTTATATTATGAATGTTTGATCAATAATGCTGCCGCAAAACACCGAATTTTGTGACTTGTTCACGACAATAAATACTGATTCTGATTCATGTTGAAGGGAGGGAAAAATCACTCTTAATGGTGCAAGATGGTCTCAGCGAAACCAAGGAGCAATGAAGAAGCTCTAATATTTTGTTCAATGTACGACACAAGTTCATAAACTGGGAAAGCAGAGCAGGAGCTATGAGAGCAACTGTTATATTGGTTGAGGGAGTAAAATAGCTGACAGCAGTAGAGTGAGGTGGTTAAATTATGCTGCTCCTTCCTTCAGAAGTCTCTGAATACAATTATGTTGGATACACATTTTATATGGACATTCAGAAGGCATGCAGCAAGGATCCAAATAAGAATCTGTTTAAAAAAAAATAATAGATGGAGGGAATCTAGTTTGTGGCATTGCCATGGTGGGAGGAAAAGGTCATGTGATACAGTTGACGCAGTATGCCCTGTGAATGCAGCAGTCACCTCATCATTTCATTTATAAATAATTGAGAGTGATTCATCCACATTTCTCGATTTGATCAAGATGGCAGACCAAATAGGATAGCTGTCAGCAGTTAGTTACAAAGGTACATTGATACTGAGTTGCCAAACCATGGTGATTTATTGGGGGAAATTTGAATTCATTCACTCTAGACCACACATGTCAAACTCTGGCCCGCGGGATATAATTATATTTGGCCCGCAAGATCATATCAAAAATGTATTAGAGGTGGCCTGCTGGCCGCCGCGCCAGTATAGCGCATGCACAGTAACCGCTGTGTCCCAGGGTGAGAGAGAGAGAGAAAAATCCTGGTCCTTGAAAAGTAGTGGTGGGTGGTTTTATAAACACGCTGTCGTGTTCCGCCGCCCACCCCCCCACCACAGCACGGCCTGGCCAGTGTCAGGGGAAGCCAAGGCCGCTTCCCAGCGCTCGGAACCCCAGTGGCACAGCGTTTCTTGGAGCTGCAGATGGAGTCGGGACGCCGGAGGGAAGATTGGGGCTCCCCGCCAGGCGATGGGGGCGCCAGCCGCCCTGCGCCTTCCCACTGGACCAGCGGCGGGTGCCCGGAGTACACATGGAGAGTGAGGCTGGTCAGGCAGGTAGGGTGGAACCCCCCGCCAATCTCAGAAGTGGCGTGGGCTGGATCGGGATTAGCCGCGCTCACCTGCTCCTCCACCGCTGACCGGGATCCCAGCGCGGTCCTGAGCGCGGAGACTGCCCTGGAAAGGTCCTGGGACACCGGCACGGAAAGAAAAGGGGGTCCGGGAGAAACTCAGCAGGTCAAGGGGGGTCCGGGAGAAACTCAGCAGGTCAAGGGAGGTCCGGGAGAAACTTAGCAGGTCAAGGGGGGTCCGGGAGAAACTCAGCAGGTCAAAGGGGGGATCCGGGAGAAACTCAGCAGGTCAAAGGGAGATCCGGGAGAAACACAGCAGGTCAAAGGGGGTCCGAGAGAAACTCAGCAGGTCAAGGGGGAGGGGTCCGGGAGAAACTCAGAAGGTCAAGGGGAGGGGGTCCGGGAGAAACTCAGCAGGTCAAGGGGGGTCCGGGAGAAACTCAGCAGGTCAAGGGAGGTCCGGGAGAAACTCAGCAGGTCAAGGGGGGTCCGGGAGAAACTCAGCAGGTGAAAGGAGGTCCGGGAGAAACTCAGCAGGTCAAGGGGGGTCCGGGAGAAACTCAGCAGGTCAAAGGGGGATCCGGGATAAACTCAGCAGGTCAAGGGAGGTCCGGGAGAAACTCAGCAGGTCAAGGGGGGTCTGGGAGAAACTCAGTAGGTCAAGGGGGGTCCGGCATAAACTCAGCAGGTCAAGGGGGGTCTGGGAGAAACTCAGCAGGTCAAGGGGGGTCCGGCAGAAACTCAGGGGGGGCCTGACCTCGCCAGGACCGTTGCCCACTCCCCCTCCCTGCCGCAGGCCGACCCGCGACTCATGGTGACGGGGCCGCTGATCCGCCGAGATGCCGCCCTGCAGCGAGAGCCGATGTCCCCGCACTGTCGTTGTCCAACCCGATCGCCCACAAACCCCGCCCTCCCGCACAAAGGCCTGAGTAAGTATTATGAACTTTAATCTCAGGATAAAACAATCTTCCAATAGTTTCATGTCACAGTGATAAATATATTCCTGGTTAAAAATGGTCCTGCACCTGGATACAAGCTCATTAGGCATAAAACTTGAAAAGTGTGTAAATCAAAGGATATCTGTACCAATGGTAAAAGGGTATGGCAAATAACCCTGCTAGAGTTCATGCCCACAATCAGTCACCCATTGGATTGTTTCAGGAATCATGTTATTCTCCCACATCCTCAATAGCCCTCAGATTTTACTATTCGACAGCACACTAGCAACATTTGACAAATCCTCTATAGAGAAATATTATTTATTGAATATTTTATTTCTCATTTGTTAATGCTTCTGGAAAGAGTTTATCTAAAACTATTACTAAACATTTATTTTAATAAGAAAAAGTTTAACATTACATATGTTGAAAGAAGAGAAAACATGCAGATGTTGTTGAAAATTTTCAATAAATATTTAGTTCGGCCCTCGACTTTTTTAATTTTTAATTTTGTTTTTAATTTTTTTAATTTTTAATTTTGGCCCTCCGTGAATTTGAATTTGACACCCCTGCTCTAGACAGAAGGAAGATGGGTTTGAGTACTTTCCACCTTGCCAGAAGCAAAGTGTTTGAAATTTGAGCTGATTGACATTGATTGAAAGGCATCATTAAAATTGAAGAGAAATGAAGCGTTCCCATTTTACAGGTGTGGATGGTGGTATTGTCAGGCAGAGACTGAGAGAATGGGAATTGGGACTCATTTGCTGCCACAGACTTGGCTCTCCATTCCGACGTAAATCAAAGAGTTCATGTATAAAAATCTCCAGGACCTAGTAGACAGAAAAAAGAACTAATTTTTTTAAAAACTTTGATTTCCAACTCCTCATAAAAGTAACAAAGGAGGGAAATTATTTTTCTAACTATAAAGAAATTTGATCCCTTTCCATGTGAAACACAACTCTGGGACCCAGTCCTCAGGAAAGATGCATTGATACTGGGGAGGTTGCAGAACTAATGATGTAAATGTAAATGATGTGTAAATGATGGGGTCATCTGAGGGGATGAGGCTCATATCTGCATGTAAAAGAATAATTGGTGATTAAATTAATATATTTGTTGATATGTTAATTAATATAATCAATGTGATGAAATAATTTGCTTCAGTAGAGAGCAACTATATTTATGGAAGAGGGGGGTCCAAGAAAAGTAGAATCAAACTATTCAGAAAGAAGGGAAATCCTGAACTCACTTCCCAAGAAGTGTTGGGGCTGGTGATCAACTGAATTTCTAACCAGGGATTACTATTTCTTAAGGATCATAAACCCAAGTGGAAGAGATGAAGTGAGGTTACTATGAGAAAGTCAGGATGGAATTGAAATGTGGAAAGATTTTGAGATAAATAATCTTATATATTTAATCCTTTGTTTTATGACTGTCAAATGGCTGTCTATTTATTTATGTAGAATTATATGCAAGAAGATGCAACATAATAAGAATAAACTTCTAAAAACATTGCGATTTTTTTAATTTTTATTTTGATCTTTTCTTGGTAAATTTACATTCCGTACATTCTTGATTGTGCCTTAAGTCAATTGGGCGTGGGAATGATGAGGAAATAATGTAGGACTATTGGACTACAGATGATCAACACATTGGAAGCAAATTTATTAATTTAATAAACATTTAATCAGAGAAAGGACAATGGCAATATGAAGCAAATTGTTTCAGGTTAGGTTGGGGCCTTCATACAGTTATAAAGAAAACAATGGACAATGAAGATTTCTCTTCCTGAACACTTTTGGGTGTATTTTATGGATTTTGGGCTGCTGATCATGAAACTCACCCTGAAGTGTTCCTAACACACACCATTTTTTTTAGATATAACCTATTTTTGAGATCTGTCATATTTTAAATCTATCTCAAGCATGAAGTGCTACATGTCATTGAAAATTGTATTTTTTTTGCATCCTCTCTTAACTTCTTAACTTCCCTGCTGATCTTGGTGCAATCCGTTATGAACAGGGGTGCAGTGCTGCCAGAGAGCCACTCTGGCACCTCAGGGGGCCATCCCAGGTACCTGATGGGGTGGCTCTAGCACCTCCTTGTCAATGTTTTTGGTGAGCTCTAGCACCTAAAATATTAGTACTGCACCCCTGGTTATGAACATGGTAAAAATTTCCCTCGGAAATTGTTAACATAGGAAAAGCATTATCAGGGCAACTGGAATCCATCAATGCTGACCAATGATTGTTGGACACTGACGTGAGAGGCATCTGATGCTGAGTACAAACAAAAATCAACGACAAAACATTTTTAAGTGAATTGAATTAACACAATGTGTAAACATCATTTTATGCAATACAACATGCTGAATTCAATGTTTCTACAACTTCCAATGTAATAGAGCAAATCTGAAAATATCTTTGTGTTCAGCTTGAAGTTGTCTATCATAATGCCCAATTTTTTTCAGGAAGCAAACCATCTGAAAACATTTTGTTATCCAGTGTAATCGATATGCATCTCAAGCATGACAAATTTTCAGTTCATTCATTCTAACCAGGTAAATTAGTTGCTTTGCTTTTTTGCCAAAGCAAAGAACATAAGAAAAGGGAAGTTTGCTGGAACTGAATACATCCCTGGCATGTGCACAGCTCGTATACTGCATGCAGTAGTGAACCGTAACCATATAACCGTTTACTGCACGGAAACAGGCCATGTCGGCCCTTCAAGTCCGTACCGGTTCACTTGAACAACTCCACTAGTTCCTCCGCAAACTCCTGAGGAAGTAGAGGCTTTCTTCATGATGCCATTGGTGTGTTGGTTCCAGGAAAGATCTTCCGAGATAGTGACTCCCAAGAACCTACATTTGCTCATCCTCTCCACCTCTTATCCCCCATTGATCAATCTCTGAAATCAACCTCTCTGCACCAACGTGAAAGACTTTTGTTACATTGAATCAGAGTAAATGAGTAAATAGTTTCATTACAGGAAAGTTATTGGTCTGAAGAGGAAGTTCACGGGAAGTTAACAGGATTGGAAATTTGTAGCCATGGGGAAAGATTGGATGGTCTTGCCTAGCTTACTTCGGAACAGAAAAAGCTGAGTTTGGTACAGGCAGGTTTACCTGCCCTGTTTCTTAATTGTAATAGTTAGTACATGTCATTGGCTTTCATCATTTTTGGGCGATCTAACATTTAACAGATGGCACATAAATGTAAATCTGCTGTGCTTTTTGCTTTATTTGTGTTCATTCATATATTTACAGCATTCTAGACATAGATTGTCTGTAGCACTGCTTAAGGCAGAGCTGCTGAAATAAATGCTGTCCACACCAAGCAAGTAAACCAATAACTGTCGTTTATTCCTTTCTAGGGGAGGCGACAGGTTGACGGGAGTGATGTCATAATGCTGTTTTGAGGCCTGGCTGTTACCCTGGCAATGCGCTCCTGCAGCCTGAAACTTCTGCGCGGTGGTGGGAAAGCCCCTGTTCCCTGCCGCGCTGGCTGTTTGCTATGGCGATTTGGCCCATCGTGTGCAGGGTTTTCTGGGCCCGCTACACCACCGTTCCACCCCGCCCCACCCCCAGAATCGCAGTCTCTTTGGGTGAGTTTTTGGAGATTGTTTTTGGGTGGGTGCCCCCAGCGCCATAGTGTAGGGGTAGGGAAAGGGTCTGAACAGTCCAAGTGGGCTTTCTTGAGGCGGTCAACCATAAACACGTTGTGCCTGCCTCCAATGTCTAGAGTATATACAACCCCCTCCCTTCTCTGTACCTTGAAAGGCCCTTCGTAAGGGTACTGCAGGGGGTTAACTGATTTGTCCCGTCTTACAAAGACAAAGTTTGCGGCTTTGAATTCTTGTGGGACGTGACTGGTTGGCATCCCGTGGGTGGTGGTAGGATGTGGACGTGGATAGGCTGTGTGATTCCTCAGCCACTGTAGAACGTACAGGGTGTTCAGTGGTGGCTCCATGGAGCCAAAATAGACATCACCTGGGATGGAGAGTGGTGCGCCATAAACTATTTCTGCCGATGAGGTAGGGAGGCCTTCTTTAGGTGCTATGTGGATGCCCAGCAGAACCCATGGGAGTTGATCCATCCAGTTGGGCCCATGCAGCCGTGATTTGAGGGCTGCTTTTAGATGGTGGTGAAAGCGCTCTACCACCCCATTGGATTGGGGGTGGTAGAGGGTTGTGTGGTGTAGCTGGCTGCCACAGAATTTGGCCAAGGTTGCCCAGAGGGAAGAGGTAAACTGGGTTCCCCGGTCCGAAGTTATGTGGGAAGGGACACCAAAACGGGAGATCCACTGTGAGGTAAAGGCATGGGCACCGCCTTTGGCCAGCATGTAAAGCAGTCAACCACGGTGAAGAGGTACCTCATCCCCTGGCTGATGGGAAGGGGCTTTACAATGTCTACATGCATGTGGTCGAACTTGTCCACTGTGGGTGGGAAACATTGCACTGGGCCTTTAGTGTGCTGATGGACTTAGGCTCGCTGTCATTGTATACAGGTTTTTGCACAAAGTGAAACTTTGCGCCAAAGCCCGTGCCATATGAACCTGTCCAAAATGAGATGGACTATTGACTGGATGGAAGGATGAGAGATTCATGCACTGGATTGAATATCCGCTTTCTCCAAGTTGTGGGCAGGATTGGCCTGGGATGGCCTGTAGACATATTGCATAGAAGAGTTGGCCCTCCTAGGTCCGGTGTGAACTCTTCAATTTGTAGGCTGGTGATGGCGGTGTGGTACACCTGTGTGTCGGCATCTACTGCCTGGTCCTTGTCAAGCTGAGCTGTGTCGATGCCACCTATCACCTTGAAGATCATTGGCCTGGACAGTGCGTCAGCTACCACATTGGACTTCCCTGCTACATGGTGGATGTCTATTGTATATTTGGAGATGTATGAAAAGTGCCGTTGTTGTCTTGCCGACGAGGGTCCGAAACTTTCCCCAGTGCCTGCACCAGCTGCTTGTGGTCCGTTTAGGCTGTGAACACTTAGCCTTTGAGGATGTACCAGAAATGGTGTATGGCCAGCAGTTCGTGATCAAAAGTCCAAAACTTCAGCTTGGGTGGTCGGTCGGAGGTGTTTGCTGAAGTAAGTGAGTGGCTGCCACTGGTGATCCATCTACTGTTGCAGCACTGCGCCCATTGCCTGGTCTGAGACGTCTGTCGTTAATGGCAGGGATGAGTCTGGATCGGGTATGCCAGGAATGTGGCATTGGAGGGTACTGTTTTGGTCTCCTCAAATGCCTTGAGTGCCTCCGCAGACCAGCTGGGCTCATTGTCACCTGCCTTAACGAGGTTGAAGAGAGGCTGCGTGGTGGCTGCTGCTCCTAGGAGGAAGCTATGATAGAAATTCACCATCCCAAGGAATTCCTGAAGGCTTTTGAGGGTTTTGAGCCTGGGAAAGTTCCGAATGGACTCCACCTTGTCAGGTAAAGGTGTTGCTCCTTTGCTGGAGATGCGGTGCCTAAAGAAGTCAATGGAGGACAAACCAATCTGGCACTTGGACGGGTTGATGGTTAGCCCGAAAGTCTGCAGCCGGGAAAACGGGCGTTTTTAAATGTTCTTTGTGGGTCATGGCAACTGGGCTGGTAATGAGGATGTCGTCCAGGTACACGAAAATCCCCTCCAGGTCTCTTGCCACTACATCCATGAGGTGATGGAATATTGGGCCGCCTTTTTCAGCATTGATGGTATTCTCAGGAACTCGAAGAGTCCAAACGGGGTGATTTTGGCCATCTTCTGGATGTCATCCTAATGCACTGGGATCTGGAGGTAGCCCTTCACCAGATCAACTTTGGAAAAAAATCTGGGCACCTTGGAGTCATGCAGCAAAGTCCTGTATGTGCAGGATGAGGTATCTGTTCAGTACAGTTGTATCATTGAGCCTGCTGTAGTCTCTGCAAGGGAGCCAGCCGTCAGATTTCTTTGGGACCTTGTGTAGTGGAGAAGCCCACAGGCTGTTGGAATAGTGGACAATCCTCCATTCCTCCATCGTGGCAAATTCAGCCTTGGCTTGGAGGTGCTTATCTTGGGGCAGTCTCCATGCCCACTCATACACAGGTGGTCCAGTGGTCTCAATGTGGTGTTGCACGCCATGTGCTGGTTCTGCATCATGGAAGTTGGGGGCCAGTAGAGTGGGGAAGTCAATGAGCAGTGCGGTGTACTCACTTTGTGAGTATGGACTCCCAAAGGTCAGAAGTGCATTGGCGCAGTGCAAGAGGGGGAATCCTAGAAGGTGGTGGCATTAACCAGCCGGCATCGGTCGTGGTCGACCAGGAATGCATTCACCCAGAGGAAATCCGCGCCTAGTGACGGTACAGTCCCACCTGAAAACAGCATTCCAGGTGTGAATGGTCACGTAAAGTGTCCCATGATGGTTGAACCGTCGACAGCTTGTAGGGATAGGCCTCTGGCATTGTTCTTCTGCTCAAATAACGTGGGTGAAACTAGGCTGATTTCTGTGCCAGTGTCTATCAAGAATTCCCGCTGGGCCTTCTGGTCACAAAGGTAAAGCATGCCTTTTCTGGTGCCAATTGCTGAGGCCACTAATGGTGGCCGGCTTGCTCATTTCCCTGCATCAGAATGGGTTTGCTGCCTGAAAAGGTGAAAGACAGAATGCTCTGCTGGGCATTGTGGCCCCACTGATGGTGGTAGTAGCAGTAGCCTGCTGTTTTGTTGCGGCGATGTGGCTGGGTTGCTGCGATGACCGCCATGGGGGTGCACAAAGTGGCCAAGGTTTGTGCTGTTGCTCCCACTGCGCAAATGGGCTGAATGTGGATGAAGTCGGGTTGCGGAGTGTGGAAGATCCGGTCTGCTTCTCTCGCCATGAGATGCAGTTCGGCAAAGTCCATGTTGGAGATGGCAGTGGCAACTTGGAAAAGAATAGAACCTTAAACAGGAAACACTTTGTGCATCTGTCTGCAAGGACCACTAGCTCCTGCATAAGTTCTGGGGGGCTTGCGATCACCTAGGGCCTTATGTGTTAAGCATGCGAATGGTGGCTAAGTTCAAATGACTCGAGCAAAAACCATTTAAACATCGTGTACTTGCCATCCATGAGTGGGTTGTTGACAAACAAGACAATTTTTGCTGCTGTGGCAGGCTCCAGGCCACTAATCTTGTGCCAGAACTTCATGTCCTCAGCTGTTATTCCTCGCAGGGTGAACTGTGATTCTGCAAGTTGCAGCCAGCTGCATGGCTGGTTTGCCCAGAAAGGCAGCAAATGGATGCTTACAGCGTAAACTGCCGTGGGAGATCCATTGGTGGCAGCTGCTTGGGCTGTGGACGATTGGGCAGGATTCATCTTGCTGTGTGTTATGGGTTCTAAAAACGTTAGAACTTTTCGGGGTCACCACTTTGGCACTGCTAAAGGCAGAGCTGTTGAAATAAATACCGTCCTCACCAAGCAAGTAAACCAGTAACTGCCGTTTAATCAAATCACGCATATTCTTTTTTAAGGGGAGGCGACAGGCTCACAGGAGTGATGTCATAATGCTATGTGAGGCCTGGCCATTCCCCTGGCAACACGCTCCTGCAGCCTGGAACTTCTGCACGGTGGGAGGAAAGCCCTTGTGCCTTGCTGCGCTGGCTGTTCACTATGGCGATTTGGGCCATTGTGTGCAGGGTTGACCCAGCCCGCTATATGTTCATATTTTTTGATCATTATTATGGAAGCAAGCTCTCAAGACCTGCTTAATAAACCATCAGATCATTTGGCTGAGTAGTCAGATTAATGGGGTAGAATTTTCTGTGCCACTTAAACTTGATCCTATGCAATCAGTTCTTTATTTTTAAAATAGTTTTAATTGATTTTCAGTCATAATAAGTTTGTACAGTACAATTATGGAATGTGCTACAGAAAAAAGACAAAGAAAAGCGCTGCAAGAATAATCATACATATGAATTCCAAAAGTACAGCCATATTAATAAAAAATTGACATAATAAATTTAAAATTTCCAAACCCCTGACCCTAAACAAGGTTGAAAGTTAATGTTGATGAAACAAAGTTGCTCACTCTGAAGTGGGACAACACAATGTGACAGAGTATATATATATATATATAGATATGTTTTGGGGAGATAAATTGGGAAAGGTTTGTTAGAGTAGGTCACATACAAACACTTTAAAACAGATCTTATTTAAATTACTGGAGCTCTGCCCTATGATAGATGTATCAGCTCCAGAGCTTTTGAAGTGCTCAAACAACTTCACTAATGGATGTTGTTTGCAAAAGGCAACAGATGAAAGAGTATACAGGAGCTGCTGCTGTCTGGAAGAGAACTTGCTGTTCTGAGAGGCTCATGTGGTTTTGCAAGCAGAGAGAGAGTCAAACAAGCTTTCTCTCAGAGAGAGAGAGAGAGTCAGAGATTCAGATCACTTGTACAGTGTTGCAGCCAACAGGCAGCAGCTGGGACTGGAACAGGACAAGCTGGCAAGCTTTTGGAAAGCACACACAACTCTCTGCAAATCCCTTCTCATTTCTCCAAATCTGGCCTTCCCCCACTTGAAGCCATTCAACCTCGGACCCGACCTATCCCTTTCCATCATTAAGCTAAAGCCAATGGACCCATGATCACTGGATCCGAAGTTCTCTCCAACGCTTACCTCCGTCACCTTCCTCATTGCATTCCCAAACAACAGATCTAACACTACTCCCTCTCTAGTTGGCGTCTCAACCTATTGCTGCAAAAAGCAATCCTGAACACAATGCATAAATACTAAGCCATCGTGCCCTTTTACTGACTGTGTTTCCCAATCTATGTTTGGAAAATTGAAATCCCCAACCAACACCACCCTATTTCTTGTGTACATCTCACCTATTTCCTTGCACATTTGCTCTTCTAGTTCCCTTTCCCAATTTGGAGGCCTATAATATACTACCATAATAGTAACCTCACCCTTCTTATTTTTCAGCTCTACCCATACTGCCTCCCTTGATGAGCCCTCCAGTCTACCTTGCCTCAGCACTGCTGTAATATCCTCCCAGACAAGTTGTGCCACACCTCCCCCTCTTAATCCACCAACTCTGTCACATCTAAAGCAGTGAAATCGTGAAATATTCAACTGCCAGTCACAAGCTTCCTTCAACCACATCTCGCTAATGACCACAACATCATAATGCCGTATGTAAATCCACACCTTTAGCTCATCCAGCTTCCTTACTACGCTCCTCGCATTAAAATAAATAAGTCAGGGATCTCCTACATCCTACCTTCTGCATATCCTCCTCTCTTCCATTCTCACAATTTTCACTACATCTTTTTACTACTTCCTGCTTTTCCTCCCTCAAATTATTCAAACTTGTTTCTTTCCGTAGCCTACTAACCCTCATCCTGCTGTCCTGCCCAACTTGAAACCCTGTCCCCAACCATACTAGTTTAAACCTTATACATAACCTTATGATCTTGTTACTATTTCATAATCGAGTTGACTGTCCTGCTTGGGTAGAAATTGAATTAAATACCACCAAACATGTTTTTATCTCGGCTTTTCTTGGATCCTCGCTTTCATTGGTTTCATATAAATTAATTGACTATCCGGTTTTTAAATACAGTTTGAGAATATAGAAGCAGTTTAGAAGGCATTGGGATTTCAGGAATTTTCTCTATCAAGCCCCGTTACGTCCAATCATCTTTTTTCAGCCTTCTTTGCAGGAGTCTGCTTTTAATGATCGGTATAGATTGGGTTTAAAGACATGCTTTAAAGACTTTTTTTATTTATAATAGTTTTGAACAATTGGTTGGAAAATTGAAGTTACCAAACTTTCATTTTTTTTAGGCATTTACAAATCAGACATTTTATTCAATCTTAGATCCCCAATTTTCCTTGAGCTCTTGAGTTGAATATTCTTGATACATATTTTGGATTAAAACTTAGGATACAAAGTTTATATCTGTTATTTATGACAAGTTGACTGGTCTAAGGCATGCCCCTTTAGTTCAAATTAAGAATGCCTGGGAGTAGGATTTGAACCTTTTATTGTCCCATGAGGTTTGGGCTCTATTTTCAAACTGATTATCATTACATCTCTGTGTACTTGCTGAAGTTCCTTTGCAATTCAAAGCGGTTCATAGGGCCCATGGGTCTAATCTCAAATTATCTCATTTTACCCAGATATAAATCCTCGTGATAAATGCAAAATGGCGATGCTTCTCTAATTCATATGTTCTGGACTTGCCCCAGTTTGTTTCTTTTAATACTTTATTTAAAATTTTTCCATACATGCACGATCAAATTCAATACATTAATACAAAATACAAACAAATAAAAATCTAAAACTACATTCATGATGACATATAGCCCCTCCCACCCAAAAGCCCCTCTCCCCCAAATCTTCCCCCCCCCCCACCCACCCTCAGTATAATCAGTATAAAAGTAAAATATAGTTATATAGAAGGGAAAAAGAGAAGAGACTTTCAGGATTGCACCAGAGGAATATCTTCCCACAATTTTTAAATAAATTTTTGAAGGCGATTTCTCGTGAGTTCAGAGGTACAGGAAGCCCAATATTTTAAATTTACGCCAAATGTTTAGGTATACAGGCACCAGATTTGTAAAAACACAGCATATTTATTTCTTAAATTTTATGTAATTTGTTTCTAAAGGGATACAACTTTGTATTTCTGCATTCCATCATGCCATACTCAAATGGATATCTAATTTCCAAAAACTGCAACATATTTTCTTGCCACTGCTAAGGCAATTTTAACAAACTCTAATTGGTATATTGACAATTTTAATTTAGGTCTTGTTCCTTCAATATTTCCTAAAAAAATAAATCTGGATTTTGCAAAATATGACACCTGTAACTTGTAACTTGTTCCAACAAGTTTGTTAATTCTCGTTTGGAAACATTTTGGAGAGAAGTTTTTCAAGCATTATTGGTGATTCTCAATTTAAAATTAGAACCAAATTCCTTAGTTGCTGTTTGGAACTCTTGGAGAAGATGAGTTTTTACGAACTCCAATTAAATATCGCATTCAGTTCAAGTGTCCGCACAATTTCCTGTAAGTAGGAGCAAATTATGTGAAGCAAATTAAAAAGAACCCTCTAGCTAACTGATAGTCCATCAAATGAGCCAATGGGAATTAACGTTTTTCTGCTTGTGTAAGGAATTTCTCAGATTTCAGATTTATTGTCAGAGTACATACATGACATAACACAACCCTGGGATTCTTTTTTCTGAAGGCGAGGCAGAATTACTGTTAATTGGTAGTGCCAAAAAATGTACACAGTATATACATGTAAACAAATGAAGAACGGTAAGCAGGTAACAAATGTAAATGAACTGCTCAATACAGAGATAATTTTTTAAAAGAATTAAAGTGCACAAGTAAGAGTCCTTAAATGAGTTTTTAAATGAGTTTGTTGTTGAGGAGTCTGATGGTGGAGGGGTAGCAGTTGTTTCTGAACCTGGTGATGCGAGTCTTGTATCTAGGCCAAAATTAACCAGTATTTGGATATTAAGATGGGACTGTCACCAGAGATGCCCTGGACTTCACATAAATTAATACCACTGACAGTGGGTAACAAGATTCTGGACATCTGGCTCCGTAATGGAGTCAGGTGTATAGAGGACTGTTATGAGCAAGAGCAATTAATGTCGTTTGAACAGCTTAAAAATAAATATGATTTACCGAATAAAATATTCCACTTCTATCTTCAAATAAGGTCTTTTCTACGGCATGTATAGGTCCAGGTATGGTCCTACCTCGTTTCAGTAGCATAGAGGCCCTGATTTGAAGAAGAAATTTATTTCAGTAATGTATTACCTGGACCCAAACCAGGCCTTCATAGGTTGAGAGAAAGATGGCGGTCGGACTTGGGTATGACAATTGATGAGAGGTGCTGGTCCAACCTGTGCCGGGAAAGCATGACCACGGTCATTAATGCAAGCTACAGGCTGGTCCAGTATAACTTTTTGTACCAGTTGTACATAACACCACAGAAAATCCATAGATCAGGCCAGAAGACCCGAACAATTGCTTCAGGTGTGGTGTTGCAGCCAGGATGTTTGTACATGCAACCTGGTCGTGTACCAAGGTGAGGCCCTTTTGGGTGGATCTAGGCCAAGTCCTGGAAAAAAATTATAGGTAAACAGTTCCCTCAGGACCCAGAGGTGTTCCTGCTGGGGAATATATTGGACACAAGGCTTACAATGAAGCTGTCCAAATTTCAAATCTAATTTGTGTTAATCGCATTGGCAGTGGCCAGAAAGTGCATTGTGATGACCTGGAAGTCTGACTCTATTCATAGTATCGAGCGATGGAACAAGGAAATGCAAAGTTGCGATTCCCTGGAGAAAATAACTTACAATCTGAGAAACAAGTACAGTACTTTTCGGAAGATTTGGCAGCCATACATGCACTACATAGGTGCACGAAGGTGATTGTTCTACCGTCCCCTGCTGCTGCTCCCTCTCTCCCGCACTGATCCCGATCAAGGAAAGTCAAGAATGAGCCTCGACCCAGAAGCCGCCCGTTGGGCCGTGATGGTCCCTGTTTCTTTTTATTATTGGTACTCTTATTCATTTCCTTAATGTTAGTGTTTGTTATTGTTATCAACATTGGAGCTTTATAGGTGGGGGAGGGGTGGGCAATGACGCGGGCTTGTATATATAGTCATAGAGAAAAGGAATACTTGTACATGTGTAGGAGATTGTGAACTGCTATCGTTGGCAGGTCGTGGTATATGACTACAAGCCTGTATGAAAAATTATAAATAAAATATTTTAATAAAAGAGCCATTGATACTGCGTCTGCTGCGGGAACCTGTTTGAAACAGGTGGATACCAAGCCCTGCTGGAGTTAGATTTTGAAGATATCCATGAATACATTTGGTAAATTGGTCAGCATAGATTTTAAATACTCAGCCAGGTACTCTATCCAGATCAGATACTTTCCTCAGATTCACTCTCTGGAAAGCATCCCACACGTCATCCTCAGATATAGACTGGATGGGATCATCAGGGGGCATGAGTGCAGAGGGGTGGTTTTTCACTGTTATTGTCATCAAGTTGGGTGTAGATTGGTGTTGAATTGGTCCTGCTTTTTCTTTTCGATCTGTTTTTCTCTGCAGCATAGAGAAGCAAGAGTAAAAAAATTCAGCTCTTCAAGCCGATTCCACAAACTACTCAGTTGTCTGCCCTTTTGATTTGGGTCCCAGATGGCTTTGAAGAATATATTCTCTCAACCAACACATGGGTAACTCGTCCTATAAGAAGCTTTACATCAAAATTCTCTCCCAGTATTTCCATCAATATTAATTGGATGGCTCTGTGCTTATTCCAGTTTCAAATCAAATTATGTTTCTTGGATGTGTTTGGCTTTCAGTTGCTTTCAATCTTCCTCCTCCTTCATTCTGCAGAGACATTAAATCAGCCAGTGTTCTTTTATTTGTCTTCTGGCATTCTCTTCTATTTTGTGTTTTAGCTGTCTTGAATCTTGAAAGGCACTTAAGGGAAAATCATCTCTGTATAAAGATATTAAAATTCCAAAGTTATGAAGAATTTGAAAAGACATTTCACCAGCAGAAGTGATGAAAATAAATTTCTTTGCAATTCAGAGTGAAATTTCTGTTTACTAATCAAAGTGTGTTCTCTTTGGAAAGTTCTATATCCTTCAAATTCTGCTGCCTGTTCTCTAACTTGCACTCTCACATTCACTCATCTCCCCTGCGCTCATTAACATACACCCATGTCTGCTGTGTCAGCATTATCATTTTGGGGGTTTTCATCCTTGGCTTTGAGCTTGTTCACATCCTCATCCCTCCCCATCTCTGTAAATGCTACAAATACATTTTCAAGCTAGATGAGGCAAATTCTGGAAGGAGTTGAATATGTAAGTGAATTTGTGACACTGGTAGTGCAAAGTTTAGCACAGTGTATAGCAAAGAGCTTCACATTTGAAAGAAACTCTTGGAAAGGACAGCGTCTAAAATGAAATAATGTTCATGGCAAGTGGAAGACCTATGGGCCAAAAAATGGTCTCGATCAATAAACAGGTGTGAGAATATTACACTAATTGGACCTTCCTCCTCACATTCAGTTCCAGGTCCTTTCAAATTGCCCTGGAAAATGGGGTTAACTTGGCAATTTACCCAGTTAACAACCTAGGGATCAGGCAATTTGAAAGGCCCTAACTGGGCAAGCCCAGTCAAAATCCCAGACCTACCTTGGAGATGGTCTGGGAGCCTGGGAAATCTTAGCAAGGCAACCTCCTCCGCTGATTTGAAAGGACAAAATGGCTTACCCTATAAATCTAGTAAAATCAGTGCTTGTGTCACCAAGGCAGCACGTTGCAGAGAGGGAAGTGTGCATTTCAGGTTAGTGAGTTTTTTTTAAGTTTTATGAACTTCCTGAAAAGACTTTGAGTGAGTGTGTGACGTGTTACTCACCACGTTATCACAGGGGCGGGATTATTGATTTAGCAGATAAATTAGCCTGCAGTTTGAAAGGTCTAGGAGGTGCCGACTAACCAGTAACCTCCCCTGGGTCCTAGGAGGGCTACACGGGTGCTGCAGATTGAAAAAGCCTATTTGACTGCAGCACCATCGCACTAGCCCAAGGAATCAAAGGCAAATTTCCAATCAATTGAGGCTACCAAAAAGATTAAGAGGGTTGAGCATCTTGAACTAAAATACTGAGGCTTTCATTCTGATGCAGATGGCACAACAAAGTTCTTTTCTATTTATTTAACTTGGCCCCAAGAGTAGAATGAGTGTCTTTGACCTACTCTTGTTTTGGGACTGGAAGGGTGGGAACATTCAAATTTAATGTGTGGAGAGTAGTTATTCTATGGAACAGAATGATGACAGTTAACATTGGTGTAAATGATGAACAGTTCTTACAGAAAATAGTACTTTGGGATGTAATATACTGTAGGAGGTGATTTGAGATTGGTACATGATTCATGTTGCATGCTTAGGATGAACAAGTTTCTAAAGCTCTCTGCAATTGGACATAGATAGCTTTTATCTTCTAAAGGAAAGGTGTAAATTGATATGGTTGATGAAAAATTCCATGAAGGAATCAACATGAATTAAAGATAAATTATGGACAGTATTTTTTACATCCATTAATTAATATGATCTAGCCATGCATTTTTACAAGATAAGTATACAGTAAAATCCCTGGTATCCGCCACCTATGGGGTTTGGTAGGTGCCAGATAAGTGAATTTTCCAGTTGCTTGAGATTGTGTTGTGCAACTGGCGAACTAATTGCGAGGTGCTCCAACTTCTGTACCTTTTACCTATTTATTTCCTGTGATTTATTTTTTGCCAGTTGCTTGAATTCTGGACAACAAGGGTTTTGCAAGTTGCATTGAAGCAGATTCCACTGTCAAAACATTTGGATCCTGTACGTGAAAGCATTGGCATCTTTGTTAGTTTCTATTGAGAATTAAAAATAAATCAAATGCTATGGATGGATATTTTCTCTGACGTAAATGATGATGGTTAGTGAAGACTTCCATGAAGAGACCAATATGAAAGTTGTAGACAGATTAGATGAGTCCTGAACTTTTTTTTAAAATATATCTATTAGAATGTGCAGTCCAGTTGAAGAAGAATTAATAATTTGCTTCTGATGGAATACTTTTCACCTAAAACTTTATAATTCTTCCCCCTCCATTATAGCTGTCTGGCTAACTGAGTATTCCCAGTATTTTCTGCTTTTATATTGGATGTCTAACAAATGTTTTTTTTAAATTTTCAACCATTTATCTCTGATTGCCTTTATCCTCTCTCTCCCTCCACAGGCTCCCATTTCAGTTATGCTCAATACCATGGCAATTCGTACTTGGAATTTTTAGGTTTTCATTTGCTGCTGCAAAACAACATCTCTGTTCGACTCCAGACCTCCAGTTCCCATGGAACACTTTTCTATGCCCAGCAAAGCCAGCAAGGAGCTGATGTTTTCTTCTTCAAACTCTTCATTGAGGAAGGCTTCTTGCAGGTACAGTCTAAAGTAACTCCATCTGTGATGAATTGTTATGAATCTTTTTGCCACTTCTTACATTTCTGCCTAAGCTAGATTATGAACAGCCTATCTCCATTTAATTTGGATTTAGTTATAGACTTAGATATGCAGTATGGTAATAACCACTTCCAACCCACAAGCCTGTGCTGGCCAAATACCTCAATTAACCTACAACGCCTGTATGTTTTTGAAAGGTGGGAGGAAACTGGAGCACCTGAAGGAAACCCACGTAGACATAGGGAAAATGTGCAAGCTCCTTACAGACAACGCCAGATATCAAACCCAGATTGCTGGTGCTGTAATGACATGCACTATTGATTTGATGTATACTCACATGGAGGATTCTGCATCACTTACCAAAGTAAATTTATCCAATCCAATGTTAACTCATAGCAACAATTTTCCAATCCTGGTAACATCCTCATGTCCCCTCCAGTGCAACTATCTCTTTCCTGTAATGAGGAAACCAGGGCAGTATGCAGTACTCAAGTTGTGGTCCAACTAGTGTTAACGCAGATTCTCTACCATTATATTCTGTGCCTCATTTATAAAATCAGAAAGAATCCCAAATGATCTTTAAGAACTTTCTTGATCTGACCTCCTGGCTTCAATGATCTCCAGCCACACATTTCAAGGTACCTCTGTTCCTCTTTTCAGTGTGCTTGTCTTTGGAAAACCTTTGGTTTCCTTTGCCTTCTAACACCCCACCCCTTCACACTTGTCTGGATTAAATTCCACATGCCCCCTTTCAGAGCATCTACATCTTCCTGCAGCCTAAAGCTTCCCTCCTGAATGCCAACCACAGGGCCAATTTACATATCATTTGCAAACTTTTTCATCATGCTTCCTACATCAAAATGATGTTAATGTACATGACAACAAAACAAGTGGAAAAATGCTAAGCCCTGAAGAACCACCTTTCAACTCTCGTGACATCAAAACTGTGATGCAGTGGTCTTGAGAAACAATAAGCTGCAGGAGGAACTCAGCAGGTCACGCAGCATCCATGGGTTAAAATGGTCAGTCAGCATTTTGCATCGAGGCCCTTGATAATTGCTGACTAACCGTTTCTCCCTATGGATGCTGCGTGACCTGCTGAGTTCCTCCGACATCTCATTTTTACCTAAGCATCAGTAGTCCTCGACTTCTGACCTACGCGAGTTACATCCACCCGCACATGTGACCGAATTTAAAAATATATATATTTATTAAAACTACTGTACAAGTACCTATTTTGTATTAAATTTACTGTTTTCAGTGGTCCCTGTTCCCCCATGGTAGCCTGAGGTCCCCATTCCCTGGCTCACAACCAAACCCGAGTTACAACCAGTCCTACGATCCCCATTATGGTCATAAGTTGGGGACCTGGTGTCGTCCTGAAATCTTAAATCTAATTTTCCACTTCCCTTGGCCATTTATAGTTTTGTCCAGTCTGCCACGTGGGTCCTTAAGAAAACCTTAGTAAAATCAATGCGGTCTAAACAAATGCACTTTTCACCTCTACAAAAAATTCAGTCAGTTTGGCCAGAAATAACCTTTGTTCTTAAATTACACCAGAACAATCAACAATAATTTATGTTTTTGAAATGAAGATTTATATTTTCCCCTCAGAATAATTTTCTGACCATTGAAGACAAACTAAACATGGGGCGGCACGGTTGGTGTAGCGGTTAGCGCAACATCATTACAGCTCCAGCAATCAGGATTGGAGTTTGAATGCCATGCTGTCTGTAAGGAGTTGGTACATTCTCCCCATGTCTGCATGGGTTTTCCCTGGGGGCTCCGATTTCCTCCCACTGTTTGAAACGTATCGAGGGTGTAGGTTAATTGGGTGTAAATTTGGATGGCATGGACTTGTGGGCCGAAAGGGCCTGTTACTGTGCTGTATGTCTAAATTTTATAAAAAATTTAAAAAAAAATTTTATCAGCTTTTAATTTCCTGCCTTATCCTCAATTTATAAGCCACAGTCCAATATAAGTAGTTATTCAGTTCTCTGGCACCATTCCTGCAGCCAAGGAGAATTGAAATCTGATAGTCAAGCCTTCTGTAATTTATCTTGATAACTTGGAATATTGTTTTTCTGGCACTGGGAACTGGACGCTTTCAGAAATGTTAAATTCCTTTATTCCTCCCTTGCTTTTTTTTCATCCAAAATCTTACACAACGTCCTCTTTAACCACCATGTCAGCAATGTTCCTATCCTGTATCAGCAGTTAAAAATCTGACCCACATCCTCTGTCTCCACACATCCTTTCCCCTCACTATCTTTTGAGCGCCATTCATCAATGCCTCCCTTTTCTCTGAGACCAATTTATCTTTAAGTAGCTGTTGCATTTTTGCTAAATCATTTTTCAGTCCATTAAATCTGGTTTTACCCCATTTTCACAACCTTTGATCTTATTTCTCATAACAATCTTGATTTTGATTTATCATCTTGAACACTAAAATGTTTTCATACTGATCCCTTCCCCATCCACCTGACCAGTTTCATACCTGTAGTCAGGAATTGCTTGATCCATGTTCATTTCAATGGAGTTGACGCAAAGCATGTGCTGGACACCAACTATTAGCCCAAACTGACAGTTGCCAAACTGAAATGATATACTGGTTGATATCATGGTCTATTTGTGCATTTTTCTCATGACAGGCAAATTAGCTGCCTCACAGCTCAAAAAACTGTTTCAATCATGACCCTGGGTGCTGTTTGTGTGAAGCTTACACTTGCTCCCTGTGTTCTGCAGGGGTTTCCTCCAGCTACACTGGTTTCTCCCACATTTCCAGATTGGTTGGGTTGGTGGGTTAATTAGTCACTGGAAATTGCCACTTGTGTATTGGTGAGTGAATCCAAGGAGTTGATGGGAATGTGGGGAGAATATAATAGATAAAAGATCGGAAGAGTGAAAAAATGAGTACATGACGGTTGGTGCCAAGTTTGTGGACTGAAGGGCCTTCTTCAGTTCTATGATTCAAGAATGAATGCCTTCACTAAGATAATTGCAAGTGCATTTTGAGGCCCAACATATCAGGAAAGTCCTGAACTGAGATAACATTGTCTACTTGGAATGAACATCTACATTTGCATCCCAAATTTCATCTTGTGGCTTTGCTTCCTCAAAGTCAAAAATTATTATTTTAACAGTTCCAGTTTCTGTGCAAGTCTTCAGGAGAAGTGAAGAGTGTAAACACCTCAGCAAGAGTCAGCGATGGCAAGACACATGTTATTCATATCAGGTGAGAAGCCTTTTGTTAGTGAAACACAAAAAGAACAAATGCTGGAATCTTGAACAGTCAAAGAATCGCTGGAGGAACTCACCAGATCAGACAGCATGCATGGGTGGAAATGGTCAGTCAACATTTCGGGTCTAACCCTTTATCAAGATGACTAAATCTTGAGAAATGATGTGAAACCGAAATGTTGACTGACCATTCTACCCATGGATGGTGTATGACTTGTTAAGTTCCAGCAATTCTTTGTCTATTCAAGAAGCCTTTTGTTGTTCTGCCACTGGCAGAACAGAATATGTTCCACATTAGCCACATACTGGAGCCTTGTTGCTGGAATTTTGGTCTCACTGAGTGTTCTTTCCTTTCCTTCCTGTCTTATATGAGTGAAAATTTCACACTTGTCATGTTTACATGGAGCATTCTTAATGGAAACTCTTGGAAATTATCTAAATTTTCAAGGCTTCTCTATGACAAATTTCTGTTGAAACCTTTCTCAACTCAAGGAGCTAAAACTTGGAACAGTTTCCAAGACTTCAAAGAAGACCCTGTTCAATTTTGCTGTTCTCTGGGATTTGGCTGCCCCGGTGTCCAGGCAGCTGCAAATGGATTCTTACTCAATGTAGTCAGGTCACAAACAATGTGAAATGATGTGCTTGGATTGCTTGCCTCATTGGGGAAGCTGGGTATGACCATCTTGCTCTGCAAAATGGATGTAATCATCTGTCCTTCTACAACAAGTGTACATGGTAACCTTTAGTCTTGCGACAAATTTTCATCTTATTTTGCAATTGCCACAAGATATATCACCAGAACATATGTTGTTATTGTGTAGAACCATGGTGTTACTTCGCACATTGTGTCCATGCTGGTTGTTTGAAAGGAAAAAACAACTAGTCCTGCATACCATTCCTTCCCCATAGCCATGCACATTTTTCCCAGTTAAAGATTTATCTAATTACTCTTCAAACATTATTATTTGGCATCTACATGTTTTATTTACAAATATAGAACTTAAAATGAGCAATGCTCATCCGATCATTGTAGTAGAGCATGCATTAGAAATGCAGAGTTTATTCCCCCAATTTCTTTTTGTAAAGCCATTCAATTTTAGTACATTAATATTGTTTCTATGATCTGGATAGGTAAAAATTAATGAAGGAAAGTTTAAATTACCTGTATTCTTTATTGAACTACAATAATTTAATGGAAAGAACTGGCTACATTGCTGAACAACTATGTCCTGAAAGAAATAATTCATTTTACTTTAGAATAAATCAACACATACTGAATGTAAATAGATTATCTTGCATATTATAAAGTGGTTGGGTTGAGTTGAAATTTAATTTTATTGACATTTGTGCTTTAAATATGAACATTTTCACTTTATTTTACAATTTTTCTCACAGACAAGATCTACTTCCTTGCAATGCTGTGATCATGGTATCTGGAGTTGCCATGGCAACCAGCAAATCCCCTGGTGCCTTCTCTCATCTTATCAATCAACAGACAGGGCCTGTCTTTGTTGGGGGCCTACCTATCAGCTACCACCCAAATCAGGTAAGGCCAAGTCCTCATGAATGTGCCTCTGTGAGATATGATCATCTTCTGAGGGTTTGATCAAGAAATTCTGACTTGCAGAAAGAGGTCCTTCAACCCTTCATGCTCATGATGGTCCTTATAAAAAGTTCGTGGTTACCTCCTGACCATTAGTTTTGTTTCTTCAGAGTTCTGCTCTTTATTATTTTTCCAACATATTCCTAAAGCTATCAATTGACAAGCTATCATCATCTTTTCAGGCATAGCATAGCACAAAATTTTCTCAACAAATCATTATTTCCCTCCATTTTCATATTATCATCAATGAGTGAATAGTGCTTACCCAGTAGTGGAACAGTTATTGCCAACTGCTCTATCAATGCCCTTTCTAACTTTGGGCACCTTTTCAAGGATTCCTTTAAACCCCTCCTCATCACTTCCATCGTCCTTGGCTCCAATCGAGCAAACCTATGCTGTTCCTTCTTTGATTACAGCATCCACAAGTGTTTTGGCCAGACTTAAACAATGCCAATATTCACAAAGCAATGTCCTATGCAAAGAAATGACAACGCATGTTGTGTGAGTGCTGAGGTTTGCATTCAAGAAAGCTGTCTTGATGAAGTATTCCAACCTGAAACATTAAACAATCCTTGTTCTCCCACTGCTGCTACTTGACCCACAGAGTTTCTCCGGCAGATTGTTTTTTTTTGTTTCTCCAGGTTCAGCATTGGCAATTTCCTGCCTCTCCATTGGTAGTTCAAGATTTAATTTATTGTCACATAATAAAGACAATGCAATATTACACGAAACTTGCTTTCATCTGTTGGAAAGCAGACAGGTTTGCCATTGGCACAAATTGCCGAGAGCACCTCTTACAGTCAGAGAAAAAAAGAGAGTCCCTCCAGAGTCATCGTGTATCCATGGATTCACCTCCAGCCCCTGCATCCACACAGAGTCCAGTCAAACAATCAGCAGCCTGAGCTCCAGATCCAAACCTCTGACATTGTCAGGGACCCCTCAGCACCCTCTCGCATCCCGATTCTGATACATGGTAACCCCTTTAGCCAATCTTGAGCAAGTTCCAGCAGTCTGCAGCCTGGCGAGAGTCCCTCTGCTGCAGTGCCAGCCTGCATGGGTTCCTCTCCTCAAGTCGGCAACAGGCCACCACTTGTAGGTTCTTCAGCCTCAGAACCCCTCATTCATCCACTGTTGTGGTCACCATCCCATAGTCATCTCCTCAGCTTCCCCTTCTCAAACTGGGTAAGGGAGTGTTCTCCTCATTTTCTGATGCACTGCACCAGTCCTCTGCTTCCCTGTGGTGGCTGACGATCTTAGGTGTCACTAAATTAGCTGCAGAAACTACAGTG
The DNA here is from genome assembly GCF_036971445.1 of Narcine bancroftii. Classification (NCBI taxonomy): domain Eukaryota; kingdom Metazoa; phylum Chordata; class Chondrichthyes; order Torpediniformes; family Narcinidae; genus Narcine; species Narcine bancroftii. Next base: position 131,009,327 of record NC_091474.1, on the reverse strand, counting down.
GCGGTGTTTTTAAATAAAACCACCATAGATTCCATTTACAGGCCTATGCAGAGCTGATGGCTGTCGGAAAGGGTGGTTGGACCCCATTGGAGCACTGTGACTCCATTCTCTGCACCAGCACTGCCATTTTTCATTCATTGGTCAAGGCATTAGGGAAACTCCCTTATTCCTTTGTGGTGACATGTAATTACACCACTAGGTCACCAGGGGTCAGCCCGGTGACCTTGTATATAAAGCAGTCCAGAGCTCCAGTCTAGCCTTCCGGGTTCGTCTTCAGAGAGACAAGACCTCTTAGTGTACACATTAGTTTATTAAAGTTGTCTTATACTCACACTGCTGGTGTGGTTATTGTCAGTACACATATCCCTCATCCAAATTGTGCCAATTTTAAAAATAGCATCAAATATTATTTGCCAATAGCAGACATCCACCACCTTCCATAGCTTCAAGAACAAAGATTTTTTAAAAAGCCTATATCAACCACTTCATGACTCAGTGCCACCAGTTTCCATTCTTCTCTGTTAAGATGTTATGGTGGGGTTGTAATTGTCATTGCATCATTGGTCCCAATCTCATAAACCTGCTCCCCTCTGATTGATTATTATTAGTAATTTGTTGCTAATTGGAGCAAGGGAGGTCAGGTGACCTGAGGTACAGTATCAGTTAGAATTTTTAAAAAGGGGTGAGGCAGCAACTGGAAGCTGATTGGAGGAAGAAGCTGATTGGAGCAAGAGAGCTCAGGTGTCCTGAGGTACAGCAGCAGTTAGATATTTTTTTTAAAAAAAAGGATGGGGGGGGTGAGTGAGGTAGCAGCTGGAAGCTGATTGGAGGAAGAAGCTGAGAATCACCATAAAAGTAGAGTGGTTATTGAGGGAGTGGGAAGGTTGAAATGAGAAAGGGTTCTCCCTTTGCAAGGAACAACAAGGATTTGGTTGGTGCAGCTTTTATATATATATATATATATATATATATCACATTTTGTTCAGCTTGTTATAAGCAGTGGGAATGGCAGCTAAGGCAGGGGAATGCTTCTCTTGTTGAATATGGATCATCAGGAAAGCTAACAGTATGTCTGATGACTTCATCTTTGAGAAGTGCATCCAGCTGCAGCTCCTGACAAGCCTAGTTAAGGAATTGGGAATCTGAGGACTGGTGCAGTGCCTCAGAAAATGAGGAGAACACTCCCGTACCCAGTTTGAGAAGGGGAAGCAGAGGAGATGACTATGGGATGGTGTCCACAAAAGTGGATGAATGAGGGGTTCTGAGGCCGAAGAACCCAAAAGTGGTGGCCTGTTGGTGACTTGCAGGGATATTATTGCACCTAGGTGGCAGGAGGAATGTAGATGGATGATAGGAGAGGGAAAGGGACAGGCAGATAGTGAAGGGCACTCAAAGGCCATTCCCTTCAAAAACCAGTATACTATTTTGGATACTGTGGAGGGGGGGGAACAAACCAGGTATGAGCCATGGTGATCATATCTCAGGCACAGAGTCTGTTCATGTGGTTAAGGGGAGGGATGAGGTGAGGTGCAGTGATAGGGGATTCCATAATTAGGGGGACAGATAAGAGCTTTTGTGGAATAGATTGATTATCCTGAATGGTATGTTGCCTCCCTGGTGCCAAGGTCTGAGATATCTCAGATCAAGTTCACGGCATTCTCGGGAGGGTGAACAGCAAGATGTTGTGGTCCATGTAGGGACTAATGATGTGGGTAGAAAAAAGTGAGGAGGTCCTGCAAGGAGAGTTCATTGAGTTAGGTGCTAAGTTGAAGGACAAGATCTCCAGGGTAGTGATCTCAGGATTGTTACCTATGCCATGTGCTAGTGAGGTTAGAAATTGAAAGATAGTGCAGCTTAACATGTGACTAAAAACAGTGGAAGAGGGAAAGCTTCAGATTTCTGGATCATTGGCCTCCCTTCCAGGGAAGGTGGAACCTATTCCAATAAGGACAGGTTGCATATGAACTGGAAGGGATATCCTTGTGGGAAGGTTTGCCAGTGCTGCTCTGGTGGGTTTAAACTAGATTTGCAGGGGGGATCAGAACCAGAGATCCAGAGCAGAGAGAGAGGAGTGGAGAAAGGAAAAAGATTGTGAAAATTGCATGTACCATTGGAAATCAACAGGTTGTACAATAGATGCAGGAGTAGGCTGTTTGGCCCTTTGAACCAGCACTAATCATTCACAATCTGTACCCCATTCCTGCCTTCTCACCATAACCCTTAACTCCACTATCTTTAAAAGCTCTATTTAACTCTTTCTTAGAAATATCCAGAGAAATTACCACCACTGCCTTCTGAGGCAGAGCATTCCACAGATCCACAAATCTCTGGGTGAAAAAGTTTATCCTCAACTCTGTTCTAAATGGCCTCCTTATTCTTTAACTGTGGCCTCTGATTCTGGATTTCCTGAAACATCAGGAGTATGTTTCCTGCCTCTAGCATGTCCAATTCCTTAATCTTGTATGTTTCAATTAGGTCACCTCTCATCCTTCTAAATTCCAGTGAATACAAGCCCAGTCACTCCAATATTTCAACATTGAGAGTCCTGCTAACCCAGAAATTAACCGTGAACCTACGCTGCATTCCCTCAATAGCAAGATTGCCCTTCCTCAAACTTGGAGACCAAAACTGCACACAATACTCAAGGTGTGGTCTCACCAGGGCCATGTACAACTGCAGAAGGTCTTCTTTGCTCCTATACTCAAGTTCCCTTGTTATGAAGGCCAATATGCCATTAGCTTTCTTCATTGCCTTTTGCACCTGCATGCAATGACTAATGAACAAGGACACCTAGATTTCATTGTACTTCCCCTTTTCCTAACTTGACACCATTCAGATAATATTCTGCCTTCCTGTTCTTGCCACTAAAGTGAATAACATCACAATTATCCACTTTAAATTGCATCTGCCCACTCACCCAACCTGTCCCAAATCACCTTGCATTCTCATAACATCCTCCTCACCTTTCACACTGCCACCCAGCTTTGTGTCATCTGCAAATTTGCTAATGTTACTTTTAATCTCTTCATATAAATCATTAATGTATATTGTAAATAGTTGTGGAAATTTTCTCAAGTGCATCTATTTCAATGCAAGGACTATTGTAGGAAAGGCAGACAAGCTTAAGAGTATGGATTGGCACGTGGAATTATGACATTGTGGCCATTAATGAAACTTGGTTGCAGGACTGGCAGCTCAATGCTCCGGGCTTCTGTTGCTTTAGAAGCGAATGAGTGAAGGGGTTGTTGGGGGTGTGGGGTGGGAGAGAGGTGAAAAGTGGAGGAGTGGCATTGCACATCAGGGAAAATATCACTGTAGTCTCAGACAAGGTAGACTAGAGAGTTTGCCTATTGAGGCTACATATGTGGAGCTGAGGAATGGGAAAGCTATGACCACAGTCATGGGGTTGTATTATAGACCACCCAATAGTCAACAAGAATTGGAAGAGTAAATCTTGTAGCGAGAGAGAGCAGACACCTGCAGGAAACAAACTTGTGAGAGTTGGGGATTTCAACTTTCCACATATTGACTGGGACTCGCATACTATAAGTGGGTTGGATGGCTTGGAGTTTGTCAAAAATATTCAGGAAAGCTTTCTAAATCGATATATAGAGGTACCAACTAGAGATAATGCAATACTGGGACTCCTTTTAGGGAATGAGACAGGACAGGTGGCAGAAATATATGTAGGGGAACATTTTCGGTCCAGTAATCATAATGCCATTTGTTTAATGTTAATTATAGAGAAAGATTGGTATGGGCCTTGGTTTGAGATTCTAAATTGGTGAAAGGCTAATTTTGAGGAAATGAGAAAGGATCTAGAATGTGTGAATTGGGATAAATTGTTTTCAGGCAAGGATGTGTGAGGTAAGTGGAGGATCTTCAAAGGTGAAATTTGAGTGTACAGAGTTTGTGTTCCTGTCAGGATTAAAAGCAAGGTTAGCAGACACAGGGAACTTCAGAAAAAGTGAGAGGTATTTAGCAGGTATAGGCAACATGGAGCAATTTAGGCACTTGAGAAGTATAAAAAAATGCAAGAAAAATCTCAAAGAAATCAAGGCTAAAAGAAGACATGAGGTTGCTTTGGCAGACAATAGGAAGGAAAATCCTAAGGGTTTCTACAAGTTTATTAAGAGATAAAGGATAGTAAGGGACAAAATTGGTCCCCTTGAAGATCAGAGTGGTCAGCTTTGTATGGAGCCAAAAGTGATGGGAGAGGTCTTAAATGTTTTTTGTTCCAATCAGTATTCACTCAGGAAACAGGCAGAGTCATGAGAAATAAGGAAAACAAGCAGTGAGGTCATAGAACCTGTACAGATTAAAGAATAGGAAATGCTTGCTGTCTTAAGCAAATAAGGGTGGAATAATCCCCATGGCTGACAAGGCCTGACTTGGACCTTGAGCGACGCTAGTGTAGAAATTGCAAGGGCTCTGCCAGAAATATTTAATGTTCTTAGCCATGGGTGTGGTGCCAGAAGATTGGAGAGTAGCTCACGTTGTTCTATTGCTTTTTTTTAAAAAAAGGCTGCAAAAGTAACCTTGGTAATGATAGACCAGTGATCCTGACATCAGTAGTAGATAAATTATTTGAAAATGTTCTGAGAGATTGGATATACAATTATTTAGATAGCCAGGAACTGATTAGGGATAGTCAACATGGCTTTGTGCATGGTAGGTCGTGTTAAACCAATCTGATAGAGATTTTCGGGAAGGTTGTCAGGAAAGTTAGAAGGAACTTGGAGGCCTTTGACAAGGACCCACATGGGAGGTTAGTCAGGAAGGTTACGACGCTAGGTATTCATGGTGAAGTAAACTAGAGCCCTGTGACTAGTGTGCCTCAGGGATCGGTGCTGGGGCCATTGTTGTCTGTCATCTATCTGGATGATGTGGTAAATTGAATCAGCCAGTTTGCAGATGACACTAAGATTGGAGGCATTGAAGGTTTTCAAAGCTTGCAGAGGGATCGGGACTTGTTGGAAAAATGGCAGAAGGCATTTAAGGCAGACAAGTGTGAAATGTTGCATTTTGGAAGGACAAACCAAGAAAGGACATACCCAGTAAATGGTAGGGCACTGAGGGGAACAGAGGGCTCTGTGAATACAGATACATAATTCCCTGAAAGCAGCATTACAGGTGGATAGGGTTGTAATGAGAACTTTTTTGGCATTTTGGCCTTCATAAATCAATGTATTGAGTGTAGGAGCTGGCCAGTCATGGTAAAGTTGTATGTCATTGGTGAGGCCAAATTTGGAGTTTTGTGTGCAGTTTTGTTTGCCTAACTACAGGAAAGATATCAATAAGATGGAAAGAATGCAGAGAAGATCTACGAGGATGTTAGCCAAATTTCAGGAACTGAATAATGGAGAAAGGTTAAACAGGTTAGGACTTTATTCCCAGGAGCATAGAAAAATTAGAGATTTGATAGAGGGATTTAAAATTGGGGGGGATAGACAGAGTAAATGTTGGGTTTTTTTCCACTGAGGAAAGTTGGGATGCAAACCAAAGGATATGGGATAAGAGTGAAAGGGAAAAAGTTTAGGGCAATGGTTTTCAAACTGCCCCCTAAACTCATATTCCACTTTAAGCAATCCCTATGCCTTAAGTGCTCTGTGATTAGTAAGGGATTACTTAAGGTGCTATGTAAATGGAAAGAAAAAGGTTTGAAAACCACTGTTTTAATTGTACCTAATTGACTCATTATGTGCATGGTTTCATAACTCCAAAGGAAATGGGCCAATGACCATTTTTCTCAAGCAAAATATTTCAGTTACAATTGGGTCTAGAGCAGTGGTACTCAACCTTCCCATCCCACTCACATACCACTTAAGCAATCCTTTACTAATCACAAAGCACTAATGGCAAAGGGATTGCTTAAAGTGAAATGTGAGTTTAGGGGGCAGTTTGAAAACCGCTGACTTAAGAGGAACTTGTTCACACACAAATGTGGGAGTGTGGAATGAGCTGCCACGCAAAGTGGTGAATGCGGGCTCAATTTTAACATTTAAGGTGAAGTTGGACAGGTACATGAATGGGAGAGATATGGAGGGCTATGGGACTGGGTGCAAGTTAGTGGGACTAAGCAAAAAATGGTACTGCACAGACTAGAAGGGCTAAAGGGGCCTGTTTCTGTGCTGTAGTGTCCTATGGTTCTATTAGCAAGATGAGGTTTTGAAATATTTAAGTCGACAAACTTTCCCATAGTTCTACACATTTAGACATACATACAGGAAGGTAAGAGGCCAGTTTGGTCTTCAACCATGTACTGCCCAATTATGACCTGCAATCGTGTATGTTTTGAAGGATGGGTGTAAACCCACGACGACATGGTGAGAACATGCAGTCTCCTTAAAGGCAGCACTGGATTTGAACTAGGGCTGCTAGCACTGTAACACCGTTGAACTAAACCGCTACCAGGAAATGTGGTGTTAGATTGCAGTTTTGGAAGACTTCTCGTTGACATTTAACTACTAGTATTTTGGTTATGTCTGCTTGTTTGGTTTTGCTGAATACCTGAACTGGGAGGGTGATGGTTTGTTCATTGTGGTATTCTCTCAGTACAGCACACCAGAATAGTGAGGTATTTTTGACAGATTTAAGGTCATTGACAAACAAACCTGAGGTATGTTTTGCAGAATATTGCACAGCAATTTTTAATGATTTGGAATGTGCTCTCTGAATGGGTGGCAGAAATAGATTCAAGACCAACATTCACAAGAGAATTGGATAAAAACTGGAGTGGATGGGGGAAGGGCAAGGTGATTAATAATTCTGAAAACTTTGAAAGAAACAACCGATATAACCAAATGTTCCCCTTCTGTGTTACATCTGATAATAGTGAGGCATTCATCTTCACAGATTATCACTCTGACTGAGTTAGAGGAAAATGGCAATGACAAACTCATAAACTAAAACAAGGGCTAAATTGAGGACAGATATGAAATGAATTGCAAATGGCTGAAAGTGTATGCTCAAACCGTCATTTTAATCTTGCTTGTAACGGTTGTTGGGCATTAATTGTCCGTGTTTCATTTTCAAATTGAGCAGCCTGTCTAATGAGCCAGTGTTCATTAAATGAGGTAAATATAAAGCAGTGATCAAGGTGATGGGAATCATGGGATTTGGAAGACTGCAGAGGGAAGGAGAAGATAAGAATATGGTTCCTGAAGCTGAGAGTGTCATGGAAGAGTTTGGCAACTGATGGCTCTCAGTCAGTAACTATGGTGATTTGAGAGGTTTTATTTTTGATTTACGTCCTTGAAGTTCTGAAAGATATGGGAGCTTGGACATCAGTGAATAAAATATCCAGAATGATATTAAAGGTAATCCCTAGATTACAACTAAATAGGTTACAGAAATTCACATTGATAGAATTTACAAATCCCAACCCAAAAATATAATCCAGAATAAAATTCACTTTCATGAAATTGTTGGGGGGGGAGGGGGGAGGGGGGAGGGGGAAATGTGAATCGATCAACACAAAATTATTTCTTTTCAATCATATTTCTTGTCACGTGCAGATGAAGATTCATAGCATAGAAAATTGCAATGTGTGGGGATGACTAGTATGTTAAAAATATTTCAAATGCCATAACTTGGAAGTAGAGCAGGGGAAAGTACTGCCTTTGACAAACAACTGTACTAAGAACTATGTGGGCCTGGAGGGAGTGGGCCTGGAGGGAGTGGGCCTGGAGGGAGTGGGCCTGGAGGGAGTGGGCCTGGAGGGAGTGGGCCTGAAGTGAGTGGGCCTGAAGTGAGTGGGCCTGCAAGTGTGGGAATGCAAGCATTTTCTTGTTTTGTTTTGGACATCTTCTGCTTTATCAATAATTGAAAAATGCTCTACGACCTCATCACGATTAACCTTCATATTATAATATTTTTTCATCCTCAGTTCATCAATTTCAGGATATTCCATTTTCTTGAGATCAAGACAAAACTCATGCAAATGATTTATTTCTTGCTATTGATATTGTGCAGAGCTGGAGACAAACTCCAGCTCTGCAGGAGATGGCAAACTTGGTAAAATGTGACTATTGTTATCAACATAATTGGGCATGAGTTCTTCATGCTTGAGATAAAAGATCCAGAAGTGTCATCAGTCACTGATAGAAAGTCGACGGCCCTTGACATTTGAAAAAATGACTGAAGCTGTACTTTAAAAGCAGAAAACATCCTTCCCTTTCATTTTATCTGGAGGCTTGCAACACTCATTTCACTTCATGACTCAGACTTGATTTGAACCAAAATGATCACCTTTGCACTTCAGTCCTCAACCTGCTCCATCTGAGAGTTCTCAGACATTTTAGATCTGTTACTGAGCATAAGGAAAGACATGTTTATCCATGAATGTGATAAAGTGAGAGGGAAGTCTGTAATGCAATAGGTCATGTTTTCATTTATGAGGTGCTAATTAGATCTGGTGTGGTCACTAAATCTAACGAATTGACAGCATATACTAATGATATTTGATGAAGTTGAAACCTGCTAGTTAGATGGGAATCTTCCCATTCCCAATGAAGTAGTTTTTTTAGGTTATCTCTGTGTATAAAACCATCAGTGTTGATTTAAATACATTGGAAATCAATTAGCTCTTGAGAAAGCTGTCCTATTTAATGTCCTTATTATTTATGCTTCTATTAACTAATGCTCACACTAACATCTTTGCATTGGATAATTAAAATGTAAAGCAAGTGGTAAGCAAGTGGTAAACATCTGACAGCAGCTGAGCAAGTATGTTCCATTTCTCTCTTGGCCAACCTACCTTTTAACTTCCTTAAAGTTGAACTCCTACCTCTCTTCCCCACCCAGTCCCTCCTCCCCACCTTTGTGTTTTGTAACACTTTATGTTTCATCGTTTGTCACATTGCTGAAATCTTATTTACGAATCCCTCTTTTGAAATTCCTTGAGGCATTAAAAGAGTGAGATGAATGCAAACTTTCTCCAAAGGGTAGGATCATTGAAACCTAGATGGAATTGTAACAATTATAGCTACTCATGCTAATCCTTAATCCCACTTTCACTTTATAAACAACACAACTGAAAAATTCCATTTCAGCTCCTACTGGAAATTCGGTGTGATTCAGGTTTAATCACACTGGAGAAAGTATATGCTGAAATAATACAGGAGATTTCATAACATTTTCTTCCAGTGCCATTTGCAGACAAAATTTCCACATTGGCCTCTTGTGGCTTGAGCAAATCACAGAACTTTTCACATTTGCACACAATGCAAGGGGCTCCTTCATAGGGTATGGGAATCTGAAAAGTTTCAGGTCCTATTTGCACCTTTTATTGTGGAGGTACTCTCTGACCAGAACTACTGCTATAACTCGATACCTAGAGGACCATATTGAAGGTTACCACATAGAGGTCTGGTGCATTCTGAGTGAAAGAAACTAAAATGGTATAGGGTGAGGGTTTGCCAAGATGGATTGGGAAACATTATTTCTGGGATTGATGATGGATAGACAATGGCAAACATTTGATGAAACCATGGATGAACTACAATTGTTCATTCCCATCTGGGACAGAAACAAAACTGGAAGGGTAACTCAACCATGGTTAACAAGAGAAATTAGAAATAGTGGATTGAGGATAAATTAAGAGGGAATAATAGAGTGTAGGAGTAAGCCTTGCTGCAAACTTAGAAAGAAAAGTGTGGGTGAAGACAAATATGGCTCCCTTCCAGTCAGAAAGAGGATATTTATAATGGGGAACAAAAAATAGTGAAGCAGTTGAACAAACGAGTACATAACTATCCTCTCAGAAGCATTAGTGAAATGGAAGAATTGAAGTAAATCCGTATTAGTTTGTAAATAGTGCTCAAGAAGATGAGTGGAGTGAAGGCAGATAAATCCATTGGGTCTGACAGACTGCTTACGAGAGTTTTTGGGAGTAAATTTTCTAACATAGCTAATGTAATACCTCTGTTTCAAAAAGTAAGGAGAGAGGAAACAGGAAATTATAGACCATTTAATCTGGCATCAGTCATGAGGAAAATGCTGGAGTCCATTATAAAATAAATAATAGCATAAAATTAGAAAATAGCAGTAGAGTATCCATCAACGTCGAGCATTGTTTTACGAAATAGGAATCATGCTTGACAAATTAATTGAAATTGTTGGAGGAAATAACTAATCACATAGATGGGAGGGAACTAGTAGGTGTGGTGCATCTGGACTTTCTGAACACTTGCTAAAAGACCCTGTCTTTTTGGATTAATTTGCAAAGTTGAAGCAGATAGACTGGGGCATCATGCACTCCCATGGAAGAACTGGTTGACATTTAGGAAACAAAGAATCGGAACAAACTGGTACTTTTCTAATCAGTGGTCGGACGGCAATTGATGCTACGTGGATGTGTGGGAGTGTCAGTGTGAGAGGGATGCAAATGTCACTTCGGCAGGTTGAATGAGTGGGTAAATGCATGGTAGATGCAGTACACTGGTGAAATGAGAGGTTATCTGTTTTGGGTGTGGAAACTGGAAGAAATATTATCTGAATAATGATATAGAGGGAGAGATGCAGAAAAGTTGGGAGTGTGTTGGAATGCTGTTTACTCCAACAACTGACAAGGTCCAGGACAAAGGTTGATTGGACCACCACCCTAAAATTCCCTCCATCATGCCTTGCAAAATAGTGCAGTGACACTACTCATCCACTCTAGCGACACCTCCCAACATTTTTCATCTGCTTATAACAGGGGAAATAATCTCAGATGCATGGGATTATCATGCTTTTCTATCAGCCGTTTCCTTCCAAGTATTTGCATCACCCTGATTTTTACAAACAATGCCATTCCTTTATGGCCACGTTGGTCAAATCCTGAGACTTCCACCCTAACAGCATTGCGAGAGCAGGTTTGCTAAAGGGACTGAGGGCAATACAAGAAGGCAGCTCTCTACCATCTTCTCAAGGGCATTTTGGGAAGGGGAGTGAATGCTGGTCTTCCCAGTGGCAACAAATGTTCTGAAACTGATTTTTTTTTTAAAAGTGGATGCGATGGTGGACTGGGGTGTTGGGTACGTCAGATGCAAGCGAGAAAAGACTCAGATCTTAGACGAGAACTGTGACCTAACCTACTCTTTACACCAGCTGTGAACATTGATGTAGATGGATGGGTTTAACATTCAAGGCTGTGGTTGGTTTACCCTCAATGAATACAATCTCCTTCAATGTTTTTGAGAGCATATCCTGTGCCCTTAGTGATTCAGCAAGAGCAGTATCTAAACATTCACATTTAACAAAAAAAAATCAATAATGAAGGTGCAGGTTAGCAATTCAGGCTGCTCCAAAGACTGGCTATTTAATCCCCAACAAATGTCCTTCAAATTTGCGAACATTGCAATGTCAAGATTCTAAACGAATGCAAACAAGTGAGACGCAATAATGCATCAAAAATATACACTACGTGACCCAGTTTCTACACCAGCGTGTATGTTTCTAATGTAAACCCCTCCTGGACCCAACGCTTGATCCCAAGACATTTATTAATTTAAGTAGTGGTCGTTGTGCCAGTTTGCAAATAATAGTAATTGCACAAAATGTCTTCCTTTTGCCTTTGCATAAAAAGCAAGTCAAATAACATCATCTTTCTTCCCCCACACCCACCATTTCCACCTCTCCATCAAATTGCTAAACCTAATTTTAACAGACATGCATGAAAAAATACAGTTTAGTGATGGAAAGAGACTGCACTTTTAATAGGGAATATCCATAATTGAAATGTATTCCATTTTCTGCCCTGAAATCCGTCACCTTGATGAGTGTATTTTTTTTTAATGGATTTAGTTATCTTTAAAGTTGCAGCAATTCTGTGATGGCCCAGTGAGCCTTAGCAGCCAACTTTGTACCACAACTGCTTCTCGGTTGAGTGTTTCTGAGGGGGAAACGGACATGATTCCAAGTTCTCTGCACAGAGAAGACAAGGAAATAAGAGTGTGTGATACTCCTCAATGATTGCACACAAAAATCAAATAACGCAGAACACCCTTGGCTTCCATGCTGCCCCTTTCCATTAAACAAACATTTGACTTGAGTAGAAAATATGTTTAAAAGTGAAAGGGTTAACAGTGACATAAATATGATAATTATATGAGAAAGACAAAATTGTGAAGTACAGTAAAAAAAAACCCTGGCATCTGGCACCGACGGGATTGATAGATGCCAGTTAAGTGTATTTTCGGTTGCACAAGACTTGCTCTTACAATGCCAAACGAATGCATCTGCATTAAGAATAGTTTTAAAGAAAAAAATACTCCTTTGTATTTACACTGAACAAACTTCACTGGCATGAATATATAAACCTTTATGCATTTTTATTTTCATTCACAATCTTTGAAAACAGTTAACCAATGTTGCATCTGCAGGTTCTTTCCCCTGCAGGGAGCCACCCAAAAGACAAACAGTAACATTATAGATAATTAACAACCCCATCAACCTGCTCTTCATCCCAGCTGACACCATTGCTGTTTCACACAACTTTATTCAAACAGTTGCTACAAGCAAAGCACGACCAATGCATTCCGGTGACTGAATATTTGCTCCCAAAGATTTATGTGCTACTTCAGAAAATATTTATATTTACAATTTTAAAGTTACATATTTTTACCTATTATTTTATTCTTAATTTTTTTTTATTTAGTTTCCTTGATTTTTTTCCAGTTACTTGAGGCTGCTGGTTGCTTGAATTCTGGATACCAGGAGTTTTACTGTACTGAGTTTGAAACTGTTGAGTGATTTGACGTAAAATTTCTGCCAAAATTTACTTGTCCAATCACCAATGTAAAATCTTACACCAACCAGTGCATTTGAGTGGTGTAGCAGTAGGTATTTTTTCTTTGATTTTTCTTTTTATTAAACAATATTCCATTTTGTATTAAGTGCAGTACTGGAAATTAGTTTCTGACAAAATTAAATATTTTAATAAACACGAATCCCTAACCTGTAAATAAGCGGACTTAAACTTGTTCAAAATGACTGAAGAAAATACTGTAATTTAATATTTTTTTCTTGGTAATCTTCAGATAACTTTCTTAATTATTTTTTTCACTACTTTTATACATAACTACCAAAGGAAACAATATTCTCAAAACAAACAGCACAGCCACTTGGAACCTCATCACTTCAACCTGTTTGGTGAGAAAGAACTGATCCAAACACATTGCTCCTTGATCCACAGCTAATGATGTCAGAAAACACAAATCTTAGTTATTTCAGTCCCAGTTACATTCCCCAATCTGTTATGTTTGCTCATTTGGATACTGAAAAAAGTGTGGAAGATGCAAGTCTGCTGTGATAAATCAATGTGATCAGCCAAAGTTACAATCCAACATAATCTGTGTACCCAGCTCACCTGATTCCGCCACTGCCTCACAACCCTAGTGACCTAGGTTCAATCCTTATTTCCAATATTGTCGGTGTGGAGTTTGCAACTTCTTACATTCGGATGGTTTCTCTTGGATGCTCTGGGTTTTACCCCATACCTCAATCCTTTTCAGGTTGGTAGGTTAATTGGCAACTGAAAATTACTGCTGGTGTGTAGGTGAATTGTAGAATCTTGTAGGGTGGAGGGAGGAAGTTGATTGGAATGTGAGGAGAATAAAATGCTTCATGATCAGCATAAGGAGCCTGTTTTTGATCTGTTTGACTGAATAGCTCTGAAATCTAGATAACTGAGTAATTGATAAATTGAAATCTTCATCTGCCCCAAGCATTGAGGATATGATGAATATTGCAAATTAGTGAGTTGGAGCAGGCTTCCCAATACTGTGACAAATTTTGAGGCATTAATTCCCCAGCTTGTTGAGCTCGCATGTTAAAATTCAATCCAGAGTGTTCACAAATGGCTGTGCAAATGCTCAATGCACGAAACAATGCTCATTCAATCAACACAGATTGTTCTGCTGTGAGAGGAACTGTATCACAGATTAGGAAGAGATTTATGGAGCATCCAGGAAATTTGATGTAACTGAGCCTCAAATGTGAGGCAACATACTTTGAGCTGTTGATCCTTGTTTTGCAGATTGCTGGACCATTCAACAATTTTACTGGCTGCCTGGAAGTTACAGAAATCAATGGGTTGGGCCCTTTCATCCCATCAAATGCTGTCAGCAGACACAATATCGACCGCTGCAGGTACAGAAAATATAATTTTGTATATTGAAGCAGCAATATTGAATACAAAACTCCCTTTTTATTTTTGTGTTCGATTTAAGAAGAAAATTCTTCTTTGCAGTTGGTGCTCAGACTTGCACAGAGAAATGGTCCATTTAACACATTGATCCCTGGTTGGTCTTTGTGTTCCAAATGACTCTCTTCTGCCTCTTTCTTCTAACCTTATGATCATATCCTTCCAGTCCTTGCTCCTGGGCTTGTCTAGTGTCCTCTTAAAGGCAACCATACCAATTGCCCCAATTAGTCTGTGTGACACTACAATGGGCCAAAAGGTTTCACCTGAATTCCCTGTTGAATTTATCAGTTTATATTTAGGGTTGTTAGCTATGTTCTCTCTAAGCTGTGCCCCAGTGCACTCACACTTTTTGCAACCAGTGCACAAGAGGTTAGTGCCCTAAAATATGTAGTAATTAATAAATTATACTTATTAAATTCAATACTACTTGTATTATATTAAAACATGCCAATACAGTTCTATTAGCCATGAGAGATAAGCTGTGCCAAAATTATCCTGAAACAATTTCAAGTTTACATTTTCACAAGCATTCAGTGCACAAATACTTTTGTCTCCGGGAAAAAAAAGATTTGCACAACATAACCACCAAGTGACATATCTACTCAGACATGAGGATTCTCAGTTATGCTTGTGACCCCTTCAGTGGCTGCAGCGAGCCTATTTGCATCTGGGCTGGGCTTTTTGTACATAATTGTGACCCTCCCTCTTTCCATTGGTTTCAATCTCTAATATTTTTCAATCCTTCCCATTTTTGATTGGTTCACAACTCTTTCCTCAGCTCTACCTGTTGGTCAGAGTTCATGTCAATTACAATCAAACCCCCTCCATTTGGTGCACACAGGATTTTTTTCTCTTCTTGAGTTAAGTCCCAATACTTAGGATATCTGCTTTCTGGTGCAAACTCAAATCCACAGTCTGAGGGGACATAATGGTAGAATTAGTGGACTGGCTGCCTCAGAGCTCTGTTGACCCAGGTTCAACCTTAATCTCCTGTGCTGACTTTGTGGAGTTTGCAAATTCTCCCTGTGACAATGGGTCTTTTCTAAGTTTCCTTCAACATCCCAAAGGCATGAATTTTGGAGATTATTTGGCCACTGGAAAATCCTCCTGTTTTGTTGTTGAGCAGTGGTATCTGTGAGGAGTGGATGATAGTGAGAAGAATAACTAGTGCAAAATGATTGGTGTGGCCATGTTCCCTCTCTTGGTGTCAGGTGTGCACAAGAATATAAGACATGGAAGCAGGCAGGTCATTCAAGCTGCTCTTGTGTGCCTCACAACTTGTTAAATTCATAACTGATCAGTATGTATGAGCATGTGAAGAGGTGTTTGCATATTTAGAAATAATATCACTTCTTTGCTATCATTAACTAGTGAAATAAAGTCACAGCAAGA
Source organism: Narcine bancroftii (assembly GCF_036971445.1). NCBI lineage: Eukaryota > Metazoa > Chordata > Chondrichthyes > Torpediniformes > Narcinidae > Narcine > Narcine bancroftii. The sequence goes on along the minus strand of NC_091474.1, from coordinate 130,993,747 downwards.
TGTATTTAAATGTAAACTTCTATTCACTTATCCATGTGATGTGGAAATCATCGGCAAGGGACAGGATTGGTTGGTTTACAGGGAGAAGCTAGTAACTCTTAGTACTTGCTGCAGTCCATTTAGTGATATTGGATAAGAAATTCCATGACCTTGACCCAGTGATGCTGAAAAAATCTTCTCTTTGGGTTGCACTGGAATTCTCGCGATAGCAAAGCCATGAATGAGATTTTGGGCAGTAAATAAGCTGCTGTAAGGTACAGTTGGCATGATGTTGTGGAAATCCTAATAGACAGGGCTGTTGAAGGCTGGGATCTCACCCCATGTTCAAATGTGAGAACTGTGAGGAGACTGCTGAACAGATCGTCAAAGATTCATGTACCCAAAGTGGAAGTGCCTCTGCTTGGCAGAGCTCAAGGGATGCACACTCTGGAGACGCAGCAGACCGGCACAAGGTGCGCTGGAGTGGGAGAAGACTCCACAGGGTAGGAGATCACAGCAACAGACCAGTGCAGGGCGTGGCGGATGATGGACTCACAGCAACCCATGGGCTGCTGTCTAACTGGTTCTGGGAACCAGGGATTGGGACCAGGATTGGTGAGGGTGCTAATGGTGAGCAGGACTCCTGAAGGACTTTGGACACTTTGGGGTTCAGAACTAGAGATCAAGGCTTGGATGCCTTGACCTCATTCACCTTTGGACTAGAAGATTGAGGTATGTTCTGAATTAAATTCAAGATTTTTTTTTTGTTGTTACATCGTTGAAAAGATGTCACGTACAAAATTAAGGCAGTTAGAGAAATCTTTAATACCACTAAAGGAATTGATAGTGTCGATAGAATCTGCTGTCATTGCCACAGGAGGGATATGATGTAGCTCAAACTCTTTAAGATTAAAATTGGAGTTTGGGGTTGATGTTAGGAATGGGGGGAGGGAGTCTTCACATAAAAATGTATTAAAGGTTTATGAAAAACTCAAAGTTGAGATTTAGATTTTTTGTTTGGTATGTATTGAAGTTACAAAGCCATGTTGGACTGTTTAAAGACATGTGAACCTAATTAAATTTGAACTAAATGAACAACAAATCGGACACAAAAGGCTCATTGGCTTTCTGCATTGGTTTCTTGGAGATAAATAACAATTATAAAGCATGGTTTGACTGATGGCCTTGAAGTTAATATACATGTCAATTATCAGCTGAAGGTTATTCAAGCCTGCTCTGCTATTTATTAAGAACATGGCTGATCTGATTGTAATCCGAGCTCCTCATTCTGACTGCCTCTGGTCACCTTCTCAAGAATCTATTTATCTCTGCCATAAAAATAATCAGAGCCACTTCCTCAACGAGCCTTTTGGGAAGTGTTCCAAAGACTTTTAACTGACTGCGAGATGGGATTTTCCCCCTTCTCTTGTGCCAACCCCATATTTTGCCAATCCAAGTTACCCCAACCCAAAACATTCACTCTCCTGTCCCTCCATTGGAGCAGCCTGAACCGCTGAGTTCCTCCAGCAACTTTTTTTTTGCCTCGATAAATACAGGTCTAGCTGATTCAATCCTTCATCTCAAGACAATCTGCCCTTTCCATAAGTGAGTCTAATCAACCTTCTCTGGACTGATCACATCACATTTTTTATCCTTCATTCAATATAACAGACAATAGTGTTTATAGCAATGTAAATAATTAAATTATAGTAATTGAAAATGGATCATGTAAAGACAGGCTTATGCTTTTATTGATCCTAATAATTTCTCAGTTAAGAAGATACAAGATTTAAAAATTTACTGCATCGCAAGCCAGAAGGATTGTCAACCTTTTCAATTAGTGTTTGCAGAGCACTTGCAATTGAAGGCCAGGAGTCTGGCGTACAAGTCAAGTGACCCAAACCGATGTGAGAAAGCCAGGTTCAAACTGCACAAGGCCATCAGGGATCCCAGAGGCAGTATTTAACCAGCCTTGAGACCCAGATAAATTGCTCAGACATAAGGTGCTTAAGCAGGGCATGCATGCCATCATGGGCTGCAAAGCAGAATTCGGCAGAATAACAAATAACAGTGTCCCTCCCATACAAGCTCAATGCATTCTATGCCTAGTTTGAGAAGGACTCCAGCCAGCTAATGGAACACTTCTTTCCTACCTCAAACACACTTGCACCCAAGGTCACAGAAAGTGACTGGCCCACTTGGAGTATCTGTGCAGAACAAGTGGCGGCTGTATTCGTCCTTTATCTCCAACATGCTGAAGCACCCACTTGCTTCAAGAAGGTCACTGTCATCTTGGTAACAAAGAAGAATGAAGTGCCAGGCATAAATGGCCATTTATCAGTGGCTCTGACATCCGCCATCATAAAGTGCTTTGAGAGGTGGGTCATGGCTCACATTAACTCCAGCTAACCTGCCATCCTCAATCTTCTCCAACCTGCACACTACAACGACTGTTTCACAGCAGTTGCCATTTCCATGGCCCTGCACATAGCCCTGGTTTATCTTGACAATAAAGGTATTGTCAGATGGTTATATTCCGTCAACAGCTTCACCTTCAATGCAATAGTAGCTAACAAATCCATCCACAAACTATGTGACCTCAGTTTCAGTAGCCCTCTCAAAAATTGGATCCATGACTTTCAATCCTGCAGGACTCAATCAATGAGGATTGGTGACAGTCCTTCCTTTATGATCATCCTTAACAGTTTTCAGCTTTGAATATACTTTTGTACACCCATGACTGCGTGGCCAAACACTGCTCCAACTCCATCTATAAATTCATGGATAAGACTACTGTCATTGGCAGGATCAAACAACAAGGATTCATCCATGAGTACAAGGAGGAGGACAGAGACAACTCCCCTCCCTCAATGTCAGCAAGACCAAGGAACTGCAATTGGCTTCCAGGAGGGTAGTAGAGTTTACTCCCCAGTTCACATCAGCATTGCTGAGTTGAAGATAGCAGACAGCTTCATGTTCCTGGATGTAAACATCACTGGTGACTTGTCCTGGTCCACCTACATTGATGCAATGGTCAAAAAAGCCTCTACTTCCTCAGAAGAGTGAGAAAATTTGGCATGTCACCTGCAACCCTCAACGACTTCAACAGGTGCACCATTGAAAGTCTCCTATCAGGGGACATCAATGTGTGGCACAGGAACTGTTCCTCCCAGATCACAAGACGTTGCAGAAGGTAGCAAACATGGCTCAGTCCTTCATACACATCCCATCCCCTCTATCCACTTCCATCAATAACTCCTGCTGCCTTGGAGAAGCAGCAAACATATTAACAATCTCTTCCCTCCCCTCAGGAAGATTTATGACCATGAGATCATACACCTTCAGATTCCAGCAGTTTCTTTCCTGCTGCTAGGAGAGTCCTGAATTAACCACAAAATAGTGAAGTTACGTTGTCTTTGCTCCACACTGACTGATCTCTTCCTGTAACTCTGCACTTTTATTCTGTCTAAAGTTGTAGAAGATGTCTAATTGGTTGGCTAAATGAGTCCTGTGGATAAAAAGAGAAATTCACCCAATTCTTCTCTCCTCCGATCAAAACAAAACCCACAAGTTTCACCTGATGCCTGATCCATAGCTGAACTCCACAATCTCCCCCTTTGCTGCTACTTTTGGCATCACGCATGGTGCTAGTGTTCCTTCTGCCATCTCCCATGATATTACTGGACAGCCTGATAACCCAAAGAAAATTGACACACTGGGCTCCAATTACTACAGTTCTCTTTTTGCAGTGTTAGCCAATTGTGATCAGACCTTGGTCATCAGTGAATTTTGATACAATGCATAAAGAATGCTTCAAGGCTGGCAGAATTTCTCCAGCACTTTTGTGTATTAAAAAGCATATCTCAGGGATAGCTTTTTGGTATCAAATGAATCTTCAGAGGTTAAGAGGGGTTGTAGGAGAAAACTTAAGAAATAAAGAGGTCATGACCTTGGCAAGCAGGACTAAGGAGAATCACAAAACCTTTTCCAAGTATATTAGAACCTAAAGCAAGATCTAGGGATCAAAGGGGAAATTTACATGTGGAACCAGGGGTTTTAAGCAGAATCCTAAAAGAGTACTTCTCATTGGTATTCACTGTGGAGGCTGGAGAGTTGGGAAAGGGACATGCTGATATTCTGGAACAAATCTGTGATGGGGATGAGAGTGTGTTGGTGGCAATGGCACACATTAAGGTGGATGAATCCTAAGGATCTGATACGATCTATCTCAGTATGCTCGAGGAAGTTAGAGATTGTTGGAGTTCCAATGGAGGATTTAGCAACTTCATTAGCAATGAGTGAGGTACCAGAAAAATAGACGATAGCTAATGTTGTTCCCCTTATTCAAAATGGGAAGTAGGCATAAGCCAGGACATTACAGGTAGGGAAATTATGGAAAAAAATTGGAAAGGATCACATTCACTTGGAAAGGTATGCACTGATTAGAGAAACCAACATGGTTTTATGCAGGGGAAACCTTGCCTTACAAATCATGGAGAAAACTGATGAAAACAGATTTTAGTTAAACTTTTGATAAAGTTCTGCTCAGTAGGCTGCTCCAGAACTTTGGGGTATATGGGACCCTGATGCATGTGGCCAAATGAGAATCAAAATGAGCTTAGTAACAAGGGGCAGAGGGTAGCAGTGGATGGAGATTTTTTGGAATGGAAGTCTGTAACCATTGGTGTACAGCAAAGAAACAGACCATTTGGCCCAACTATCTGTGTCGCCTAGTGGCCACTCTTTTGTATTAACCCCATATCCTGGCACTTGGTCCATGGCCCTCCATGCCTGAGTGATGCAAGTGTTCATTTGGACACTTCTTTAATTGCTATCACAACCCAGCTTCAACCACTCTCTCAAGCAGTGCATTCCAGATGCTTAGCACTCTCTGGGTGAAGAAGGTCCCTCTCAGATCTCTTCCAAATCCCCTTCCTCCTACTTGTTCCAAACCAATGTCCTCTACTTTTGTCTACCTTTGATATTGGGGAAAGATTTACTGTAGTCTACCTGATCTATACCCCTTTTTACTTACTTTTTTTTAACTTTATTTATTCGTTCAAAATACAGGTAATAAGTAACATATATAACAATAAACAAAGCATGAACATTATATTTTATATATATAAAAAAAGAAAGAAAAAAAAGGAAAGAAACCCCCCCCCCTTTCAGCCAACTCTCCTAAGGAGAGCCATAAAGAAAAAAGAAAAGCAAAGCATACATGTTAAAATCTAGTCAATATAAATCAAAATGTAAATATTCTGAATATAACAACCACCTATTAATAAAAAAAACTATAGTTATCCATGAAACATATGTAATTTTTTCCATTATTAAACAATATTTCATCTCATTATGCCAAAAGTCTCAAATTTAATCATTTCAGGTAAAATCATATCTCTAATGAAAATGTTTTACCAAAGATCGAACTTGATAAAAATACGCTTGCGCTTAATCGGACTGTTTAAACCCCGAACATTAAAAATAGCAAACTTCAATTTTGACATATCCACTAATATTACTAAAAACTAATAATATCAATATATAAAGACTCAGATCAATGTAAATAGGCCCTCCAATAGGAGAAAAAAAACCCACAAATTAAAGTCTAAATAAAATGAAAATAAAAAAAGATAAAAAGAAACCCCCCCCCCAAAAAAAAACTACCAAAAGGTAGTAATCCCTAAACAAAAGTTGGGTGTGGATCACCCACCAGTGGCTGATGACTAGTAGAACATAGAGCAAATTTCTCCCTTCCCAGCCAAACAAAGAATAACAACAAGATATCATAATGACATAAAAAGAAAATAAAAATAAGAAAGTTCTTCTATTCATCCAAGAAATTCCAGACTCGGCGACCCCATTTCAAGGAAACGGACTCTTTCCATTCCCATTTCTGCCTGAAAACAAAGAGTTAAAAACGGGTTCTTAAAAGACTGGCCAGAGAGGCCGAGATTACACGACTAGACTCTACACCATCTTGCCATGCCCCCTTTTTACTTACCTTAATCATGTCTCCTCATAACAATGTCTGTAGCCACCAGGCTCTTCCCTGTTGCCTTATCTGCAGAGTCCATTTCCCAAGATTGTACCAAGGCACCTCAGTTTCATTCTAGAATTCTTGTTCATCATTTCACATAGAAACATAGAAGATAGGAGCAGGAGTAGGTCATTCGACCCTTCGAGCCTGCTCCGCCATTCAACGAGATCATGGCTGATCTTAAAGTTCAGTACCCCGTCCCCGCCTTCTCTCCGTAACCTTTAATACCCTTATACTGAAGAAATATATCTAATTCCCTCTTAAATATATTTAATGAACCTGCCTCTACGGCCCTCTGTGGCAATGAATTCCACAGATTCACCACCCTCTGGGTAAAGAAATTCCTCCTCATCTCGGTCCTAAATGGTTTGCCTATTATCCTCAAACCATGGCCCCGGGTTCTGGATTTTCCCATCATTGGAAACATCCCATCTGCATCCATTCTGTCCAGTCCTGCCAGAATTTTATATGTCTCTATGAGATCCCCTCTCAATCTTCTAAACTCCAGCGAGTACAATCCCAATTTGCGCAATCTTTCCTCATAAGTCATTCCTGCCATTCCAGGTATCAGCCTGGTGAATCGCCTCTGCACTCCCTCCATTGCAAGAGCATCCTTCCTTAGATAAGGTGACCAAAACTGCTGGTTTCCGTTTGCCTCCAAGTCAGAGAGTTTAAGACCTCTAGATATTTCAGCTTATGAATACAGAAATTGATGGAAATGCTGAACAACTTGAAAGCATGTGTGGTTGAGAAAAGAGGATGTAGAGTTGGGCAGAGAAGTGGCAGATGGAGTTCAATCCTGATATGTGTGAGGAGATGTATTTTGGAAGGACAAACCAGAAGGCTGAGTACAGGGTTAATGCCAGTTACTTAAGTGTGTGGATGTCCAGAGAGAATTTAGGGTCCAAATCCATACATCCCTCAAGGTCACTGCACAGGTTGATAGGATAGTTAAGAAGACCTATGGTATGCTAGGATTCATTAATAGGGGGATTGAGTTCAGGAGTAGAGGTGTTATGTTGTAACTCTACAAATCTCTGGTGAGACCACACTTAAAGAGTATTGTGTTCAGTTCTGGTGTCCTCATTATAGGAAGAATGTGGAAACTCTGGAGAGGGTGCAGAGGAGATTTACAAGGATGTTGCCTGAATTGGAAAACAAGTCTCATGAGGCAAGGTCAGCAGAGCTGGAACTTTTCTCTTTGGAGTTTAGAAGGGTGAGGTCCATAAGATTATGAGAGACATAAATAGGGTGGGAACTCAGTGCCTGTTTCCCAGGGCATGAATAGCAAACACCAAAGGACGTGTATAAAGTGAATTGAGGAAAATTTAGGGGATATGTCAGGGGTAATTTTATTTTAAACGCAGAGTTGTGGTGCCTGGAATGCCTTGCCAGGGATTGTAGTGGAGGCTGAAACATTATGGGCATTTAAGAGGCTCTTAGACACATGAATGAAAGGAAAATAGAGGATTATGGGGTAGCGAGGGTTTAGTACTTTTTTAAGGAATATATAGGTAGGCACAATATCAAGGGACGAAGGGCCTGTACTGTGCTGTAGTGTTCTCTGTTCAATACCTTTCAGATTTTTGAGCAATTAGAAATGTGTTCCTCTCCTCACTCATTTGCTTGCCCTGGTGAGTATTTCCACCATAATTTGTTTTGATTTCTTATTCCCAACGTCCACAAGGGATTGCTTCTCACTCTGAAGAGCTGCTGTTCAAAAGAGACGTTATTCTTAATTCTGTCAGAGGTTGTCTGATACTGATTTGAAGAAATGGGCTTATCCCATTTTCTCTGTCAAATGCAATCTATAAGATGATAGAAGTATATTGCTGCATTTTGTACATCAGACCAGATTGTTTTGGACCACACATCCAGAAGGCTGCCTAGGATTCCCATATGCTCTTGCTTTCCTGGGTTCGTAGCAAGTGATTATTTTGGGAGTCTCTGAAACCTCAGTTCATGCTCGAGGCCCCAACAATAAAACCACAGATCCAAACAACTGTACAGGCCCTTCAAGAGAGAAAAGTTGGGAATGGAGTTTAGAGGATTGTAAAATGTCATTTTAGCAATTTTTGCATGTTCTAGCATTCGGAGATTTTAAAATTTAAACAGTAAGAAAAAAATAATGAAAACACCTCAAAGCAAGATCTTTAATCATTAAAACTAATCTAGAATCTCCATTGACATTGTGGGGTCTCAAATTACTGGAACTTCATCAGAAACACAGGTGATTTCCTCACCATTTGCATGAGAGTCTCAGGAAGGCTGGGCCCAGCAGTGGAATCCACATGGAGATGGCAGGCAGATTCACCCCCTCCCCAACCCAGAATCTGTCAAGGATTCCTGGATTCCCCTTGTCTGCAGGGCTTACTTGAGGTTGATTGGCTGGATGCTTAATGATAGTATTGATGATGAGTTTATTGTCGTGCACAGAAGTACAATGCACCTATACACCAATTTGCTCCAGCCAAACAGATATTTTTGTAAAGTAAAGCAACTGCAATAGTGGATATTAAATTACTCCAGTGTGGAAATAAATAAATATAAATGCTCACCGTTACAGTTAATGGAAGAAAAATAGTGGTGTTTCAATAGTGCAGACAGGTCTTTTTGTGGTGTTGGAGTAGTTTAGGATTCGGTTAATAAGGGAAGTTTCAAGAGCCTGATAGCTGTTGGGAAAAATCTGTTCTTGAAACTAGAGGTTTTGGACTTCAGGCTTCTGAACTTTCTTTCTGAAGGGAGCAGTGAGACGAGGTTATGACCAGGATGATGTGGGTCCTTTATGACATTGACTGCTTTTTTGAGACAGCGCCTCATATCAATGGTTTTTTTTCTTTGATTATCAGAATGCAAATCCAGCCAACCCACAATGACAGCAGCCACACTTCAAAAAGTGCTTCTTTAGCATTGAGGTCCTTTGTAGTCAAGAAGTTGTAGTCCTTTATTTTTCATGGGGATAGCCATGTAGGGTGAATGTGCATTAGTTTTTTGCGAGATTTGGAAATAAATGGGATTTCTTGAAGCAAACCATTTTTTAATATGAATGCCACATTAATTTTAATTGTGTTGGAGTGCCCCCTGCAGCTGTTTTTATTGTTTATTTCATGAATGAAGGGACAGGAGTGCATTGTACAAACAGGGAGGCTGGTGAACGGTAGTGTGTGAATGTCATATTGATATTTACAGCATGATGTTTTAAATCCCGCGGTAATCTGTAGCTGTTGCATATTATTAATCCAGGTTGAGTTGAATCAGTGGTTCACTCATGCTTCTTTAGGTTCTGTATATACTTGCCACCTATCTAATTCACTAATTTACAATGGGCAGCAACTGCAGCATCTCAAATGATCCACTCTGGTAACTTGCAAACATTTTTTGCTTTGAGAAAATAAATAAAAATGTGCAACTTTGCTTGGTTTGAGTGCTAATTCACTTCATTAAAATCACTGGGATCCTCTTAACTATCCATCAATGGACAAATCAGACATTCAGTGTAATCACATTTTTATTCATGCGTGATAACTAAAAAAAGTTGTGTACACCAAATCTTTCTCACTCCCAGTCCAAGTATAGAGGGAGCATTGCATTAACTGGTGAGCATCAGGATCTTGTCCCATCTCGCAGGTAAACATCAAAAGGTTTGCTTAAAGGGGAAGGAAAGTTCTACCCACTATCCTGGCCAATCTATGTAGCCTAAAGATTGATTATCTGTTCCTTATCTTTTGGGATCTCATAACAAGGACAAGGGCAACAGGTACATAGGAATACCATCGCAGGTAGTTTAATCTCCTGCAGCAGAATCCTTACCTGGAAATGTATTGTCCGTCCTTGGTCCATTTCCTGGAATCTCCTACCCACTCATCAGAGAGACTAAAGCAGTTCAATATGGTGGCTCACTATCTACTTCTCAAGGATTTTCCAGAGTACACAGGAAGTGATGATAAAGAAACAGCCTAATTTAACATACAAGCATCAGTCAGATATTCTAGAGTGGTACTATAGAGCATTGTATGGGTGGCTATTGACAAGGCAACAGGCTGGAATATGCTGTGACTGGAACATGTGAGAGGTAGCAATTCAGTTAGGTTCCCAGAGAATGAAGTTGTTCTGTACCTCTGCTTCCTGGCCTCAAAGGGACAGATGTTGAGGAGAGTTACTCTCCCCACTCATTACCCATTCTACTCTTTACTCTCTGTGTGCACTTACAACCAGACGAAAGTGTTTCTCCGGACCACAGTGTATACACATATACACAAAATACATTTCTCACGCTGCACATAATAATCTCACAAAACTGTAATATAAAACAAATATATATACATATTTTGGGATAACTTGCTCAGTTTTATTAATAAGAGACCCAATGATACTCTTCATCAATCTCAGAGCCTGCAGGAAGAAGCTATTTCCCAGCCTGGCAATCCTGATTTTGGTACTCCTGTACCTCTTTCCTGATGGTAGTGGGTCAAAGACCCTGTGTGATGGATTGCAGGGATCTTTAATAATTCTTTGAACTCTATTTAAGCAACACTTGTCCTCACTGGTGTAGAAGAGAATGACAAACTGGCAGATGATGCAAACATTACCGGCAGCAAAGTGAATGAAGCCTGATATTCATGAGCATGGTCACACTGTCAGCTGTGGCAATGTGGTCCACAGTTTACTCTACGGTGATCATGTGAAAGATAGCAGGGAGTGCCTTCTCAGTTCTTCTTTCCTATGTCATCTTTCAGGATTGAGTATGACTACATCCACCGAGATTGATATGTTCTGAGATAGCTGGTGAGACTAATATTGAATGACAAACCATTCCACAGATCACAGGAGGTTGTTGATGGTTGTCTGCGTCCATAGTTTAAGAGGCGAGGTGAAGCCTAAAGGCTTCACTTTAGGGCATGACCAGGTTGAATGGAAGAAAGTACCTATTTCTTGACCACATTGAAAGCATTGGTCTGATATTTCCAATTTCAGTTTGTGTAATTTTTGTGGAGTAGGGTATAGCTGATGCAAGAAGTTATATTGCACCAGCTGATACTTGAATTGTGTTAATCATGCTGTTCCAACATGCTGGACCAGAAAAATGGATGCAAGACCTAAAATGAGGCTGTCAATGCTTTAGCAGTGGGCAGGAAATGCATACCAGTTACTTGGAAATCTGATTCCCAACTAGGTTTAGCCTGCTGGAAGATAGGAACTCATAATTGTGTTCCCCTGCAGAAGATGACCTATAACCTCATAAATAGGTATGATGTATTTTCAAGAATATGGAATTCATACCTAAGGTACATCAGGGTAAATTTTTAACCATTTCCTCCTGTCTCTTCCCCCCCCCCCCCCATGCTCACAAAGCTGGGGACCCTAGATAAGTCATTTGTCCCTTGATGGGAGTGGGATTTATCCTAGGTGAAACCAATCGTTTTCTTATTCTTTCTCTCTTTTTCTTTTTCTTGTCTCTTTGGGGTAGGGTTCCTCTTATTTTGTTCTTTCTATTTTTTTTCTCCCTTTGGTTCAACATGGACATAGAATTTGCATTTTTGTAATTTTTCTTTAAAATAATTGAATCACATGTTGACTTTTTTCTCACTTTCTTTATTATCGACGTGCGGATCGATAGTTGTACTATTTTGTTAATATTATGGATACTGATGTTCTACTTTTTGATAATTCTTCATTTTGGCTGCATGTTGATCGAAAATTTTCAAAATTTTCAAAAAAAAGAAATAACAGTCGTTTCTATCTGGTCAATAAATTCTTCAGTGAATCTTTCCCTCCACTGTATCCAATGCAGAATATCTGTTTTGGAGGGAGATGACTGCAGGGAACTCCTGCATTACCTTCTTCTAAAAGTAGACCAACTTTAGCTTACCAACATGAGGATGGATTTTATTCTTTAAGTTCAAAACGTCCAAGCAAATGTGCAAAGACAATTTCAGCCCTGGTTCACAGCTTGCGGGCAGGGACAGGATCTTGCCAAACTCAGAGAGCAGTGAACAGCTCATACATACCAATCTCACATCTCTACATGGTGCAGGTTAGAAGTTGTATTCTGACACATTTCCAGAGTCACTTCGATCAAATGTTTATTTGTGTTCCTGCTCTTGACTTTTCTGGGGCCACAAGTGTCATTAGGTATGTATGCACACAATTAAGCCTTTCCATGTTACCGAGAGATCTCCCAGATAGTTGGGCTAAGAAAAGCTTGTTTAGTTCGAATTTGAGGCTGGTTTTCAGTTTAACTTGCTGCTCCTCATCACTTCTGCCTCTCTTTCTTTCAAAAATGGTAATATTTAACAAAGTTGACAAATGTAAATGGTTAGGCACAGAGGAGTGCAGTATAACAGAGAGATCTGCGAATACACTTATATAATTGGCTGAAAGTGGCATCACAGGATCGTAAAGAGAGCTTTTGGTACGTTGATCTTCATAAATAAAAATATTGAGCATAGGAGTTGAGATCTAATGTCTAAGACATTTGTGAGAACAAATTTGGAGTATTGTGTGCAGCTTTGCTCACCTAACTACAGGAAAGATGTTAAATAAGGTCAAAAGAATGCAGAGATTTACAAGGATCTTGCTGGGTAAGTTACAGGGAAGGTTTGAATCGGTTAAGACTATTCCTGGAGCGTCAACGAATGAGATGACATTTGAAATTGAGGGACCTACTTGCAAGCAGGCTTTTTCTACTGAGGTTAGGTGAGACAAGAACTGGAGGACATGGGTTAAGGGAGAAAGGGGAGGCGATTTTATTTTTTTTTAGACATAAAGCATGGTAATAGGCCCTTTCAGCCCATGAGTCCATGACGCCCAATTAATCTACACACCCAGAACATTTTAAACAGTGGGAGGAACTGGAGCTTCTGGGGAAAACCCACACAGACACAGGGAAGATGTACAAACTCCTTAAAGACAGAACAGGATTCAAACCCTGGTCCCGATTGCTGGCGCTGTAAATGTGTTGTGCTAACCGCTACACTAACCATGCTGCCCAGTAGATGTTGTGGGCAAACCTATTCACCCAGAGAGTGGTGAGAGTGTGGAACAAACTTCCAGCTGAAGAGGTTAATTTGGACTCGAGTTTGACATTTAAGAAATATTTGAGTAGGTAAATGAATGGGAAGTATAAGGAGGGCTATAGTCTAGGTGGTGCAGGCCAGTAGGATAGGCAAAATAGTTCAGCATGAAATAGATGGGCTGAAAATGGTGCAACTTTCATCTGTTTTCTTTATCTCTTATTATTCCTCTTTCTTGTCTGTTATTTGTCATGGCAACTTGATGTTCAAAACAGCCTCCTGCCTGTGTAATTTTGACAGGTAGTTAAACAGCTACAAAGACCTCTGATATTTATAAACATTTAAAACTTAAACTTCCTTTAATATTAATACAATGAAAAATATGAAATGGAAATATTTCAAATATTAACATTTTGGGATTTATAATGACTAAAGCAAAACACCAGAAAATGTGGAAAATAGTTAAATACACTCATTATCAATTAAATACTTTAATATTTCAGAATAAAGTTCATTAAAATGTAAATGAATTGAAATTTCCCCAACTCCCTTGGAGGGGTTTCCATTCTGTTGAAGGGATTGGAGTCACTGAATCTGCCTCAAGTCCAACATGATACAAGTCTAATATGGCATAGATTTAATGTATAACAAGTCTAACCTGCTTCAAGACTTCATTGACCTTGATCAAATATGGCACAGATCCTACTTGCTTCAGGATCTAATCATACATTGGAGTATCAAGCTTCAAATCTAATGTGTTGCATGACTGATCTATTGAAATATCACTTTTTTGCACTAACTACAACTATAAATATTTATCAATTTATTTGTATTTAGAACATAGAAATTTACAGCACAGTACAGGCCCTTCAGCCCACAATGATCAATGTAAACTACTTCACTACAATTTAATTTTCCCTGATTACACCATAACCATCCATTTTTCTTACATCCATGTCCCTATCCAAGAGTCTTCTGAATGTTCATATTATACCAACCTCCAACAACATTCTTCCAAAGCTTTCCAGGCACCCACCTCTCATTGTGTTAAATAAAAACTTACTTCTGACATCTCCCCTCAGCTTTTCTCCATTCACCTTAAACAGATGTCCTCTGTATTTGCTATTGTTACCCCAGGAAAAAGGAGCTGGCTGTTCACACTGCATAAGTCTGCAAGATCTTATATACCACTATTAAGTCATGTCTCATCCTTCTTCACTCCAAAGAGAAAAGCCCTAGCTCTGTCAACCTTACTTCATATGACATGTTCTCCAATCTAGGCAATATCATGATAAATCTCCTCTGCACATTCTCCAAAGTATCTACCTCCTCCCCGTAATGGGGTGACCAGAACTGAATGCAATACCCCAAGCATGGTCTAACCAGGGTTTTATAGAGCTGCAACAGTACATCATGGCTCTTCAACTCAATCCCCCAACTAATGAAGACCAACACACTATATGCTTTCTTAACCACGGTAGCAACCTTGAGGGAAATCTAGACCTGGACCCCATTTCATCTCTTTTGACATATTGTGGTAAATGGATTCACATCATTGTGGTTGATGTATCTTGCATCCCTATTTGGCTGTAAGTCAGAATTCTAGTGCATCTGTACATTTTATTTATGTATGTGACAAACTCATCATATGGCAATGGAATTAACCTGATACAATGGACACAGAAAGAAAATCAATTTGGCTCATATTCACCAGAGTTTAGTACAGTGGTTTTCAAATGTTTTCTTTCTTTCCTCTCACATTCTTTGGCTTGGCTTCGCGGACGAAGATTTATGGAGGGGGTAAATGTCCACGTCAGCTGCAGGCACGTTTGTGGCTGACAAGTCCGATGCGGGACAGGCAGACACGGTTGCAGCGGTTGTAGGGGAAAATTGGTGGGTTGGGGTTGGGTGTTGGGTTTTTCCTCCTTTGCCTTTTGTCAGTGAGGTGGGCTCTGCGGTCTTCTTCAAAGGAGGTTGCTGCCCGCCAAACTGTGAGGCGCCAAGATGCACGGTTTGAGGCGATATCAGTCCACTGGCGGTGGTCAATGTGGCAGGCACCAAGAGATTTCTTTAGGCAGTCCTTGTACCTTTTCTTTGGTGCACCTCTGACACGGTGGACAGTGGAGAGCTCGCCATATAACACAATCTTGGGAAGGCGATGGTCCTCCATTCTGGAGACGTGACCCACCCAGCGCAGCTGGATCATCAGCAGCGTGGACTCGATGCTGTCGACCTCTGCCATCTCAAGTACTTCGACGTTAGGGATGAAAGCGCTCCAATGAATGTTGAGGATGGAGCGGAGACAACGCTGGTGGAAGCGTTCTAGGAGCTGTAGGTGATGCCGGTAGAGGACCCATGATTCGGAGCCAAACAGGAGTGTGGGTATGACAACGGCTCTGTATACGCTTATCTTTGTGAGGTTTTTCAGTTGGTTGTTTTTCCAGACTCTTTTGTGTAGTCTTCCAAAGGCGCTATTTGCCTTGGCGAGTCTGTTGTCTATCTCGTTGTCGATCCTTGCATCTGATGAAATGGTGCAGCCGAGATAGGTAAACTGGTTGACCGTTTTGAGTTTTGTGTGCCCGATGGAGATGTGGGGTGCTGGTAGTCATGGTGGGGAGCTGGCTGATGGAGGACCTCAGTTTTCTTCAGGCTGACTTCCAGGCCAAACATTTTGGCAGTTTCCGCAAAACAGGACGTCAAGCGCTGAAGAGCTGGCTCTGAATGGGCAACAAAGGACTCTACATCACCTTTGTTGACTTCACCAAAGCCTTCGACACCGTGAGCAGGAAAGGGCTTTGGCAAATACTAGAGCGCATCGGATGCCCCCCAAAGTTTCTCAACATGATTATCCAACTGCACGAAAACCAACAAGGTCGGGTCAGATACAGCAATGAGCTCTCTGAACCCTTCTCCATTAACAATGGCGTGAAGCAAGGGTGTGTTCTCGCACCAACCCTCTTTTCAATCTTCTTCAGCATGATGCTGAACCAAGCCATGAAAGACCCCAACAATGAAGACGCTGTTTACATCCGGTACCGCACGGATGGCAGTCTCTTCAATCTGAGGCGCCTGCAAGCTCACACCAAGACACAAGAGAAACTTGTCCGTGAACTACTCTTTGCAGACGATGCCGCTTTAGTTGTCCTCTCACATAGCACCTTAAATAATCACTATATAGGCTCTTTGCAACTGCAGCATCTGGGTAGCCCTCCTGGGGCCCAGGTGTGATTACTGGGGTGAAGGTGCTGGAAGCACCTTTTAAACTGAAGGGGGATCGACCCATTAAATCACCAACCTGACCATTTAAGGGGGATCCCACCCCCACAATGATGTGGTAAGTGACATGTCACGCCATTCCCCCCCATGGCAGTGACCTCACTGCCCCAGATTGTGGGCCCCCCCCACCTGGCGGCAGCAACCTCTTTTCCTCCCCCCACCCACCCACCCTGGGCCCTGCAGTCGTGAGCCCTCTCTTCCCCTCCCCCCTCCCCATTTGTTCCAGGCACTTCAGCCAGGGGTTTCCCTGTGATGCAAGCGGTGACGTCACAGGAGTAACCAGGTCAGCCATTTTCCTGTTCAAGTCGACAGTGGATGCAACCTAGTTAAGACCCAGTACCCTCCAAGTAAAGAAATTTCTCCTCATTTTAATCCAAGTGCCAGCGCATTATTGTTGACCTGTGGCTCCCTGGTCCTGGATTCCTTGATCAGCCTGTATCTAGCTTGACAAAGCCTTTGAGAAATGTGTGAGTTTCTTCTCTCCTCATTCATCTCAACCAAAGAATACAGTTCTAGTCCACATAACCTCTCCTCAGAACTACTCCAATTAATTTTCCATCCATGGCAAGAACATCCACTTGTAGGTAAGGAGACCAAAATAATAGATAATAGTCTTGGTTCTCGATCTTCCAAAATTATCCATATGGAATTTAAACTGGAGGTAGGGGAGGCTGTGCTTAAGGAGGAGGTTTTTGAAGATGATGTCTTAAATGTAATTGGGTCTGGTTGTGTGACTGGTTGGGTGAAGATTATTCCATGCTTTAATTGTACAGGGAAAAATGAATTGCTGTATACATCTGTCGGAAGAAGGCATGACAAATTGGGCTGTGTGCCCTTATCTACTCCTTGCAGACGAGTTCGATGTAGAATTGGTTGTCAATATCGAGCTGGCAGTTTATCATTTTGTAAAAGCAGGTCAGGTGGTGTGCTTCACGTCTGTTTTGGAGAGAGGTCCACTTGAATGAATCTGAGAGCTTCGTAATATTTGCTTCTCTTCTGTTATATAGAAAATTTAGGTTAAAATGACTTAAGTTAAAATGTGATGATTAATCATAAACAGGGAAGCCAGAACGGACAGGGAGTTTACTAGCAGCCAAGGACAAAAGGTTCTGCTGAATATGTTTTTTTAAACCTATCTTTTCATGGTCATAGTGAGAGACATGCAGGAGACAAAAGATTGATAAGAAGGGTGAGAAACAGAATTTAGTGTATGTAGAGTTCACAGCGTACGTAACGAACGTGATAATTAAAAATGCAGTTATACTTAGAATGCTTTTGCAATACTAACCAATTAAAACAGTATTAATAAGAAGGGGAAGGGCAAACAATAAGGGTATAAAAATCAATGCACTGTATGTATCGGGGCTTAACTGGTGAGAAACCAGTTGAGTCCAACTCTGCAGACTTGTAAATAAAGCTTGTCGTGTCATCAGTTTTAAAGAGACTCATGTGTGAGAAGTTTTATTTCTGACATCTTCCATATGTATTTGTGACAAATCGGGCTTCCTGTCCCTGTATTTTGTTTGTGTATGGATTGCTTGCAGCTACTGCGTATTCCAAATGTGGTTTGACGAGCGCGAGGTACAACTTCTCCTTAACAGAAGTTGAACAATGATAGAAGTTGCATTTCAGAAAATTTAGGATCCCTGTTGCCTTCATCATTGTATGATATATCTGATCATTCCAACACAGGACATCCTGAATTTTGATACTTCACCTTGTCTTGCTATTCCATTCCAACCTGCATCTCCTTATGTTTGTGATGTCCCTTAGATGAATCTCTTAAGCAACTAGGAAAGAAACCATATGGCATTTTGTGGTCAATGGGTCGAATGGTCTGAGAATATTTGATGAAATATAAAGCAAAGTGCAAATTCAAAAGCTGTGGGATAGTCACACTTAATCTCAGCTGAATTCCAGATGAATGGATTTCATCACAAAATTTATCCCATTAAAAACTCAAAGAATTAGACACTCTTACATTCCCTAATTTTAAAACAATGAAGAAGAAATGATGGTTATTAAATAGATATTTTCGACAGGAATGAGGATGGAAAGTGAATTAGAATGCAAGATTTCATGGAAAGAGAGATCAGTATATCTGACTGATTTTTAAATTAATGCATTAATCTCAGACGATATTGCAGGAGGTATAGGAGCAATCAAATCAGGACTGCCATGCTGGGAAATAGCTTCTTCCCGCAGGCTATGAGATTAATGAACAGTATCCTGTAGTTGAGTAAATCATCTCAATATTTATATATATATATATATATATATATATATATAGATAGAAATATATATACATTTATATTATATTATAGATAGAAAAAAAAATATAAATTTAAATTATATATTTATGTAGATATTAGATTTTTATGTAGTGTGTATTGTGTGTGTATATGTGTACTGTGACCAATAGAAACACTGTTCTGTTGTACGTGTACACGAGGTGAGGTAGGCATGGAGATAGTACAAGGAATCAAGAGGATTGGAGATGGGACAGGTTCGGAGGATGATGACTAATGACAAAGCAGGCCTCAATCCTTCAGATAAGACATGCATCAGCCTATTTTATTCACACACCTTTTTCAGATTTAAAAAAAAAGGCTTCAAGAAGATGTGGTATGGGATGCATTTGTAACTCCAATGCCCAGCCATTGAGCATGAAGAAGTGCCAGAAAAACTTTAGCTGGGGGGCTTCTGCCCTGATCTAAATGCAGCTCCTGTCCAAAGGCTTGAGTGCCCCTGATCTATTTCATATCCCATCATTGTGGTGCATACTTGCAATATTGAAGCACCACTTCTTTTTTTGCACTCACTGCAATTGTGAATAGATATCTAACCATTCTTTTATATTTCTCATCTCTTTTTCTATCTTGGCATATTGTTGTTACATAATGTGTACTATTGTTGCTGGTGAACCTTTAAACCAGCAAGTAAGAATTTTGGTGCATTTGAACAGTGCACTTGTGTATAGGACAAAAATCACTAATCACTCATTACTTTTCATTATTTACATTATGCAAGAATAATGGTGCAGTTGGCAAATCATAATCATTCATTCTTTATTCTTTATTAATCATTCATTCTTTATTAAAGCAGTCCTCAAAAGAAGAGATGTAGTGAAGAAAACCTCCTGGTTCACAAAAGCCATGGAAAGAAAGCTTTAAAAGTTGCATCAGGAACCAGAAGTCCAAAGAGGTCTGTCCCATCCAAGATGTCTGCCTTTAGCACTGACAATCTCAAGGAATTTCATTGCTCAATGGCAAAATCTGTATTATTGAACATTTGTCACACTTAAGGAGTTACAATGTGACCAAAATAGACATTTAAGATTATTAAAATACCAGTCATGAGGAAAGCCTCAGTAGATGTTATTGGTTCTTTTGGGGGACCAGAGAAATGGGGGGGGGGGGGTGGGATGGTGGGGAAGGGGGAAAAAGAGATGACCTGCTGGATTTTGAATGGAATTCATGTCATTAATCTTGAGATGAAAGCATCAGATAAATTTAAAATATGGGAATTAGCAGTATAATAAAAAGTTGTGCAAACTGCAGCATTAATTACTGGAAAAGATGACTGGGGAAGGGAGGGTTCAAGAGACAATTAGATGCACCTTCGGGGAAGAGGAGGATTAAGACACAGCAGAGACAAATAAGCAATCTATCATCTGTAATGTTTTTTGTCCTTTTCCTCTTTCTGCTCCTGTTCTTATGACAGCACCTCAAGTATTTTGCTTTAACAGTTACAGAGGAGGTTCAAAATGATATGCAATTCCCACTTCTTCATGCCAAAGCAAACAAGAGAAGGAACAATTTGCACACTATGTAATTAAATGCAAGAAGTATATCCAGTGGGATTGTTGCAAATTGGAATAAATTAACAACCTTCTTGCAGTAGACTGCTCCAACAGTATACATTTTCCAAAGGACAAGGCTCGAATTATATACTCACTGAAGGGTGGAGTAGTCTGTCCAGTTAAATGGTGGTTGAGAAGGAAGTTAATTTTGAAACCATCTCCCCAAACCTTCTTTCACCATGACTGAGGCAATTAGCCAACGACTTCACACACAAGGTGCACACTGAATTAGGAGCACAGAAGGAATAGTAGTGTGAACAAATGATTATGTTATCGAGGAAATGCACAATTATTTTGTAAGGGGAGCCTGAATGATTTGAAGAGTATCTGAGGACAAGCCACTCAAATGCAGGAGAAGTCATTAACTCCTGGAGAGATCCTCATTGCTATTGATCTTGCTTCACATTTTGCACATTCCAGCAGTCATCATAGAGGGAAATCTGCCTCTAGCACCTGTGCATGGTGAACCTGACTTTTGCCACGTTTGACCAAGAAACAGGAGGAGGCCATATGACTTTTTTAAATCTGCTGGACATTTGATTATAACCATGGCTGATCACTCTAATGCAATGCCCTGCTCCAGATTTCACTACAAATCCCTTTCCTTCTGAGAAAAATATCCAATGCCTTATAGAGAGAGAGAGAGAGAGAGAGAGAGTAGAGAGGCACCCTGTATATCCAAGTTATTTGGCTTCATTTGCATTCTGTGCATAAAATTCCACAGGTTCACCACTGACTGGGGAAGAAATTTCTCTTTACCATAGTCTCAATTTGCACACTTCCAGACCTTAGTCTATTACCAATTGTTTTGGACTGCCGACTCTCAGGAACCTCTTTCTTGCATCTAATCTGTCCAGTCTTATTTGAACTGTCGGCTTCTCTGAGATCCCCTCTCAATGTTCTAAACCAGTGGTTTTCAAACTTTTTCTTTCCACTCACATACCATCTTGGGTAATCCCTTACTAATCATAGAGTACCTATGGCAATAAGGCCCTTTGAAGCTACCGTGTAAAATGGGGTTAACCAGACAATTTGCCATTTGCCCAGTTAGCACCCCACTCATGTGGCAGCTTGAAAGGGTCCAACCTTGTCAGCATGGTCCTAATCCATCTGGGTCCCTGACCTACTTCTCTACTCTGGAGGGTCATTAAGTTCATTCAAATCTGAACTTTCTATATTTCTGGGCATTGAGTGTGGGAATAACACTGTAGTAGTTCAGCCCTGACTGCTGAGGAGCAGACATGTAAAGGGACATGGCTTACGCCTGCTCCTATTTCTCATCTAATGTTGGAGAAGCTTGCTGCAGAGCATTGCACAGTAACAATCACCATTTGCTTCCATTCAGCCACCAGACCTTAGGTAGAGGTAAAACAGGATTCTGTTGACACCGGGGTTAAGTGAAAAAACACACAAATGCTGGAGAAACTCAGCAGGTTAAACAGTGCCTTTATGTAGCAAAGATGAAGAAACATCACCAACGTTTCAGGCTTGAGCCTTTCATCAAGGTGTGGGGAAACATGAGAGATGTCTGAACAAAAGGGGGGTGGTGAGGGTGGAAGATGATAGGTAGAGGGGGGACGACACTGCTGTGGGGAGAAGTCTAGGCTAGGTGGAGAGAGAAAGGAAGTAGGAACTGGAATGACTAGTTAAGGGGGGGGGGAGAAAGGCAAACTTGTTAGTGGAATGCAGTGAACTCTATGTTCATTCTCTGGGGTTGGAGGGTGCCCAAACGAAAAATCGTGTTGTTCCTCCAATTTGCAGTTGGTCAGGGTGGGGTAGTATGAAAGGCCATGGACAGACGTGAGCTTTAGAGTGTGACTCACACTTGAAATGGTTGGCTACTGGGAGCTCGCTTTTGTTGCGGGCGGAGAGGAGGTGCTGGCCGAAACGATCTCCTAATCTGCGACCTCCCTGTAGCCTAACATTTGAGATCAATGATCTTTCATCAGGGTGGTTGATTGGGCTCAGAATGGGAGAAACCGTTGTGAAAATTAAATGAAGTTCCAGGAATTGAAGAGAGGAACGAGTCCATAGATGAATGAATGTCCACACCACAGGGTTGTGGATTTGTTTTGAGGAGCAAAGTTTTGAATGACCTCGGTTTAACTGAGGGTGAATGACAGCAAATCAGCCAGGACAGCTAGAAAATCCTTGATTCCCAATTCTCAGTGACAGATGCATCTAAAACATCAAGTAAACATTTAGCAAAACTCTACATAATTTATAATGTGAAAGGCATTTCAGTAATGACATTGGAATTGCAGCCAGCATTTCACAATGCGCAGATTTGATTTGAAATATTTCACTCCGCTCTTTTAGTGCAGGCTTCAACCCATTTATTTCAAAGGGGTGAACACTTCTACTTGTCTGATTTTGATATGTAGCACACAGCAAGATATCCATGCCATTTGCTAAAATGTGGTCCTTTTGTTACCCTATCTGTATAGTGTAATTGTTTGCAGAACTTTGAAGGATGCATGTAAGGCCACATGCAAAGCTTGGCATTATTCTTTCTCCAGTGAAGGCTGAAATCTGGGAAAAGATAAATCTGATTAGTAATTGTGAACTTCATTCATAAAGGGCATAGAGGAAGTATTAGGTGCTAACTTCAGTTTTGTTCCAGTCAAAGTGTCCTGCTGAGTGCTTACAAAGAAAGATTTATTGTGTTGAAAGCAAAAGCTCAAGAGATTCTTATATTTGTATATTGGATATATTCTGCAATTTAGAACTTTGCAACTTGTCTGTAGTTCAGTGAGAAAACTCACTATCGCATTCATTGGTCAATTAAAAATGGTCAATAAATACAGCTTTGCCAATATGGTTGAAATTCAGAGCCCAAATAAGGGCTGAAGTTCTGATAGAGCAAAACTGCAATGTAGACTTTGTAGTAGATTGTAAAGTAGATTAAATGGGTTGAGTTCGAGAGGTGCAGGTTGATGAAACTGATAACTGTGCTTAAAATGCTCTGGTGCCATCGTGTCATGAAAATCCCAGCACATCAAAAATTATTGCTGCTATTCTCTCTTTGCACCCATGATGCCTATAAATGTGAGCCTGATGATCAATTTCCCAAGACACGTTTTCTTCATCTCCCTTAAGAAAAAGACAATTTAGCAGAGAGCTTCCCTAGTAGAAAGGGAAGCTTAAAGGATCATCAGTTATGTTATAACTGTTTCAGTCTTGTGGGAAGCAACTCCACTTGAGTGTCTTAAGATACAGATTAAACCCTGCAAATTTAATGGCAGTCAACTGGGCCAATCTTTCTGGTTGGCAAAGTGATGCAACCAGTAAATCTGGTGCCTCAGAGCCCTTGTGATTTAGTTTCAAACCTGGTCTTCAGTGCTGCCTATGTGGAACTTGCAGTTTTTACTATGACCTTGCTGTTTCTTCATTGGGTTTAGTTTCCTGTCACAACCCAGAAATAATGTCCCTTACACATTGACAA
The DNA here is from genome assembly GCF_036971445.1 of Narcine bancroftii. Taxonomy (NCBI): domain Eukaryota; kingdom Metazoa; phylum Chordata; class Chondrichthyes; order Torpediniformes; family Narcinidae; genus Narcine; species Narcine bancroftii. The sequence continues at coordinate 130,970,132 of NC_091474.1, read as the reverse complement.
ACTGCTAAATTGTCAGTTCAACAAACCTTTTTAAAATACCCTAACAGCCACTCACACTGGACCAATGTTAACCGGTTCTCTGCGCCCTTTCACATTCACCACCCGGCATCCCAGAGCAAAAGGGCGACTATCCTCTCACTAATTAGACCTGGAATACCCCATGTCCTGTTCACATTGAGCAAACCAGAATGCCAATTCAAAACTAATCAGCAATGATACAACCTCCCCAGGCGGTTCATCCCTGGAATGATTTGACACCTGTGTTCCTGCTCGTGAGCATTCACACTGGCATGTGAACTGGTAAATTGGTGGTTAATTACTGGGTTGAAGTACCAGTGGTGGTATTATTGTCAGATTAACAGACTGCTGTAATTTTCTTTGGTGGTTAATTGGTGGTTAATTACTGGGTTGAAGTACCACTGGTGGTATTATTGTCAGATTAACAGACTGCTGTAATTTTCTTTGGTGGTTCTTTGGCTTGGCTTCGCGGACGAAGATTTATGGAGGGGGTAAAAAGTCCACGTCAGCTGCAGGCTCGTTTGTGGCTGACAAGTCCGATGCGGGACAGGCAGACACGATTGCAGCGGTTGCAGGGGAAAATTGGTTGGTTGGGGTTGGGTGTTGGGTTTTTCCTCCTTTGCCTTTTGTCAGTGAGGTGGGCTCTGCGGTCTTCTTCAAAGGAGGTTGCTGCCCGCCAAACTGTGAGGCGCCAAGATGCACGGTTTGAGGCGTTATCAGCCCACTGGCGGTGGTCAATGTGGCAGGCACCAAGAGATTTCTTTAGGCAGTCCTTGTACCTTTTCTTTGGTGCACCTCTGTCACGGTGGCCAGTGGAGAGCTCGCCATATAACACGATCTTGGGAAGGCGATGGTCCTCCATTCTGGAGACGTGACCCATCCTACAGGGGAATCACGTTGCTCTCCATTGCAGGCAAAATCTTCGCTTGGATTCTACTAAATAGAATAATACCTAGTGTCGCCGAGAATATTCTCCCAGAATCACAGTGCGGCTTTCGCGCAAACAGAGGAACCACTGACATGGTCTTTGCCCTCAGACAGCTCCAAGAAAAGTGCAGAGAACAAAACAAAGGACTCTACATCACCTTTGTTGACCTCACCAAAGCCTTCGACACCGTGAGCAGGAAAGGGCTTTGGCAAATACTAGAGTACATCGGATGTCCCCCAAAGTTCCTCTTTGGTGGTTAATTGGTGGTTAATTACTGGGTTGAAGTACCACTGGTGGTATTATTGTCAGATTAACAGACTGCTGTAATTTTCTTCTTGGGAGTAGATAGTGATCAAATAAGTTAAGGAGGGATGTGGAGAAGAGTGCAAATTTGAAAGCATAAGGTGTTGCACTTTGGGGGTCAATTGCAGTGTTTCAAGTCGATGACTTTTTGTCAGCACTAGAACATAACAACATGAGAAATAAGATCGGGGTGGCCATCTGGCCCGATGATGCTGCTCATGGAAAATGAGAAATCAAAGATATTTTAAGTCACAGGGGTTGAGGGGAGAATGGAGGGAACATTCTGTCACAGGGTAGAAATTGAAGTTGTCCACATGGTCCACTGCTTTTTTTTTTCTGCTATCAGGATGAAACAGTCTTAATTGACCTGAAAAATTAAGACTGTTTTTCTCTCCACAGATGTTGCCTGTCTTGCTGACCAGCATTTACTTTTTTCATTTGAGGGTTCCAGCATCTGTAGTTTTGTTTTCCTTTTCATTCCACCTTGAATATTGATCAGGAACAAGGGTTCCCACTATCTCCAGGCTCCTTCTGAGAAATCAAAAAGAAAATGGAGGGACTTAGTGGATCAGCAACATCAGTAGAGAAAAATGGACAGTCAATGTTTTGAGATTAACTGGTCTCGAGAAAGGATCTCACCCTAAAACATTGATTGTCCATTTCTTTCCATGGATGCTACCTGATCGGCTGAGTCCCTCCAGCTTTCTAAAGTGAAAGGAGAATTTAATACAAGCATTCAAGTTGAAGAGTTTTAAGAGAGTTAATTTGGAGAATTTGTTTCCACATGCAAGAGGTACAATAACAAAAAAAAACTCACATACTTGGCAAAAGAAGCAGAGCTGCTGAGTCCTTCCAGCTTTCTCATAGTCTTTTTTTAAACCTGAAAAGGCAGCGTAAGCAGATTCAATAGTAACACATGAAAGGTAGTTGGAAAAACGGTTGAAGCGAGCTGCACTATTGTAAGAAATTTAGTTAATGAACAGCTCTTCCAGAGACCAGACACAGGGAAGGTTGGAGTCAGCCAAAGCAGCCTTGTCCCTTTGGGTGATTCAGTGCTTGGACTATTAATGCAGGCAGGGACTGTTGGTGAAAGATGCTCTATTCCCACGTGTTCACAGAAACCAATCAGAAAAGCATTGGTTTGTATTACTACTAATCTTAATATTTCTGCTTTCTTGCAGCTTTCCCAGGATCAATTCAAATCTCCTGAGTGCTACAGCAACACCAGGGACTATGCATGGCGATGATGCCACCCCTTTGTTGCTTTCAGTGCCGTCAACCTCATTTCTCCCCAGAGCGGCCATGAGGATCTCCAACTGCCAAGAAGATACGTGCCAGAATGGGGGCACATGCCGTGATACCTGGTTGCCCAGTGGTGCTGCATTCCTACAGTGTGATTGCCCTCTGCATTTTGCTGGAGACTTCTGTGAAAACGGTACCCTTTTATTATTAATAAACTGCTCTATAATATGACTGAGGTGAAAAGTAAGACATTTAAGAGCCAGAGATTTTCTTTTTCATTCCATTTTTACACTGGTAGGTGGGAAGGCTTTCAAACCAGTCCAATGTTTTAAACAGATATTTAAAATGAAATCAGTTAGTTTCTGCTGCACCAAAGGTAATTTCCGTATATCCCACATAAGCAAAAGATTACAGATAAATAAAAATCTACTGAAGGAACACTGCGGATCACGCAACACCGGCGGGAGAAAAAGAATCATTGATGTTTTAGGCCGAAGCGATTTACCAAGACTAGTTAAATGTAGTAGACAACACTGCAGAAGCTGGAATCTGGGGCAAAAACAAACCTGGAGAAACTTAGCAGATCATACAGCATCCAGGAAGGGAAATGAGCAGTCAATATTTTGGGTCAAAACCTGCTTCAAGACTAAGAAAGGAGAAGGAGTAAAGGCGGTGTTAAAGAGGAATGATGGTCTAGGGAGGGATGGAGGATGATGGATAAATGGAGGCAAGTAGAATGGAATTGGGAGAGGCAGGAAATTGAAAGGTTGAAGAAGACAAAGGTAGGGGTTGGGGGGGTGGATAATAGGCAGAGAGATCCAAGAGTGAGGAGGAAAGAAGGAAGGAGGAGACAGCTCCTTCAGGAAGGAGATTGGTGGAACCGTTGAAGAGGGCGACAATGACGATGAGAGATTATTGTTAAATATAAATGCACTAAAATTATTCCCAACTAGGTACGTAAGATGCACCAACTATAATAGTAAACATTACCGTAAAATGCAAAGACAGAAAAAGAGATAATAAACATAAAAGGTTTGTAAATAAATGTTGAGAGTTGCAGAGCATGCAGGAAAAGAAAAAATATATTTTGGTGGTGCCAGTCCACTTTATGGTTAGGATCAGGGTAGTATGGGGAGGTTCAAGAACCTGATAGCTATTGGACCTAGAGGTGCTGAACTTCAGGATTATGTATCTTCTGCCTGAAGATAACAGGTTGTGATGAGCACCATTGTTGATGATGGGTGCCTTCGATGGCTGTGAGGCCAGTATCTGTGATGGTCTTGGCAAGGTTAGCCACTTTCAACAGCACTTGAAAAAGATAGAATAAATATAAAAGGATTGTGATGCAACTAGTCAATACACTTTCCACATCTGGAGAAATTTATTTGAGTATTCCACAACATGCCATGTCTTCTTAGAAAGTAGAAGCACTGGTGTACCTTGCTCTGATGTGCGGCTCCAGAAGAGGTTCTCCAACATGGGGACTCCACAGGTACTTGAAAAGTACTAACCCTCTCCATCATGATCCTGTTAATGAAAATGTTCCATTAAAGGATGATGATAAGATGGGAACAGTGGAGCAGTGTATGCATGGTGGATAGATGAAGAACATGGGGAAGGGAAAAGGAACTGGATAGCGGAGGGCTGGAGGTAGGAGCTTAGAAAGGAGTATGTGTGAGAACCTGGGTGAAGGAGAAAGAGACCAAGGGAAGAATGGGTCACTTGAAATTGGAGAATTCCTCTCGCACGACCCCTTCTTTCTGGACACAGCCCCCTCCCCCAGTGGCCTGGTCTGCCAAATGCCCCAGCAGTTTGTTTTTGTCCCAGGCCATATCAGACTGAGTTCATGGTTTATCCAGGATTGGACTCTGAGGATTAGAAAATTGGGGTTATGACCATTAATGATCATATCCGTCACTGCAGACAGACATAATTTTACCTGGAAGTTGGACTCATCTGCTAGCTTTATTGTTATACATGTGCCAAAAGGCCATCTTGTTAATCCTTCAACAAGGCCGCAAACAATGCCAATAAAAGACTTGGAGATTTGACCAGGCAGTTCCTGGTACTATGCGGCTTATGCTTTTTTTAGTGTCATTCATATTTAATGTTATTTCGTATTTCATGGGAACAGGCATGCAGCCCATCAAGATGATATCAGCTCACTGAGCCATTCCATCACTTTTCTCCCAGGACCTATTCTCTCTCAAGTGGCCATCAATTCCCGTTGATTCTCCTTCCACCTCTTCTACAAATGATAATTTACAGTTAAGCCAATTAAGCTAGCAACCAACACGCCTTTGCAAGATGTGAGGAAGTCGGAACATCTAGGGAGAACAGACAGGATCAGAGGGAGAATGTGCAGGCTGCACACAGGCAGCATCAATGGTCAGGATAGAACATAATCCCAGTGAAGCAGCTGTGCTAATTGCAATGCCACTATGCTTCTGATTCACACATGATGTTATTATCAATGCATGAATCTCGACTCATCCGACAGAATCAGGAGCACTTGTATGCAACCCCATTTTATAACTCCCTGTAAAACAATGCAAATCCTAGCAAGGCATTTCTTTTGAACACACACAAATGCTGGAGGAACTCAGCGGGTCTTGCAGCATCCAGAGGAAGTCATGTTTCAGGGTGAGCCCTTCAAGGTATGAGTAAAAAGCAGGCAGAGGCCTGAATTAAAAAGCTGGGGAGAAGGAAAGAAAGACCAGGGGAAGAATGAGCCCAACATGCAAAAAGACTTGTATAGGGCAGGAAGGGAAAGAATTGATCAGGGGAGGGATTGGATCTGTGAATCCAGATCTAGAGGGAAAAAGAAAGAGTGAGAGTGGGGGGGCATTTGTGTGCTGCTGTCTGCATGTTCTTCCCTGAGTTTACAAGGCTGTTGCACACGTGAAATGATTGCTGGGTCTCACAGTGCTCATTTCAGATGCTTAAAATTATACACAGCATAGGTGAGTATTGAGGTTGCCCTGAATAATGAGCACATTTCTTGGTGTGGCTTAGGGGCCATTCACAACAGAAGAAAGATCTTAGTAAGGGGAGATACCGAGGCACGTGTGACATCCATTCCTTCTGGTTTCCCCAATTTTGGGAAAAAAAATTTGTGAGCGGGTGATTTGCTCCCATTTGGGCATCTGTACTAAACAAGTGTACATCAATTGCATGAAATAGCTGTGAAATCTAATTTCTAAGATTTTGTTTTAAATGTAGGCAATGTACTGTTGGCTATCAATTGGATTATATTTATTTTTGGTGCATATATATCATGTTAATAATCATTTGGGACTCCAGCCACAATTCCATTTTGAAATGCTGCTGTGGTAGTTTACACATTGAAACATGCATCAAAACAGGATCAGCATAATTCCTAATGGGACTTCACCCAATATTGCACAACTGCCAATACTGAACTGAGCAGCATTGGAGATGGCACATTCCCTGTACTAACCACAAAACAGCAACACATACAGTAGTTGCTATAGAAAAAAAAGAGACTGCCAGAAGATGGCGAGACTCCCATATTCACTCAGAAGGAACAAACTAGTCCTGGTGTTATGAGCCCAAAGGACCCCAAAACCCAGCAGCAATAGATATTCACCATGACAAGTAGTTACTTAAAAAAAGTTGTTTTTAATTATCTTTAAACATGAAAACAGAATCACACTTTAACTTATCACTATTGACTTAACTAACCCAACTTAACCCCCTTCTAATTCTAAGCGCACGTGTATGTAATGTGGGTGTAAATTTAATAAAAGTTCTTTGATTCTCAGTCCAGTCTCATTTCTCATTCCTTCAAGTTCACTGGTTGCAGGCAATTCTTATTTTGTGCACAGAGTTTAACATGGATAAAGTTCACCAGGCTTTGGGGTTTGAAAGGTAAATGGTTATCGTTCAGGAAGGTTCTTGTAGGTTTGCAGAGAGAGATGTGTTGTTCCAGGATTTCCACAACGGAGGTCCCACCATTAGTCACCTCAGTGACTCGCTGATGAAACTTGCCCCATCAGGGTTCTCCAGATGATCACCTCTTTCTTTCAGGCTATCACAGAGTTCCTTTCTGTTCTATTTATTCCAAGAGAAACATCAGACAGATAGCACTTCCACCCATCCACCACTCTGGAGCTTCTGTTTCAGTTCCAACAAGCTTCTCCTGGCTTGTTACAGCTGTGTGTGTCTCTCTCTCCATCTGAGATTCAACACTGCCAGCAGCATCTCCTTCTCTTCTCTCTCACTTGCAAAACCCCGACCTTCTCCAGCAAATGATAGGAGTTAGTCTTCTCGTCCATCTGTTGTCCTAGGTAAACAGGAACCCAGGAATGACCTTTCTGTGCACTCTGTCAAAACCCTAGCAAAGAGAAATCAATAGATAGTGTGCCTACTGCATGTTGCTTTAAAGACAACACACCATTCATTCATGACGTCATTTCAATTAGCACTTAATTATGAAATCTTCCAAAGGCATTCTCCAGAGTTTCTGTAAATGCGCTGAATATGAAATCTCCAGTATTTCAAATAAGATCTGTTTTAAAGTGTGTGCATGTAACCTACTCTAATTTTACCAATTTATCTCCCAAAAACATTCCCAAATATTCCATCACACTGGTCAACTTGATATATTTCAGGTGGAACGTCCTTCATAAGAAGATGCTGGCAGAATGTAAGTGACGAATCCCCTCACAATGGAGCAGCAAAGATAGGTCAGGGTGACCTGCACACCACTTTTTCTAACTCCTATCTCCTGCAATTTTTCGACACGTTTCAAATCTATGAAGAATGTTTTTTAAATATTTTTGTCATATCATGAAAGTTTATCATTTCTTTCTTCCTTGTTTTCACTCTCACACTTCTTTTGTTTCCTTAATTCCTTTCTATTTTCTTTTCTCATCACTTTCTCTCCTCTCCAAAAGTGTTTGACAATAAAAAGGGAGTGCATAGAGGAGATAGGCCCACTGAGTACAAAAATGGAACTTGCATTGGTTGATGGTGGCAGTGTAATGATACAAAATGAGTGCGCTGTCTAGTAAAGAAGGAAATGGTTGAGCTGTCAGAGCATTAGTATATTGGCTAATTTTAAAGTTGGTATGTCACCAGGATCTGATGGGATGCAGGGGTTTTGAAGAAACCGCAGAGGAAATTGTATATCAATGAGACCATCATCTTTCAAAGTTCTTTGGATAGGGCAATGGTGCCAGAGGATGGGAGAGTGACAAACATTATTCCCTTGCTCCAAAAATTGAGTTGGCATAAGCCTCGCTGCAAAAGGGAGTTAGATTAACATGGTGGGAAAGATTTTAAATGATCATTGATGAAGGACAGGAGATAATCCAGCATGACATTTCTTTCAGGATAAATCATATCAAATCTGAATATCAAATGTATGTAAGGAGTTTGAACGCTCTTCTCGTAACTGCATGGGTTTCCTCCAGGCATTCTAGTTTCCTATCAATGTTCAAAATCGTACCAGGGTATAGATCATTTGGGTGGGTTTGGGCAGCACGGTTTCATGTGCAGAAAGGACCTGTTACAGTGTGTGATGATACATCACTAGCCTACTGCAGGGGGCAACCTGTGTACCTGTAGGAAGAGCACTGGAGGACAAGACAACACCTGGCCGTCTGCCAATCAGCCAACCTGAATTGACCAAGCCCCACACAGTCAGCTTCCAATCATCCGCCAGGATGCAAGCCACATCCGGCCCCTCGAGGTCAGTTGCACGGAGTCAGCACAGCTAACCACAGCCAACTGCAGCAGGGACTTCGTGGAATAAAGGCTGTTGGTCAGTCTTCAAGTTTTGTGTCTACTTTCTGTACAACAGCACACCACAATTTATTTCACTTAAAATTTAAGCTGCTATGGAGAAGCTCCTAAGCGGCAGGAGCCTCGAAGTCAACCCACGTCACTCGGAAGCGCAAGCACGCTTCGAAATCTGGAGGCACACGGTCGAAGCAATCCTCGAGGCACACACTGATGTCCTAGATTCCGACAGGAAAGAGCTCGTCCTGCTCTGCTCCAAGTTGGGTCCCTGAGCCTTCCAGGCCTTCAAGGACTGCACTGAGTACTCTGAGACGATGAACACCCTGGAAACTGTGTATAACCCCCCATCGAACATGGTCCACCAAATACCTTCTAAGTCCCACCACCCTGCGTGAATCCCACCACCCTGCGTGAGTCCCACCACCCTGCGTGAGTCCCACCACCCTGCGTGAGTCCCACCACCCTGCATAAGCTCGCCCAACCATGCATGGCAGACCCTGGGGTGACCAAAAAGGAGGTCAAAAGATTGATCAGGGACACCTGTGTCCGAGGTCTGCGCTGGAGGGCCATCAGGCAGAAGCTGCTGAGGACAATATCTATTCCCTGGCTAAAACTGCAGAGGTAACCCAAGCTCTGGAGGCAGCAGTCCTACACACCAATGTCTTCAACTCCAGACTCCCCCAGGTCTCCTCATGGACAGCACAGACTGCAGCTGTGGTTCAAAACCAGCTGGTGAATGAGAGCATCACTGCCGCGGGTGCCCCACATCCTTGTAAGTACTGTGGGTCCTGACGTGAATCTGATCGATGGTCACGATGAAACTGCCTGGCCAGGAATCACTTCTGCTCAAAATGCAGCAAGAAAAGCTACTATGCCACTGGCACAGACAGACAATGGCATGACATCACTTCCTCTGGCACAACCAAAGAGAAAGACCAGCCATGCTGCCGACACGCACCCCTACGCAGCGTCACCATCTCGTGACGGGTGGGCGGAGGCACCGTAGCCACCTGCGTCCTCCCAGGCCTACACCACGCACACTACTGACCTCACTTGCACAGACATCGACAATGACGCTGCGGTCAACACGGGCGCTGACCATGCCAGCCTCCCGATGCACCTTACACTTGCGGACACTGCCGATCGCCACCCACTGCACCCCACATCTACGGAGAGCGACCCCGGCCAACACTCACCTCTCTCAATGCACCCCTTGCCTGCAGAAGATGACACCGGCCACAACTTACCTCCACTGTCAAGGAACTGTGACCCGGACCCTGAAATGGATGTGCGGCCACCACACTTACCAGAGTCATCCCTCATGGTCTTGGGTGCTCCATGATGGATGTTGAGATCAGCGGGTAGGTAACAAAGTGCCTATTCGACAGTGGCAGCACCGAGAGTTTCATTCACCCACTCTCTATCACCTTCACCACCCAGGACCGAACCATTAACACCCTTGGGTGCTGCTCTGCCAATCTGACTGTGGTGGGGGAGACATACACCGGTTTCAGACTCCTGGTCATGCCCAAACTCTGCGCCCCAATCCACCTGAGCTTAGACTTTCAATGTTACCTGCAGAGATTCATCCTCGCCTTCGAGGGGTCCCTACCCCCACTCACGCTCCACAGCATGCTGTCCAACCAGCAGCCTCTCCACACTGCGCATGGCCCCTCCCACCCTTTTCTCACACCTCACACCAGACTGCAAGCCGAAAGTCACTAGAAGTAGGCGCAATTGCTCAGCGGATAGGGTCTTTTTCATGGCAGAGGTGCAGTGGCTTCTGGTGTCATTGAGCCCAGCAACAGCCCATGGAGAGGCCAAGTCCTGGTGGTCAAGGGGGGCAGCAAGCCGAGGATGGTCATAGATTACAGTCAGACCATCAACCGGTACACCCAGCTGGATGCCTACCCCTTACCAAGGATAGCCAACATGGTCAACGACATGCCAGGTCTTCTCCACGATTGACCTGAAGTCGGGCTATTACCAACACCCCATCCACCCGTGGGACAAGCCTTACACTGCCTTTGAAGCGGACGGGCGCCTCTACCAGTTCTACTGAGTTCCAGTTGGAGTCACAAACGGGGTCTCCATCTTACAGCGGGAGATGGATTGCATGGTAGACCGGTACAAATTAAAGGCGACCTTCCTGTACCTGGATAATGTCACCATCTTCAGCCACGACCAGCAGGATGACAATGCTAACCTGGAGAGACTTCTCCAGACGGCTGAGGAGCTGAACCTCACTTACCATAAAGAGAAGTGCGTGTTCAGCACCATCTACCTTGAACCATCTGGGGTACATCGTGGCACATGGTGTCATCGGCCTGGATCCAGAATGGATATGCCCATTAATTGAGCTACCCCTCCCACTCACGCTCAAGGCCCTCTGCAGGTGACTTGGCCTTTCCTCTTATTACTCGCAGTGGGTTCCCCACTTCTCAGACAAGGGCCACCCACTGGCCCAGGCCACCATCTTTCCCCTCCCACCTGAGGCGCAGGCAACTTTAGAGTGCAACAGGCAGGACATTACAGACACCATGATGCATTCCGTGGATGAGGTCTCCCCCTTCCAGGTGGAGAGCGATGCCTCCAATGTGCCCTCACCTCTACCCTTAACCAGAAGGGGCACCCTGTCACCTTCTCCAGAACCCTCCACCGTTCCGAGCTAGGGCACTCCTCCATTGAAAAGGAGGCCCGGGCAACAATGGAAGCGGTCCATCACTGGTGCCACTACCTGGCTGGCAGGAGATTCACCCTCCTTACCTACCAGTGTGCAGTGGTGTTCATGTTTAGCACCTCCCATAAGGCAAGGTCAAGAACGATAAGATTTTGCACTGGAGAGTCAAGCTAGCAATGTACAGCTACGACATCCAGTATTAACCAGGGAAGTTTAATTACTCCCCCGATGACCTCTTCCGGACCTGCACGTCACGCCGCAACGACCAGCTACAGGCACTGCATGAGTCCCTCTGCCACTGGGCCTCGCTTGCCTATATCATTTTATCAAGTCCGGAAACCTCCCGTACACCGTCAGAGACATCATGACCATGATTGAGGCGTGCCAGGAATGTGCGGGATACAAGCCCCACTTCTTCGGCCCACACCAGACCCAAATTGTAACTGCCAGACAGCCCTTCGAACACGTCAGCATAGACTTCAATGGCCCCCTGCCTTCCACAAATCAGAAAGTCTATTTCATCACGGTCATAGATGAATACTCCCGTTTCCCCTTCGTTATCCCATGCCCAGACACCTCCAAGGCCATAGTCATCAGTGCGCTGATGCAAATTTTCACCATGTTCAGCTATCTTGTGTTCATCCACAGTGACCAAGGGTCCATCTTCATGAGTGAGGAGCTGCGCCAGTACCTGACAGCAAGGGGCATTGCAACTAGTTGCATGACTAATTACAACCCGAGAGGTAATGGGCAGGTAAAGCACGAAAACGGGGTAATCTGAAAGACAGTCCTCCTGGCCCTCAAGTTCAAGGGCTGGTCCGTAGAGTACTGGCAGGACGACCTCTCTGAGGCATTCCATGTCATTGGGTCGTTCCTGTACGTGACTACCAATGAGACCCCTCACGAACGGCTGTTTTTGTTCCCCAGGAAATCGGTGACTAGAATCTCACTCCCAGCATGGCTCGTGTCCCCAGGACCGGTGCTCCTGCATAGACACGTGGGCCCACAAGGCTGACCGCCTGGTTGAGCAGGTGTTCCTCCTACACCAACCACAACTATGCCTATGTTAGGTACCCCAGCGGTAGGGAGGAACACTGTCTCAACCAGGGACCTGGCACCAGCAGGAGCACCCACTGCAGCACAACAGCCTCCATTGCCCCAGGACCACACCGGCCTGACGCATCTTCCCTGTGGGCCACCCAGGACCAGGATGGCCTGCCGTGCCTTCCCTACCCCAGGCACCCCAAACACACTCAAACCATGGGAGATAACCCCGCTCCCCCACCCATCCAACGCCTCACACATGCTCCATCTCCAGCCACCCCAGCTCCCCCACTGCTCTGCACCACGCCAGCCACTCCCCGATTAGCCCCTGCTTACCCTTGCTGACCCTTGACCAGGAGCCAACCCTGTGATGGTCACAGAGTCTCTGACAGCCGCCAGACCATCTAAATATGTACATATGTTTGGGGCTTGCGGAACATTGGATGTAACCTCCTCCCACCCCAGGACAATTTTAAAGAAGGGATGAATGTGGTGATACACCACTAGCCTACTGCCGGGGGCAACCTGTGTACCAACAGGAAGAGCACTAGAGGACAAAACAACACCTGGCCGGCTGTCGATCAGCCGACCTAAATGGACCAAGCCCCACCCAGACATCTGTCAATCATCCACTGAGATATAAACCACATCTGGCCCCTTGAGGTCAGTCACATGGAGTCAGCACAGCTAATCACAGCCAACTGCAGCAGGGACTTTCAGTGGAATTAAGCCTGTTGGACAGTCTTTAAGTCTTGTGTCTGCTTTCTGCATGGCAGTGCACCACACAGTGCTGAAGGTCTAAATTTAAATTTCTACTTGTACAATTTGACAGAACTATTTCAATGACATCACAGTTTGTACCGATAAGTAGCATACATGTGCTTCCAGCAGGCATTTGAAAAGGTGCCATGCAACAGGCTTTTCACCAAAAGTTGAAGGACATGGCATCTACAGAGTTAGCTAAATTGCTTTTTGACTGGAGGTTTTTAATAGTAAGATTTCTCCAACATTTGTATTGGACCCATTGTTTTTTTTTAAAACCATGATTGATAAATTTCTAAGACTGCACTACTGTGAACCACAAGTAGGATTCTGAAAGATTGCAGCAGAATTTAAACAGACCATAGAAAAAATAATGCACAAAATTCCTGAAGAAATTTACTGGCTCATACAGCATTCAGAGGAAGTAAAATGTGAAATTGGTAAGTTCAATGTGGAGAAAGGTGAGGTGATGCGTCTTTGTTGAAAGAATGAAGAGGAAAAGATTCTATTCAGGGGCAGGCGGGCCTGGGGGGGTTTGTAAATATTTATGAAAATGCTTCCTGGAATGAGGGTTTGTGGTTACAAGGACAAATTAAAGAGGCTGTGACTGTTTTCTTTAAAGAGGAATGAAGGGATACTTGATAGAAGTAGATGAAATTATGAATATTTTTGACAGTTAAGGGTTAGGGATAGGGTTAGGTTATGAAAGAGTGTCATGAGAGAAAAACATTTTTATGCAGAGTGTGGTTGGAATCTGGAATGTGCAGCCTGCAAATTGTGAAGGAGGAAAGTTCCATTGTGGCTTTCAAGAGGGACTTGAAGGAAAAACTTGCACAACTACAGGGAAGGAATTGGAGGAGAGGTGCTTGGAACTGAAGAGTTGCTCTGGTGCAGAGGGATTGAAAGGTCTTGTAAGGGTTAAAATGCATCTTGCAAGCAAATTATGTTTTGTGGTTTTCAAGAAGATTGTTTACATATTCTTTGAGTGTTTCCATAGTAATAGTCAAGGTTACAGCTGAATTTTCAGCCATCTTAGAAAGATTGACAGTTTATTCTCTTTGATCTATGAAATGGTAAGGGACTTAGAATGTTCTGATAACTCTTATTGACCATTTAAACATCGTTTAACAACATTTAAACATCATCCAACAAAGTTTCATGGCTTGCAACTGATAATAATAATTAACAAACTGTGGGAAACTCAACTTTAGTACAGATTTGTTTGAATGAGTCATAGATCTTTTCTTTGGCTTGGCTTCACGGACGAAGATTTATGGAGGGGTAATGTCCACATCAGCTGCAGGCTCGTTTGTGGCTGACAAGTCCGATGCGGGACAGGCAGACACGGTTGCAGCGGTTGCAAGGAAAAATTGGTGGGATGGGTGTTGGGTTTTTCCTCCTTTGTCTTTTGACAGTGAGGTGGGCTCTGCGGTCTTCTTCAAAGGAGGTTGCTGCCCGCCGAACTGTGAGGTGCCAAGATGCACGGTTTGAGGCGATATCAGCCCACTGGCGGTGGTCAATGTGGCAGGCACCAAGAGCTTTCTTTAGGCTTAGATAACAACATTCTAATTCCTCTGAGCGATTATAAAGAAAATAGTTGCTACAGGTCTCCTGAGCTGTAACCTTTCTGTGATTTGTTTTCAGATTTCTTTTCAATTTCCCTCTTTTATGCATTTCTTATTTTTCTTGATTTCTATTCCTTTTTCATTTTTTCATTGTGACTGCCTTTGCTTCTCCCTATAGTGTGTGGTTCAAATATGCATGAGATAATCATGGCATTTGGTAAACAAGCATCTGATTTACGGAAATGAACTCTCATGATAAAGGACTCACATTGCAATTTAATAAAATTCACAAAAAGTCTGCAACAAAGGAGAGGGATAAAAGCACTTGAAAAGCAACATCCCTTCAATCCATGTCATTAAAATGCAGCAATATCTATTTGTTGGCTTTTTATATATCAACCCATATATACAATGACGTTGGTATCTCTGGTGTTTGGTTTCTGTAAACATAGCAAAACTTTGACCATGAATGGGATTTTAACCAGTAATTTTTAGTAGAAACAGCAATTTGAAGTTTATGCCCAAGTGTTTCCTGTCTTTCTTTTGCATTCTTCTGATTCTCATGAGCATAATCTTCTTTATCAGTTTTTTTATTGAGATATTATTGTCTATACTCCATATATTGCAGTGTATATTGTAGAAGACAATATGCACTGCATTAGCGAGGAGAGACTGCTAGAGCAGTAAGTATTTAAATTCTTGATTTAGCTTCGCGGGCCTAGTTGGATCGGGCTGCAGCTGCTCAGAGGGCAACAGAGTCGGTGTTTCCCAAGGCCACCGTTGGCGGAGGGGCGAGGAGAGACTGCTAGAGCAGTAAGTAAATTGCCTGAGGGCCAATAAAATAAAAGGAGTGAAAGGTGAGGGAGCGGCCAGCGAGGAGCGGCTCAGTGAGTGAGTGGGGCAGTGAAGGAGTGGAGACTTGAGGCTTTGGCTTGAGAGACTTGGGTGCAGAGAGGCTGAGGCACAGGTAAAGGGGTAAGTCTTTTTTTCTTTTTTCATTTAACTCAATTGTAGGCGGTCATTTTAGACATGGCGGTGAGCTTAGTCCCATGCCATGCTCTTCTTGTGCTATGTGGGAACTCAGGGTGACTGACAGTGTCCCTGGGAACTATGTGTGCAGGCAGTGTGTTCAGCTGCAGCTCCTGATTGACCGCATGATGGCACTGGAGCTGCGCGTGGACTTGGTCTGGAGCATTCGGGATGCTGAGGATTTGGTGGATAGCACCTTTAGCGAGTTGGTCACACCACAGCTTCATAGAGTTGAGGGAGATAGTGACTGGGTGACCAAAGATAAGAGTAAGAAGAGGAAGATAGAGCAGGAGTCTCCTGTGGTCATCTCCCTGAAAAACAGATATTCCGCTTTGGATGTTGTTGGGGGAGATGGCCCATCAGGAGAAGGCAGCAGTAGCCAGGGTCAGGGCACTGTGAGTGGCTCTGCTGTGCAAGAGGGCCAGAAAAAGAGTGGTAGGACAATAGTCATAGGGGATTCAATTGTAAGGGGAATAGACAAGAGCTTCTGTGGACGTAAACGGGACTCCCGGTTGATGTGTTGCCTCCCAGGTGCAAGGGTCAGGGATATCACGGAGCGGCTGCAGGGCATTCTGGATGGGGAGGATGAACCGCCAACTGTCGTGGTCCATATTGGTACCAACGACATAGGAAAAAAGCGGGATGAGGTTCTACAAGCAGAATTCAGGGAGCTTGGAAAGAAATTAAGGAGTAGGACCTCTAGGGTAATAATCTCTGGATTATTGCCAGTGCCACGAGCTCGTCAGAGTAGGAATTGCAGGATAGATAGAATGAATATGTGGTTTGAACAGTGGTGTAGGAGGGAAGGGTTTTAGATTCTTGGGGCATTGGAATCGGTTCTGGGGCAGATGGGATCAGTTCAAACAGAACGGTCTCCATCTGGGCAGGGCCGGGATCAATGCCCTCGGGAGTGTGTTTGGTAGTGCTGTTGGGGAAGGTTTAAACTAATGTGGCAGGGGGATGGGATCAGGAATAGAGAGACGGAGGGGTTTAGCATGAGGGAAGAAGTCGGAGATAGGAGGGTGAAAAGCAAAAGAGGCAGGCAGGTAACCTCAGGGCAAAAATGTAAAAGGGCCACTTTACAGCATAATGGTGATAGGGTTAAGGGTGTGGTAAAAACAAGCTTGAAGGTCTTATGTCTTAATGTAAGGAGTATTCGTAATAAGGTGAATGACTATGATATAGTTGGGATCACAGAGACATGACTTCAAGGGGACGAAGGCTGGGAGCTTAACATTCATCGATTTTCAATATTCAGGAGGGACAGACAGAAAGGAAAAGGAGGTAGGGTAGCATTGTTGGTTAGAGAGGAGTTAAAAGCAATAGAAAGGAAGGATGTTAGCTTGAATGATGTGGAATCAATGTGGGTAGAGCTGCAAAATGCAAGGGGGCAGAAGACGTTAGTGGGAGTTGTATATAGACCACCTAACAGTAGTAGAAAGGTTGGGGATGGCATTAAACAGAAAATTGGAAATGTATGCAACAAAGGCAAGGCAGTTATAATGGGTGACTTTAATCTCCATATAGACTGGATGAATCAAATTGGTAAGGATACTGATGAGGACGATTTCTTAGAAGGTATACGGGATAATTTTCTAACCCAGTATGTTGAAGAACCAATGAAGGAACAGGCCATTCTAGACTGGGTTCTGAGTAATGAGGAAGGGTTAGTTAACAATCTTGTTGTGCGAAGCCCTTTGGGCAAGAGTGACCACAATATGGTGGAATTTTACATTAGGATGGAAAGTGACAGGATTAATTCTGTAACTCATGTTCTGAACTGAAAGAAGGGTGACTTTGAGAGTATGAGACGCGAATTGATTGTTAGATTGGCAAATGTTACTGAAAGGATTAACTGTAGAAAGGCAATGGCAAGCATTTAAGGATCACCTGGATGAAATACAGCGTTTGTTCATCCCAGTTTGGAAAAAGAATAACTCAAGGAGGGTAGTACATCCTTGGATAACAAAGGAAATCAGGGAGAGTATCAAGCGTAAAGAGGAAGCGTATAGACTAGCCAGGAAAGACAGAATACCAGAGATTGGGAGAAATTCAGAGTTCTACAGAGGAAGACAAAGGGATTAATCAGGAAAGGCAAAAGAGATTATGAGAGAAAGTTGGCAGAGAACATAAAAAATGTCTGCAAAAGTTTTTATAGATATGTAAAGAGAAAGAGACTAGTAAAGACAAATGTGGGTCCCTTGCAGTCAGAAACAGGTGAATTGGTCATGGGGAACAAGGACATGGCAGACCAATTAAATAACTACTTTAGTTCAGTCTTCACTAGGGAAAATATGAATAATCTTCAGGAAATAATAGGGGACCATGGGGCTAAACTGACGGAAGGACTGGGGAAAGTAAGTGTAAGTTATGAGGTTGTGTTGGATAAATTGAAGGGATTAAAGGCAGACAAGTCCCCAGGGCCAGACGGTCCGCATCCCAGAGTGCTAAAGGAAGTAGTCCATGAAATAATGGATGCATTGTTGATAATTTTTCAAAACTCTTTAGATTCTGGAGTAGTTCCTGAGGACTGGAGGGTGGCTAATGTAACTCCACTTTTTAAAAAGGGAGGGAAAGAGAAATCAGGGAATTATAGACTGGTTAGCTTGACATTGCTAGTGGGGAAAATGTTAGAGTCAGTTATTAAAGATGTGATTGCGGCACATCTGGAAAGTGGTGAATTCATTGAGCTGAGCCAGTATGGTTTTATGAAGGGAAAATCGTGTCTGACTAATCTTATTGAATTTTTTGAGGATGTAACTAGTAGAGTGGATAGGGGAGAACCAGTAGATGTGGTTTACCTGGATTTTCAGAAGGCTTTTGATAAGGTCCCACATAGGAGATTACTATACAAACTTAAGGCACACGGTATAGGGGATGTGGTATTGAGGTGGATAGAGAATTGGTTGACAGATAGGAAGCAAAGAGTAGGAATAAACGGGTACTTTTCGGAATGGCAGTCAGTTACTAGTGGGGTATCACAAGGCTCAGTGCTAGGACCCCAGTTATTTACGATATATATTAATGATTTAGATGAGGAAATAGAAAACAGCATGTCCAAGTTTGCAGATAACACGAAGCTGGATGGCATTGTAAGCTGTGTAGAGGCTGCTAAGAGTGTGCAGGGTGACTTGGACAGGTTGGGTGAGTGGGCAAATGCATGGCAGATGCAGTATAATGTGGATAAGTGTGTGGTTATCCACTTTGGAGGAAAGAATGGGAGGGCTGAGTACTATCTTAATGGTATCCAATTAGGAAAAGAGGAGATGCAAAGAGCCCTGTGTGTTGCTGTGCATCAGTTATTAAAAATGGGCATGCAGGTGCAGCAAGCAGTAAAAAAGATGAATGGTATGTTGGCATTCATATCAAGAGGATTCGAGAACAGGAGCAGAGAGGTATTGATGCAGTTTTATAGGGCCTTGGTGAGACCTTACCTGGAGTATTGTGTTCAGTTTTTGTCTCCTTATCTGAGGAAGGACATCATTACCATGGAGAGAGTGCAGAAAAGGTTTACCAGATTGATACCAGGGATGGCGGGACTTGCATATGAAGAAAGGCTAGAACAACTGGGCTTGTACTTGCTGGAGATTAAGAGGAGAATTAATAGAAACGCTCAAAATTCTTAAGGGATTTGACAGGCTAGATGCAGGAAGATTGTTCCCAATGTTGAGCAAGTCTAGAACCAGGGGTCAGAGTTTTAGGATAAAGGGGAAGTCCTTTAGGACTGAGATGAGGAAGAATTTTTTCACTCAGAAGGTGGTGAATTTATGGAATTCTCTGCCACAGGAAGTGATTGAGGCAGGTTCCATAGCTATATTTAAGAGAGAGTTAGATTTAGTACTTGTGACTAGGGGGATCAGGGGGTATGGAGAGAGAGCTTGAACAGGGTACTGTGGATGATCAGCCATGATCAAAATGAATGGCAGTGTAGACTTGAAGGGCCAAATGGCCTACTCCTACGCCTATTTTCTATATTTTCTATGTTTTTCTAATTAATTTTCCAACGCCCTCTTGATTACCATTAGAACCATGCTGAAATTAGGTAATTAAAATTACATTAATTTCCCAAATTTTCCTATAATCCTGAGTGACAGTCTGAACTGAATGTTCCACGTGCTCCAGTTTCTTCCTAAGTTCCAAAAGATGTATGGATTAGTAAGCTAATTGGTTGTACTAGGTGATGCAGGCTTGTGGGCCTGAAGGAGCTGTTACTGTGTGTATCTCAAAATTTAAAGTGATACAGTTGAGCATTTGCATTATCAGGGCATAGAAGGTTATGGACAAAACACTGGTTTATGTTGTAGATTTGCTCAGAACCAATGCAAATTTTGGTTGCCATCTCATGCAATCCAGGAAAGCACTTTCCAACCTTGCATCAGCAGATCATGGGTTCAGATCAACTCCAGAATACCTAGTCATTATCATATTAGATTCCAGGCAGCATGGTTGGTGTAGCGGTTAATGCAACACTTTTACAGTGCCTGCGATTGGGACTGGAATTTGAATCCTGTGCTGTCTGTATGGAGTTTGTACATTTGCCTTATTTCTGCCTGTGTTTTCCCTGGGGACTCCGGTTTCCTCCCATCATTTAAAACGAAATGTGGGGGTATGTTAATACCATACTGTATGTCTTTATTTTGAATATTTTTAAATTTTCCATCTATGTAATTATATATATTGTACAGTCAGCACTTAAGTAAATTTAAAATTGCCATGATTACATGGCATTTTCCCCTTACCCACCCTCCCCTCCCTCTAACCCCCTCCTATTATAAAAGTTATAATGATAAAAATAGATATAATATAAAGAAAGAAAAGATAATATTAGTCTGGATTGCAAAGGATTAGCTCACACGCTGGGATCTTACAATATTTATATTAAGCGACTTTAGGGAAGAAGATTATTACAGGTCTGAAGAGGTCAGAAGTACATTTTTACATATTTATCCCTAAACTTTGCATATATAAGCTCCAAATTTGTACAAAAGTTGAAAATTTATTTCTCAAATTATGTGTAATTTTCTCCAAGGGTATACAACTTTGAATTTCCGAATGCTGTCTTTCCGTACCTAAATGTGCATCTGATTTCTAAGTCACCACAATACACTTCCTTGCCACTGCTAAACCTATTTTGATAAATTTGACTTGATAAACTGCGCAGTATGTCTACATTTTTTTTAATTTAATTTTTTTTTAATATTTTTTAATTTAAAAAACTTGCTGTGCATTGTATCTTCTTCATTGCCACAATGATTTTATGCCAAAAGTACTTAATGGAAAGTAACACGTTTTAAGAGGACCTTGTAGCTACTAAATCAATTTACCAGACATGGTGGTTAGTTAGCAAAGGCTGTATATTCAAACTTGCCTCCTCTTTTATATCACTTCTGGCCCAGACACCCGGGACAGAAGGTGACATCACCATGTGCCTGCAACGCACCCGAAGGGCGCATGGCTTAAAGTGAAGACAACAGGAGCCCTGTGCCATCTTGTAGGTGAGTATCTAACTCCCTAGTGCACTGTGATTTGGTCCACAGTGCTGCGTGGCCTTTCGGCCAGCTGTGTTTTGTATCTGCTCAGCCAGCTACACCATTCCCCCCCCCCCGCCCAGAACCATTGCCCAAAGGAGATGAACCAGCTGTGCGTGCCTTAGGTGTATCCCCTCGTCTCCTGAGCTGGGTGCAGTGAATAGGAGTAGAAGGGTCCACATGTTCTGGTTTGAGTCTGTCTATGGGAAACAGTTGAGAATGCCCGCCGATATCTAAAGGGTACACAACGCCATCCCTTTTGATCATGCAGAAAGGGCCATCATAATAGTGTTCCTAGGGCTTGTCTACACATGAAGAAAAAGTTGGTGTCGAGGAGGGTTAGAGGCACATGCTCTTTGGAGGGTCCATGCCAGTTGGTTGGAATCGGCTTTCTTATTGCAACATGGTGTCGAAGCTGCTAAAGCACATCCAGATAGGAAGGATAGTAGTCGGACGAGAAGTGAAACCAAAAACCATTTCTGCAGACGACGCTGGTATGTCTTCTTTCAGGGCGGTGCACACTCCTAGCAGAACCCATGGCAACTCGTCTACCTAGTTGGGCCCTGTGAGTCAGGCTTTGAGGGCAGTTTTGAGTTGCCAGTGGGAATGTTCCACGAGACCATTGGACTGCCGGTGGTATGCTGTGGTGTGTGCAGTTGTGTGCCACAAAAGCGCACAAGGATAGTCCATAGCGCAGAGGCGAATTGCGCTCCATGGTCTGAGGTCATGTGCATGAGAACTCCGAATCTTGAGATCCAGCTGGTAATGAATGCTCTTGTGCATGTCTCAGTGTCACTGGATGGCAATAGGATGGCTTTGGCCATTGCGTGAATCGGTCCATGACCTTGAGGACATATCTCATGTTCTGAGACACTGGCAACAGTCCGACCAGATCTACGTGCACATGCTTAAGATGTTGGCGCATTGCTGCGAAAGACTGGAGAGGCACTTTGGTATGCTGCTGTATTTTGGAAGTGGCTGTGGATATATGTCTGGGCGCACTACGCAACTTCTTTTTTAAGTCTATGCCATACATATTTGGTTGTCATGAGCTTGACTGTTGCTCGAATGTAGGGATGGGACAGGTTGTGAACTTTGTCAAAAAAGGTGGCTTCTCCAAGACGCGGGACCTACTGGTCTGGGGTAGTTCATAGACATATCGCAAAGCAGACTCTGTCTTCCCATTTGTGGTGCCACATGTTGTATGTCCACGTTTGTGATGGCAGTTCTGTAGGCCTGAACATCCAGATCCATGGCCTGTGCCCTAGCCAAGTCAGAGATATTGACATCACTCTGGATATGATACACTGCTGGTCTGGACAACACATCAGCGATCAGATTGCTTTTTCCTGAAACATGACGCAAATCTGTAGTGAACTCGTAAATGTACGACAAGTGGCGTTGCTGTGTGGCCGACCATGGTTCCGATATCTTGCTAAATGCAAATGTAAGTGGCTTATGGACTGTGAAAGTGGTGAAATGGCAGCCCTCCAAAATGTATCGAAAGATACAATGACAACAGCTCTCAATCAAATGTGCTGTACTTCATTTCCAATGGCCATAAGTGGCAGCTGAAGAAAGTCAGAGGTTGCCAATGGCCATTGACTAACTGTTCGTGATCTGCTTCCATTGCTGTATCAGAGGTGTCTGTGGTGAGTTACAGAGCAGTGGTGGAATTAGGATACGTGAACATAGCTGCATTGGCCAGACCGTCTTTGGCGCCTGAGAAAGCAAACTCCACCTCCGCGGTCCAAGTTACTTCTTTGCGCTTTGTGGTGAGAAGTTGAAATAGTGGGCCAAGAATGTTGGCAGCTGCCAGAATGAAACATTGATAGAAATTCACCATGCCCAAAAATTTCTGCATTCCCTTAACCATGGTATGTTTCGGGAAAGCACATGCAGCTTCCAGTTTGGTGGATAAGGGAAACACATCCTCTACCGTGATCTTATGCCCTAGGAAATCAATAGTCACTCTGCCAAACTGGCATTTGGTAGGGTTGACAGTAAGTCTGAATTCATCTAGCTGCTGCAGCAGGACAGCATAAGTGTCGTTGGTGAACTTGCTCATTTTGACTGGCGGTGAGTATATGTATGCGAATCCCTGCCAACAGCGTCCATAAGCTGCTGCAACATTGGAGTGGCATTTTTTTTAAATCGAATAGCATTCTGAGGAATTCAGAAAGTCTGAAAGGAATAATTGTTGTTTTGGGAATGTCATCTGGATGGACTAGGATTTGATGATATACCTTGATGAGGTCAACCTTGGAAAAGACATGGCAATTGTGCAGGTGGGCAGCGAAGTCTTGTATGTGCGGAATAGGGTATCTGTTGGGCGTAGTTATATTGTTGAGGCTGCGGTAGTCACTGCAGGGTCTCCACCCAGCAGTGTTCTTGGGCACAATGTTTAATAGTGATACTCAAGGGCTGTTGGAACGTCGAATGATACCCAATTCCTCCATGGCAGTAAACTCTTCCTGGTGGGAGACCATGAGCCCTGGAGTAAATCGATGGGCCCAAGGTGTTGCACGGCTGTTCAGCCAGCTGCACAGGCGGCGGATTGGCTCGCTGTGTTATGCAGCCGCTCATCCCACTACAACCTGCCATTATGAATGGTGAACCATTTATTTCTAAAAGAGTTTCTGAGGCAGTTGATCAAAGTAACATCACAGTTCGGCCACTCTTTGATTCAGAGGCAACCAATAGTTAAAGGTTCTGGGGTTAATTGCAAGGTCGAGGTGGATTAAATTGAAACAACTTTTTGCTGAGCATTTCAATGCAGCAATTTCCAAATAGAGACTGAAAACAAATTGTTTCAAAATATTGATCCTCCTGCATAGATTACAAATCTTTACTTTCAAAGATTTTTATGCATGGGACAACAAGATTGGGATTAACTGGTCTTCCCACCTGCTCCTGAGAAATGGAGATGAGTCGCTTTGCATCTTTCTAGTTTCAGTGATGCAGGTACTGCTGAGCCGTTGTAAAATACCAAGCCCCAGGGTCGTCTTCAATGGAAAGAGGGTTAGATATGTGTTACTTGAACTATTCTGCTACGCTTAGGATTGTACAAGGTGGAGTACAGTGGTTTGACAAGCGGACCTACTGCCTCCCAACTCCAACGATAGGGTTCAATCCTGACCTCTGGTGTTGATATTATGTGACTTCCTTCTGGGTTCTCAGGTTTCCTCCAATATGCCAACAATGTGCACATTGGAAGGTTAGTTGGCCACCAGTAATCGTTCCTAATGTATGAACCTGGAGAAGTTGATGTGAGTGTGGAGAGAATAAAATAAGCTGAGTGTAAATGAATTGGTTGAGATGGATTGTGGTGTTTGATTTCTTAACACATTGTGCAGAATAAGATGATGAAATTTTATTGGTAAGTACATAGGTACAATGTACACTTGCTCTGAAATTCATACAGCCACACAAATATGTAAGATAAACCAACAATAACAGAAAAAAATTACTACATGATGCCAAGAGATTGTAATTATAAAAAGTTGGACAAATAAATACTTGCAGTTGCAGTTATTATGAAAAAAAATAAAGTACCTTTTCAACAGAGCAGAAATATATTTTGATGGCCCTGGAGTAGTTTATGGTTTGGTTTAGGGAAGCATGCTAAAGTTCACATGTACCTCTCAGCACGTTTATCCCTTTCCTGTGTTACATGTGATGGTTTAGATAAAGGCTATAATATTTCAGTCCCATTTCTCGAAGATTGCTGCTTTCACTTTAATCAGAGGGATGAATATTTTTTGCATGAACTTAATTTGTTTGCATTCTTTAAAAGAGGCTATAGACACTTGAAATGATTCTGTGCTTTGCTATTCAAAAAATACTTACATCTTCCTGATAAACTAAGATAATTGGTTTGATGGATAATTATGCTAAGTAGCTATTATCTTTCATTCACTCAATTTTACATGGTGGATAATCTACAATTTAGAATTGACATTATTCAGAGGAATATTAAGAATTAGACCCTTCAAATTATTCTTGGCAGTTTTCTTTTTTGAATCGATAAAGTCCTATTCACTCTGCAGGCAGCAAGCTCTGTGCTTTTTTGGGAAAATCCCTAACCTCTTCTACTTATAAAGTTCTGAGAGATTACCAAGGCTTTCAGAGAACCAGGTGCCTAATAAAAGGGGCTTATTGGCTAATTTAATTTCTAACATTACCAGCCCAATTATCATCCTGCACAGTCCTTGTGTTGCTATGGCTTCTGCCATCTGTGCTGCTTGTTACAAATTTAGAGTCCATTAAGCTCTCTTAGAACCATGGCTTTTTCTCCCCAGATGTTGTGGGAAAATAACTCCTAAATTTCTCCTAAATGAAGAATATTATTTTCATTACTTTCTAAAATGCTTTTGCACATGAAACATATTACGTATTGAAGTAATTCCTCTGAGCTTTTTTATTATGTTGTCTGCAAGGAAAATGTTGATTAAAAATTTCCATTTTTATGTATTTGCATTGCTTGTGGGTTTGTATAAGTAATTTGCTTCACCTGCGTTGAACTGGCTGTACAACTAGGTCTTGGTCATCTGTGCGGGGATTTTATGTTCATTATGTATGACTAGGAAGATCTAATTTATCTCAAAAGAATGAAAACAGATTTCCAGATGTATTCTGAGCTTGTTCAGACCCAGTCCTCTGGACTGGAGTAAATTGAACTTCATGGAGATGTGAAAGAAGAATTAATTTCCGAGTACTTTGCATGAAATAAACATTGCTTAGTCCTGGATGCATCAAGTAATCTTACTAAAAGAGCAGAGAACTAAAAGACCTGTAATATACGCTGGATAGTATGCTTGTGTATAATATCCAATAGTTACAAACCGTTAAACCAGTTACTCAATCTGTCCTTACAGGTGCTCAGCTGGTTAGCAAGTTTGCTACATTTGCAGGAGGCCACCTCATGTGGAGAAACAACATTGTTGGTCAGAACATTGTGACTTCTCTCTGAAATTTAGGTTGAGCTGGTCAGAAGAGAGCTCTTTCCCTCTCATTCCGATCCGTGCTTTCCATGATCCACACTGAATGGCCTCAGGATACAAGGTTCCCAACCTAAAACATTTGGGGTTTTTTGCACTAAAGCTGCATTATTGCCTGCTCAAGTTTTTAAAAAAGGCGAATTCACCTTTTATGAAGAGGTGGAAAAGGCAGATAGAGCAGTCCTTTTATGTCGCCCAGAGCAGCGTACTGGCTTCCCAAGGCAAAATGAGGCAGGTTGTACACCATACCAGCGGCCACCCTGTGGCAGCCCTGCCACACTGCTGCCTGACATCCCCCCACCGCAGCCTGAGCCCCACTGGTTGACAGCCCCATCACCCCACTCTCTTCCTCCTCCATTCTCCTCCCTCTCCACCCCCTCCCATTTTCTTCCATTTCCTTTCCTCACTCCATCTCCCCCCATCAGCCACATAGCCCTGCTGCACAGTTCACAGAATCTGCAAGCCCCATACACCCAGCAATGACTGAAGCAGTGCCGCCACCAGGAACCTGCAGAGGAAGCGGGTGGTGTGAGGAGCGTGGCGGAGTGAGCCAGTGCAGCCTGACATCTCCACCGGCTACTCTGTGACAGCGCAGTGAGGCGACAGGGCTGTCAGTATGATATCAATCATCTTAACTTCCTGTTTGGAGCCACTTTCAGCAATCCTTTTACACAGGAGGCGGTGACTTCACTCCACCTCTGACACTACCCCCTTGGTGGCAGGAATGTGGAGCAAGTTGGACCTACCGATCCTTTTTTTTTTGGAGTGTCTTAAAAGCAGAGAAAACCTGTTTTTACAAATTACTATATTTCACTGTAAAAGGGTCTATTGATTGACCACTTCTGCCTGTGGATGCAACCTGGCCTGCTGGATTCCACTACCATCTCGCCATGGGCTCAGTTTCCTCATTTTGATCTAAAATCAAAATCACGAAAATCTGTAGATACCGTGGTTGAGATAAAAGCACAAAATGCTGGAGAAACTCTGAAGCAAGCAGTCATATACATTAGCAGAAGCCTAATAGCATTAATTCACGTGAGGTTGCCTGAATTCAGAAGCTAAGCAAGCACAGGACTGGTCAGTACTTGGAGGGGAGACCACCTAGGAACACCAGGTGCTGTTGGTTTCTGTGAGGTACACTGGACAAAGTGGAAACTCTCTGTCTGCCTTACGGTAGACAGAAGTTAAAGAATTTCATGTATATTACATTCTAAATGTAGCATTACATGACAATAATGGAAAATTTACCTTCACACTGCTGAGATAGTGGGCAGTCAAAATAAAGGATAATTGAAGTGAAAAATGAGAATGTTACAGACCTGGGGCAGGTTGCACCTCTAGAGGGAACTAGGTTCTGTATCTTGGTTTTTAATACTTGGTGTGGATACTGAGTGGCAAAAAGTTGAGAAGCACCTATCTAGATGCTTCAGATCAGTTGCCCTGCTGGCTATGAAATAGTTTGTTATAAAGGGGGTGAAATTGGTCTTTGTTGCATCTTTTTCCCCAGATAATTTTTTTGCAGTTTATAACAATCAAGGAGACCTGAAAATGGTAGGAACAGAGAATCTTGCAACAAGGAAATAGTTAATTCTGCCAACTCACACATGCTAACCAGTGGGCACCCTTCAAAGTTAACCCTGTCCCTCAATAAAATTGTTTGAAGGGCAGGTCTAGACCAACACTTGAACCCATGACTTCTTGCACATCAAGCTAAAAAGATAACCAAAAGCTAGAATTCTACCCAGACTCTGCTACTGTAATGGTCTCCTGGTACACAGAGATTCTCATCTCCCTATGGTCCTGTTGCCAAATATTTTGAATATTGTTCTACCACTCAAGGTGGGATGTTCGTGTGCATTCATTTCTCATCCTGCTGGTGAGGAAGCTGAGACAATAACTGATTTGAAGAACACATGGTCATGACTCGAGTGTGTGTTTTATTGATGAGGGCCAGTGTGTGTTGAATCTCCAATGACTTTTAGTCATTTCTGGTTATCTGAATCTTTGCACAAATTGATCAGTTTGTTTGTTTGTCTCCACACAATTATTGACATCAGTACATTTTTAAATGGTTTTGATTCCTCCTGAAGTGCTCTGGGCCCTCTTCTCAGACCCCTAGATATTTGTTTTCAAATGGTCTGGTAGGGTAAAATAAAGTAGCCAGAGGCCTGGTCTATTAACATTCTTAAGATCTGAGTTTTATTTTGGCCAGTCCCCAATGCATTTGCAGTATCATGTAAGATCAGGGGCAACAAACTCATTGGGACTTCTAAAACATGTGACATCACCCACCATATCCTCTAACATCAAAGCAATCACCAAGAATTGTCATCAAGAGACTTCCTTCATCAGATTTGGATTGGCAAGCACAAAGCTTTTGGAAGGTTATCATGTTGGTATTTTTCACCCTGGAGAGAAGGAGGCTGAAAGAGGACAACGTCGATGTTTATAAAATCATGAGGTAACAGTACGAAGTTCAATATGCTCCAGAGTAAGTGAATGAAACCCAGAGGGCAGAGATTTAAAGTGAGAAGGAAAAGATTTAAAAGGAACCTGAGAGCCGTGTAAAGGTTAAAACCTTGTTTCTTTTGTTTTTGTGTTAATTTTGTGCCTATCCCTTTAAGAAAAATTGTTGTTGGTAGTGTTACCATAGTTACTATGACATGTTATAATATCCAAGCAGACTGAGGGTTTGTATCTCATTCTTCGAAGAATCATGACAGATGTAAGCTTGAGATACTTTTTGAATTCATCTTAATTTCATCTGATTTCATCTTAATTCATCTTATTTTGCTTATTTCTTTTGTATCTAAAGTTGAATATCATTATCATTATACAGTATGCTTTCTTTACTCATCATAAGGAAAATCTTGATGTGAAGTTATGAAAAATGTTTATTCATTTTATCAACGAATTAAAGCTACCTACAGCTGCAACTATAAACTTTGATTTATTGAATGAATAAGATAGTAATTCAGAATATTACATTTCTTTGAAGATGACACATTTTGAAATTGGAAAATACTGGAACTTGGAAAGTGTCATCTATATTCTTCATTTCAGCTTCTTGCCTTTTCTCCAACCACTCACATTGTGTCTCAGTAGTAACCAAGCCATGCATAGCTTGCTCGAGATACCTTTGAAGATCTTCCTATGCTCATAACCTTGGAAATACTATCATCAGGACTCACATCTGTTCATTGTGATGACATTGTTTAATGGGTTTATTGTTTTGTATATGTTGAACGTTTCGTGGGTAGGGAGGGGGGTGGGAAGGAGGGAGGGGAGAAAATGGGGAGAAAATTACACTGAAAATTCAAGAGGGAAATGTTCGTGTGTATTTTGGTTAATATGGTTCATAGTGTGAAAAATAAAAAATTTTTAAAAAAGGATTCACATTTGAACTTTCAGATACCACTGATTGAGACTCTATCTTTAGCAATTTGTTCAGTACAGCACCAGTGGGGCCTTGCAACTTACCTGCATCTGTTCCACTTATCTTTAAGTCAGCTAAGGAGGACTGCAGTACCTTATCGGAGTCTTCTTCTTGCTTGGTATTGAAGGCACTTCTTCAATGGTGGCTGGTTCCAATCTCCTGCCAAGCATTGTAGGTCTTGTCTTGCTGGCTCAACTCATGACCAGACAGTTCTTTGAGCGGAACTCTTCGCTTGAGGTCTTTAGCCTGACAAGACTATTTCTTCTCCATCTTAGATTCTTCACACTGCATCCCGACTTCTGGCTTCCTTGTTCCAGGGAACTGTAAACAAATTTGTATCTTGCATGGTCCCTGTAAGAGGATTTCTCTGCCTTGTCTCTGTTCTTCACACAGACTGGCATATCAGTTGTTTACAATAACAAATTCTGAGCTTCCTGCCAGATTTTGTCACCCACTAACTCTTATCACTCCAAGGTTACAGGTGTCTGTGGTCAGACAGACATTTTCTCATAGAGGCTTCTGGAATCTTCTCACAGACAACTAAACTTCTTTAAAGCTTAAATGCTTAACAAATTATGGCTCTTTGATACAAATTTTATGAGTCTTCCTTCCAAACAAAGTTTACAATCATACTTTGAATAAGAATATAGAGGATACGTTCCAAGTTCTGGTATTTCCCAATTTCAAAGCATGTCATCATCACAGAAACATAAGTGACAATATTCAGAATTACCATCTTATTAATTCAATAAATCAAACTTTGTAGTTGCAGCTGTAAGTAGCTTTAATTCATTGATAAAATGAATAAACATTTTGCATAACTTTGCATTGAGATTTTCATAATGATGAGTAAACAAATCATACTGTATAATGATAATGATATTTAACTTTAAACATATAAAAGAAATAAACAAAATAAGATGAATTAAGATGAATTCAAAGAAAAGTATCTCGAGCTTGCATCTCTCATGATCCTTCAAAGAATGAGATACAAACCCTCGGTCTGCTCGGATATTATGACGTATGATGTAACACTACAAACAATAATTTTTCTTAAAGGGATAGACACAAAATTAACAAAGCAAAAACACAAGGTTTTAACCTTGACAGGCCCCTTTTCCACACAGAGGGTAGTGGTAAATGGAATGAACTGCAAAAGGAGGTGTAGAGGCAGGTATAATTGTAATGTTTGAAAGGCATAAGACAGGTAACATATGAAAGGTTTAGAGGGCTATAAGCTGAATGGAGGCGACTGAGAGAGAGCTTGGACAAGGGAGCCTGTTTCCATGCTGTAAAACTTTATGACATCCATTCTCGATGGGGCTGGCACACACATTGATATTAAATATTATTGTCCTTATTTTCAAGTATTTTGCAAAAATTGACACTCAAGAATGTCATAATGCGCTAGTGGAGTTCTCTTTGATACATAGGGTAACCTTCACTTAAGCAGCTGGACAGCAGGAGCCTCCATTACTGCATCATTTGACACTGAGAAAATGCATGCACCCTCTTCTGTGCCGGTTTTCCATAGCCTTTTTAGAAGTGTACCTGTTCCCTTCAAATTCCTCCAGTCATGCAGACTCTTCAAACTCTTGAGGAAGGGAATTCAACATTCAATTCATCAAGTCAAGTTTATTGTCATCTGATTGAAAGTGTTCTCCAGCCTCAGTGCAAAACATGCACACACACATCCAGACATAGCACACTTTTGGACAAATAACATATTTGCAGGACAAATATTTTATCTATAAAAATAAATAAATCTTCAACAAATAATTCAATACAGGTACTTCATGTCGTTGTAAAAGTAGAGGAATCCATTTATATATAAAGTGATGTATTGATCTTTCCTTTATTTGATCCATTTCCACATTAGCCCATATTGGTGGTTGATCAATATCAATCTATTAATAAATTTCAACTGTACAGCTTGATAATAATTTTGAAAGCTGAAGGCCTCCCAAATCATACTTCCACGTAAATTTTTGCATAGATAATCGAGATAATTTACCTTTCCACAAAAACAAACATATTACTTAATTCCTTAAAAAACTTTCCCGGTATAGCGCTAGGAATAGATTAAAACAAATATTGAATGTAAGGGTATATTCATTTTAATTCAGTTTACCCAACCAATCAGTATTAATGATAGATCTTTTCATCCGTTTAAATCAATCTTATTTAATAGTGGTAAAAAATTTAATTCATATAAATTTTGATATTCCTTATCCACAGTTATACCTTAATACTTAATCGTATCTGATTATTTAACTTTTATAATTTGCATACAATCCGAATAATCTTCATCTGATATTGGTAATATCTCACTTTTATCCCAGTTTACCTTATAACCTGACATTGATCCATAATATTTTAACAAATCTTGTAAAGGTTCTAAGGAATTCTTAGGCTGGGACAAATATATCAACACATCATCAGCAAATAAAGTACCTGTATTGAATCATTTGTTGAAGATATGGTATAGGTGGAATCAATGTATAGGATTGAAGGATGTGCTTTCAGTTAAAAGTCCGTTATATCAGAAACAATTAAATTCCATTTTCTATGCATAATTCTTACTTGAAGGACTGGGATTCAAAGGGATTGATATCAATGGAAGATTGTTTTGAAGTAGGTTCATTTCTTTCGTTTGATAGACTTAGAGAAAAGTTTGGGATATCACAGAATATTTTATTTGCATATTATCAAGTACGTGATTTGTTAATGAAAGGTTTTGGTCAAGATTTAATATTACCAAGTCAATCGAAGTTTGAGAAATTAGTTATGCATAAGGGAAAGAAAGGATTTGTCTCAGAAATGTATTTGTTGTTACAAGCAAATATGAAGAAGGTAGATATATTTAGAATAAGGGATAAATGGGAGAAGGATTTATCTATTCCTATTTCTGTGGAAGAATGGTCTGATATGTGTTTGGAAATGTTACAAAATTAATCAATGTACATTATAGTTTAGTTAATTATAATTTCTTACATCAGTTATATTTAACTCCTGATAAATTATGGTTTCAGTGAGTCAGATTTGTGTTTTCAATGTGAGAATCAGATAGGTACTTCTGTGTCATCAGTGTGGGAATGTATAAAGGTTAAGCCTTTTTGGGAGAAAGTAATTAAATTTTTGCGAGATTTGTTCCAAATAGAACTATGTGTGGATCCGTGGATGTGTTTATTGGGATATATGAATCCCAATTAATATATAGTTCATGTTTGGAAAAACCTCTAATTGCATTTCTTCGCTTGGGTTTGGCGGTGGCTAGAAAATGTATAGCTGTAACTTGGAAAAATTATGTTGAATTAAATATACAAAGATGGCATAAAGAAATTCAATCATGTTTGTATTTAGAGAAGATAACATATAATTTATGAAATAATTTTTTTTGTTAAAATGTGGACTTCGTATTTGGAATATATGAATTTAGATGTAAATTAGATATTTTATTTGAGTTTAATGATGTAGATTAACGCACCTCACCTCAACCTATTATGATTATATGTAAATGTTTTTTTAATATATAAGCTCCAAAAGGGTAAGGTGGTAGAGGTTGGGAGGGGGGTTATAGGGGGTAGATTTAGTTTTATTTTGCAAAATTTTAAATAAATAAATATTGTGCACAAATGAGTCTTGGATAGTCAGTGTGAGCAGTTTCTTTGGTTGTTCAGCTTTCTCCCATGGGAAGAAGCTGTTCCTCAGCATAGTAATGTTAGCTCTGATACTCCTGTATCTCTTCCCAGATGGGAGCAGCTGAAAGATGCCATGTGCAGGGTGGAAGGGAGCTTCATTTATTTTCTGCACCTGCTTCAGACAACGATCCAGGTAGATCATGTTGATGGTGGGGGAGGGAGACTCCAATGATCCTCTCTGCCACACTTATGGTTCAGTGGATTGACCTCCATTCCATTTCTCTGCAGCAACTGACACACACTGTGATGCAGCTGGTCAGGACACTCTCGATAGAGCTCCTATAGAAGGTTGACGGCCGATATCCTTGTCCACTTCAGTCTTCTCAGGAAGTGCAGTCGCTATTATGTCTTCCTGACAAGTGAGGAGATGTTGAGTGTCCACAATAAGTCACTAGTTAAGTGAACTTCAAGGAACTTGGTGCTCTCCACTCTCTCTGCTACAGAGTTGTTGATGTGCTGTGGAGAGTGGTCGTTTTTGGTCCTCTAAGTCCACGATCATCTCCTTTGTCTTGTCCATGTTGAGACTCGGGTTCTTACTCTCACACCATTCAACGAGATTTTCCACCTCTTCTCTATAATGCGACTCATCATTGTTGCTCTAATGAAACCAACTACTCCTGTGTCAACTGCAAACTTGATGATACTTTTCATACTGGATTTGAAGATGCAGTCATGGGTCAGTAGCGTGAACAAGAGCTCTGAGGTGTGCCAGTGCTCAGTGTAATGGTTCTTGACATTCTGTTACTGACCTGGATGGACTGTGGCTTTCTGATAGGAAATACAGGATCTAGTTACAGAAAGGGGTGTTGAGTTTAGCTTCTCCACCAGCCTCTGGGGAATGATTTTATTAAATGCTGAGCTGCGCAAGAAAATATTCCATAGTGCTGAAGCTTTGAATGATCGTCCTCTTTTCTTGAGAAGAATGCCTCCTTGTTCATGTCTCTCTCACACATGGAAACATCACAACATTTATCCTGTAATTGCCTCTTAAATTCTTGTATGTTTCAATAAGGTCATCCTTTGTTCTTCTAAACTCCTCTTATAAATGGAATTAACGAGTGAATCTCTTCAGTATACTTTTCAACTTCATTGGTCTGAAACTGCCATTAAGAAGACCAACATTTAGCCTGCATTCTGTGACCTACAATCACCTCAAACATAGTCTCACATCTTTGCTTGGATTCTTTCTTCCAAAAAACAAGACCATGACCACTTGCAGCTTCAGACACATGGGAGACTGAAGATGCTGTCTCGAGACAGCATATTCTTGGGTTCTAGCCCAAGAATATTCTATTTATTCTATTTTCTAACTGATGATGCTGAACCCACCAGTTCATCCAACAGATTGTTGCCACTTGCACCTTCCCTGTGACAGGATCAGTCCAGATTGTTGCTGCTAATGCCTGCCACATCTCATGGTTTGTTATTTACAGCTACACAAGGGAGGTCACCCAAACTTCATCCTTAAGGAGACTGCATCTCACCCATACCCACATTAGAGTGTGATTCTGAAGTTGATAAGTCTGGTCAGGTAAAACACACACTGTGTATATACACATTGCCTGATGTAGATGGCTTTAATGAGAGCATTTGTAAGGAAATATTAATAATATCATGCAAAGTATGGAATCAGACTAAGTTGAACAATAAACTCACAATTTATGTCATATTATCTGGAGATTTCTTTGCAATAATCAGTTTTGGAGAAATGTTAGAGCTACTGATGCGATAATCTCAAGCAAACAATGAGCAGCATCCATGGGTAGAAAGGAACAGTCATTGTTTCAGGTCAAAACTGAGAAAAGGTCCTGACCTGAAACGTTGACTGACCATTTCTCTCCATTGATGCTGCCTGACCCGCTGAGCCCCTCCAGTTTCATGTTGTCTGCTTTGATAATAATTTGTCTTTTTTGGCCATGGTTCTGTGGTAGAACTCCCTTGAATCAGAAGATTGAGGCTCTGACTCACTGTAGTCCTGAGTATGTGATCCCAGCTGGAACTATGGTGCTGGGGGTGCAATGCTAAATGAAGATTGCATTTATTATCCCAGAATGGATGTAAAAATCCCAAACACCAAGGGATTTTGTTCAGTGTGCCTTTATCCCCCACCCCTCCCCCCCAGTCAACATTAGAGAAAAACACATCAACTCCTCAGTCTAACTTTGCAATTTAACTTTCAGTTACATCGTTGTGTAAAATGGGGATTCCCAGGAAATTTTCCTAGGAATCCTCCTATGAACTGATGGTGTGAAAATGTCAGCCAGGACCCAGGTAATTTACCCAGGTCACCCTCTTTCTGTGGTGTGAATCAGCAAATGGCCAAGCAGGGGAAGCGCCGTGATGTCAGCTTACGTGCTGCATCACATAGGCAATTTAAAATAAAGAATCATACCACCTGGCAACAATGGGCATTTCCAAGAGTGGTTCCAGTTACGTGAAGGATTATGGATAGCGAAGTTGGCCGTTGATGTTGCATTGTGCTGCCATTGTGACGTGCAAAAGCAGCCCTGAAGCGGGTGGGGGGGGGGAGGAGGCAACAGACAGCCAGGCGCAGAGTGGGGGGTGACAGCCAGCCAGGTGGGGTAGCAACGGACAGTGGTGCGGGGGTCAATGGACTGCCATGGGTGGGGGAGGGGGTGACAGATGGCCAGGGGAATAGCGATGGACAGTGGTGAGGGGGCGTGATGGATGGTCGGGGGCGTGGGGAGGTATCTAATTAAACGTTTGGACTGTATCACCAAATCTGAATCTCATTCAATGCCGACTGGAGAACTGGGTTAAAAAAAAGCTTTGAAGACACATGTGTTCAGATGAAATAAACACCCCATATCCAGTTCACATATCAGTGAATGCTGGTTTGAATAAACAATGAGGAGTGACATAAAGGTTCAATTCCAAGATCCTGGGAACTCTGGTGAGAGTAGCCCCTTACTCCAGTGAGTGCATAATTTGTCGTCGCTGGGGGGAAGGACCTCCCCTAAATTGCCAGGGAGGGAAAATTACAGGGAATTTGGACCATGGTTTGAAAGGCCCATGAGATCCTGTCTTCCCAGGAATTTCACCCGGGTCCAAGTAGGGTCACCACTCACTCACGGTATGAAAAGGTCTACTGTGTAAATTTGCAGCAACATTTCCTGAAATATGTATTTCAAAAATTCCTTAATTTATAATCATGAAGGTACAGAGGACAATGAATATATTCTTAATCTTTAATTTTGATGTTGACTTCTCAATGAGTTTGTATTCAAATGGAGTGGAGTCAGTGAAGTGAGCAGAGCAAACTCATTTGTCATGTCATTGTCATGTGATGGTCACATGACAAATCAACTGCAGTTTGTTGAAGAAATAGAGCTCTGAGGAGCTGAGATGTATTGATCCTGACTTCCTGGAATGCTTCATTAGTAATGTATCCTGCAGTCTTCATAAACCTATTGCAGTCAAGGGAGGGATCATTCATTGTTAAAACTGACAGTCTAATCCTGCCTGGCTCAGAGGAACATGAGCATGTGCTTGCACATGATCTCTCAGTTCCATCCTTATTGCAGCCTTTCATCTAATTTTGTTGAAGACTGAAATTCCTTATTGATTAGTTTCTAAAAGCTGTAAATTTGATTTATGGGATGTGTTTGGCCACTGGAAGGAATGGGGTGGTA
Organism: Narcine bancroftii; assembly: GCF_036971445.1. NCBI lineage: Eukaryota > Metazoa > Chordata > Chondrichthyes > Torpediniformes > Narcinidae > Narcine > Narcine bancroftii. The sequence continues at coordinate 130,933,477 of NC_091474.1, read as the reverse complement.
TCTTCCTTGATAACAATTACTTAACGTCCACCTCCACACAAGATAATGCAGAGCCACAAGGTTAAAGGATCAGTGAGCTCAGCTGAAATGTAGGATTTCTTTTCCAAAGACAGCCATCTTCTCATACTATACCTTTTGTAATGTCTCAAAGGCATTAATATCTATATCCAAAATGGAAGTGTTTTATTTGCAAAACAGTGCAGTTCAGCTATCGACAGGTAAAGATTTTAAGCTGAATGTTCCAACCTGTGGCATTGCACTTCTGAAAAGCAGGCATGCTCTATGATTCTCTGTACATTCAGATTCAATCACACCTGCAGATGCAGAGACAACAATGTTTCCCCTCTCAACAATCCAATGTTCTCTTGTTTTTGTAGAATGGTATAAAATTTGCAGCAGATTTGGCCAATTCTGTGTACTATCCTCTTGGCTGCTCCACTATTTATTTTCTCTTCCCTTATCAAAGCCTGCCATCGGCTCTTGCTTTTCCAATCTCTCACAAGAAAATATGCAGAGATTGTCTCATGACCTAGACACATACCAAAATCCTTCAGAGCCAACTTTTGAACTTTTTTTCCTGCCTGTGCCACCCATTTAACCCCCGTCCCCGTATGTTTTAGAGGGTGGGAGGAAACCGGAGCATCCGGGGAAGTCCAAACATATCACAGGGAGAACGTAAAAACTCCTTCCAGACAGCATCGGCTTTGAACCAGGTAACTGGCATTGTAATAGAATCGCATTAACCGCAACACTAACGGTGCTGCCCTGTTTATCCACTTGTGAGGATATTGGGTCCTAAGTTTACTGTCTCAACCAGAAGGCAGGCTTGTATTAGATTGCATATTCTACTGCCACGATTAGAGCTTACCTGACTGAGGAAACAGAAATCCTACCACAGCTGTAACTTTACAGTGGTGTTCAACTCACTGAACCCAGTTTAGAGAGAAGCTTTCACGAGGATAATCCAGGACAGGAGGAAAAGAGGTGAACATTTTTGGAAATCCACCATAATTCCATTGTTATGTTAGCTTTCACTGTTGGAGTGGAGAAAGGACAAAGGTATCGAGAATAAAACAATGCCCAGGACAAATACATTCATAGTCTTTAGAAGTTAACCTATCTGTGGTGCCAAATGTTGACAGGACTGCAAACTTCTATTAATCAGTGTGAAATGTAGAAGTTGAGAGGGATCTTTGAAATTTATTTCAACAACCAATCTGCTGAAGAAACTCAGCAGGTTGAGCAGTTCCAATAGGATTTTTTTTAAATTATTCATGTTTTGGGTTGCAACCCTTTATTAAGACTCTGGCATTGATGAAAGGTTCCAGTCTGAAATGTCAAAGTTTGTTGAAGGGTTGTGGCCAAAATGTCAACAATTCCTTTTCTCTCAGAGATGGTGCTCAACCCATTGAGTTCCCCCAGCAAATTGTTTGATGCTTCAGATTCTAACATTGTGTGCCTATTGAAGTTTCCCTCAAGCAATCATGTCTGAACTCACAAAAAGGTGACTGCTGTGAACATTTCTTTCACTTGGTTCAAAGCTGAGAGAATTTTTTTATTCAATTTGACCTGACTTCATTGCAGTGTGAACTTTTGATCAGAATAATTCAGGACTCAATACACATTGCAAACTGAGGTCAGTGCTGTACCTGAAAGTGACGGGAGCATTTTACATCATTTACCTTCAAATAAACCTGAAAAAGTGGAGTCATAAGTATCACGGTGGGACATATGAAAAAGAAAGGAGTTGTAAGTCTGCTCTGAAAGAGGTGACAGCATTTGATTAGATTCACTGAAAGGTCAGTGCTGCTCCAAGATTGATATGCCAATATGTGTGTTTTCTTTTCCTAGGTTAACCTGCAATCATTGAATACTTTTCAAAGCCTTCAAAATACAACCAAGTTTAATATTGTCTGTTTGCAGGGAAAATGAACTGCTTCACATTTCCATTTTGGCATTTCAGAGGTCAACTGCAATGCAATACAAAGGGTCTGGGTCACAATGGAAGCATTTCCTTTGCATTCTGGGGATGATTTGGCCATAGAATGTTTCTCTCTTTCTCTCTCACTCTCTCTGTTTTACCTGTTGTTATCCATGTGATAGCTGTTCAGTTAACTCTTGGTTATTTGATAATCCTGGGATACAGTGGTAACTCCTTATCAGTAAGCACACCTTGTTAAGCTAGAGAAATGATAATGGGAGACAAGGAGATGGCAAAGGTGTTAAATGAGTATTTTGCATCAGTCTTCACTGTGGAAGTCATTAAGAGCGTTCTGGATGTCGAAGGGGTATCAGAGAAAGGAAGTGAGCTCAGGTACTGTTTCAAGGGAAAAGGTGCTCAGAAAGGTGAATGGTCTAAGGTGGATGTTTCCCAGACCAAATAGATTGTATTGTTACGGAGTCCAGAAGAACCCCAAAACCAGCAGCAATAGATATGCACCACAACACAGAGTTAATTAAACAAAAGTAGTTTTTAATTATATTTGAACAAGAAAACAGAATTAAACTTTAACTTATTACTATCAACCTACTTAATCCACCCTCAAATACTAAGCACAAGTGTGTGTGATGTATATTTAAGATTAGAAAAGTTCTTTGGATCACAGTCCAATCTCACTGATTGCAGGCAATTCTTGTACTGTGCACAGAAGTTAGCATTAACAAAGTTCACCAGTCTTTGGTGCTTAACAGGCAAATGGTTACCACTCAGGAGGGTTCTTGCTGGTTTTCAGAGAGAGATTCCTTTTCCAGGACATCCACAACTGATTCCTTCACAATCAGTCTTGCTGACAAAACTTGCCCTCTTTAGTGTTCTCCAGATGATCCTCTTTCTTTCAGGTCACCTTTCACACTGTCAGTCTTCACCTTTGACCAGGCAGCCTTCCAAAGTTTGCTAGCTTGTCCCTCTGGAACTGATTTCTGTGACTCCTTCTCTCTCTATTTCTGAGAGCAAAAATGTTCTGCCTGCCTGCAAAATTCACATGCTCTCCCAGGCAAACTGTATTCTGCAACTTTGTTGCTCTCTTTGCAAAAAGCATTCTGCAAAAGTCCTGCAATAATTCTGTGTTTTACAATGTTTGTGTGCAAGCTACTCTAGCAATTCCTCCCAACCACCTCAAAATACTCGGTCACATCTTCCCCTTTAAAGGGAATTTTAACTCGAGTTAAAATTCAGTTATAACTAAACTGTCTTAAAAATCACTAAAGGGATAACAATACACAATATATAATATGTAATAATACAGTCATTCGATTTCAAAAATATTTTTATACACAATCAATTTTAACATCTTGACAAACAATTGGCAATAACATTATTTACACCTCTGATATGGTTAATTTGCATATCATATCATTTCAGCTTTCATACAAAAGCTGAAATATTCTTTCCTCTCTCAGTTAAAGGCACGTACCAGTAACCCTTCAACAAAATCAACTTAGTAAGAAATTTAGCTTTGCTTATTTTATCAATACAGTCCTCTATTCTTGGAATAGGATAAGCATCTGTTTTAGTTACTGAATTAACCTTCCTATAATCTGTACAGAACCTAACATTTCCATCTTGTTTTGGTACCAGAATACAAGGAAACCTTCAAGAGTTTGAAGGTCTAATAATGTCATTCCTCAAAATATATTCCACCTCCTGATCCATGATTTTACTCTTCTGAGTGTTTATTCTATATGGGTCCTGTTTTATGAGATTTGCTTCTCCAACATTTCTTCTTTCTTTGGCTTGGCTTCACGGACGAAGATTTATGGAGGGGTATGTCCACGTCTGCTGCAGGCTCGTTGGTGACTGACAATTCCGATGCGGGACAGGCAGGCATGGTTGCAGCGGTTGCAAGGGAAAATTGGTCGGTTGGGGTTGGGTTTTTCCTCCTTTGTCTTTTGAAAGTGAGGTGGGCTCTGCGGTCTTCTTCAAAGGAGGTAGCTGCCCGCCGAACTGTGAGGTGCCAAGATGCACGGTTGGAGGCGAGATCAGCCCACTGGCGGTGGTCAATGTGGCAGGCACCAAGAGATTTCTTTAAGCAGTCCTTGTACCTCTTCTTTGGTGCACCTCTGTCTCGGTGGCCAGTGGAGAGCTCGCCATATAACACGATCTTGGGAAGGCGATGGTCCTCCATTCTGGAGACATGACCCACCCAGCGCAGTTGGGTCTTCAGCAGCATGTATTCGATGCTTGCAGACTCTGCCAACTCGAGTACTTCGATGTTGGTGATGAAGTCATTCCAATGAATGTTGAGAATGGAGCGGAGACAGTGCTGATGAAAGCGTTCTAGGAGCCGTAGGTGATGCTGGTAGAGGACCCATGATTCGGAGCCGAACAGGAGCGTAGGTATGACAACGGCTCTATACACATCTACATCATGGTAAATCACTGCTGTCCTTTTTGGAACATCAGGGAACAAATTTGTGTATTTCAAAAGTAACTCTTTCAACTGCATCTGCTCTTGTAACTTAAGATGGCCTAACTTCTCTTCCAAATTTTCCAAAATTGCTGAGTTAGACAGGCGCACAGAAACCATGATTTCTTTGTTACCCTCACAAGATTCTCTTTCCATATCACTTCCTCCACTCACAACAGCCAACACCTATATATTGTTCTTTATCCTGTAATAAGGTTTCATTAACAATTCACCCTCCAAGTCATATCCACAAGCCATTTCTTTAGTCTCCTGTTCAGTTACTACTTTCTCCCTTAAACTAACAAGATCTGTATCTATTTTCTGTTGCTGAATTAACTCTTTCCTTGACAAAGAGAAATCCTCACTCTCACAATGACCCTGCTCTTTCAAAAGTACTTCAGAAGTACTGGGCAAATCTCTTATCAACTGGATTTTCTTCAGCTGTCATCATTTTCTTAGTCACAGATCTACTTACCACACATGCAGAATATATTTCACCATCCTCTCTAACCACATCCTTACTAGGCCGACTTGTCAATCTTAAAACTGACCCAACTTTATCCTCTGCCAAATCATTCCCCAACAAAAATGAGATGCCCTGCTTGGGTAACTTTGGAATTACTCCTACTATTACAACAGGTCCTTTGACTAATTCTGAATTCAGCACAACCTTGTGAAGTGATATTGACTCTACCTCACCTCCAACACCTTTAATCAAAGTTGTCTACCCAGTGTCGCAGTTTGATCCACAGTTAAAACACTTCCCAACAATGACTGAGCAGCCCCAGTATCTCTAAGAATTTTAACTGGAACCTGTGGTTCTCCTTCCTTCATTGAAATAAAGTCCTCTGACACAAAAGGCTTGAAAACATCCATGACCTCCTTACCAGGTTTAGCACCTTAAATTCCACTGTTTGAATACATGCTTCTGGTAAAACCTATTTTTCTCTTTTCTTTTTCAAGACTAGACAATTCACAATCACATTACCAAGTTTCTTACAAAAATGACATACAAATGCAGAAGTTCTGTCCTTACCTTCATCTTTTCTTTTAACATTTTCTCCAGACTTTATTTCAGGCCTACTATCCTGCTCCATACTAACCTTATGAACAGGTTTATTAATCTGTTCCACATTTGCTCTCTGAAAATGCCTATTATTCTGGAATGTACTTTTGTGAATCAGAGCAAATTCTTCTGCTAATCGAGCCGCCTGTTGCCATGTTCCCACGTCTCTCTCATCCAGGTATAATTTAATATCCTTTTGAACACACCTTTTAATTTCCTCTATTAACATTAATTCTCTCAATCTGTCAAAATTATTGTTTATTCCTTTTGAGGCACACCAACGGTCGAAATGCAGATTTCTTTAGAGCAAAATCCATTTAAGATTGATTCCAAGTTTTTATCAAACTACTAAATTTTTGTCTATACGCTTCTGGAACCAACTCATAAGCTTTCAATACTGCTTGTTTAACAGTATCATAATTTGCCCCTCGCTGTGCAGTCAAGCTAGAGTACGCAATTTGTGCTTTTCCCTTCAATACACTTTGGAGCATTAAAGAACATTGTTCTTTTGGCATTTTGAGCTCTCAGCAACTTTTCAAAAAGCTGAAAATAGGTATCCATATCTCCCTCATCAAAAGGAGGCACGAGATTGACTTCTCTACTAGCCAAAAACCTCTCCCCAGGAGTTACAGCCTCAGGTCTCTTACTTTCCTCCCTCTCAATTTTCAACCTCTCTAATTTAAACTGTCTTTCAGTGAACTCTAACTCGTATATCCTCAGTTTTTCAGCTTCCTCTGCCTGATATTTACTCTCTTTATCAGCCTCTTCTCTTTGCCTTTCAGCGTGGTCTGCCTCATATTGTTGTCTCTGCAACTCAAAATTACGTTTCTCTTTCCTCTTACACCCTCAATTTTTCCAATTCCAATTGCAGCACACCAGATCTCTCCTCTGGAAAATCTTCTAAGTCTTTCTGAACAAAGTTACCCTCACCTATATAATATTTCACTATAATCCTCTGAATTTGTACTTTCCTCATCCAATGTTTAATGCCTTAGAAATAGCCATCAATTCCTCCTTTCTCATGCTCTGCAGCTGATGGTTGTAACAAAAATGTATCAACTTCCATTGCTGCTGTTTTTCCAGGCACCAGCTTTAAGTTAGCTTGCAAAAATTCCAGACACAATAGCTTGCAAAAGAAAACCCAATCAACTAATAAATCAACATTCAACCTCTAAGATACAAGCTGACGAAACTTGCCCCCTTCAGGATTCTCCAGATGATCCTCTTTCTTTCATGTCACCTTTCAGACTACCAATCTTCCAAAGTTTGCCAGCTTGTCCCTCTAGGACTGATTTCTGTGGCTCCCTCCCTCTCTGTTTCACACCCTCCCTCTCTGAGACCAAAAATCACATGCTCTCCCAGTCAAGCTGTATTCTGCAACTTCGTTGCTACCTTTGCAAAAAGCATTCTGCAAAAATCCTGCAATAAATCTATGTTTTACAATGTGTTTGTGTGCAAGCTACTCAAGCAATTCATCCCAAGCCACCTCAAAATACTCTGTCACAGTATCCTCTGAAAGAAGTAGCTGTAGAGATTTTGAGGCATTGGTAATGATCTTTCAGTAATCAATAGATTCTGGTATGGTCCCAGAGGACTGGAAAATCACAAATGTCACCCCACTATTCAAGAAGGAAGGGAGGTAGCAGAAAGGATATTATAGACTGGTTAGCCTGATGTCAGTGATGGGGAAGATGTTAGTCAATTGTAAAGGATGAGGTTATGGAGTAATTGAAGGCAAATGACAGGACAGGCCAAAGCCAGCATGGTTTCCTCAGGGGAAAATCTTACTGGAATAATTTGAAGAAAGGACAAGCAAGCTAGTTAAAGGAGATGCAGTGGATGTTATGTATTTATATTTTCAGAAAGCCTTTGACAAGGGGCTGCACATGAGGCTACTTTACAAGAGTAGAGCCCATGGTATAACAGGAAACATACTAGCATTGACTGATTGGCAGGAAGCTGAGAGTTGGAATACAGGAATATATTTGGATAAGCTGCCAGTTGGTAGTGGTGTTCCACAGGGATCAGTGTTAGGGCTACTTCTTTTTATGGTGTATATCAATAATTTACATTATGGAATAAATGGCTTTGTGGCCAGCTTTGTAGATGTAACAAAGGTGGGGGGGAGCAGGTAATGTTGAGGAGAAAGGGAGGCTGCAAAAGGACCAAGAAATTAGGAGAATGGAAAAAGAGTCAAATGAAATACAATGTAGGAAAGTGCAATCAAGCACTTTGGTAGAAGAAATAAAGCTATTTTTCTAAATGGGAGGAAAAAAAATTGAAAAGTCCTTGTACAAGATAACCTGCAGGTAAACTTGGAGGTTGAGTCGATGGTGAAGAAGGCAAATACAACACTGGCATTCATTTCTAGAGGAATATAAGAGCAGGGATGTGATGCTGAGGCTTTATAAAGCACAGGTGAGACCTCACTTGGAGTATTGTGTCCAGTTTTAGGCTCCCCATTTAAGAAAAGATGTGCTGACATTAGAGAGGGTTCAGAGGAGGGTCACAAGGATGATTCCAGGAATGAAAGGGTTATCATATGAATAGCATCTGACAGCTCTTGACCTGTACTCATTGTAATTTAAGAGAATGAGAGTGATCTAATTGAAACATTTCAAATGTTGAAAAGCTTGGGCAGAGTCGATATAAAAAGGTTGTTTCACATAGTTGGAGAGTCTAAGACAAAAGAGCACAACTTCAGGATTGAAGGGTGTCTTAGAACAGAGATACAGAGGAATTTATTCAGCCAGAAGGTGGTGAATCTGAAATTTGTTGCCACAGATGGTTGTGGAGGTCAGGTTATTGGGTGTATTTAAGGCAGAGATTGATAGGTCCTTGGTTAGCCAAGACATGAAAGGTAAATGGGGAGAAGGCCTGGCAATGGGGCTGAGTTTGAAAATGGATCAACTCATGAATGAGTGGCAAAGCAGACTCAATGGTCTGAATAGCCTATTTCTGCTCCTATATCTTATGGTCTTGTACCATCCCTTTCTCTTAAGCACCTCCTTTCCAAATCAATACAACATCTCAGGCCAGATTTTTGTCAGTGTCCTGAAGGAAAGCTGCCTTTTTCCTCATGAAGTTTTGACTGGCGTGGATTATTGGTAACCTTTGGTCAACCTGCATTCTGATTCCATGGACATCTTGGCCTCTACTTTTGATACTTTCAAACTGCACTTGCATATCCCACCCAAAGAGGGTACAACTTGCTCTTCAATGTCAATTGTTTCTCTTCATCATCTCAAAGCTCTATGTTACATGAATAAGTTGAATGTGGATCTTCAATAGTTGAGCATTTTTGTTCTCTCTCTAGGATTTTTGATTTTTAGCTTTACACCCTGTTGTGTTGAGAAAGAGTGTCAGATTCGGTGGGTTCACTGAGAGATAAGTCTGGACACATGTTTTCAATCACACATCATGGTGCCTATTGATGCACAAAGAAACTCTTTCTTTCATTGCGACTGAATTAGGGAATAAGATCCACGTTGCAGAAGACCAATTTGCCCACTGCAGCAACAGGTCTATCGTGGATGCTCTTCTGGATGCTGGCACACGTTTATGGGCTAAATGGCTTCCTCCTACAACACCAACCAAGTAGAATATTTCTGTTTTCCTTCAGACCACATTTCTGAAGCAGTTAATTGCAGAGCAATATGGTGGACTGATAAGATTATTTGGTTGTTATCTCATTGCTGTTGGTCGGGCCTTGCTTTGTGCAGATTAGCTGCTGTGTTTTCAATATTGCTTTCAAAGTATTTACTGGAAAGAGATTGAAAGTTTAGTCGTATGATGCCAAGATAACAAACTTTCTCTTAACATGAATAAAACAAATGAGATGTTCGCTGGCTTCAGGAGAGGGGCCAGAGACTGTACCCCTGTTTACAGTTGTGAGGCTGAAGTTGGGAATAAATATCTCCAATGACCTGAGCTGGGACAAGCACATTGATGCGACGGTCTAGGAAATGGAATCACACCTCTACTTTTGTTTTAAAAAGTAGGGAAATTTGAAAGCTTACTTGCCAGAAGCATCACAATACGGTACGGGAGCTGCTCTGCTCAAAATCAGAAGAAGCTACAGAAGGTAGTAAATGCAGCTCAGAATATAACCCAACTTTCCACTCATGGACTCCATCTACATATCCCACTGCCTCGGAAAGGCAGCTAACATATAGAAAACCCATTACACCCGCGAAACTTTCTTTTCCCTCCTCCCATGAAGGAAAAGGCTTAGCAATGTGAAAGCACACACCAACATGTTTAAAGAAAGGTTTTCCCTGCAGCTATCAGACTCCTGAATGAGCCCATAGCAGTGCTATCCATTCTGCCCGTTGCTCAATACTTGTTGAATTTATTTTTCATTGCAATCCCTTACTCTGTAAATTGTGCTGTTTACATGGTTGTATGATTGTAAGGGATGACCTATTCGTCTGCTCACAGGAGAATCTTTCTCATTACACGTGATATTTTGTGATAAATAAACTGAAATTAATTGACATCCACCCTTTATTGCTGTGCCCTGGGTGATATCAACTGACCCATACTTGTCGTCTGCATCATACAAGGAGTAAATAGATAATTAAGTAAGGCTGAAGAATGAGAAGCAATTGAAAGTGCATCATTATTGCTTCTGAGATGCTGCATTCAGTTTCTGTTAAGTTTTACATCACACATTTCCAAGTTCTTCACTTGGCAAAATGATAGCCAATTTATGAGTTGAAATTTGCAGTCTGAATTCATTTTTGAGCAAATAGATTAGTAAACTTTTTTTTCTAATCAGGTGCTTATCATATTTTGTGGCACATAATGTATATAAAACTGAAATTTAATTTAGGTTGGCAATTTCACCTTGAATTTATATTTACAAGGGAAATGTGTCCTCGTGTGATTCCTTGATCTGTGATCTTGAGGAATCGCATAGTGCTATATTTAGCTGTACGTTGAACCAGGAATGTAGTAACACCAGTATTTGTACATTTTTGTTCTCATCCTGTGGTAATGCAGTTTTTGCACAACTATTAGATCTGAAGTGTAATCTACCATCTGTTCTATTTCAGACATCGCTCTGTTTTTCCCATCATTCAATGGAAATGCTTATCTCGAGCTTCCGTCACTTGCAACAATACTGAGAAGAGATACAGACCTTAACTTTGGAAAAGGAGATGAAATGGATGTGTCGCTGTATCTTACAATAAGGACAGCCTCTTTGAGTGGAACCATTCTTTACAGTGAGTATTTGTGATGTTTGAAAGGATACATTCTATGATTCCATTTAATTACATTGAGGATACGCTGTTCGGGTTAAGCTGTCACAAAATGGGAGGAAGCTCTTGCGAGCATAAGCTGGGAGCAGACCTGTGGTCTCTTTCTGACCTGTCATAATTTATGTAGTTCTTTGAAGACCACCTTTATGTTTCTGGACCAACCCTACAAAGCACAAGTAACAAGATATTTCACTGGACCAAAGAATTTCATTTTTTTTCCAACCAATGTCCCTCTGTAGGGGTAAGCCTGGAAATTTCAGGTCAGTGAGCCTTGCATGGAAGGGATTTAAGAAAATTATGTGGGGCAGAATTAATATTCTCTTGGCAAGGCAGTGACTGATAAGATGGAGTAACATGGTTTTGTCCTGGGGAGATAATCTCTCGTAAATCAAATCGAGCTTCAGATGAAGTAACCATGGCAGGATATCAGATGTTGTCTATATGGATGTTTGTGAGCCTTTTAAGAAGGTTTTGCCTGGTAAGCAAGTCCAAAGGGATAAGGCATAAGGAAACAGACATGTTGCTGAACCTGACCCAACATTGGCTAGATGATAGGAGCAGAGAAAAGTGGTGGATCAGTGTTTCTCTGATTGAAAATCTAGGACAAATGGTGCCCTGCAGGGATTGGTGCTGGAACCTTTGTTGCTTGAGATAGTATAAATGACTCAGATAAGAATGTATGGGGTATGATTAGTAAGTTTGCAGACAAACAAAAATTGGTGGAGTTGGAGATTTTTTTTAAAGAAACTGCAAAGATCCGCTGGAAAGTTGGACAGAGCATTGGCAGATGGAATTTAATCCAGATAAGTGTGAGGTAATGAACTTTGAGAGGTCAAATTCTATGAAGACATAGAGAGAACATAGCAGGGACCTAGAGATATTCAGACTTTGGAGTGCAGGTCTAGAGCTCCCTGAAAGTAGCAACACAGGTGGATAGGGTAGTGAAACTCAATGTCAAGACTAGGGATGAAGAAAGGGAGAAGCTATATTTGCAGTCAGATTGAAGGGTTGCAATCCAATATATCAATCATTTTCTTTTCCCCCACTGATGCTACTCACCCTGCTGAGTTCCCCCAGCAGATTAAGTTTTGCTTCAGGTTCCAGTCTTCTCAAGATCCAATTCACTTTGAATGTTTTTTTTGTTCCATTAAGCAATTTGAGATAAGAATAATAATTGCATGGTCATTATTAATAATTGTATAGAGGAAAGATAAATTCATTATATAGATTCGAGATTCCATTTATTGCTATGTGCACCAAAATATTCAAATAAGATTTTCCATCGTTCACCTTGTAAAAGCACACATAAAGGTTCCACAAGTCCAGTGCCCCTGTCAAGATGAGAAAGCGAAGGAAAAGGGTCCTCCCAGAATAATATAGAGTCATAGATACCACCATCACCTACAATGCCATTTCCTCCTGCACCCCTGTGACCTCTGTAACCACACGACCTCCTGTCCGGTCCAGCAGTGAACCCGAGTTCCAACCTTCCAGGTCACCCTCCTTGATCCCTGGTTCTGAACTCCTGATATGGTTAGGATGTCAGTGCTTGTGGCCCTTCAGGAGCACTGCCTGCCATCGGCACCTTCACGAATCCTGGTCCTGATAACTGGGTCCCAGGAACCAGTCACCAGCAGCCCATGGTGGTGAGATGCCTTCAACTGTTATGTCCCACACTGGTCCCTGTAGCGATCTCTACCAGGTTTTGCTGCCTTGGAACTGGTGGTGGGGAGGAGCACAAGGAAGCCTCAAGGCCTAGGGCTGCTGAATGAAGAGCCAGTAGGGTCCCATGGAGCACTGAATGATCAGAGATAGGCTCTTCCTGGGTCTGCACCAGTAAGAGGAATAGGTAGGAGAAGGTTGATAGGTGAAGATGAGGAGTGGGTGTGGGAGATGGAGCAAGGTGGGGAAAGGAGAGAGGGGAATATTGAGACAGAGGACGTAGGTTGATAGATGATGGGAAATAAAGGAGAGGTGACAGGTAGAGAGAGAAGTGGATAGGAAGGGTGAACCAAGGGAGAATAAACCTAGGTGGATAGGTAAGTGGTTGAGAGTCAGATGGAACCAGGTGAGAAGGGAATTGGGGCTTGATAATGAGGGGGAATCATGTATGAAGTGAACAGATGTAGAGAAAGTTTGTTGTGTGAACTGCTAGGAGTGGGAAAGCAACACACTGGAAATACAATGTCAATGCCACTGGCCTGTCGGCTAGCCAAGTGGAATACGAGGTGTTGGGCCCTACTGTTGCAGTGGAGAAGCTGAAAGTAAACAGATCAGTGGGAAGGGGAAGTGAATGGGCGGTGTATCTTCCCTCTCCACTCTCAGTCCTGATGCAGGGTGTTGACTCGAAACTTCATCCAGCCCTTAGCCTCCACAATTGCTGCCTGAACCATTGGATTCTTCCAGCAGTTTTTTTTTCCAGGTTCCAGCACTTCTATCTCTGCAGTGTTCTGCAATTGATGCATAATGATACGTAATCAAGAGTGGCTTTGGAAGCACTGAACCATGAGTCCAGTTATGCCATCAGGTCAAATATGGGCAAGGAAACCTCATTCCTCACCACTGATGCATCAGTGTTCATGCATTTCAAACAACATGGAAGCAGTATTGAAAAAAGGAAGAGCACAGAATGCCCTTTGGGTGAGGACTTCAATGTCCATCACTGAGGCGTACTTTGTAGCCCCAGTTACTCTTTCAAGAAAACGCACATGTCATCTCACAAATCCAGATGGCACAGTTACATGCATGTATTAGCTGGACTAACCATTGTGCTCACCCTGTGTTCTGCCTCAGCAGTCTTCAGCCACAAGGCACCAATATTGACTTCTCCAATTATTGTTAACCCCCTCCCCCAATCTGCTTTCCTTCATCCATGTACCTTCCTCAAGCTCTCCACTTGCTGCCCTTCCTTCTTCTATCAGAGAGCTACCCTTCTGAGCCCTCTGCCCTCTCCCCATCACCTCAGCTTCTTTCTCTTCTATCTTTCCACCTGTTGCCTTTGCCTGTGCTCTTCCCCTTCCACCCCCACCCCTCCCACCTTTTCATTCAGGCACCTGCCTGATTTTTGACACACCTGAAGGAGGGCTCTGGCCCAAAACTTCGACTACCTTTTACTTCCTTTGAATGCTGTGTGACCCGATGAGTTTCTCCATCACATTTGGGCACTGCACGAGCCCCAGCATCCGCAGATCTTGTTTATTTCTTCACAATCTAATCTCTTGGCCAAGGATATTTCTCACTCTACTTTTAGCAGCAAGTGCTGGAAACAACATTAGTCCAGGGCCTGTCCCAGCACCAAGCAAAACTAAAAAGGATTTGCCAATATTGTGAAGCTTTAACAAAGGGCCTCATGCATACAAGGCAGTGAGAGAAAAGCAAGTGTTCCCATATCCAACTGCTAGTTAATAAATCTAATTTTTTTGCAGCATTAATTTGTGATCGGTAGTGTACAATTATCGAGCAATTTGAGAAGGGGGGCTCCATGAATATTCTCTATTTTAAAAGATATGCAAGTGAGCACACAATAAATATTTTGTTTTAAACTTTGGAAGACCTTTACCATCCACTTCAGTACCTTAGTAGCCTATGTACAAGAAGAACAGGCCATGGGCAGCTCCAAAGTTAACAAATCAATCAATCTGTTTCTATAGCATTTATAAAAACTGCATGCTTTGAGCATTTTTGATTCACAAAACCTGTTAGTACATCATTTGGTAAAGTCTGTGCACACATCTCCCTCATAGAGCAAGTGTCCCTGATGTAACCTCTTGATTTATCTTTTAACACTATCCACCTGTGATATCAATTTCCTCAGGTGGCCCTCGTGACACTAGGTTAAAGAAAGATCCCAATTTCATCCAACCAATATCTCTAGAACAGATTACCCAATCACTGCACATTGTTGCTTGTGGGACTTGGCAATTCGTAATTTCGATGTTGCGTTTCCTGCATTACAATGCTGACTACCTTGAAATCGAAATTTTGTTGCTTAATTTCTTTGTTTATCCAGAGGTCATGAAGGCAGAATCAAAAGCTAATTACAGTGTGCTAGAGGAACTCAGTGAGTTGACCATTCTTTTTCCCCCACTGATGTTTAAATTATTGTATCTGCAGTTCTCCTCCGTGTCTCCAGAATATGATCACAATTCATTCATTTTCTTTCCAAATCTCAGACTTTCTTCTGGATTTCAGAGTCTGAACACTCGTTACTTCAAAGCCAAACACTTTGATTTAGCATAAAAATATTGTTTCACCTGATTAAAACATATACAATCCTGAAGAATCTTGGCAGAGTGAATGTTTCCTCTTATGGGGAAATCAGAAATAAATAAAAAATAAGTGTCCCCCCCCCCCCCCCATTTGAGACAGAACTGAAATGATCTTATTTTTCTTGTCTCAAAGGGTTGAGGAACCAAAATCTTAGAATTTTTTTAAGAAAGAAGTGCATAGGTTTGTGATAATGAAGGGAGTGAAATGTTTCAGGGATGAATGGAAGTGTGAAGTGTTGAGTTCTGGTTACAATTTGATCGACTGAATTACAGAGCAGGCTTGAAAGGCTTGTTTGAACTTCAGATTTAAATAATGCTCTCCTCCCAAATCCAATTAGCAGTTGAACAGCACAGCAACCATAATTTGCAATGATTATATAGTATGTTTCAGTTAAAAAAGAAATTCTGCAGGTGCTGTGATTGTAATAAATATGCAAAAATGCTGGAGGAACTTAGCAGGTCATGCAGTGTCTATAGGAGACAAAGATATAGAACCAATGTTTCTGGCCTGAGCACTTCTTCAGGTATGAACAAAAACCAGGCAAGCACCTGAATATAAAGGCTATGGGAGGAGGGAAGAAAGGGCATGTTTGTCCATGGTCTCATGTACTGCCAGATTGAGGCCACCTGCAAATTGGAGCAACACCTCGTATTCCATCTGGGTGCTGTCCAGGTGGCATTGACCAACTTCTCCATTTTCCATTAGCCTCCCCTGCACCCCCCCACCCCAACCCTGTCTCTTTCCTCCTCTTATCCCTATGTCTCCTTTCCTCTAGCTCTGTGTTCTCAGAGCCACCCTTCCCCCCCCCCACCCCGGTCAATTCTCAGCTTTCCTTTCCTGTCCTCCAATCCATGTCCTTTTGCCTGTTGGCTTCTGCTCCTCCCCCTCCCCTTTCTTCCCTCTTTCACCCCCAACCCCCCACCTTTATGTTCAGATGTTTGGCCGCTTTTTGCTCCTACCTTAATGAACAGATCAGGCCCAAAACATTGGTTATATATCTTTACCAATAATGGATGCTGCGTGACTTGCTGAGTTCCTCCAGCCATTTTGTGCACTTGTGCACAAGTATGCAACCCTAACCCTAATGTTAAGAATGGTCTAATTATGCATCACAATGCCTCTGCTCATTTTGGGAGACTACCCACCTTCCTTCCCAAATAACTCATTCCAAATGATTTAAAAGGCATTTTAAGATTGTACAAATATCCAATGGATGCTAAAGCTGATACCTCGATCCCATTCATTTTCAGAGAAATGAATGCCCAGGCAACAAGGATCAAGATTATTGTTACCTTTTCCAAGACCCAGTAATAAAGTTTGTTATGTATCACATATATGGCTCAACGATAAGGCACAGCACAGTAATGCAGAGTTGCAGAGAGAAATCAGATACTACAATGTCAGCATAATTTTACTATTGTACGGTTCATTCCAGAGCCTGATAATGGCAGGAAAAATCTGTCCTTGAATCTGGTAGTTTGTCACTGCTGTGGCTCCTATTTTTTGACCCCATCAATTATATTCAAGTTTCAATTTATTGACATAGTAACAAAATCATGTCGTATTACATGAAATTTCATTTTTCCTGCTGCAAGGCAGACAGATTTGCCACCAGCAGGAATTGCCTAAGCACCTCTTACAGACTGACTTACAGTCAGAGAAAGAAGCAGAAGAGAGTCTGGCAAGAGTCCCCGAGTGTCCGTAGATTTGCCCCCAGCACAGAGTCCAGTCCAAACCATTGACAACCCAAGCTCCAAATACGAACCTCTGACACAGTTAGGAACCCTTCAGCACCCTCGGCACTTCTCGCATCCTGGTTCAGATACCTGGCAGTTTGAGCCAATCTCCAGCAGTCTGCATCCCGGTGTGAGTCTTCTGACAGCAATCTCCAGCAGCCCACAGCTTCTGCGGGTTCTTTGCCTCGAGTCCCCAGCAGTCCGCAGCATTCACTGGTCCCTCTGCCGCAGAGCCCCCTCACTGGGTTCACTCTGGTCATTGTCCTGTGGATTGTCTCCTCCACTTCTCCTTCTCAGTTGGTGTGAAATCTTCCCATCCTCTGGTGCCCTGCTCCAGTCTTCCACTTCCCCAGAGCCTGCAGCCCCTCATGGCTGCTGCCGATTACTAGGCACCGCCATCTTGGGTGCAGACCCACAGTCATGGGATTTCAACTAAAACCACCATTGGCTCCCTCATCGGGCCATTCAAAGCCTGTGCAGTCCACTCAGTGCAGGACCCCACAGGAGCACTGCTTCTCTGCTCCCTCACTCCCCACAGGTCCGCTTTAGTGACAGCACTGCCATTATAGAGGGTCTTGCAATGCCCCCACCTTGGTTTAGCTCTGAAATGTTAAACATCTGTTTTAGTCAGATGTAGAGATAGGAAAGAGTGAAGAAATGGAAAGAGAAACTGAGAAGAATCATGAAAAAACACCATAATTGGAACAAGTCATTGGCATACATGATAACTTCAGGATTTTCCATGGATGTTACGAACATCCTTGCTGATTCAAGCGTACTTGAAGTTCATGTGGATTGACAAGTAAAATATCTGATCAGCACTAATTGAATAGATGTACCTTGGAGTTACACAGTCAACTGCAGATGCTGGAATCTGGAGCAGAAATCAAACTACTGGAGGAACTCAGCAGGTCAGGCAATATTTGTGAAGGAAATGGGCAGTTGATGTTTTAGGTTGTGTCCCTTTTATCTTTTCTGAAGGCATGGAGGGGTGATAGCCAAGGATGAGGCAAGAGCTGGCAAATTACTGGTGGAACCAAATGAGGGGTTGATTGGCAATTGGAGCCAAGTTGGAGAGGGAAGGGTGGAGAGAACCAGATTATGGAATCTGAAAAGGAAGGTGAAGAGTGAAACAAAATATGATAGGGACTGTGGACAAATGGAAACAGTGGGTGAGGAGATAGGGATCCAATGTGTGGCTGATGGGCAGAGTAAGGAAAGGGAAGCTTGTGGAGGTGGGGGGATTTAGGTCGATCAGTAAGGGAGAGAAAGGAACAAAGTGGGGAGTGAGTTACCTGAATTTGCAGAATTCAGTGTTCATTTTGTTGTGTTGTAGATGACCTAGGCAGAATGTGAGGTGCTATTCTTTGAGTTTACATTTAGTGTCACCCTGACAGTGAAGGAGGCCAAGAACAGACCAGTGTGAGAATAGGGACTGGAATTGGAGTTTAAGATGCTCTGTATGGACAGCACAGATATTTTGAAAAAGAGCACCTCATCTGCATTTGGCCCATTTGATGTAGAAAGCACCAAATTGGCAGCATCAAAGGCATCAATGGCTCTCAACCTTTTTCCTTCCACCCACATACCACTTTAAGTATTCCCTATGTCATAGGTGCTCTGTAATTAGTAAGGAATTACTTAAGGTGGTATGTGGGTGGAAGGAAAAAGTTTTAATTGTACCTAATTGACTCGTTATGTGCACTGTTTCATAGCTCCAAAGGAAATGGGCCAATGACAATTTTTCACAAGCAAAATATTTCAGTTACAATTGGGTCTTGAGCAGTGATTCTCAACCTTCCCTTCCCACTCATATACCACCTTAAGCAATCCTTTACTAATCACAGAGCACCAATGGCATAGGGATTACTTAAAGGGATATGTGAATGGAAAGAAAAAGGTTGAGAACCACTGTAGTCAAGTTTGGAGGAGGTGCAGGTAAAACTCTGCTTCACCTGCAAGGGCTGTTTAGGTTCCTGAATGATGGTGAGGAGAGAGGTAAAAGGTTAGGGAATTGCCCTCCTACAGCTGCTGGGAAACATTCTAAAGGATGGGAAGAGATGTGTGGTGAGGGATGAGTGTTCCAGGGATGACAGAGAGAATATTCCTGACAGAGAGCAGACAGGATTGAGGATGGGATGATGTGACTGGTGATGGAATCATGTTGTATCTGGCAGAAAGGGTGAAGAATGGCCTGGAATGTGAAGGCTTATGAAGTGGAAAGTTTGGAGCAGCTGCCCATTGAAACTTACTCCAATTAGCAAGTGAACTCCTAGCTCAAATGAAGGTGATTTGCCATTTGGAAGAAACTGAGGTATCATAGCATATCGTAGAGTGCACTGACGTGCAGCAGTTACCTTTTTTTTTCAGCAAGGGGAACGTAAGCGATCACACTTTACTTGGACAGGTCTTTCATCATTTTATTACCTGACAAACAATACCAGTTGACATTTAATTTTATCTTTCAATTAAGTGTGGGATTTTGGAGGATAATTTTATTCCCAATGTGAGCTCTGCCATAGCCAATCACAAGTTAACCAAGCAATTAATTTGCCAGAAAAACTGCAGATGCTAGAACCTTGAGCATATATTGAGAAGCTGGAAGGGCTCAGCAGGTCAGGCAGCATCCTTGGTAAACATTTCAGGTTGAGATTCATGATGAAGGTGGGGGATGAATTTGGTGCTTTTTTCCCCAGGGTCTCCATTCCCCATCATATCTGTGACCATAACATTTGTTTGTGCCTCCCATCTCCATCAATTGCTTCATTCTGTCTCCATTAAATGAGAGACCATTGTTAATTTGAACTGGAGCATGTAAGTTTAGCTCAACACACAAGATGTATTTGATTCTCAAGGTGTCAGGTCCCATCTGTTGTTTCTGTAATTTTCTGATCAATTGAAAATAATAGGGGTGGGAGGAGCATGGTGGAAAATAACAGTTTCTATAGTTGAAACTCCATGTGATTGTGCTTGAACTATTCTAATATTTACTTTTAATCAAAGTTAAAAATGAACAGATTTTGTTTCAGAAAATAAATCAGCTCCATTGTGCTTTGCAAATTCAATACAGAACATGAGATTCAGGACAAGTTCAAAGAGAAATAAGGGAAAACTGGCCAATTAAGGAATACATTGGAGGACAAGTTGTAAGATTTAAGTAGGGAAACCCCACAGAACTTGAAGTATAATCTTTGAGGTGCAAGTTTATTCGTCACAAAATATGACCCAGTCCTCATCAAGGGCTCAGTAGTGGAAAGGGCCAAGAACTTCAAATTCCTGGGTGTCAACATCTCCAAGGATCTGTCCTGGAGTCTCCATGTTGATGCAATCACAAAGAAGGTTCACCAGTGACTATATTTTGTGAAGTGGTTGAGGAGATTCAGTATGTCACCAAAACTCTCAAAAACCTATACAACCAGCATTCTGGTTTGTTACATCAATGCCTGATATGGAGGCACCAACTCTCAGGACAAGAATAAAGTCCAGAGGGTTAACTCAGCCTGTGACATCCCAGGCACTAGACTTCACTCCATCGAGGACAACTACATGAGGCAGTATCTTAAAACAACACCCTCTCTCCTCAAAGACCCTCTCCACCCAGACGATGCCCTCTTCACTCTGTTACCATCGGGATAAAGGTACAGGGTCTAAAGACAAGCACTCAATGGCACAGGGACAACAGCTTCTTCCCCATTGCCATCAGATTCCTGAATGATTAATGAACCAAAGACACTGCCTTACTTTTCATGTACTCCTATTTTTATTTTTTTATTTATAGTAATATTGTAAGATGGTTATAATATGAATGTTTGCACTATAACACTGCCAAAAAAACAACAAATTTCATGACTTGTTCATGACAATAAATTCAGATTCTGAAAGTACAATGATAAGGGTTCCAATGTTCATACAGCCATGTAAAGAGCACAATTTGCAGAGGAGAGGATTGCAGCGAAAAGGAAGATCAATTAGCACCAAGCAAGGGCAATGTGATAGCACTGTTATGGCATTCATTCAGGAACCTAATGGCCATGGAGAAAGTGTCTTTAAACTTTGTTATTGCCGTTCATAGGCAACATCAGCATTTGTTGGGCCACACCCATCATCTTGAGAAGATGGAGGTGACCTTTGCTCCTGTACCACTCTTTTCTATGTCATTGCTTAATCAAAGTAGTTTTTTTAAAATCACACCTTTGCTGAAGATCAGTAAGTCAGCAACACTAACACAGGAGGTGCATTTTGTCCAGACAGGATATCAATCACAGCTATCCCTTCTGCAGAAAGAATAGTGTAATTATTTTATTCCAAACCAAAACAGAAATGCTGGAAAAATTGTAAAGGAGCATCTGAGGAAGGAGAAACTAGCCAATGTTTCATCAAAACACCTTTGTCGGTTCTGAGAAAAAGAGAAATCAACTTTGTCCAACTAACAATAAAATTCGGGAGACAATGGGTGGAACAAAGGGAAATCTGTAGTTGGGCGAAACAATGAACAGCCAGTATGTTTAGCAAAAAACACTCTGCCGGAAGAGCTCAGCAGGTTGAGTGACATCAGTGGGAGAAAGAGAATGGTTAATGTGTTGGGCTGGAATCCTTCATCAAGACTCATCATCCAGTTTACAACCTGTCTGCCTATTATTGCCACCAAATTGAATAACCTCGCATTTTTCAGAATTATACTGCACCTACCATTCATTTTCCCCTTCTAATCTGAAACTGAAGTCAGACAGTGAAGAGAAGCATTAGTGCCCACTTTTGGCAATGCAAGTGACCAACTTCAGAAAGTTGACAGTTTGATTATAATGCCATATTTAAATCAGCTCCAAAGGTAATCCATTACAAAGTGATCCGAGGCATTTCAATGTGGTACAGCATGAATGGAGTACCATTATCACTGTTAAAAAGCAATAAAATTTCAAGCTCTGCATCTGAACATGAAAATTTCAAAAGTCTATTCTCATCCATAGATCCAACTCCAAATTTTTGGGGTTATGTAAGCCACAAAGACAAATAATTTTCCAGCATTGTATCTTCACATGTTCACAGAACACCCATTCCATTGGTGGTGTCATCCTGTTGTAGGAGATGGAATTTGAGAAGATGAGATGTTGGATGCGGAGGCTGGTGGGGTGGTAGGTGAGGATATGGGGTACTCTATCCTTGTTGCATCCAAAGGGGGAAAGGGCCCAGTCACATGTGCAGGAAATAGAGAAGATGCGGGTGTGATAGTACAGATCTATCACCAATGTATATAATGTATATATTTACAGTATCTAGACTGTGCTTACAGCGATTGGCTGAGAGCTAAGCCACGCCTACTGTCTGGGCCTTAAAGGGTTGTGTCCCTAGCCAGGTCGGATCATTCCGGACTGGTCGGCCACCTGTGAAGAGCTCCTGTCTTTTGCTAATAAAAGCCTTGGTTTGGATCAACAAGTCTTTGGTTCTTGCGACGAGCTCCACAATTTTATTAGCAAAAAGAATTTTTTTTGAAAGGGATGGAGTGTTTAACTCGGCCAGAAAAACTTGATATCGACCCACAGTCAGCTACAGCCTTCAAAGCCTTTAAGTCCTGGCTGCTGAACTTTGAAAACTTCCTGAGATTCATTGAGGTGGAGGAGGATAACCAGCGTCTAACAGCATTGCTGTCTATGGTGTCCTTGAGAGTCTACGAGAACATCCAGGATGAGACCACTTACACCGCAGCCATAAAGGTACTGAAAGAACTGTATGATCAACCGGTGAACAGAGTTCATGCCCGGCTCGTGCTTGCGTCGAGGAAGCAACAGCCCGGCGAGTCCAGCAGGGCATATTTACAAGTATTAAAGACGTTGGGCAAGGACTGTAACTGTGTGGACAAAACGGCTGCCAAGATCACAAACGATCTCGTCCGGGATGCCTATGTGGCCAGGCTCCGATCGAACGAAGTGAGGCTGCGCTTGCTCGAGCAAGGGGTAGAAAAACTAGAGGACGTGGCTCGTATTGCAATCACAATGGAGGATGCAGCCTTAAAGTCCACTGAGTTCTCTAGGGACTGGACCCCACGTTCTGATGTGAGTAGAGTGCCCTTCTACCCTACCAGCCCCTGAGATACTGACGGTCTGTCGGCTGCCCCGTGCCCCGTGCGAACCCAAAATGTTATTTCTGCGGGAGGGACAAGCACAGCAGGTCCCAGTGCCCAGCAAGAAAAGCCAGGTGCCAGAAGTGCCTTAAAAACGGCCACTTTGCTGCAGTCTGTAGGTCTAAAATGGCCGCCGGCAAACACAGTGCCTCGTGTGAAGCCCAACCACCACTATCCCATTCAAACTCTTCTTCCCCAGAGCTCTCGTCCAATGAGAGCGAGGGCGCCCCTGCACGGCAACGCCTGACGTCACGGAGACACCGAACCCGGAAGGGGCAGCCCAGCCTCGCAACCGTGGTGTTGGCCCGCCTCTCGCCCCCGTGCGGAACACTTGACCCGGCCTCGGTCCCAACTGTGGCAACCGCTGCTGCTGCCTCCGCTACAGCACCCCCGGGGCCGACGCTGCTGCTGCCCGCTCCCCGTCTGCCGCTGCCTACGCCGCCGCCGATGCGGCCACCACGACTGACTGGGGACCCGCCGCGGCCAACCAGGTACTCAACCTAGCGTCCATCGATGACGACTGCCGGGGCCCGACCGCCGCGACCGACGACCTACCCACCGCCAACCACAAGCAACTACAAACCCCACTACTTACCTTTCATCCGCCAACGCCGCCACAACAGCACTTCCGGGAGGTCCTCCAACCTGCTTCTCCAGCGTTGACTACATCTATTACGTCATCCCATTGCGTGACGTCATCCCATTGCGTGACATCATCACGCAGAACTCCCCTGTCAACTGCTTCAATAACACTAAACCAGCAATGCTCTAATCCCCTCACCAGAGCAATGGAACTGATTAAAGTGCATGGACACTACACCAATTGCTTATTTGACTCTGGGTCAACTGACAGTTTTATCCAGCCAGATCTGGCCCTCCGTTGGGGACTTGACATTATCCCCACTACCCAGAGGATCTCACTGCGACGAGGTCGCACTCAACCGGGATAAAGGGGTATTGCATCGCCACGCTGAAAGTACAGGGCGTAACGTTCACCCACTTCAAATTATTCGTCCTTCCCCAACTGTGCGCCCCAGTGTTGCTGGAATTAGACTTTCAGTGTCAGTTCCGAACGGTGTCCCTACACTTTGGGGGACCCCACGCCCCACTCTCGGTCTGCCATCGCCCCACCCCCGAAGCACCCAAGCAACCCGCCCCCGTGCCCTGGGGCCAATCCTGCGGCTTTTCCACACTCCGGATTGCCCCGCCAGCACTCTTCGCAAACCTCAACCCTGGCTGGAAGCCTGTGGCCACCAAAAGTCGGCAATATAGTTACGAAAACAGTCAATTCATTAGGAGTGAGGTGCGTAGATTGCTGGATGATGGCATCATTGAACCCAGTTCAAGTCCTTAGAGAGCCCAGGTGGTGGTTGTCAAGAACAGGGAAAAACTACGGATGGTGGTCGACTATAGCCAGACCATTAACCGCTTCACGCTCCTGGATGCGTACCCCCTGCCACACATCATGGATGTGGTGAACCAGATCGCCCAATACTGCATATTCTCCACCATTGACCTACGTTCGGCCTACCACCAGCTCCCGATCCACTGTGAGGACTGACAATTCACGGCCTTTGAAGCGAATGGGCGGCTATGTCAATTTCTCAGGGTAGCATTCGGGGTCACGAATGGTGTCGCGCTCTTCCAGCGGAAATAGACCAGATGGTGGACCAGAACAGGCTAACTGCTACCTTCCCGTATCTGGACAATATCACCATCTGCGGCCACGACGTGCAGGACCACGACGCCAACCTAGACAAATTTCTTCAAACTGCCCGTCGGCTGAAACTGACTTACAATTTGGACAAGTGTGTCTTCCGGACCACACGACTCGCTATTCTAGGTTGCATGGTGGAGAACGGGATAGTCATGCCAGATCCTGACCGCATGCGTCCCCTAATAGACTTACCCCCCACCCCATACCCAGAAAGCGCTCAAACGCTGCCTAGGCCTTTTCTCGTATTACGCCCAATGGGTTCCACACTACGCCGACAAGACGCGTCCTCTTATCAAGACAACCTCCTTTCCCCTCTCGACCGAAGCCAGAGCGGCTTTCAATCGAATCAAATCCGACATCGACGCTGCACGCGATCGATGAATCTGTCCCATTTCAAGTCGAGAGCGATGCATCTGACTTCACCCTGGCAGCCACCTTGAACCAGGCCGGTTGGCCGGTAGCCTTCTTCTCCAGAACCCTCTCGGGTCAGAGAGTAGACACTCCTCGATCGAGAAGGAGGCCCAGGCCATAGTTGAAGTGGTGCGTCGTTGGAGACATTACCTCGCTGGGAGGCGCTTTACACTGTTGACTGATCAATGCGCGATCTCCTTCATGTTCGGCAACACCCAGCATGGTAAGATAAAAAACGACAAAATCGCCAGATGGAGAATCGAACTCTCCACCTTTAACTATGACATCCTGTACTGGCCTGGTAAGCTCAACGACCAGCCTGACGCGCTCTCCAGGGGGACATGTGCCAGCATACAGCTGGACAGACTACAGAAACTCCATGAAGCGCTCTGTCATCCAGGGGTCACTAGGTTTGCCCACTTTGTGAAGGCGCGCAACCTACCCTACACAGTCGAGGAGATCCGCTCCATGATCCGAGCCTGTTCGGTGTGCGCTGAATGCAAGCCCCACTTCTTCCGTCCGGATAACTCCCACGTTATAAAAGCTACCCGCCCCTTCGAGCATCTTAGCGTAGACTTTAAGGGGCCCCTACCGTCGACCAACCGTAATAACTACATCCTTATGGCAATCGACGAGTACTCCCGCTTCCCATTCGCTGTGCCCTGCCCAGACACCACAGCCACCTCAGTGATACAGGCCCTTCACAGTATTTTCGCCATTTTTGGGTACCCCATTTGCATCCACAGTGATAGGGGTTCCTCATTCATGAGCGCAGAGCTGCAACAGTACCTTCTGGAGTGTGGTATCGCTTCAAGCAGGACCATGAGCTATAACCCACGCGGTAACGGCCAGGTCGAGAGGGAGAATGCCACCATATGGAGAGCAGTTACACTGGCTCTCCGGTCTAAAGGTCTCCCCACCTCTCACTGGCAGCAGGTTCTCACTAGTGCCTTACACTCCATCTGCTCCCTCCTATGTACCGCAACAAATGCCACCCCCCACGAAAGGATGTTCCTTTTCCCGAGGAAATCCAAATCAGGAACCACTGTACCGGCATGGCTCACCGTCCCTGGCCCCATCCTTTTGCGACGCCACGTCCGGCACTCAAAGAACGACCCCTTGGTCGACCGAGTGACTCTACTCCACCCGAACCCACATTACGCCTACGTTGAGTTTCCAGATGGGCGGGAGGACACTGTTTCGGTGCGGGACCTAGCTCAGGACGCGGTAGACCCAGCAAACCCCCCAACCCAACCTTCCCCAACACTTTCTTCCCCAGGCCCCATGCCGCAACAGAAGGACCAACAGCACCCCAACGACCCGGGCCACCCTGCCGACAACACGACTGGGGAATTAAGCGAAGGAGCGGTCGCACCCGACAAGCCCACTGGCGACACCACTCCAGCGACCCCAATCCCAGCACCACGGCGGTCACGCCGGATGGTCAGACCCTCTGACCGCTACAGTCCTTAACCTACCCCTTCCTTTCATTCTCTCCCTCGTTTTTTTGTTTTTTTTTCCAGGGTCAGTTCTCCAAGAAGGGATGAATGTGATAGTACAGATCTATCACCAATGTACATAATGTATATAGTTACTGTATCTAGACTGTGCTTACAGCGATTGGCTGAGAGCTAAGCCACGCCTACTGTCTGGGCCTTAAAGGGTTGTGTCCCTAGCCAGGTCGGATCATTCCGGATTGGTCAACCACCTGTGAAGAGCTCTTGTCTTTTGCTAATAAAAGCCTTGGTATGGATCAACAAGTCTTTGGTTCTTTCGACGAGCTCTACAGCGAGTGAGGGCTGCTTATGGTCGTACACAGGAAGTACCATTTTCTAAGAGATATCCTGAATAGAAACCCTCATCCTGAGAGCAGATCCAGCAGAGATGGATGGAGGAATTGAGAGAAAGAAATAGAATCCTTACAGGAGATAGGGTGGGAAAAGCTGTAGTTAAGGTAACTCTGGGAGTCGGTGGGTTCATAGAAGATATCAGAAGTTTGTCTCCCAAAATGAAGAGAGATAAAGAAAGAGGAGAGAGTTACTGAAGATGGATGAAGTGAATTTGAGATTGATCAAGTGAATTTGTCTGCTAAGTGGATAAAAATGATGAGCTCATCGAGGGTGCAGGAGGTAGCATGAATGGAGTCATCAGTGTAATGAAGGAAGAGTTGAGGAGCTTTGCCTTTATAGCATGGATTGCTTCACATAGTCAATGAAAGGTCAGGCATGCAGATGGCCTACTCCTGCTCCTATTTCTTATAGTTGGGATGAATCTGGGTCTCTATGCCTTCCCCATTGATTTAGAGATAGTGGGATGAGCCAAAGGAGAGGTTATTGAGGGTGAGTAAATAAAAGGATGTCTGAGAGCATCATCTGGTCACAGCAAGTAAGAGGTCAGTACATCAAACCGCAACGGCACCACCTTTGCCTGCAGGCTTGGGTTTGGTTCAGAGAGAATGGAGGACAGCAAGTTCTTAGGGTTATCTTCTATGCTTGCGGTCTCCAAACCAGAGTAGGACATTCTTCTTATTGTGGGAGTGAAGTTTCATCAGACTGATTCCTGGGATGGCAGGACTGACATATTAAAAAAGAGTGGATACACTAGAGTTATACTCATTGGAATTAAGAAGAATGCAGGGCAATACAGATTCAATGCAGGAAGAATGTTCCCGATCAAAAAGTCACAGTCTAAATATTAGGGGTAAACTGTTTAAGGCCGGTATGAGGAGGTATGTTTTGTTTTGACTCTGAAAGTTATGAATTCTGGAACTCTTGACCATAGAATGTTTTTACACACACACACACACACACACACACACACACACACACACACACACACACACACACACACACACTCTCTCTCTCACTCTCTCTCTCTCACTCTCTCTCTCTCTCTCTCCATGGTGTACTGCATTTGCACTATTAGCCATGATCATATTGAATGATAGTATAGGCTCGAAGGGCTGATTGGCCATCATTTGCTCAATATTTCTATGTTTCTAGGAACTATAATGATCATCTGTTATGAAAATGAAAATTAATTAATTTCATTTCCAGCTACTGCTGAAAATCTTGGAAACCAGTTCCTTCATCTTTTTCTCCTTGATGGAAAAGCATCAGTGAAGCTTGGATGTGGATGGTCGCAAAGTCCACTGATGGTGTCTGCCAACCAAAGAATTAATCCTGACCAGCTTACGTCAATCACAGTGCGGTGAGTCAACCTGAAATGTAACGGTGCTAATAATTTGGAAATGGCAAAGTGTGAAGAATTTCAGTGGAGGGGTTATTAAAGTGGAAAGCAGCTAGGCTCAAAGGAGATAAGAAATGGAGACAATGGCGACAGGTTGAGGCAAAGGGAATATGAGGAGCCGTGGAGTCAAAATAGCAACATGGACCTAGTGGAAGGAATGGCCTGTTTTTGTGTTGCATATTTTTAATTAAGTAAAACAGTGGTTCTCAACTCACATTCCCATCCACAGACTACAGTGAGGTCTCCTTTACGTATCACAGCCCACCTATAACAAACCTAATGATCACCAGGGGGTGCTGATGAGCTCAAACCTCTTCCCAGAGCACTGATGGGATTTATGTTTTATTTCGGAGGGAAGTTTTTTGTTGAGAATTTTTGCTTTTTTTGAAATCAAATTTTCAACCTGCTATCAGGACTAAAGAGGGAAGTGGTGATAGCAAGCATAAAAAGGGCGGGAGGACGAGGAAGGAGCCAAGGGATGATAGCAGGCTGGACAAATGAAGGTGGGAGAGGTGGAAAGACAGGTAGGGGAGGAAATCATTGTGTCAGCAAAAGTAAGAACAGGAGCAGACAAAGAAGAGATGGAAATAGTAGAACTACATTAAACGGGGATGTGTAAAACTAGAGAATTCAAAGTTCATGCCTTGAGTTTTAGGCTACGTGGGTAGAGTATAATATGTTATCTCTCTGGTTTGTGTTTCACCTCGTTTTGGCAGTGACTAAGGCCAAGGACAGGCATGTATGTGTGGAAGTGGTGAGGAGGATTGAAATGGTTGGCAATCAGGAGTTTCGGCATGCATCTGAGGACAAAAAGCTGGTGCTCATCAGAACAGTAACCTATTGTGCATTTGGTCTCACAGGTGTAAATGTCAGCTTCCTACCCTTGACCTTTTTATCTTGAATCCTCAATATTCAAAAAAATGGTTCAGAAATATGGCAGAGCTGTTGTAATTACAGTGATGCCTCTGGTGCAGACCTGGGTGAGTGGGAGTGGAAGCAGCACTCCACTGCAGTTGTTATGCCAATGACCCCTTAGAGGCTTTAAATGGCCTGGTGGTGATTTTTTTTTTAAACATCAACTCCAGGGAAATCCGTGCCTGCAAGGGTGGTGCTCATGCTTGGCATTGGACCACAAGGTTTGAAGGCTCTGGGGGCTTGGCAGACTGGCACGAGGCACCAATCAGTAGAACATTGCTCACTGAGAAGGAAATGCCTGGGAGAAGTCCTGACAGGGAAGGTAACCTCGGCAGTGAGCCAGTGAGGGACTCAGCAGCTGAAGGACTCACACCAGGCTGTGAGCTGCTGGAGAGGGCTCATGAGGACCAGGTATTGGGACCGGGAACTGTGACAGACATTGGCAGGTGGGGTTCCCAAAGCGTTTTTGGCATATAGCAGCTTTCCGATTGTATCAGAGGTTCGGAACCGGGAGCTTGGGCTCGGTGCTGGAACCAACCAGAGGCAGTGTGGCTATTACAAGAGCACAGCAAGCAAATCCGCAGACACTTGGTGTCTCCGAAGGGGTCCTCTTGCTTATTGGTAGGGGTGCGGGATTAGTGGTGCCTCTATACGGCAAGCAAAAGTTAACAAACTTTTGTGTGTTAAAATACACGGTAATAAAAGAATCTTGAATTTACTTGTTTATTATATCAGTGATGTTTGGTTTTACTCCATTAACATGGATTCAGTCAACCAACCCACAGAGCAGATCTATGCACCACACCACAGGTCAAGAAATATTGATTATTAAATTATCATTTAAAAAAAATTGTAGCTCCCTCTCCCTCTCCCCCCACCCCCTCCAAAACCAGCCTGCAGCAACTCTTATACATTTGTTTTCTTTGTATGTCATGAAGTCAAGTATTGTATTGTTGAGAGATTTGGTGATTATTAAAAATTCTTGCCTGGTAGAAGTGAAATGCTTCTAAGGTTTTGCAAAAATAACATTCCCTCTGTGGTGGAAAAAATTATCCTTGGGGCCATTGCATTAACCTTGAAAAATTAAAAATCTGCTTTATTTTTCTACAAACTCATTTCAATTTTTCAGTATTGGTTGAGAATTCTGGAGATGACTGTGAGAAATGATTGTTCATTTTCCACAGAACTACCATATACACAAAAGTAAGGCCTTGTACACCACCATGGATATGGGTGCATTCCTCTGTATGGTTACTCTTTGTGATGTCACTAAGAATAAGGTAACAGAGGGGAGGGAGGGGGTGGGTTGCTGGGGGGTGGATGGGGAAGAGAGAGAGGGGGTCAAGAGAGTCTGTGTGCAGGTTCACATTTTTTTGTCTAGATCCAGAGTTAGGTGCATGTGGATGTTGTTTACATGAATGTACCTGTATAGTATGTGTATGTGGTTTACATGAATGTACCTGTATAGTATGTGTATGTGGATGTTGTTTGCATGAATGTGCCTGTATACTGTGTGTGTATATGAGTGTGCATGAGCACTTATGTCATTTAAGGAGGAGAATTCAACAGAATGCAGGGTGGTTAGTAGGGCCTGGTGGTTCAAGGAGAGTGTTTATGTGTTGCTTTACTCCATGACTATGGATGTGGTGGTGGATATAGTCAAGGGTTTGCTGGTTTAGCCACATCTGATAGTTTCCACAACAATGTTCATTGTCACTGTGGCGATTAAAAAGAATTCAGCAGTTAAGCCACAGGTAATGGCTAGTTTTACATATCATGTATTTTTTATTCCTCTAGTTATAGACAATGGGAATGGCAGCCAAGGAAAGGGATGTTCCTTTTGCAGAATGTGGGTTGTCAGGAAAGCCAGCAGTATCTCTGATTACTTCATCTGTGAGAATTGGAGCTGGAAATAGATAAATTCCAGATCATTTGGAAAGCAGAAGGGGTGATAGACAGGAGTTACAGAGATGCTATCACACCTAGGAGGAGGGTAGATGGGTGACAGTTAGAAGAGGGGAAGAGAATAGGTAAGCAGTGCGGCACCCCTGTGGCCATTCCCTTCAATAACAAGTATACCATTTAGATATTGTTGGGGGATTGACCTACTAGGGACCATCCACAACGATCAGGTCTCTGGCACGGAGTCTGGTCCTGTGGCTAAGAGGAGAAGAGGCACGCTGCAGTAATAGGGGATTCCATAGTTAGGGGGACAGATAATTCTCTGGATGGGATCAAAAATTCTGGATGGTATGTTGCCTCACTGTTGCCAGGATCTGAGATATGTCATTGAGTTTACGGCATTTTCAGGAGGGAGGGTGAGCAGACAGATATCTTGGTCTGTGTAGGGACCAATGATGTGGGTAGGAAGGGTGAGGAAGTCCTAGAATGAGGGTTCAGGGAGTTAGGTGCTGGGTTGAAGGACTTCCAGGGTTGTGATCTCAGAATTGCTACCCATGCCACATGCCAGTGAAGTTAGAAATTAGGAGGATAACGCAGCTTAACATGTAGCTAAAGACGTGGTGGCAGGAGGGAGGGATTCAGGTTTCTGAATCATTGGGCTCTTTTCCAGGGAATGTGGGATAGTGTGCACCTGAACTCAAGGGGGATTAATACCCTTGCAGGAAAGTTTGCTAGTGCTGCTCTGGGAGAGTTTGAACTAGATTTGCAAGGGATTGGGAACCAGAGTGCCAAAGTAGATTGAGGAGTGGAGGAGGGAAATTATGATGTGAAAATTGCATGTAACATTAGAAGGAGCTTTACATGGTGGAAATGTTTTCAGGTGCATCTATTTTAATGCAAGGAGTTTTGTAGGAAAGGCAGACAAGCTTCGAGTGTGGATTGGCACGTGGAATTATGACATTGTGAAACTTGGTTGCAGGAGGGGTAGGACTGACAGTTCAATATTCTGGGTTTTGTTTGCGATAGAACGGGGGTGATGAAAGGGGGAGAAGTGGCATTGCTCATCTTGGAAAATATCACCGCTGTGCTTAGGCAGTAGAAACCAGAGTACTCATCTACTGAGACAATATGGGTGGAGCAGAGGAATGGGAAAGGTTTGGCCACACTCATGGGGTTGTACAATAGACTGCCCAATAGTCCATGAGAATTGGAGGAGCAAATCTGTAGAGAGATAACAGACAGCTACAGGAAACATAAGGTTTTGACAGTAGAATTTAACTTTCCATTTATTGACTAGGACTGCCATACTGCAAAAGGGCTGGATGGCTTGGAGTTTGTCAGATGTGTTCAGCAAAGTTTCATAAATCAATATATAGAGGTACCAATACTGGATCTCCTATTAGGGAATGAAACAGGAGAGATGACTGAATTATGTGCAGGGAAACCTTTTGAGTCGAATGATCGGAATGCCATTAGTTTCAAGTTAATCATGGAGAAGGATATGTCTGGGCCTCGGATTGAGATTCGAAATTGAAGAAAGGCCAATTTTGAGGAAATGAGAAAGGATCTACAATGCGTGGATTGTGATAGTTTGTTTTTGGACAAGAATGTGCGAGGTAAGTGGAAGAGCTTCAAATGTGAAATTTTAAGAGCACAGAATTTGTATGTTCCTGTCAGGAATAAAGGCATAGGGGATCTTCCTTTTCCAAGGGATACGGGGCATCTAGTTAGGAAGAATAGGGAAGTATATAACAGGGAAAGGCCGCATGGAGCAAATGAGGTATGTAACAAATGCAAGAAAAACTTCAAAAAAGAAATCAGGCTAAAAGAAGACATGAGGTTACTTTGGCAGACAATGTGAAGGAATATCCTAAGGGTTTCTACAGGTATATTAAGTCCAAAAGAATAATAAGGGACAAAATTGTGCTCCTCGAAGATCAGTGTGTTCAGCTATGTATGGAGCCAAAGAAACGGAGGAGGAGGGTGTGAGGAGGGAAGGGGACAGAAAAAGCTTGAACTCTACAGAAAATCTTGTATAGGATTGATAATTGTAAATTGTAATCAATATTAATATTGTCACCATTAACATCAATAAAATTGATATTTGAGTTTGTTTGGAAAATCATAAATAAAATACTCCAAAAAAAATAGATGAGATCTTCAATGTTTTTTTAATCAGTATTCACTCAGGAAACAGGCACAGGGTCGAAGGAAGTAAACAAACAGTAAGGTCATGAAACCTATACAGAGTAAAGAGGATGAGGAATTTGCTGTCTTAAAGCAAATAAGGGTGGATAAATCCCCAGCACCTGAGAAGATATTCACTCAGACTTTGAGGGAGGCTAGTGTAGAAGTTGCAGGAGCTGTGTCAGTAATATTTAAAATGTACTTAACCATGAGTGTGGTGTCAAAGGATTGGTGGATAACTCGCGTTGTTCCGTTGTATAAAAAAGACTTCAAAAGTAACCTTGGAAATTATAGACTGGTGAGCCTGACGTCATTAGTCGGTAAATTATTGGGAGGTATTCTAAGAGATTGTAGCGGAAGCTACACTGCTACTGAAAGAACACACACAATAAGACGGGTTGAGCTCAGTGAGCAGAAAACTAGTTTATTGCTGGTTGCCGGGCTGGAGTTGTACTCCCAGCCCGGACCTGGCTGAGAACCACACTGGGGGGCGCCGACGTCACTTGGGCATCACATGGTCCCCCAGCCCGGGCTTCTGAGCCAGGTGCTGAGGAGAAGGGTAAACCCCTGACAGCGGCATTTTGGCCGGCTTCCCCGCCACGTGGATTACAAGCGGGGCTGATTTGCCTGCCTAGTGGCATGCCGCCACACAGCCCCCCCTCCCCCTGAACTGACACCAATGTCCTTTTTAGCTGGGCGGCCTCACTTCTTGGGATGCGCCACAATCACTGGTTCGGTGGGGTCGAGGTGATGGGCTTCAGCCTGTCCACAGTAAACAGCTCCCGCCTGCTGCCGATGTCCAGCGTGAATGTAAACCCTGAACGCTGGACAACCCTGTATAGCCCCTGGTAAGGTCTCTGCAGAGGTGACGCAGGCAGGCCCTGCCAAATAAAAACGTACTCTTTGGAGTGCAGCTCGCTGGGGACATAAGATGGCCATGTGTCGTGTCTGCACAGCAGTGGGGGTGCGAGGGAGTCCAAGTGGGCCTGGAGGTGGGGAAGTAGCTCGTGCGGCGAACACTGGGGGTTGTGAGGCACATTGATGAATTCACCGGGTAGTGCCAGCGGTGCACCATAGACCAGCTCAGCTGATGATGCCTGCAAATCCTCCTTGGGCATGGAGCGGATGCCCAGGAGCACCCAAGGCAGTTCACCTGGTGAGTCAGGCCATAAGTGCCGACTTAAGGTGGCGGTGCAGACGCTCGACCAGCCCATTGGCCTGCATGTGACAGGCCGTGGTGCGGTGTAGCTCTATCCCAACCTGTTGGCAAGGTGTGCCCAGAGCGCAGAGGTGAACTGGGCATCCCGATCGCTGGTGTGGTGATTCGGAACACCCAACCGGGCAACAGCGCTCGGGAGCAGGAGTCCGTTGAGGCATCCGGCATCGGGATCGCCTCGGGCCAACGAGTGGTGCGGTCTACCACCGTGAACAGGTAACGGTTGCCCTGGGAAACTGGTAAGAGCCCAACTATGTCCACGTGAATGTGGCTGAACCGTTCCCGGACATGCTCGAACTCTTGCACGGGCACCCTGGTGTGCCTGTGCACCTTGAACATCTGACAATGGGTGCATGTTCTGGCCCACCCCGTGATCTGCTTCAGCAGCCCATGCTAGACGAACCACTCTGCCACCATACGGACCGTGGACCTGATGGACGGGTGCAAAAGGTCGTGGATGTGATTAAAGACTTGCCTACGCCACTGCTGGGGAACCACTGGCCGCTGGGTGTCCATGGAGACATCACACAGGACAGTGGCTTCGCTGCTAGGAGTTGGGAGGTTGCAGAACCGCAGGCCTGTGATGGCAGTCCTAAAGGCTCTCATCTCCTTGTCGGACCTCTGGTCCCGGGCAAGCTGGTCGAAGTTGAGGCCGGGTGTCAGCGCGCAGATGGCCGGTTGTGAGAGTGCATCGGCGACCACGTTGTCCTTCCCCGCCTTGTGCCGAATGTCGGTGGTAAATTCTGACACGAAGGAGAGGTGACACTGCTGGCGGGCCGACCAGGGTTCCTTTGCCATCGCGAGCGCCTGGGTAAAGGCTTTATGGTCAGTGAAGATGGTAAAAGTCCTCCCCTCCAAGAAATAGTGGAAATGCCACACCGCCAGGTACATGCTCAATCACTCACAGTCGAAAGCGCTATACTTGCACTCTGGTGGGTGGAGAAGCCGGCTGAAGGATGCCAGCGGCTTCCATTGTCCATTCACCTGCTGCTCCAGGACGGTGCCGATGGCTGTGGCAGAGGCATCGACAGAGAGCGCCATATGCAGGTTGGTGTGCAGGTGGGCGAGCATGGTAGCCTTCACGAGGGCATCCTTGGTGGCCTTGACTGCAGGCCTCTGGGGTCCAGGTGAGCGTTTTGTGCTTGGCTGTCATGAGGACAAATAGACAATAGACAATAGGAGCTGGAGTAGGCCCTTCGGCCTATCGAGCCAGCACCGCCATTTTACAGATCATGGCTGATCACTACCATCAGTACCCCTTTCCAGCCTTATCCCCATAACCCTTAATTCCTTTGCCCACTAGAGTCTTATCTAACTCTCTTTTGAACATAATCAGCGAATCTGCCTCTACCACCCTCTGTGGCAGAGCATTCCACAGATTCACACTTCTCTGGGTAAAAAAATGTTTTCTCATCTCCGTCCTAAAGGGCCCACCCTGTATTCTTAAACTATGCCCTCTAGTCCTCGTCTCCCCCATCATTGGGAACAAATAATCCGACTTCACCCTGTCTATCCCCCTGATAATTTTGTATACCTCAATCATGTCCCCCCTTATCCTTCTAAACTCCATCGGATACAAGTCCAGTTTTTCTAGCCTTTCAGCATATGTCAACCCCGCCATCCCTGGAACTAACCTTGTAAATCTGCACTGCACACCCTCTATAGCTAGTATGTCCTTCCTCAAAATTGGAGACCAGAACTGGACGCAATACTCCAGGTGGGGTCTCACCAGGGCCCTGTATAACTGCAGAAGGGCGTCTCTGTTCCTATACTCCAATCCCCTCTTTATGAAAGCCAACATGCCATTAGCCTTCTTCACAGCTTTCTGAACCTGCATGCTAGTCTTCAGTGACCGGTGAACAAGTACTCCCAGATCCATTTGCTCCTCCCCACTCCCTAGCTTGTCTCCATTTAAATAATAATCTGCTTTCCTATTATTGCCCCCAAAATGGATAACCTCACATTTGCTTACATTGAACGTCATCTTCCATTCAGCAGCCCACTCCCCCAACCTGTCCAAGTCCCTCTGCATTTTCCTGACATCCTCCTCACACCCCACACCGCCACCCAGTTTCGTGTCATCTGCAAATTTGCTCAAGTTATTAATAATCCCCTCATCCAAATCATTTACATAAATTACAAGCAACTGAGGACCCAATACCGATCCCTGCGGCACTCCACTCGTCACATCCTGCCATCCTGAAAAAGACCCGCTTACCCCAACCCTTTGTTTCCTATTTCTTAACTAATTTCCTATCCATGTCAGCACCTTACCTCCAATACCATGCTCCCTGATCTTGCCCACTAGTCTCCCATGCGGTACCTTATCAAAGGCCTTCTGGAAGTCCAAATACACAACATCCACTGGCTCTCCCAAGTCCACCCTCTTTGTCACATCCTCGAAAAATTCCAGAAGGTTAGTCAAGCATGACTTACCCTTAAGGAATCCATGCTGACTAGCCCTTATACTATTATTTCTGCCTAAGTGTTCTGCTGTTACTCCTTTTATGATAGACTCCAATATCTTCCCCACCACCGACGTCAGGCTGACCGGTCTATAATTTCCCGTTTTCTCCCTCCCTCCCTTCTTAAAAATCGGCACCACATCAGCCACTCTCCTATCCTCAGGGACCTCCCCCGAATCTATGGAACTTTGGAAAATGTCGACCAGTGCTTCCACAATTTCCATAGCAACTTCTTTAAGCACCCTGGGATGCAGCCCATCAGGCCCTGGGGATTTATCAGCCCTCAGTCCCAACAATTTACTCACAACCTCCTGTTTCTGGATCCGGATATCCATTAGATCCCCTACTTCCCCAGGAAGGTTCCCCAAGTCTCTTGATACCGCATGACCACTACCCCCTAACTGACCATAACCTATATCCTCCTTGGTGAAGACAGTTGCAAAGTATTTGTTAAATTCCTCAGCCATCTCTTTGTTTCCGGTAATAATCACCCTTTTCCATTCTTAATGGACAAATTTTAGACCGAACCAATTTCTTCCTCTTCACATATTCAAAAAAGCTTTTGCTATCCTCCATTATATTATTTGCTAATTTCCTCTCGTACTTCATTTTCCCCTCTCTTATGACTTTCTTAGTTACCCTCTGATGCTCTTTGAAGGTTTCCCAATCCTCTAACTTCCCACTCTGCTTCGCTATCCTATACTTACTCCCTTTGGATTTGATATTACACTTGATTTCATTAGTTAGCCACAGCTGCCATTTGCATCTCCTAGAGCCTTTCCTCCACTTTGGAATAAATTTGTCCTGAAACCTGTGAAAAATGTCCAAAAATACCTGCCATTTTTCCCCAGTTGTCCTCCCAGCTAGTGTATCTTTCCATTTTATTTTGGCTAGCTCCTCCCTCATAGCTGCATAATCCCCTTTATTTAACTGCAGTACAGATGCTTCCGACTTCCTTTCTTTTTCCCTTTCTAATTGCAGCTCAAAAGTATCCATACCATGGTCACTATTCCCTAATGGCTCCCCTACATCGAGGTCACTTATTAACTCTGCGTCACTGCACAGCACCAAGTCCAGAATCGACTTCCCCCTGGTAGGTTCCTCCACTAGCTGCTCCAAGAAAGTATCTCGTAGACATTCAATAAGCTCAGTCTCTTGTGCTCCTGCCCCCGTCTGATTATCCCATTCCACCTTCATGTTAAAGTCCCCCATAACTACTGTATTGCTACCACTTTGACATGCCACTCTTAATTCTTGATTTATACTTCTACTGATATCTAAGCTACTTTTCGGAGGCCTGTAAATGACCCCCATTATGGTCCTCATGCCTTTACAATTTCTTAATTCTATCCAAACAGACTCTACCCCACCTGTTTCAATGTCTTTCCTTTCAAACGCCTGAATTTCATTTCTTACCAACAGAGCTACCCCACCTCCTCTTCCTAACTTTCTGTCTTTTCTATAGGACGTGTACCCTGGAACATTTATTTCCCAATCCTGCCCTTCCCGCAGCCATGTCTCCGTTACTCCGACAATATCATAACCTCCCATTGCCATTTGTGCCTCAAGCTCATCCATTTTATTCCTTACACTCCATGCATTCATACACAATACCTTGATACCATATCTCCTTTCTCCCTCCACCTTTGTTCTCGACGCACTTGGCTGCATGATGCGCGCGGCTCCTGGGATGAATCGGTTATAGAAATTGACCATACCTGCAAACTTCTGCAGCCCCTTGAGGTTGTCCGGGCATGGGAACTCCTTGATACCGGCGACCTTCGTAGCGGCGGGCGTGGCCCCTTCGGCCATGATGGTATGGCCCAGGAACTGCATGGACTCTTTCCCGAACTGGCACTTGGCTGGGTTGATGGTGAGGCAGAAGTTGGCCAGCCGGGAAAAGAGGGCGTGCAGGTGGGCCTTGTGTTGCGCCTGATCCCTACTGGCAATGAGGATATCGTCCAAGTAAATGAAGATGAAATCCAGGTCCCTGCCCATTGAGTCCATGAGGCGCTGGAAGGTCTGAGCGGCATTCTTTAGCCCGAATGGCATGCAAAGGAATTTGAACAAGCTGAAGGGGGTGATGATGGCCATCTTGGGTATGTCCTCAGGGTGCACCGGAATTTGGTGATACCTGTGCACCAGGTCAACCTTGGAGAAAACCCTTGCACCATGCAGGTTGGCCGTAAAGTCCTGGATGTGAGGGATGGGGAAATGGTCAGGAACTGTTGCCTCGCTGAGCCATCGATAGTCTCTGTAGGGGCGCCAACCGCCAGAGGCTTTCAGGACCAGGTGGAGCGGCAAGGCCCACAGGCTGTTGGACTGCCAAATGATCCCCAGCTTCAGCAGATGCAAAAACTCTTCCTTCGCTACTTGGAGCTTGTCAGGTGGGAACCGGCGTGCCTTAGCGTGAACCAGTGGATCCTGGGTGGGGACGTGGTGGAACACCCCATGGTGCAGTGAGGCAGCGGAGAACTATGGCCTGAGGAGGGTCAGAAACTTGCCCAGGATTCGCTGGAACTCATCTCTGGGCATGCTGATCGTGGCCATCTGTGGCTGCTCTGTGCGGGAGGCATCGAGGCGAACGGCCTGGAAAGTACAGGCGTCTACCAGGCACCTACCTTGAATGTCCACCAGGAGGCCGGGGGCGAGGAGGAAGTTAGCACCCAGGATGTTCCCATACGTCTGGATCTCTGTTGCGTTGACTGCACAGAGGGGAGGTCCTCGAGGTCAGTTCATGGACTTGATGGCCGTGGCCAACATGACGCTGATCTGAACCCCAATGTCGATGAGGAAGCGCCGGCCACTGACTGAGTCCCGCAGGTAGAGGAGGCTGTGTCCTTGGCCAGCTGCTGCGGCCATTAACAGAGGCCGGCCTGCTCATTTCCCTGGAACGAGCAGGACTGATGACACTTCCGTTCCTTGGTTCCCCAGCACTGGTGGTAGAAGCAGAGGCACGGAGCGGATGCCACGCCCCTGGTTATGCTCTTGGTGACCCCTGCAGGGGCCGGGTGTTCTACCACAGCGCTAGGGGCAGGCTTGGCACGGTCATGGCCATGCCTCATGACCTGCTGGACCACCGAGCTCTCCGGGAATCTGAACAACCTTCCTCGGGTCGGTAAAGCTCTCTTAGGACAGTAAAGGCCGGGTGTTGTCGGTCGAGGAAAATTCGCTCAAAGAGTGGGCAGTTGGTGTGATGCGTGAGCATCTCATCCATCAGCTCCACCGGGGACCTGTCCCCCAAGGTGTCGAGGTGCAGCATCCGAGCGACATGCTGACGCCTGGATAGTCCGAGGGATCTGGTGAGCACTCGCTTGATGGTCCCATATTTGTCTTTGGTGGGTGGGTGCTGAACGAGGTACAGCACACGTTTGGCAGTGGCCTGGACCAGGGCGGCGACCACATGGTAGAATTTGGTCGTGTCGGATGAAATCTGATGCAGGTAAAACTGAGCCTCTGTGTGGCCGAACCAAGTCTCTGACTCCTGAACACAGAAGTTAGGCAGCTTGATGGCTATTGCACTAATCCCAGGTTCACATTTGAACCAGTCGGGGTCACCAATTGTAGCGGCAGCTACACTGCTACTGAAAGAAAACACACAACCAGACGGGTTGAGCTCAGTGAGCAGAAAACTGGTTTATTGCTGGCTGCCAGGCTGGACGTACTCCCAGCCCAGATCTGGCTGAGAATCCTGCCTGGGTGGGGGGTGGGTGGTGGCGCCTATGTAACTCAGGCGTCACGTGGTCCCCCAGCGCAGGTTCTGAGCCTGGTGCTGAGAAGAAGGGGAAACCCCTGAACGCGCCATTTTGACCAGCTGCCCCGCCACGTGGATTACAAGTGGGGCTGGTTCACCTGCCTAGTGGCATGCCGCCACAAGATCAGATATACAGGTATTTGCAGAGCCAGGGACTGATTCCAGAAAGACAACATGGTTTGTGAATGGTAGGTCATGTTTAACCAATCTGATAAGAGTTTTTCAAGGAGCTTACCAGGAAAGTTGACAAAGGAAAGGGTGTGGGTGTCTGCATGGACTTTAGTCAGGTCTTTGACATGGTCCCACATGGGAGGTTAGTCAGGAAAGATCAGACGCTTGATATTCATGATGAAATAATGAACTGGATTCAACAATGGCTGGACGGGAGAAGCCAGAGAGTAGTGGTGGATAATTGCTTCTCAGACTGGAGGCCTGTGACTAGTAGTGTGCCTCAGGGATCTATGCTAAAACCATTGTTATCTATATCAATGATCTGAATGATGATACTAAAATTGGAGATGTGGTCAGCAAAGAATGTTTTCAAAGCTTGTAGAGGGATCTAGATCATCTAGAAAAATGGGCTGGAAAATAGCAGATGGAATTTAATGTAGTCAAGTATGTGGTCTTGCATTTTGGATGGACAAACCAAGAAAGGACATACACTGTAAATGGTAGAGCACTGAAGAGAACAGAGGGTTCTGGGAATACAGATACATAATTCATGAAAGTGCTGTTACCGGTAGATAGGGTTGAAAAGAGAGCTTTTGACATATTGGCCTTCATAAATCTAAGCATTGAGTACAGTAAAGTTGTATAAGACATTGCTAAGGTAAAGTTGTATAAGACATTGCTAAGGCCAAATTTGGAGTATTGTATGCAATTTTGGACACCTAACAATAGGAAAGA
This sequence comes from Narcine bancroftii, assembly GCF_036971445.1. Classification (NCBI taxonomy): domain Eukaryota; kingdom Metazoa; phylum Chordata; class Chondrichthyes; order Torpediniformes; family Narcinidae; genus Narcine; species Narcine bancroftii. Next base: position 130,891,896 of record NC_091474.1, on the reverse strand, counting down.
TAGCAATAAAATAGAAAGAGTGCAGAGAAGATTTACTAGGATGTTGTCCGGACTTCAAGAACTGAGTTACAAGGAAAGGTTAAATGGGTTAGGACTTTATTCCCTGGAGTGTTAAAGAATGAGGGGAGATTTGATAAAGTTATTTCAAATTATGAGAGGGATAGGCCACTAAGGGTAGGTGAGATACATACCAGAGGACTTGGGTGGAGGGTAAAAGGGGAACTGTTTAGGGGGAATATGAGGGGCAGCTTCTTCGCACAGAGAACAGTGGGAGTGTGGAATGAGCTGCCAACTGAAGTGGTGAATGCCAGCTCAATTTTAACATTTAAGAAGAATTTGGACAGGTACATGGATGGGAGTGGTATGGAGAGCTATGGACTGGGTGCACTGAGACTAGGCATAAAATGGTTCGGCACAAACTAGAAGGGCTGAAGGGGCCTGTTTCGGTGCAGTAATGTTCTATTGTTTTATGATTCTATAATGAGAAGGGTTCTTCTGCAAATGGACTAACAAGTTATCTCCAACAATCGTGCCACCATGTAACCTAAAAATAAACTATTGTCCAAGTTTATTTTGACAGTAGTTGTGCAATAATGGCATTCTCAGTCCTAGTGGAACTGGAGATATTGGTAATTTCAGTGAATTGTTGTGGTAACATTTGAATGAATACTCATTGTAAGATGGCTTTTGCCATAACACTCAGAAGAAATAAGAGTGAGGGAATCTAATCCCTTTGGGTTGGTGTGGACTGAGAGATTAGAATTGGAGCAAAGTCTGAAACAAAAATAGAAATAGGACATGCTCTTCTGAATTGGACTTTCATTATTTTATGGGGCTCTATCAGCTTGTCTTTCAACCCATAACAAAGGCAGAAAATGCTGTTGTTATGCAATGGGGGAGGGGGTAGATGGACAGCATCTGTGGAGATGGAAGCAACGTTAGCATTTCACGTCATTAGCCCTTCGTCAGAAATGACAGTGAGAAGAGAAATGGAGAGAACAGATGGAATATCTGTCATCAGCTGAAACCAGATTGTCAAGGTAAGAATTATGTTCAAAAGTAAGAGAGGAGGAAATTAAAAACTGAAATATTGAGCAACATCTGTGATTAAAAGGTGTCAAAAATGGGAAACAAACAGTTTAAACTCAGTACTAAATTGAACAATTTCAGACAAGCAGCTTTTTCCCTCTGCTCAAAAATATTTCAGTCACAATGTGTTTTCTCTTGTCTCCAACTGTTGACATATGCTTGCTATCTCACTTTTTAAGCATGGATGAAAGATCCTTGACCTGAGAAGTTAACACTGTTTCATTCTCCATGGATGCTGCCTGACCTGCCATGCATTTCCATGATGAAAAACAACTTGATGGGAATCCATAAAATAACAAAAGGGCAGTGTAGAACAGCAATAATTACCAAAAGTTGGCTTACATCCCTTTAGATTGATTTCAATTGCACAGATTGGGAGAATCAGGCAACAATGCAGAGTTGCAATAGATAGGATGTCCAGCACCTCTGGTTTGTGTTCCTAACTTGGGTTATGGATGATTCTCTGTGCAGCTTGAAGAGGAAGCTGGGCTAATTACAGACTGCAACAGAGATCATTAGACAACCGTCTATACAGCGAATGCTTGATTTCCTCAGGTGGGTTCCCTCATCTGAAGAAATTATAGAAAGAGGATCCATAATATTCCCATATTAGACCTGGTTCCTTTCTTTTATTCACTGCCCCCAGGAGATTACACGGCTACAATTGTAAAGTGTTGGGAGGCAAGAGAAGGAATATTTACTTATGATAGTTTGTGCTGCCTTATTATGGGGGGGCTTGGTTAATTGGATGCTCTTTATCCTGCCTGTTATTCAAAATGCGCACAAGAAGTTGGAAGGTTAAGTTTAAGTACAGATATTTTTTGAGTATCTTATTTTGAGAATTTTCAATCAACCTGCAGTTGAAACGAAGAATAATCAAAAAGAAAAACATCAATATCCATAATATTAACAAAGTAATACAAATATCGATCCAAATGTCGATATTAAAGAAAGTAAGAAATGAAAAATCAACGTGATTCAATTATTATGGAAAAAATTACAATAATACTACAAAAATGCAAATTCAATGTCCATGTTGAATCAAAAAGAGAAAAAGATAATAAAAAGAAAGAAGAACAAACTAAGAGAAACCCTCCTCCCCACCCAAGAAACAACAAGAAGAATAAGAAAAAGAAAAGATTGGCTTCACCTAGGATAAACCCCACTCCCATCAAGGGACAAATAACCTGACTTATCTAGGGTCCTCGGTGCTGCGAGAACAGTGGGGGGGGTGGTGTGGGTGGGAGAGACAGAAGGGGAGAAATTGCTAAAGATTTACCCTGATGTACCTTAGGTATGAATTCCAATTTCTTGAAAATACCCCATACCTGTTTCTGAGTTTATAGGTGATCTTCTCCAGGGGAACACAATTATGAATTTCTATCTTCCAGCAGCTAAACCTAGTTGGAAATCAGATTTACAAGTAACTGCTATGCATTTCTTGGCCACTACTAAAGCAAGCTTATTGAATTTTAATTGATATTTTGACAGCCTCATATTAGGTCTTGTCTTCTAAATTCCCCAATAAAAATAATTCAGGTGCCTAAAGGTATCAAACTTCAGTAATTTTTTTCAAGAAGATTACCCAAATCTTCCCAGAAAGACCTCACTTTTAGGGGATGACCAGGTTGAATGCAAGAAAGTGTCTATTTCTTGACCACATTGAAACATGGGTCTGATAGCTCTGATTTCAAATTATGCAACATTTGTGGAAAAAGTTATGTGGAAGTCAGCCCATGCTGAAATGAAATTAGACAACAGAATAGAACACACATGCACACAACAAAGTATCGCTTTAAAGCATACAGATCTTTATTTCAGTAATAATCAATTGTATTTGAGAAGTGAGTAAGATTAATCAGGAGAGGTCAATTTCTGATGCTGTCTGAAGCCTTCAGCTCTCACTCCAATGATACGGACATTTCATTCTATATTTATACAATTTCAAATGGATAAGGGGTAGAACTAACCCCCACCTTTGCATTACATCATTTTATCATTAAAAAAAAACATGTTCTCAGCTCTGTTTTCTGGTGTTTATCTTGCACAAAAGAATGGTATGTAGTTTTGTTAAATAATCAACATTACCTTGAAGGATAAAATTTTAATGATGTTTATGCAAGCCATTTCTTATTTCTGTCTTAGCAGGTCTACAACCTGTGTTCTACAGAGTTTGAAAAATGAATTCAGCCATTTTATAATTATAAGCTGCCTTCTCCTTCTGACAGCAAAACCTTTAAGCATTGCAATATAAACTATATTTCCACATTCCCTCCTTTTTATCATTTGATGATAACACAGTGGGAGAAAAGCCAATACCCGCGCCAGCAAACCTTCATCCAGGTAACAGCAGCACAGAAGGCGTAACAATAAAGTTCTCATGTTGTAGGTGGACCTTTTTCTTCTCAGTCTGTTATAATAAGTCTTAATGTCTTAGGTGGGGCTTTTTCCTTAAGTCTGGTGTATCTAGTGAGGCTGTCCTTCAAGCTTTACTTGTTATTAACAGGACCTGGAAAGGCCCTTTCCAGCAAGTTTCCAATTTCTTCCGATCCCATTTTTTTTTACCAGAACATCATTTTCAAGTTTGACGTTAGGATATTGACCACTTTGATCTGCTGGATCACCCTCCTTTAGTGGGCTTGTTGTCCCCGTGAGTGCATCTCTCAAAAAAATTTTAGATTACTCGAATATTTGCTTATGTCATTGACTAATGATAATAAATCCATCCCTACTGACAGTGCAGGCTTTACTTCCCAGGATGTCCATATTGGCTGTCCGTGGATCATCTCCGCAGCTGATTGCCCTGACTTTGCCTGCGGTGTCAATCCACATTTTAAACAATGCAAGAGGCAGCACTTTTTAACCAATCTTATCCCTGTTTCCTCAGTCAATTTTGCCAGCCTAGTGTTTTTTTTTAATTTTTCATTCGCACATTCCACTATTCCTGCTGCCTGGGGTTAATGAGCGTAGAGGAACCACGGTAAGATCTCAATTCCTTACACAATTCATTTATCATTGGCCGTGAAAATGAGGACTAGTACCGGAACTCAGTGCCTCAGGCATTCCATAGCAGGGAATTATTTCTCTTAACAAAATTTTAAACTAATAGTCAAAGCAGTAACACAAAATCTTAACTAACAATCAAGGTAGTATTGTCTTTAAATAAAAAGGAAATTAAAAACATGGCTCATTAAAAACATGAAAAATGGCCTTCTGGCAAGAGGTACATACCTGCTGGCATAGTGACCCTTTACCTAAAATTTGGATGCCACCTTGTCTGCAGTGAGGTATTTACATTGAAATATTTATCATTCCCTCCTTGCCAATGTGGGTATTTACTGTGCATATAAGTTTTACCCCCTACATAAATCTTCGTCCGCGAAGCCAAGCCAAAGAAAGAGAAAAAAATCAAGTAACAAAGATATCAAGTTCTGTACAAATGTTTGGCTGGCCGGCATAATCCTATAACTTAATCTTTTTCTGCAAAACTTGCTGTTTGCTTTTCTTTTTGTTTGATTGTTGTCTCTGTTCCTGAGTTGCTGCATTTCAATGCATTCAGAAAAATCGTATGATCTTGTTAATATTCAATTTAGCCACTTATTGATTGCATTACCTTTGATGGTTTGCAGGAATACTAGGTTAACTTATGATTGAGCTTAAAGAGTCCTCAGTTTAAAGAAAATTGGAGTGTTTAGGTTGTCATGATACATATTCAATGATTATCAAACATTGTCCTACTTCAAAGCACGTAATCTCTGGGCTGGAGGAGAGGCAACTGTTTGCCACCAATGGATGCCTCGGGATGCTTCTGCATCTCTTACACCTGTGAGTGTTGGACTGATTGTGCTTTGGATAGTTGCTGTACATTGGTGACAATTTTGTCACTTAATGCATGTAAATTTAAAGTAACGTCAGTCTTAGGATTTTAACCCTGTACTGCTGTGGGGTGGTGGGAGGGAGAGGGGGGGGTTATATGCATTTCAGATAAAGCCAACAGCAGTATCTTTATCCAATTCAACCCAGTTTGTTCAGACATCTTAGCCAACTTATTCTTTAAGGTTTCAGGTAAATCAATAATAACAAGACAATATTATGTATATAATTCTATAAAATCAATTGTATACTCTCAAATGGTAGGCATTAGTGATGTGCCACTCCTACCACTCCTTAGTCAAATATATTTATTGCATGTATATAATTAAGCAGTACAGGTAAAAAAATACATTGGGTACAGGAATTGCCCAGTAGGTGTGGTTCATAATTCAGTAACACCCACTTCTGTTTACAGAGTTTAATGAAATTAGCAGAAGTAATGTTATGCTTCATCCCCATATCAGGCAAGACCATTCTATTTTCAAGCAGTTTATCGCTTACTGAACAAACGGTGAAGGGGCCGTTTATAACAGCAACTTTTGCAGTAGCATCTTGTTAAGCATTCCCAAGGGCTACAGGGTTCTAATATGGGCATAAATATTCCTTTTCCTACCATATGGGCTGTAATAAGGGCAAACATTTCAAATTGCTGTAAAAACTGGATGATAAAAGACAGCCGTCTTTATTACTTCATTTCTGTCTTTTTCACAATAGCATAACCTGTACAGTGTAGACCTGCATCATCAACAGAGGTTGATCAGTCAATAAACCAAGTTGTAGTTTCATCAGTGGGACTGTCGTGCCAGAAGTCCAAAGATAATTATGCTGCAAACAATCATAATTTGGTTCTTTAAGTTCATCTGCTTGAAAATAGAACGGTCTTGCCTGATATGGAATGAACCATAACATTACTTCAGGGGGATGCCCTGTTCTGCTAATTTCATTAAACTTTGTAAACAGTGTTAAAGAGGCTGTCGAGTTAACAGTAATACAGTCATGGAAGGTCAGATGAATTCACTAAGGGAAAAGTTTATAGTAGCTCAAAAATTGCTTGAGTCATGTGACATGTTTGATTAGACTCAGGAGACCTGCCACTGAATGCTGGATGTATTTCACTCTGGGTTCCAAAGGTGCCTCAACTCTCTCTCTCTCCTTATTACTCGGCTAGAAGGCCATCAATGCTCTTCATTTTCCATTTATACTTCATAATAGTATTTTAGATAAACATGGTTGTTACATTATTCTTACAGATAAATTATATCATAAAATGGTTTTGTTGGCAAATGCGTATGCTCACCCTGACGCTGCTGATGTTGAGAGAGTCGGTGCCTCGCCAGCACATCATTCTGAGGCCTCATGTAGTGGGCCTTCAAGCCTTCTATGGCCAACTCATATGTAGCACAGTTTCTGATGACAGCGTACCCTTTGGTGCAGACTCGAGAGAAAAGTGCAGATCTCCAGAGATTATCCAAGTTGAAGACATCTTGTGTGGCCGTCAGATAGGACTGGAAGCACTCCAGCCAGTAGGCAAATTCCTCCAGGAACTCAGAACAGAGGGTTGACCTGGAGCATACGTGGCTTCAACAGGGCTTCCATCCTGTTTCAAAGTTAAGCTATTAAAATTGTAACATGACTCATTACACTCAGAGACAAGAGAGGAGGACAAACAAGTTTTTAATAGCTTGCAATCAACAGCCAGTAGTCACAAGAGTCCTCAGGTGAATCTGAGGAAAGGCGGGAAAACCAGGGTTTATATTGAGGTAGGTGAGGTTAAAGCCAAGGAAGGAGCATTACATCGACAATGAATTCCAGTTCACTGCACCCATTGAATAGCAATTGTTGGGGAGTAAGAGTTATTTTTATATTCATGGGGAAAAATCGGTTGTTGGTTAGACAATTAAAGGAATGAAAGGGAGATAGCAAGACCTAAAAAATATTTTTTTTTTTCAGAGAATTTTATTCCAATCTTTACAGTTTTGAATTTAATAATGATTATACTTTCACGTCAGACTTTTTGGATCACCTTAACTTTGCTTTCTCAGAATAACCATACAAGTCTGTAGGCTCATATCTTTCAGGAGGAAATACTATCAGCTTTTTCCTCCTTACAATCTGTAAATCTCTAAGACCAGATGGTTATCCAGTTGAATTTTATAAATCCTTCTCCAAATGGCTTGTACCTCACTTAAGTTCAGTATTTGTTGATTCTTTTAAAGATGGAAAGCTTCCACTACATTTTAATGAGACTTATGTATCTCCTATTTTGAAAAAAGGGAAAGATCCTGTTAAATGTCTTCTTATGGACCTATTTCATTTCTTAATGTAGATATGAAGATATCAAAAATTCTGGGCCTGTAGATTAGAGAATATTTTACTTTTAATTATTGATCTGGATCAAATGGGCTTTATTATAAATTGCTATTGTTATTTAATTTCTATCAATTATTGAATATCTTGTATTTACCTTCCACTTCAGCTTTTGAATGTGACCTTTCACTAGATGCGAAGAAGGCTTTTGATCAGGTGGATTGGAACTATTTGTTTTTTATATTAGAAAAGTTTAATTTTTGTCCATATTTTATTAAATGGATTAAATTATTGTATTTATGTCCCATGGCCACAATTTGTACCAGTTCACAACAGTCAAAGTTTTTCACGCACTATCGAGCAACTCGGAAAAGTTACCATTTAAGCCACTTGCTTTTTGACTTGGTATTAGAACACCTTGCTATAGCTTTACGGGAGTGTAAAGATTTTTCAGGGATTATTAGGAATGGAGTTGAACACAAAGTTTCCTTGTATGCAGATGATCTTTTGCTTTTTATTTCAAATCCAGAGGTTTCTATACCACATATATTAACCATATTTTCTCATATGGGCCAGTTTTCAGGCTATACATTAAATCTGCTTAAGAATGAATTAATACCCATATTCCAATTTAACTTTTAAATTAGTGAATAATCAGTTTAGATATCTTGGAATTACTATTACTAAGAGTTTTAAAATTTTATTGAAGGAAAATTTCTCTGCAACATTTAATCGGGTAAAAGTATTATTATCGGGATGGTCACCTTTGTCTATTACTAAGATTGGATGTATTAATTCAATTAAAATGAATATATTAGCAAACTTTTTATATCTTTTCTAGTCTATACCAAACTTTATCCCTAATACCTTTTTTTTTAATCACTACATAATAAATGTAAATTTTTCGAGGCTTCATATGTTTTGGACTTGCCCTAGTTTAGAATATTTTTGGAAAAATTGTTTTCAAACTTTATCAGTTATTTTTAGCATCAAATTAGAACCATGTCCCTTAATTGCTCTATTTGTTTTTATCTCAAAAAGAGGGAATAGTATTGCCTTCATGTCAGAAGTGAATTTTATCTTTTGCCTCGTTGATAGCTAGATGGGAAATTTTGATGAAATAGAAAGACAGCATTCTACCTACTCATAATCAATGGTTACAGGAGATCATGTCCTTCCTAAGTTTAGAAAAAAAAAATTAGACATAAAGTTAAAGATGTAAAGGTGATTTTTTACAGGACGTGGTGTCTCTTCATGGAGTATTACCATAATTTAACGATGCTCCTGATCAGCACTGTCTGGTTTCCGAACGTCATCCTTCGTTTCCTGTGTATATTAGATATGCAAGTTAACCTTGTTTAGAGGGAGGGGTTTGATTAATAGGTAGGGGGCCTTTTTTCCTTTTTTATTTTTTAATATTTTGATATCACGGGTTTGATTAGGAAGAGTGCACACAGTTTGTACTGTGTACGATTACTGTTTTATTTGAAAGATACAAATTATCTTTCCTTATATTTCAGTTTATGTATTGGGTTTATATGTGTGTAATTTTTTATTAAACTCAATAAAGATATTTTTAAGAGAAAAGGAATTAAAACCATGTTCTAGGAATTGAGGAGACTGATGGCTTGGGGGTAAAAACTGTTGCATAATCTGGACATGTGGGCCCAAATGCTATGGTACTTCCTTCTAGATGACAAAAGGAAGAAAAGTTTACAACCAGGGTATATGAATTCCTTTACAATGTTATTTGTCTTGCGCATGCATAATGTCTTGTAAATGTCCATCGTGGTAGGAAGCAAAACCCCAATGATCTTCTCCACTGATTTCACAATTCTCTGCAAAGTCTTACGGTCTGAGATGGTACCGTTTCCAAACCAGGCGGTGATGCAATTGTTCAGAATCTTTTTAATACATCCTCTGTAGAATGTAGTGGGGATGGAAGATGGCAGATGAACTTCCCTCAGCCTTCGCAGAAAGTGGAGGCTATGAAACTGGTGCTGAGGGACCAGGCAAAATTCTCCACCAAGTGCACACCAAGAAACTTGATAGGTGGAGGGAGAAAAGAGTGCAACTGAGTATGATGGGTCTCTCTGTATGTTGTCTGTCTTTTCTTGGTAAATGGAGACCATGGAGGGAATGGAAGTTTGGGTTATGTTCTGAGCTGGATTCAGTACCTTCTGCAGCTTCTTCCAATCTTGAGAAAAACAGCTCTCGAACACATGATGATGCATCCAGCAAGTATGCTTTCGATGGTCCACCTGTAGATGTTGAAGGACATACCTTTATCTTCCACGCTCTGTATTTGTGCTCCTTCCTCGTCCTAGCATTCACTCTCAATTATACAATGCCAAAGGCATCATAGAGGCCACCAAGGCAAGGTCCTGTGAGATCTCCTTGTTGCCGTTTATTTTTACGCATTGGCCATGCCTGTCATCGGCACTATTTTGCGTAGATACGCCTCTGTAGTCAGGTTATCATTGGTGATAGAGAGAAGGCAGAGGAATGGGGCTGAGTGTGAGGATGGATCACCTCATGGTAGAATGGCCACCATCTGCTCCTATGTCTTGTGATCTTGTGAAGTTATTGTAAATGTATATACCTAAGAAATAAAGTTGTCTACTCTCTCTAATTCAACACACTGATGTGGAAAGGGATCTGGACCCTGCCCCTCTTCTGGTCAATGATCAACTCCTACATCTTATTGACATTGAGAGAGGGGTTGCTATTATGGCACCATTACAGTAGTCTTTCGATCTCATTCCTATATTGTGTCTCATCGTTATTTGATACCTGGCCTGTGACTGTAAAGTGCCCATATGAATCAACACACAGTAAATAACAGAACCATAGAACATTACAGCATAGAAAACAGGCCATTTGGCTTGTCTAGTCTGCAAAACTATTAGATTGTCTATGCCAGTGGTTCTCAAGCTTTCTTTTTCACTCACATACCATCTTAAATAATAGGATGCCTTAGGTGCTCTGTGGTTAGTAAGGGATTACTTAAGGTGACGTGAGTTTTTTTTTAAAAGAATGAAAACCACTGGCCTATCCCCACTGACCAACAGCCAGTCCATATCCCTTCAGGTACTTGTCCAAATTTTTTTTAGATGCTAATGATGTAAAGGTTAAAACCTTGCATTTTCTATTTTTGTTAATTTTGTATCAATCCCTTTAAGAAATTGTTGTTTGTAGTGTTACCATCATTGCGATGACATCATATGTCGTAATATCTGGGCATATGGAGAGCTTGCTTCTCATTCTTCAAAAATTATGGAGGAGATGTAAGCTCAAGATACTTTTTGAATTCATCTTAATCATCTTAATTTTGGCTTATATCTGTTTAAAGTGGAATATCATTATATCATTATACAGTATGATTTGTTTATTCGTCATTATGAAAATCTCAATGCAAAGTTACGCAAAATTTTTATCCATTTTATCAACTAATTAAAGCTACTTAAAGCTGCAAACTTGAAGTTTAATTCATTGCATTAGTAAGATAGTAATTCAGAATATTGTTGCTCATGTTTCTTAGAAGATAACATGTTTGGAAATTGGGAAATATTAGAACTTGGAAAGTGTTGTCTATAAAGGATCATCAATCAAGTGGCAGCTTTAGGAATTTGGTCATGCTGAACTGGCAGATTTTCTGAGCTATTAGATGTTCACAAGATAAAAGAACAGAAGTAGGACATTTGGTCCATCAAGTCTGCTCCACAAATCCACCCTGAGCTAAACTCTTCTCACATCTCGTTCCAAATTCCGGCCTTTTCCCCATATCCCTTAATACCCACACTAATTAGATACCTTTCAATCTCCCCCTTAAAATCCCACAACGGTCACACCTCTACAGCTGTATGTGACAACTAATTCCATAAATCCACGAACTTCTGGTTAAAGAAATTTCTCCTCATCTCTGTTTCAAATCAGTACCTTCTAATTCTAAGACTGTGCCCTCTTGTCCTGGATTCATTCACCAAGGGAAACATCCTATTCACATCTATTCTGTCCAATCCTTTGAGGATTCAAAATGTTTCTCTGAGATCCCCTCTCATACTTCTATACTCCAAGGAGCCCAAAACTGCACACAGTACTCCAAATGAGGTCTCACCAGTGCCCCATAGAGCCTCATCAGCACCTCTTTACTCTTATACACTATTCCTCTTGAAATGAATGCCAACATAGCATTTGCTTTTTTTTAAAATTCTTTTGTAAATTTTATTTTTATTGCATTAATACAAGTACAGCATTTATCCATATCATAAAGAATAATAAAAAATTATGCGAAAAAAATACATATTTTCATATTTTACTCCCTACCCAAAAAAGTAACAAAAATAGAAAAAAAGAAAAGAAATCCTGCCTGATAATCATATAACTTCTTGACTAGTTAAATTTCAAATTTACATAATGATCTTGAACCTTAAATTAATCAGGTAAATTGGAGTATTAGTTGCACTTTCATCATAATTTTGACCATACTTGTTCTTGAATTTGTATATTTAAATCTCTTTCCCATCTCAATTTAGATTTAAATAAATCCTTTTTCTGCAAGGTCTCTTGCAATTTTATATACATATTACTAATAAATCTTTTGATAAACCTATCAGTAATTAAATATTGAAATTGACTTTGTTCAGGTAGTCTAAAATTCATCCCTAACTTTCTTTTTAAATATGATTTAAGCTGATAATTAGAGAAAATTGTATTATTAGCTATATAATTCAATTGGTCAAAAAAACAGAACCCAGTAAACAATCCTTTATCCTTTTTATTCCACAATTATACCAAATGTCAAAATAAACATTATTAACCGTAAAATGAATCAAGGGATTTTGCTTTAATAACATTCTAACCAACTGATAATTTTCATTCCTCTTTCTACATGTATTCCATTCCATATTTTAAGTATATGTTTCATATATGTTTATATTTGCCCTCTCAACAATCCTTCATGCCATTTATACAAAATATGCTCAGAATTATTTTCTCTAATTTTACTCAATTCAATTTGTACCCATGTTGTCTTTTCACCAGTCTGATAACAAGAGGACAAAAATCTAAGTTGATCTGCTTTTTTGTAATTTTTTTAATTAGTCATTCGTAATCCCCCCAGTTAGTTTTCCCAATGACATCCTAGGCATTTTGTCTCGCTAAATAAACCTTCTTACACTTTATTTAAATCTAGAAAAAACATTGTTGGTACAAAAATTTGTAATGATTGAAATAGGTATTGTATTCTAGGAAAAATATTCATCTTTACACAATTTATCCTTCCTATTAAAGAAATTAGAAAATCCTTCCATCTTATTAAATCTTCTTTAATTTTCATCAAAAGAGGTATATAATTTAATTTAAATAAATTATTTGAATTCTTATCAATATTAATTTCTAGATATTTAATCATCTCCTTCTGCCATTTAAATGTTGTCATTTCTTAACTTGAGTGTAATCTGTCTCATTCATTGGCATCACTTCACTTTTATCAATATTTACTTTATAAGATTATATTAACCCATATTCCACCAATCAGACATTTACTTTTTTTTAATGAACTTTCAGGGTTTGTGAGATATAATATTACATCATCTGCAAAAAGATTGATTTTATGTTCTTTATCATTTATCTTAAAACCTTCAATCTCATTATCTCTTCTAATCACCTCTGCTAAAGGTTCTGTAGCCAACACAAATAAAAACGGAGATAGTGGACAAATTTGTCTAGATGATATTTCCAATTAAAAAGATTTTGATATTTGTCTATTTGTAATTACTCTAGCCTTTGGGCAATTATTTAATGCTCTTATCCAGTTTATAAAATTTATTGGAATTCCAAAAACCTTCAATACCTTAAATAAATAGTCTCATTCTAATCTATCAAATGCTTTTTCTGCATCTGAAGCCAAAGCTACTGATGGTATTTTTATTTTCTGTGCCATATTTACCAAACTTAAAAATCTCAAAATATTGTCAGCTGATCTTCTATTCTTAATAAGACCTGTTTGGTCCATATTAATCAATTTAGGTAAAAATTTAGCTAATCTATTAGCTGTCAACTTAGACAAAATTTTATACTCTATATTCAATAATGAAATTGGCCTATATGAAGATGGAAGCAAAAGGTCCTTCCCTTTTTTTGGAATAACTTATTAATGCAGTTTTAAATGACAGGTAAATCATAAAGATCTTCCATTTGGTCCAACAATCCCATAAATACAGGAATCAATAACTCTTTAAATTCTTTATAAAACTCCGAGAAAAACTATCTTCACCTGCAACCTTATTATTTGTTAAAGACATCGATATATCATATATTTCTGTAACTGTAGAAGGATTTGTTAATTCAGTTTTCTCTTCTATATTTCATTATGGCAAAATAATTTGTGACAAATATTCATCTATTTTATGTCCATCCTTCAAAGATTCCAATTGATATTTCTTATAAAATTTCATAAAAACATCATTAAAGCCCTGTGTTTTATAAGTAAGATGACTGCAATGATTTTAATAGCTATTATTGTTCTTGATAATTGTTCAGATAATTGCCATTCTAGAACTTTATGCGCTCTATTTCCCAACTCATAATATTTTTGTTGAGCTCACCTTTTATGTCTCTCTATATGTTTGTGTTGTATTAAATTTCAACTTTTTTAAATCCAATGTTCTTCATTTCTCATTGTTTATTTGATTGTGCAATTCTTTTTCCATCTTTATTTCATTTTCAAAATTATTAACTTCAGACATGTATTCTTTTTTAACCTTACTTGTATAACTTATTATTTGTCCTCTTAAATAAGCCTTCATAGAATCCCAAACTACAAACTTATTGGTTACAGAATGTTCATTAATGTCTAAAAAAAATTTATCTCTTGTCTTATAAATTCCCAAAAATCTTGCCTTTTAAACAATGCAGTATTACACCTCCATCTTCAACTTGTATTTTGTTCTTCCTCCAATAAAACTGATATAACCAAAGGTGAATGATTAGACAATATCCTTGCTTGATATTCAATATTCTGAACTCTTGCTTGCAGTTGAGAGAGATTAAAGATGTATCTATAGGTAAATATGTCTTATGTCTAAAGGAATAAAATGAATAATTTCTAATATCCGAGTGCATTCTCCTCCAACTATCAACAAGTTGCATTTCATTCATAAAATTCTTCACAGTTTTACCTACCTTGTTTTTAACCATAATTCCACCTGATCTGTTCAACTTTGAATCAAAAGTAAAATTAAAATCTTCTCTCATTCCCATAACTGTTTTCCCCTTTGCATTAGCTAATTGCATAGAAACATGTTGTATAAATTTTCCATCATTTATATTTGGTGCATATATATTAACCAAAGTAAAATATTCAGAATAAATTTTATTATTTACCATCATATATCTCTCCATTTTATCAATAATTGCATCCAATATTTTAATTGGTAAATTTTGAATTATTAATATCACTACTCCTCTAGCTTTAGAATTAAATCAAGTCAATAATCTTCCTACCCAGTCTCTCTTTAATTTCACATGTTGTATTTTCCGTTAAATTAGTTTCTTGTAAAAAAGAGTCATATCTACTTTAGTTTTTTTCATATAGCATAAATAATCTTTATCGGTTTCTGAATTCCATTGATATTAATACTAATAAAAGATAGTTTTCCCCTCATTAGACACCAAAATTAAAGTATATATCAATCCAGCATCCCCCTCCCTCCTCCCCATTCACCTCAAACCTCTCTTTATAATATACTACATATATAAACAGTCCAGGCTTAAAACAAGGAAAGAAAAGATAGAAAAAGGAAAAAAGAAGAAAAAAGTTTAAACAAAAAACCCAGAGGCAAGTGATATTCCTCTGATCTATGTGGGATGCAAAAAAAGTATCACATTGGTGCCCATGACTCTGCAGTGGTCAGCATCATGTTCCCCACTAACTCACTTGAAATACCATACCTTCACTTACAATAATCTTTTCAATATAATCCATTAATTTTATTAAATATAATAGATCACGCACATTATAGGTTAAACCTTCCTCCCCCTTTAAGCTCTCTCAAAGCAAAGTATACTTTAAGTTACAGCAGAAATATTTCAGTTGTGTAATTAATTTAAGTATCAACAGCCATCTGTTGATCTTTAGCAGGCAATGAATCGCCATATACCTTTGCTTCATTAGGCTCAGTAAAAAATCTATTCCTCCCTCCCAGGTCGAATACTTTCAGTGCAGCTGGTTATCTCAAAACAAAGGCATAGCCTTTTTTGCAGAACACATCTTTAACCGGATTAAACTCTATTCTCTTTTTCAACAATTCAAAACTTCTGTCTGGATAAAAGAAAATCTAATTTCCATTATAAATCAAAGGTGATCGTCTTTCTTTAGCTTCCTTTGCTGTCAACTCCAATATCTTCTCTCCTACTTCATATCAAAGAAATCTGACAAGTATTGGATGGGACCTTTGGTCAGGATGAGGTTTATTTTTGACTTTTTTCTGATTTCATCTTCCTCAACTTTAACACCCTGGTTCCCTTCTACCCCAATCTCTGCACTCACATTCTGATTTTCACCCCTCTACCAAGCTAGTTTAAACTCTCCCCAACAGCTATAGCAAATCTGCCCACCAGGATATTGGTCCCCCTTTCGTTCAGGCGCAGCCCATCCTTTTTGTAGAGATCAGGCCTTCCCCAGAAAAGATCCCAATGATCCAGAAATCTGAACCTCTGCTCCCTGCACCAACACATTTATCTGCCACAACTTTACTGTTCCTACCCTCTCTGGCACAGGCATAAATCGTGAGATTATCACCCTTGAGGTCCTTCTTTTTAACTTCTTTCCTAACTCCCTATATTCCTTCTTCAAGACCTCATCCCTACTCCTATCTATGTCATTGGTCCCATGTGGACCACGACACTTTCCCCCTCCAGAATGCTATGAACTCAGTCAGAGACGTCCCTGATCCTGGCACCTAGGAGGCAACATACCATCGGGAGCCTTGATCTCGTTCACAGAACAACCTATCCACTTGACTAACCAACGAGTTCCCATACAGCATCGCTTTCTTCTTCTCCCCCTTCCCTTCTGAGTTGGGGGCCAGCCTCTACGCCAGAGACATGACCACTTCGACTTGTCCCTGGTAGGTCATCCCCACCACAGTATCTAAAATGGTATACTATTGTTGATGAGAATGGCCACAGGGTACTCTGCACTGTCCACATCTTTCCCTTCCCTCTCCTGACAGTCATCCAGCTACCTGTCTCCTGAATTTTAGGGGTGGCTGCCTCCTTGACACTCCTGGCTCCAACTACCTCTGCCTCCCTCAAGATCTGCAGTTTGTCCAAATCCAGCTCCAGTTCCCCAACTGGGTTTATAAGGAGCTGCAGCTGAATGCACCTTCTGCAGGTATAGTCGTTTGGGGCAAGTACGCTGTCCCAGATTTCCCACATCCTGCAAGCGGAGCAATCCACTGCCCTAACATCAAAGTGATTTTTATTTACTTATTATGTTGTTGTATAATAAATCTTCCAGTGAGCTCAGTGTCTTTAAAGGAAATGTAGAAAACAGGGAGCATGGGAATCAGATCCTAAACCATCAGGATTCCAAAAAAACAGATACTGCATAATCATACTTTTAAAGAAGCAATGACACAGAAGTTTAACAGTAGTAATTAAAGTCTTGTGGGTTTTGAAGGTAGAAAGGTGTAAATTATTTAATAAAAGTGGATGCATAGATTTTTTTTCTTGTCTACTTTCCTGCAAGCCATCCCTTCAGGGAAACTGAGAATGTAGAACAAATGTACCCTTATCTTAAGATCTATTACCCTCTGGTGCCTCAAACAAGTGGCCTGAATGACTGCAGTTAAACCCAGACATTAAGCATCCAAGGGATTTGTCATGTTGGGCCTCTGCTTTGCCACAGGCAGAATTTCTTCAAATGGGTCCATGGCAATGACAAGAAAGGGAATGTTGATTTTTCTTTGTTGATCCCTTTTTTTTAGCATCCGATTTATGCTCTGAAGAAACACCAACAGTATTAGGAGCTCATATGTGCACTGTTCTGAAGTTTGCCATGTTGATCACAATGTTTTTTTCTTGAACTTGTTAATCTGCATAACAGCTATTCCTTTATTCAAAATAAATTAGGACATTATTTAAGAGAGACAATTCAAACTTGAGCTGCCTCATGTATTTTGATTGTTCAATTTCAAGAGATGGGCAATAAGGCCTGATTTTAAAACCTGTATCCAAACGAAAAGTAATAATAGTTCACTTCCTGATGATGAAGGTAAATTCACAGTGGGGATAGGTGGACATTATTGGAGTTAGATCTGGTCATAATGGAGGATTCATGTCCAAGTTCCAAAATCCCAGGTGATGTATCAGATGTCTTTGTGCATTGAGTTGGGATCACTCAGAGACATACTGGTGAAGAATTATTGATGAGTTGATCCAGTACACTTGTTGATAGTACATGCTGTTGCCATGGTGTACCATATCAGAGAGAGTAAATACTAAAAGTGGCCGATGGGTTCCCAGTTAACATCCCCTTTGCCCTGGATAATGTTGAGTTTCCTGTGCTTTGCTGGAGTAGGTTTTGGAGAGAGTGGATGTTCAAAGGAGATTTTAGGTGCTCTTTGTCCAAAATATAGAAATGGCTGAATTTCAAGAATAAAACTTGGAGAAATCAGTCATTAAACAGACTGCACTATCTAGCTAAACAATTACATTTGCAATGGGGAATTAATTCAGTACCAGTAATTGAGGAACCCAGACTAACAATCTTGGAACATAAATTCAAATGCACCATACAAAATTTAAATTAATTACATAATATTACATTTCAAATAAGCATAGTATCTAAAACACTAATCATCTGGATTGCCATAAAAATAGTTATGGTTTGTTACTGCCTGGTTCAACTGTACAGTATGTGACTCCAGGCTCAACAGTGTAATTGAATAACTTAAAAGGAGCTCTAGCAACCATTCAAAGTTCCTTTGTTGTCATGAAAAATTTATTTCCTTTTGTTTGCCCTGTAAAGGCACACAAAAAGGTACAACTAGTCCAAGACTTTTATCCAGAAGAAGCAAAAGTGTGTTCTTTCAGAGTCATCAGGGTGGAATGGTTGGCATAAAGATTCGCGCAATACCCTTACAGCACCAGTGGTTGGGACGGGGGTTCAAATCCCATGATGTCTGTAAGGAATTTGTATGTTCTCCCCCTGTCTGCCTGGGTTGTCCATGGGGGCTCTTTTTGGTTTCCTCCCACCATTTGAAACATACCAGAGTGTGGTTTAATTGGGTGTAAATTGGGTGGCACAGACTCAAGGGTAGAAGTGGGCTGTTAAAATAAAAATTTAAAAATCAAGTGTCCGTGCATCCTGCCACTTCCTCCGATGCAGCAAAGTAAAAACAGAGACAGAATAAAACCAGCAGACCACCCAACATTGTCCTTGGCACCAAAGTCAGGCACAACAAAGCTGCTCTCTGCAGGTGGACAATTCAAAATCCTTTCTACAGACCCCTATGGACTGGAGGCTAATTTGGGAGAGCAACTCCACAGTCTGGTCACAGCTGGATGAATATATTTGTACCTCATAAACAACAAACCATGCTCCCCATCACAATGTCTGTTCTGTCCTATTGCCAGGTTACAACATCTATAAGATCAGTGCAGTTAGGTAGTTGATGGTCAGAATGGACAGTTGGTTGCAGGGCCTGTTCCCATACCATTGTGACATTCAAAATAATAACCTATACTGCAAAGATACCCAAAATCAATCAGAATGTATTTTATCTTAGTTTATGGTGAAAAGAATACAATCATTTTAATTTTAAAAGCAGATCAGAATTTCAGAGTTTAAAAGCTGAAATGGAGATGTTTCATGTAAATCCCTCTTTCTTTGCCATGTTACGCAAATTCCTCATAGTACAGGCTGATAGCTGCCTCAAAGAAATGAAACCCTTTGCACTTCAATCACATTTTCAGGTGTCTTTGCAATTTCCTTCAAAGGCTCGATGCAAATTTAGGAGACATTATTCATTGGCGTTGCCTGTGCAAATCAAGACGACTGCTATTACAGTTGCAACAAAAATCAACCAATATTATTTGGACAATTACAGCGAAATGATCTTTTACTTTCATTATAATGATGTTTCATTTCCCATACTTTCTTTTTATTTCTGCTGACCAAGATGAGAGGTAATGCTGAGGAATATATTTGCAATTTGTATACACGGGGCTAGGAAGAAAAAGACATCGCTAATGATTTGGCTGAATTCTAATCTTTGAAGGGTGTTCTTTCTTGCTGATGTGGTGTTTCTGAGCTTCCTTCCCGTTATTTTGAACTTCTTTAGGATAATTTCCCATTTAATCCAATGCAGTGTTGTGTAATGTCACTTTAATGCTATGGGACAGTAACCATTCATGCTGCTGCACTATTATCTGGGTAATCTCACATACTGTTCATTCCAAGAAACCATGCACAAACAGAACTCGTGCCCTTTTTTTTATTCACACGAAGTTCTACTCACCCAACACCCCTGAGCTCACTTACCTCAATCTTCCGAGGCCATTCTCAACTTCATTGACATCTCTTCAGGACTCCGCCTCTCTATTTGTGGAACATTCTGCCAACGTATAACCCTCAAAGACTTCCAATTCTTGAATATCATCACTCCGCTATTTCATCTGTCAGGGATCTGCATTTTGCCACTTCATCCCTAAGCTATCCAGTTCTACCTCATTCCCCTATCTTAACTTTTTTGAAATCTCGCTCTGATAGAGTTTTTTTTAATCTCTTACTGTCTCCTGATATTACTCTGCATCAGTTTCACTTTTTATTCGTAGATCTGAAGAATGCTGGTTAATTTCACAGTCACCAGGGAAGGGTGGTTAGAGCAAATCCACATTCCTCCTTTCGATACTTCCCCTCACAGAATCTGCTCCCCACTTCCTTCCATTTCTCATCTCCACACTCTGTTGTTCATTCTCTCTTCAAATTTTTACCTCTGTGTTTCTTTCCTGCACACTTTCCCCATTTGAAACTTTTAGCCAAACGGTCAAGCCCCCTCTGCCATCGGAGAAATCATGAAGTCATGGATAACCATGTAGGGTGTGTGGAGAAGAGCGTATAATTGTTGACAACTGCCACTTCCAAGCTCTGAGCTGAAACACATTGCACTTGATTTTTCTTCACTTTTATTGGATCCAAAGCTCAGAATGCCTTTCTTGCAAGTGCACAATGCTTTTCAGCATTGACTTTGTAAGAATGTAGATCCTTTGTAACTTTGAACAAAACCAAACTGGATCCTTTGGAGTACTGCTGCTTTAATACATGCCTTTGTACATGGTAGAATTTCTAGCATAGATTTTTTATGAATGAACAGTCAGCAGTTGCTTTGAAACCTCCTCCCTCTGTTTGATGTTAGACACTTGTGAAAAACCTTGGAGCATTTCACTATATTATGGGTGCACTATGAATGAAAAGATCCAGAGGATAATAGATACCAAACTGTCTAATATGAAATACTTTAAATGTCTTTGAAATTGGAAAGTCAGGTTTCACAAGGACAAAGGTAGTTTTCATGAACTATCCATCATTCTTAGATCTCAGAGTGCTTGAGCTGGCCATAAACCAGGGCAGTCATTCACCAGTAACACAGGAAAGTTTAAACTGCAGAAGCCAGAAGTGCAAGAGAAGAGGATCTGGAGTGAGAGAGCAGAGGGATGTGTTGGGCTGAAGGGCCTGTACCATGCTGAATGCCTCTGACTTTTATGACTATAAGAGAGTTGCTGGGGTTTTTTTCTGACAAAGTTACTCTGGGATGTTCCAACATCGATTTTTTTAATTTAGAGATACAGCATGGTAACAGACCATCCTGTCCCATGAGTTCTTGCCATCCAAATACACTCATTAACCTACAAACCCTATGTGTTTTGAAGGGTGGGAGGAAACCACACAGGTCACGGAGAGAACATACAAGCTCCTTACAGACAGCGTTGGATTCGAACTCAGGTTGCTGGCCCTGTAAGAGGACTGTACTAACCATGCTGACCATAATTATAATGAATTAATGCACAAGTCTTCAAAACTAGTGGTTGTGAATACAAGAAAACACAAAGTAGATAAAAAGAAAAATTTCAGCAGGATCTGGATTATTTTGTTACATTTTCTTTTCTTTCATTCATTTACAGGATATGTAGCTTGTTAGCCAAGTCAGTGTTTATTGGGCCATTCTAATTACTCTTGTGAAGGTGAAGCCAAGCTGCTAACCTAAACCTCTACAGTTCTTGTGGCACAGCAACCCCCATGTTGTTGTCGAGCAGAAGGCACATGGCATTGTTAGACGGGAATGATGATTCCCCTGGCTTGCTTCAAGAACCAGAGATCACCATCTCAAAATAAACTGACATTTGGCAATGATTGTTGCAGAAGTGTCTTCATTCAGCAGGTAGTGAATCTTCAAAATTTGAAATATCTGTGAAGACTCCCCAGAGGACTCCAAAACTCAGCAGCAATAAAAATTCACCCAGTCAATGGTTACTTTTAACAAAAGTTGCTTTTAATTTTCTTTAAATATATAAACAAGATCAAACTTTAACTTATTACTATTAACCCTCTTCTAATTCTAAGCGCGTGTGTTTGTAATGTGTATATATTCAGGAAAGTTCTTTATTTCACAATCCAATCATTCACTTTTCACTTCAGGCAATTCTTATACTGTGCACAGAATTTAACATTTATGGCTTTTCACTGAGCTCTGGTGCTTAAAGTTAAATGGTTTCCGCTCAGGAAGGTTCTTGTTGGTTTCAGAGAGAGATTTGTTGCTCATTGGACACATACAAACTGATTTCCTCCACTCACTTCAGTGTCTTGCCAAAGAATCTTTCCCCATCATGGGTTTTCCAAATGATAACCTCTTCTTCCAGGTCACCACAGAGTTCCTCTCGTTTCCCTTATTTCAGGAGAAAGACTCCAGCCAGCCATTTCCTCTTGTAAGGACTACAAGGGTTTTGAACTTGCTGAACTCAGAACTCATAACCCCTCTTCAAAATGAGTTTTCAACAAACCTGCCAGCTTGCCATGTTGCAGCCTCAATTGCTAATATAGAACTGACTTCTCTCTCTAAGAGAAGAATCTTGGTTATTCTTTCCTCACTCTCTGCTTTTAAAAACCAAAACTTCTTTCAGGGCTCAAAACCCAATCTTTGAAAGATCTTTATCAGCACTTGAGCCCAGACTTTTCGTTTGCATCTGCTTTTGAAGTTCTTTCCCAAAGCAGTTCCATTGTCTTGGCAAAATCACTGGTGCCTGAATATCTGGCTTCAGCAAAGCTCTTGCATTTTAAATGAGATGTGAAGTGACCTACACTAAACCCCCACAATCCTTATTTTTTAAAAACATATTTATATATAATATAACCCATAACACTAGTAATTAACAACCTTCTCAGAATTCCATGTGCAGAGAAAGGTCTGTATGAATAGAGTCCTCATAGAGGGGTTTCTCTGCCACACAAAATTCTGGGAGGGCAGGTCGGCAATCACATTCACGCTCTCTCTCTCTGAAACTTTCCCACGGTCTTTATAGTGTGCCTATGTGTTTTATTGCCGCTACCACTTCCCACGGTCCTTTATGAATTTATCAAGGTTTATAAAGGTCGGGACAACAACATGGGCTGAACATAATGCTTAATTATGTTATAATTAGGCATGATTAATTTTGTTTCAATACAAAATCATAATTAGCAGATGAGTCACTCAGGCGTCACCGGTGGAGGATAGGCGCCCCTCTCCCTGGGGATACCTGGTGGCGAGTGTGAAAGGACAAAGAGAACCAGTTAACAGTGGTCCAGTGTAAACGGCAAAAACAGCATCATTGCCCAGTTCATTGAAATGGCCAATTTACAGGTTAGCCAGTGTGAAAAGGGCTATTGTTGGTCCCAGATAGCTTAACTTTCAAAAACTGAGGTCATTGTCAAAGCAGGGTGCCAGTGAGTTGAGAGGAAAATGCAGAAAGGCTTCAGGGGAACAGACGAAGGACAGATCAAATATAATGTGAAAAAATTGAGGTCATCCACTTCGGTGGAAAAAGTAGAAGCATTTATAGAACGGTGATTAATTGATGTGCCGAGAGAGAGCTGGGTGTCTTTGTAGATGAATCACTAAAAGTCAACATGTCGGTTCATTAGCCTTTACTGCAAGAAAATCTGAGGGGAAAGTTAAAGATGTTTGGGAAGAACAAAATGGAATTCACGTCGATTTAATGTAAATGGGTTCTTGACATCAATGCAGACTCAGTGGCTGAATTGCCTGTTTCTCTGTTGGATTACTCTGTGACTCTCTTTACCTTGCATCATTTATCTAGGTCCTTCGTGAGACTGGATCTGGTCTTGCCTCTCTACCAAAGGAAGGAAATATTTGCAATAGAAAGTTTGCAGTGAAGATCATATTTTAGGATGACAGATTCATCCTCCAAAGAGAGATTATCTACCCTTTTATATTTATTATCACTTTTTCTGTCGGCATAATGTAGTAAATTAATTTATGCCATTACAATTGGTGTATTTTATGTAACCGTGTGGCTGCAGCAAATAAGAATTTTAATGCACCTACATTATACTCTAGTTAATGTTTACAGAACGAGGGGGGATCCTATTGAAAAATACAAATAGTGCCTGCCTGAGTAGATGTGAAGATGTATCCCATGGCTGGCTTGTCTTCACCCAAATGCCACAGTCTCAAATAAGAGATGAAATGAGATGGGTTTTTTTCTCTCCCAGTTGTTTGTGGGACTTTGGAATTTATTAAGCAGGAGCGCTGTGGGAACCAGGCACAAGGGGCTGAATTGCTACTGCTCTCATCCAGGAGTCATGCTCTCACTTCCAGTTTTTAATGCAACTACCTCACCTACATGTTCATCATAATGTTACAATGTTAAATAATTAAATCTTAAATATTCCAATATAATATTCACCGGGCTTATATGATGACAACTTAGAAGATCTATGTGAGGCTCAAGAAGGTAGCCAACATCATAAAGAACCCCATCACTCTGGTCACAGCCTCTTCTCACTGCTCCCTGAGGAAAATGTACAAGAGCCTAAAGATCAGTTTATTCCAACAGCTAATCAGGCTCTTTATACTTCCAACACCACAAAAGCGACTGTCTACTATTGTAACCTCACTTTTTTATTAATCGCAGTATGATAACTGTAAAAAATTCTTTGCTATTTGCATAGCACCTGTTCAGCTGCCGCAAGTAAGAATTTTGGTATGATGCAATAAACTTAGTAAGCCTTTCAAACTGCTGTGTAAATTTGCCCGGTTAGCACCCCAGTTACGTGACAATCAACCTCGTCGAAACCCAACCAGGTCCCTGACCTACCTCAGAGGTAGACAGGGAACCCAGTTAAACTTACCTAGGTCACGTCCACAGGCAATTTGAACAGGAAAATGACCAATCCACTTATTCTGGTGAAGTCAGCGCTTGTGTCTATGCGTCACTGGGTAGCCAGCGTCTGAACATCCAGCAGTACTTTCGGTGAGTGCATGATGCGTCATTACGGGGGTGGGATCCCCCTTAAATCGCCGGGTTGGCGATTCAATGGGTCAATGCCTCTGCAATTTTAAAGGTGCTTCCAGCACCTTTGTCCCAGTAAGCGCACCCAGGTCCCAGGAGGTCTACCCGGGTGCTGCATTTTAAAAGGGGCTAGTGTCACTACTCACCTTTCTAATTGACACCTACAACAGTGTCTTTGTAACCTCACTCTGCTATATTTTTAGTATGTGTAGGCGTCATGGATTTGGACCAGGGGATTTATCCTGCCTCTGGTGCTAATGAATCACCTTAAACTTTTCTGTCATTTTTATTTATTCCTTCCTCTCCTGTTTTTTTTTTTCTGTTTTGTTCATCTTCCCCAAATAATGGCATATTCAGTTTTTTTTTGTTTCAGATTTGCAGCATCTGCAGTTATTTTTTTATTTCCACTGGCTGCTAATAAGGAAGATAACTTCATTTATTTTCTACTCTACATACTTATTTACTTTCTGTTCCAAAACTTCTGTCAGCAGATCACTTTCCCGAGAGTTTTGCCCGACATGAAACTTTCCATGCATTTTCGGACAGCTGTGTGGAATCTTACAGGCAATTTTCTTTTTCACTTTATTTCGTCCCTGAGTCTTTGCCAAGTGATGGTTTCCGATATCACTTTCCAGAGCTCCCAGTGTAATCAGACTTTCTGTGATACCACATTTTTCTTTGAGTTAATCTTTCATCCCATTAAAAGGTAATCCCATTGAAAAGCATCTAAGACTATTTCTTCAACATCTTTGATTCATTGTGTAGCATTTCTCAAACAGCCTCCTATTTGTCCCCTGTGTTATGGCTGATCATTTTATTGATTGTGATTCTGTCTTTCAATCAAAGCAAGCTGCTTCTTTCTCCTTTTAACTATGGCCTTTTCTACTTGGGATTTCCTCATCTTCCAACTTCTTCCTTCTCTTCAGCGCCTTTGACCAAAAACTCTCTGTTCTTGAGTTCCATTGATCCTCTTTCCATTGTAATTGCCCGTTTTGATTCATTTTGCTGCTGGTTTTATTCTGCTCCATCTGCTTTGTTATTGCATGTTCCTCAGCTGTGCCAATTATCTGTGTTGTGATCTGGGCCAAGGTATACCGAGCAAGAATCCAGTCATCTAATAATAAGAATATTGACTGGGGGAACTCCATGCTCGCTGATTAGAAATTTGTAGATGTGTCAAAATTAACAAGGATATTGTCAAAATTTAAATTATTTATTTCTTCCAATGGCACAAGAGGCCTTTAAGCCCATCAGGCCCATTCCCCTCTCACTTATTTCCCTATGCCCCTCCCAGAGACCTGTCAACTCCCATTTGATTCTTTTACAAATTATTGACATAAAGCTGTCCAATCACGTAGCCTGCTAACTGACCAGCAAGGAAGTAATGATATAATTATGCTGTGATATGAGAGTTCACTGTCATACACATTAATACATTAGTACAATGAGCACCAAAGTTCTTAATTGCTGCAGCCACACAGGTATGTCAGATGTACAAACTGCAATAAAATAAACTAAATGACCAAAGTAATCCAAGACAGGAAAAGAAAGATAATACATTTTAAAGGATTAAATAAATTCACCTCGCAGGAGAGTCAACATTAATTTGCTCACTCTTTCTGGGGACGTACAATGGACTGAATGGTTCTGTCATAGAATTACAATTGTCCATGGACAGTGGTCAGGAAGTTATGAAAAGAGTGAAACAAAATGTGAATTCTTTCTTTCTGAAAGTTAATTTTGTGAACTGTGTGATCTGCACGTGTACATTCTGATTAACATTACTGATGCAAGGCCCAGGCCCGGAACATTGACTTTTGCTTCCTATGGATGCTATGCGGCCTGCTGAGTTTCTCCAGCATTTTTCTGCCCTGCACTGATTAGCATAGTGGTCCTTTTGAACCACTCGCAGGAAGTACACCCTTCTGATTCTTACTGGGTCCACCTGCTACTCTTGCCATTCTCTCTGACTGGGTTTCTCCTGGATTTCTGCTAGGCCTACCAGCAGTTACTACTCTTAAACATGCTCAGATCTAGTTGTTCCTGGAAAAGGCTGCATTAATCAACGTCTGCAGAATGTGATTTGTCCTCTTGTGAATCTACGCAGATGTAATTGCTTCTCATCTGGTTATATCTGACATGAGTAAATCACAAAAATCTGTAGATACCGTGGTTGAAGTAAAAACACAAAGTTCTGGAGAAACTCAGCTGATCGGTGACCTATAAAGTATCCATAAAGGACACTGTTTCACCAGCTGAGTTTCTCCAGCATTTTCTTTATGTCCAACATGGTGCTGATTTAAAGCAAATTCTCTCTTGAATTTTCCTTGACCATTTTTTAAAAAAAATCAAAGGCAAGAAGGAATATAAAAGCTGATATTTAACATATTTTCAAACTTCATTGTTGGAAAAAGGCAAAATAATTCATTTTGTTTCTATTTACATTTAAAATATATATTTCAAGTCACAAAATAGTGCTCGAGCTATCAGGCCAACCTGTCACAGACAGAAAGGGAAGCCGAGGAGTGGAACGATTTAGGGAGAAAATCCCAGATGGAAGGACTGAGACAGAACAATCAATGACA
Source organism: Narcine bancroftii (assembly GCF_036971445.1). Lineage (NCBI taxonomy): Eukaryota > Metazoa > Chordata > Chondrichthyes > Torpediniformes > Narcinidae > Narcine > Narcine bancroftii. Next base: position 130,864,465 of record NC_091474.1, on the reverse strand, counting down.
GGGAAGTTTCATTTGTGTTACCCCTGAAACTAATGCAATTCGCCTGCATCCATTATTTCTGATGTAGGCCCTCTGGCAAACATTTTCTTCCTGCCATTGAATGGGTAAACACTAGAGGAGAGGCCAATGTCATGAACAATTAGCACTAGTTAAAGCTACTCTACAGGCAGGCATTCGGGATTCAAGAATGCCACAATACAGGAGAATGGTGGCTTGAAGATGCTGTGCTGAGGACATAGTGTAGAAAAGAATTGAGCATTGGTTTATCCATAGGCAGCCAAGAGACTTTGACAGTGTGAGTTGAAGGTAATGTGGTCAAGGATCTAGGACATGGATGCTGTGCTGCAACAGGTTCTGTGGCCTTGTATTCATTACTAGAAACAACAACATGTTCTTATGAGTTCAAACGGCCTGTGCTCTTTTTAAGGAAAGGTGCATATGCTATGTCCCACTTCTGGACTGGAGGCTCTTTAGGTGCCTCTTCCCCATTTACTCACAGTAGAACTGACAGTGATGTGGGTTTGGAGGACCCAACAGACCAACACCTAATGCTATATGTGACAGCAGGACTCTGATACAGGGATAGATAACTTCTAAAGCTCTATCCACTAAAGTTTAGAAGAATACAGGATATCTAATTGAAATGTTCAAAGTTCTGACCAGGCTAGACAGGAGAGGGCATTTCTCCTGGCTGGGGCTTCAAAACAAGGGGTCACAACCTCAGGACACAAAGTTGGATATTTTGAACAAACAAGAGGGAAAGCCTCTTCACCTAGAGGGTGGTGGTCCTTCAGAATTCATTGCAGCAGAGAGTTGAAGAGGCAAAGTGGCAGAATAAATTTTGGAAGAGGTGGATAGATTTCGAGACTCTAAAGGCTTCAAGGGAATGGGAAGAGAGTGGTAAATGATATCGAGTCAGGATCAGCCACGATTAGATTGAAGGACAGAACAAGTTTGAAAGAACAAGTGGCCTACTGAAGCTCATGTTCAATGTTTCCACATGAAGAAACAGATAGGTTGAAGTACTTCTCAGTCCAATCTGAAATGCTAGAGACTTGGATAAACCAGTTTCTCATTTTAAAAGCATTTTATAAATGCAACTCGTTGCTCACAAACCTCATCCTTTCAATGCCTAGCATCAAAAGTCAAAGATTAGCTTCATCAAGGTAAGTTTCATGATCATCCTGGTCTACATCATGAATGGGATCAATTTTACGTTTTATTTGTTTTTTGTTCTATGGTCATTATTTTTACCAAAAGCAGCTCTTACATTTGTATTAAGGCAGTCAAAACACTAGTCCACCTAAAGAAAAACTAAAGATGCACAAAACAAAGCAAAGAAATGAAATAGTTCTGCCTTGGTTATTCGTGCTCGTGGGAATGACAACTTGATTGTACCTACCCTGAGATTTGCCTAAATTGTGATGCGTGAAAGAATTTAACAGTTTCAGCAAAGAAGCATGGCGTGGCTTCATTGTCAGAATAATTCCAGGATCCTTGTGCCGACCATAGTAATCTGCAGTAGTCCATGTGAGATTTTAATGGGTTCAGTGATATCTTAACGTTCAGTGATTGAACATTACGCTTTCTGAGAGGTCCAGAGTAACTCTCATTCCCCTGGCCACATGATTCTGTGACTGACAGAACGCACCCTACAATAAGTCTGCTGTCATTATCTGACCTGAGCTCTGACTTGGTGGTTTAACTTTCCAGGCTCCATGGTTCACTCTGCACAAGTGAAAGTCTAGTATCTCTCACGATCTCTTTCATTTGTTTGCTTTATTATCTTTCAATAAAAACTAACACCAGAGTTCCTCAGATGTGCAAGGCAGTGGGTTAATTTGGATTAATTTCTTCTTCAAAGGGACAGCAGAGGCAAAAATGAGCCAGAATGGCCTCTTCCCCGCTATGATTCTTTGAATCAATTTAAATTTACCATGAAATATAATGGTGATTGAGAGACCCCAGATGCAATGTGACTAATGCCCTTGCAACATTTATGAGTAAAGTAACTAAACAGATTAACATTGGCAACATCTGGATGACAATATTCAGACTCTTAAACCTTTGCATCCTGTTGAACTTGATTGCTCATATAATATTGATTTGCGTACAACCTCCAATGTTGTAACTCAGTTTTCTAGAATATTGTAAATTAGATATTTATGATTTTGACCATTTGTTTCGAAGGTGACCTCAGTTGAAGGCCAGACAGGCATAAGCAGCTCAATCATTTTGAGTCGACCTGAGATGAATTCAGAATAAGCCTCTCCACTGAGAAAATACAGTATGGGCCAGAATAAATTTCTTCCCACACTCACTTTTAACAATAGCAGACATAAACCCTCAAAGAAATAGATGTATACAGTCAGGTCTTTTACCTCTGCCACATCCTTCCACAAACCCCATCTCTGTCAAATCCTCTAGCATCTAAAAATCTTTTATCTCTATCTTGAGTCAACTCAGCAACTAAATCTACACAGTCACGTTGTGTTGGCCCAGTAGTTTGAGATTGTGACCCCTGCTTCTGGACACCCTAGCCTACAAAAACATCAACCAATGTTGTCAAGCTCTGTACGTTTTTTGCTATCTGCTCGCATTCTTCCCGACTTAAGAGAGTATGGGCCCATCCATTTAATTTCTCTTCATACATCAAACCTGCCATCCCAGGAATCATTCAGTGGCCCTTCACTGTACTCCCCCGATCACAAATATGTATTTATTCAATTAAGTAGACCAGACCTGCACAAAACATTTGAAATGCAGCCTCACCAGAGCGCAAAATGTTTTCTCTCATGCTCAAATTAATTTGCAACATATCATGGGTCTTCAGAATTGTTTGCTGTAACTGCATGTTGACTTCCAAATATTTCTGTATCTGAACACTCAGTTCTGAGCACCATCATCTCTCAAACTCTCATCATTTTTAAAACGCTCCACCTTTCTATTCTTTTGATCAATTGTGGATAACCTCCAAGTTCCCACATGAGATTCCATATGCCATCTGCCTGCCCATTCACTTATTCTACCTTTATCTCCTCTGCAGCATCTTTGCATTTTCTTCACAGCCTTCGCTTTTTAGCACCAGCAAATTTTATGCTTTCTTGATTCTCTCATCCAAATAATTGATGTAGGTTGTGAAACACTGGAGCCCCAGCACCCTGCTCATCACAGCCCCTTACCCATTCATTCCTCTTCATCCTTATGTCCTTTAACCAATCTACAATGCTTGTCAGAATATTTTACCACTCTCCCATGTCCTCCAATTTTGTTTAATAGCCTCTTGTGTGGAAAGTTACTGAAGGCCTTGTGGAAGTTCCAATGCAGTACATCAACTGGCTCACCCTTACCTGTTCGTGTGAGGTAATGTGTGGTGGGTGGCTGCCTTGCAGGACATCTGTCAGTCTGGAGAGTGACCCTAAGCTCCCAGTTATGCGATCATGTGCACAAAGCTGCAGTGTGGAGGTTAATTTTGCCTACTATCCAGCAAGTCAACCCATACATAAGTGCACATAAGTTCAAGTTTATTGTCACATGGACCAAGTTTCAGTGATAGAGGTTGTTTAGCAAGCAGGCCAATAGACATAGTACAATAAGTAAGACAGTACAGAAGTACAGAGGTAAGCTGGTACAGAACAAAAGCAGCATAATTTTACTATTTTGGGTTTCATTCAGGAGTCTGATAATATTCTGAAATAAACTGTCCATGAATCTGGACATGAATGTGGTCTTGCACTTGTGAAAGGGGGTGAAGAGAGTATGGCTATGGTGGGATGAAGGAGATAGCGGTGGAGTTGATGGAGGAGAAGGGTTTTTGTGTTATGGGCTGAGCCACATTCATAACCTCTCTGCAGCAAATACAACTCAGTATGGACTGCAGGGCCAAAAGAGAGATCAATTAGAATGGATCATTCTGGTGTGTTCTGTTCAAAATTCCAGTGAGAATCTGATGGTGTGTGATCTCACACTCATGATTTTTTTTCCGGGAGAAGAGGGTGCAGCCAGGTTGGATGACTCATTTACATAAGAAACAGGAGCAGGAATCGGGCATCTGGCCCCTCGGAGCTACTCCGCCATTCAATAAGATTATGGCTAAACTGGCTGTCGACTCTGCTCCAATTACCCATCTGATCCCCATCAAAAATCTATCAGTCTGTGTCTTAAAGATATTTAATATGGGAGCTTCTACGGCTTCCTTGGGCAGATTCACCACTGTCTAGGAGGAGAGAAAGTCTCTTTCTAATGATCATTTCACAGTGGTGGGCAGGGAGCAGAAAACATGGGGCATGGTCTTCGGCAATGTCACAATCATAATGGTCAAAAGACCAACCAGATTAAAATGCCATTAATTTAGGCTTCAAGCCAAAAGAGTTGGCAGGTCAGAATGGCCACAAACTTCAACAAAAATCACATTTAAAAACACCCAGTTTAATGAGGTGTCATTTTAACAACCTCCAGATTTAACAGCTCAGATAAATGTGCCTGGATAAAAGAGCTGCTGTATGAGGGAGCTCCCAGATTATAGAGTTCAGTAGTTATGATGTCCCAGATTAAATGGCTTCTGGATGAGAGAACTTTCAGATTAAACAACACATGATGCTCCTGGATTTAAGCGTTCCCAATTCCTCAGAATAAAGAGATCCCATTATTTGATGGCTACTGGATTAAAGAGCGAAATATAGCCTGCTGGAAGATCTCAGAGGTTCCAGCAGCATCAGTGGATGTAAAAGAATTGTCAATGTTTTGGGCTGGCGTCCTTTATCAAGATTTGACCATTCTTTTTCTCCCACTGATACTGCTCGACCTGGTGAGTTCCAGCATCTATAATCTCATGTATCCTCCTGGATAATAACAACCCAAGATTCAGAAACTCTCCAATTAAAAGGCTTCCTGTTTAAAAGACTCCCACCATAAAATGCTTCCAGCAAAAGTTGCTCCCATAATAAAATATTCCAGAAACAAAGAATTTGCATCTATAAGATCTTCTAGTTCAAAGTGGCCCTGGATACAATGCTTCCTGGCATAGAGTGATACTGGTTTTATGTGCTGTCATATGTTGTACATCCAGCTGAAGGAGCTGCCTTTATAAAATAGCTGTCTGTATAATAGTTATGTGGCATATAATGTTCTACTGGTATAAAAACTTACAGAATAAAGAGATTCTACTAAAAAGATATTTGGCCTTTTATTTCCACAGCAAAAAGTGTTCCTGAAACAGAATTGTTTCCAGTCAGAACTGTCTCGAAAAAGGCTCCTGACCCTTTATTGACCAATCATTTTTACCCAGGGTACCATCTGATCCGTTGATCCATTATTTGCTTAGGAATGGTGTGTGTTCCAGCAGACTTCTCCCGAGAACCTATGTCAGTGTGGTGCATGTGTCCAGCTCAGACTCTTCTCAAATTCTCTCTGTCTGTGTAGAGTGTATGTCCCAACAGACTCTTCTCCAAAGACCTGCGTGTTGTGTATGTGTGTTCTCCCAAGGACTTCTGTGTGTGTGGTGTTGGTATTCTAGCAGACTCATCTGATTTAAAGTGCTCTGAGATTATAGAGATTATAGATTATAGAGATTCTTCCTTAAAGAGCTTTCAAAGTGATCCCGGTTAAAAGTTTACTCTGTACAATGTAATCTCCGTTTAAAGATATCTGAGTGTGCGCGATTGGCGTAGCAGTTAACACAGTGCCTTGCAGCTCCAGTGATTGGGACCAGGCTTTCCCCAGGGCCTCAGGTTTCTTCCCACTGTTTGAAACATACGGGGTTGTAGGTTAGTTGAGTGTAAATTGGGCAGTATAGGCTCTTAGGCCGAAATGTCCTGTTACCGTGCTGTATGTCTAAATTTAAATTTAAATATCTTCCTGCTAAAAATATTCCCTTTTCAGAATGTTCCCACGAATGTTCTCAATCCTTCCATGATTGAATGTTTCCATGAAAGAATGCTCTCAATTTAAAGGACTCCAGGCTAGGATTACTCCTGATTTATGTTCTCTCAGCTAAAACTGCTCATCTCTCCATCATCCTTCACCTCTCCTTGGTCTTCCTATCATCTACTGGCCCCTGTCTCACCCCTCCCTCTCCTCTCTTTATACTATCTTCTATCCCCTCCTTCAGTCCTGTTGCAAAGTCTCGCCGAAACATTGACAGTCCCTTTCCCACCCCCCATCCCCTTCCCTTCTGACACCACCCACCACCCCCCTTCCCCCCAGCCAGATGCTGCTTGACCCACTGAATTTCTCCAGCAATTTGCTCCCAACTAATGTGGTCCTAGCTAAAAAGGTCCTGGTTTCAACAGCTCCTAAGTTAACATGCACCCACTTTGTATTGCTCATGACATGAATAGTACCTGCAAAAAAATGTTCCTATTATAAAGGTCTGCAAGCTTAAAAAGTTCCCAGGTTAAAAGCTTCAAAACTTGGATAGTTGCTATAGAGATCAACCTTCATTGATTGATAGGGTAGACAGTCAGAATATTTTCCCAGGGTAATAGTATCACACACTTGAGGACATGCATTTAAGGTGATGGGGAAGCAAATTTAAGGGAGATGTGCGGGACATATTTTTGACACCAAGAGTGGTGGGTGCCTGGATCAGGTTGCTAGATGTAATGGTCGAATCAGATACTAGGATAGTATTTAAGAGGCTTCCAGAGAGACACATAAATATGCAGAGGATGGCAGGATATTGATCAAGTGTGAACAACAGTTTTAGTTTGATTTAGACATCCTGTTCAACAAAGACACTTGGGCCAAAGGGCCTGTTCCTGTTCTGTTCTGTGTTCAATGCTCTATGTAGATTTTGGATTTATTATCAGAGCACAACATGACATCACATACAACCTGCTGGAAAGGCAGAATTACCACTTATTTGTAGTGGAAGAAATCTGTATACAATGTAAACAAATAATGAACTGTAAACAGATAATGGATGTAAACAAACTGACTTTGTAATACAGAAAGAATAACAAAAATCAATAAAGTGCACAAGTAAGACTCCTTAAATTAATCCCTGATTGAATTTGTTGTTGAGGAGTCTGATGGTGGAGGGGTACCAGATGTCCTGAACCTGGAGAGTGTGAGTCTTGTGGCACCTTTACCTTATTCCTGATGGCAGCAGCGAGAACGGAGCATGTGCTGGGTGGTGTGGATCCTTGATGATTGCTGCTGCTCCCTGACAGCAACATTCCCTGTAGATGTTCTCGATAGTGGGGAAGGTTTTTGTGTGATATCCTGGGCTGTGTCTACTACCTTTTGGAGGACTAGATGCTCAAGGGAATTGGTGTCCCCAAACCCGACTGTGATGCAGCCAATCAGCGCACTTTCCACCACACCTTTGAAGAAATTTGCCAGGGTTTCTGGTGTCATACCAAACCTCCCCAAACTCCTGAGGAAGTGAAGGTGCTGACGTGCCTTCGTCACAATTCTATTAGTGTGTTGGGTCCAGGAAAGATCCTCTGAGATAGTGACTCCCAAGAACTTGCATTTGCTCACCCTCTCCACCTCTGATCCCCAATGATCACTGGATTATATACCTCTGGCTTTCCCTTCCTGAAGTCAACAATCAGCTCCTTAGTTTTGGTGACATTGAGTGCAAGGTTGTTGTTGGTGCACCATTAAACCAAGTTTTCAATCTCCCTCCTGTCTGCTGACTCGTCACTTTTCTTTATACTACCCACTACTGTGGTATCATCAGTGAATTTATAGATGGTGTTGTTGTTGTACTGAGTCCCACAGTCGTAGGTGTAAAGTGAGTAGAGCAGAGATCCAATAACACGATCCTGTGGTGCATCGGTACTGATGTAAATTGTAGAGGAGATGTTCTTCCCAATCCTCACTGATTGTCGTCTGGAAGTGAGGAAATCCAGGATGAATTACACATTGGGGTGCTGAGGCTCAAGTCTTGGAGATGTCTGATCAGTTTTGAGGGGATGACGGTGTTAAATGTCGAACTGTAGTCGATAAAGAGCATCCTGACGGATGCATTTTTATTGTCCAGGTGTTCCAGGGCTTTATGTAGAGCTAGTGAGATGGCATCTACCAAAGCCCTGTTGCTGTGATAGGCAAACTGGAACATAGTCATGTCACTGCTCAGACAGGAGCTGATATGCTTCAACACCAGCTTTTCAGAACACTTCATCACTGTTGATGTAAGTGCAACTTGTCTATAATCATTAAGTCAGGTTACGACACTCATCTTGGGCACTGGTATGATTGACGCCTGTTTGAAACTGGTGAGTACCACGCCCTGCTGGAATGAGGTATTGAAGATATCCATGAATATGTTGGTAGTCACAACAGCACGTTTGGCCTAGCGATTAGTGCAATGCCTTTACAGCGCCATTGATCAGGACCAGACTAGAGTTCGAATCCCGCGCTGTCTGTAAGGAGTTTGTACGTGCTCCCCTTGTCTGTGTGGGTTTTCTCCAGGGGCTCCGGTTTCCTCCTACTATTCATAAAAAACATACTGGGAGTGTAAATTGGGCAGCACAGATTCCTGGGCCGAAATGGCCAGTTACCGTGCTGTATGTCTAAATTTAAATTTAAAAAAAATTAAGTTGGTCAGCACAGATTTTTAATACTTGGCCAGGTACTCCATCTAGGGCGGATGATTTCCCCAATGTAAAAATAGATACAATTGATTGATAGATGCACCTTTATACAACTTACAATGTACCTGCCTCAATTATGGACTGTTTAATAACCTACCATTTGAAGTCTGTTTTGAGTGTTTGCAGTGATGAACCACATTTTTTACACTGCTGCAGGCTCATTTGAGCTTCCCTTTCACAGCTGAGCTGGCTTTGTCTTGTCGAATTGTGATGAATTAATTAGTCAATTTGCATTTTACTTTTAATGAACTTCTAATTACACTAGCCCATAGTGTTAAAGCGATATCCCGCAATTAACATTGCAAACTTAATTGGTTCTTGTAATATTGACCTCAGCTGTTTTACAGTTTGCCTCACTTGGGAATTTGTTGTGGCTTGGCTCTAACTTTCTGAATAACACTTCTGACCAAATACCACCTGGTGTGAAATATTAGTCACTCTCCATTTATTTTACATCCTAAGCTCCCAAGCCTGCTGTTAGTCCGTTGGGCTGTCATTACTTAATGACAATGGAAGCTGAACATCTTTCCATATTAGGCACATTTTCATTTTCCCATGTGCCAGAGGATGAAGCATAAGTTGTGTGACATAGATAACAGTGAGCAAAATGACTGTAAGTTACTATGTATTAGAAAGACAACAGATAATTCTTGCTCCAGCAACCTCCGGAAGGTGTTTGTTTATTCATCACAAAATGCCAAGTACCATGAGAGGGGTTCTTCTGCCAGCAGACTAACATTCATATAGCCATACGACCATGAGTGTAGGAGCTGAATTTGGCCTTCCATCCCATAAAGTGTGCTCAACCATCTGAATCATGGCTGATGTATTGTTCTTTTCAACCCCATTTTCCTGCCTTGTGCCCATAACTATTAACACCCTTGCTAACCAAGAATCTATCAACCTCCACTTTAAATTTACTTTGTGGCGGCACACCACTAGGCAGGCGAACCGGCCCCGCTTGTAATCCACGCGGTGGGGCAGCCGGCCAAAATGGCGTCGTCGGGGGGGGGGGGGGTTTCCCCTTCTTCTCAGCACAGGACTCAGAAGCCCACGCTGGGGGACCACGTGACACCCAGGTGACGTCAGCGCCCCCCCAGCGCGGTTCTCAGCCAGGTCCAGGCTGGGAGTATAAGTCCAGCCCAGCAGCCTGCAATAAATCAGTTCTGCTCATTGAGCTCAACCCATCTGGTTGTGTGTTCTTTCAGTAGCAGTGTAGCTGCCGCTTGTTAGGTCTGCTTTGTTCATGAATGAGTGAGACAAACACCAGGCTGAGTCGAAATCAGGGTTCTTTGTTCTTTATTACCGGATTGTAACACTTGCGACTAACAAAGTTAGTCGGAGAATGCATTCTGCCGTTATCAGCAAAATGGTGATTTTTTTATACCCTTGGATATGTGCTTAGAACATCATCATATCATTACTTGTCCAATGACTAAAACTGTTGCTATCCTTTCCCTGCTAGCTTCCTGCCTCTCAATCCATCAATGTCTCTCTTATCTTGTAAGTACAAGGATGCATTCACATCTTGTTACTGCCCCGTACATTCCCATCTCATGATGTTTTACCTAACAGGAGTACAAGGACACCTCCCCTTCTTGTTACTGCCCTGTACAGGGTAACTCCCTACACATTCCCATCTCATGATGTTTTACCTTACACGCTACAACCTAATGATTTGGCCTCCACAGTTGTCTGCAGCAACAAATTCCACAGTTCAAGTTCAGTATCATCTGACTGGACATATTTTTTCTTTGGCTTGGCTTCGCGGACGAAGATTTATGGAGGGGGTAAAAAGTCCACGTCAGCTGCAGGCTCGTTTGTGGCTGACAAGTCCGATGCGGGACAGGCAGACACGATTGCAGCGGTTGCAAGGGAAAATTGGTTGGTTGGGGTTGGGTGTTGGGTTTTTCCTCCTTTGCCTTTTGTCAGTGAGGTGGACTCTGCGGTCTTCTTCAAAGGAGGTTGCTGCCCGCCAAACTGTGAGGCGCCAAGATGCACGGTTTGAGGCGTTATCAGCCCACTGGCGGTGGTCAATGTGGCAGGCACCAAGAGATTTCTTTAGGCAGTCCTTGTACCTTTTCTTTGGTGCACCTCTGTCACGGTGGCCAGTGGAGAGCTCGCCATATAACACGATCTTGGGAAGGCGATGGTCCTCCATTCTGGAGACGTGACCCATCCAGCGCAGCTGGATCTTCAGCAGCGTGGACTCGATGCTGTCGACCTCTGCCATCTCGAGTACTTCGACGTTAGGGGTGTAAGCGCTCCAATGGATGTTGAGGATGGAGCGGAGACAACGCTGGTGGAAGCGTTCTAGGAGCCGTAGGTGATGCCGGTAGAGGACCCATGATTCGGAGCCGAACAGGAGTGTGGGTATGACAACGGCTCTGTATACGCTTATCTTTGTGAGGTTTTTCAGTTGGTTGTTTTTCCAGACTCTTTTGTGTAGTCTTCCAAAGGCGCTATTTGCCTTGGCGAGTCTGTTGTCTATCTCATTGTCGATCCTTGCATCTGATGAAATGGTGCAGCCGAGATAGGTAAACTGGTTGACCGTTTTGAGTTTTGTGTGCCCGATGGAGATGTGGGGGGGCTGGTAGTCATGGTGGGGAGCTGGCTGATGGAGGACCTCAGTTTTCTTCAGGCTGACTTCCAGGCCAAACATTTTGGCAGTTTCCGCAAAGCAGGACGTCAAGCGCTGAAGAGCTGGCTCTGAATGGGCAACTAAAGCGGCATCATCTGCAAAGAGTAGTTCACGGACAAGTTTCTCTTGTGTCTTGGTGTGAGCTTGCAGGCGCCTCAGATTGAAGAGACTGCCATCCGTGCGGTACCGGATGTAAACAGCGTCTTCATTGTTGGGGTCTTTCATGGCTTGGTTCAGCATCATGCTGAAGAAGATTGAAAAGAGGGTTGGTGCGAGAACACAGCCTTGCTTCACGCCATTGTTAATGGAGAAGGGTTCAGAGAGCTCATTGCTGTATCTGACCCGACCTTGTTGGTTTTCGTGCAGTTGGATAATCATGTTGAGGAACTTTGGGGGACATCCGATGCGCTCTAGTATTTGCCAAAGCCCTTTCCTGCTCACAGTGTCGAAGGCTTTGGTGAGGTCAACAAAGGTGATGTAGAGTCCTTTGTTTTGTTCTCTGCACTTTTCTTGGAGCTGTCTGAGGGCAAAGACCATGTCAGTGGTTCCTCTGTTTGCGCGAAAGCCGCACTGTGATTCTGGGAGAATATTCTCGGCGACACTAGGTATTATTCTATTTAGTAGAATCCTAGCGAAGATTTTGCCTGCAATGGAGAGCAACGTGATTCCCCTGTAGTTTGAGCAGTCTGATTTCTCGCCTTTGTTTTTGTACAGGGTGATGATGGTGGCATCACGAAGATCCTGAGGCAGTTTACCTTGGTCCCAACAAAGCTTGAAAAACTCATGCAGTTTGGCATGCAGAGTTTTGCCACCAGCCTTCCAGACTTCTGGGGGGATTCCATCCATACCTGCTGCTTTGCCACTTTTCAGTTGTTCGATTGCCTTATATGTCTCATCCAGGGTGGGAACCTCATCCAGCTCTAGCCTTAGGGGCTGTTGAGGGAGCTGGAGCAGGGCGGAATCTTGGACTGAGCGGTTGGCACTGAAAAGTATCATCTGTACACAGTACAGAAAAGTATCATCTGACTGGACATATACAACAAGGCAAAATAGAGATTGTCTGGACCATAATGCATACACATATAATACACAGCACATAATAATTATATATTTTTTTATTTATTTGTGCATGTATGTATATTCTTTTTTCTTTGGCTTGGCTTCGCGGACGAAGATTTATGGAGGGGGTAAAAAGTCCATGTCAGCTGCAGACTCGTTTGTGGCTGACAAGTCCGATGCGGGACAGGCAGACACGATTGCAGCGGTTGCAGGGGAAAATTGGTTGGTTGGGGATGGGTGTTGGGTTTTTCCTCCTTTGCCTTTTGTCAGTGAGGTAGGCTCTGCGGTCTTCTTCAAAGGAGGTTGCTGCCCGCCAAACTGTGAGGCGCCAAGATGCACGGTTTGAGGCGATATCAGCCCACTGGCGGTGGTCAATGTGGCAGGCACCAAGAGATTTCTTTAGGCAGTCCTTGTACCTTTTCTTTGGTGCACCTCTGTCACGGTGGCCAGTGGAGAGCTCGCCATATAACACGATCTTGGGAAGGCGATGGTCCTCCATTCTGGAGACGTGACCCATCCAGCGCAGCTGGATCTTCAGCAGCGTGGACTCGATGCTGTATATAAATATGTATATAAATATATAAGAATAGCAGCTGCTAATGGCAGTGCTACTAAACTGAACCACATCCACACAACACGAGGGTGAACCAGTAACCGACTTTATTTGAATCTCGCGCTGCTTTAAGGGGACGACCCACTTCCTGTCTGGGAAGCACTGGTCTATGGGAATGATGTCACCACATTGCCAGCAACATGCAACCAGGAAGTGGTGACATCTCCCAGGCAACGCATGTCGCCAAACGCGAGCTTCTCCTGAGAAGGGAAGGGGGGCCCGCGTCATCTTGTGCCAACCGATGGGGCAGCCATTCGGCTCGTCTAACTGTGCGGTCGCTTGACCCGCTACATGTGTAAATATAAATGTGTGTGTGTGTGTGTGTGTGTATGTGTGTGTGTGTGTGCGTATTCTGTATATACACATGTATGTACATGTGTGTATATGTATATATAAATGTATATATATATATATATACTACACACATATAATATATTCAATTCCGAATATCTGAAATTAGATTTTCAGAAATCTTCATTTATCCAAAACATTTTCAGAGCAGAACTGACTTCACAGGTTAAAAAACAATTCACTCGAAGTGAAATTAGAATGAAGATTGTCCTCATTTCAGGTAACTCCCTCCCTTCTCTCTTTCCATTTCTTCTTTACCTTCCCCTATTGACTTTTCTCCCCAACTCTCCCTCTCAAACTGTGTGCCACTGTCTCCCATCCGCAAGTGGTCAAAAGAATCCTTTGACATGGCATCAAGGAGAGCAGCCTCCCAGCAGCAGTGGAGATGTCAGGCTCTCGGCAGTAGCAGGAACCTTGGGGTCCTGGCAGGAGTGGGAACCTCAGTCTCCTGGCAACAATGGGACCTCATGGGGAGATGTCGATGATCGACGGCAACCAGCAGTTTTTGGTGAGAATTAAACATTATTTTAATCCTTAAAAAGCCTTCCCTTGTTGTTTAAACACTGTTGCAAGTGATTTGCTGTTGATTCTGGTCTGTTTTTAAAATTGGCCAGTTCTCCAAAAAAAATGTTTATCTGACATAGGCCTGGTGCTGACCATTTCGGATAATCGGAGTTGTGTGTGTATGCGTGTGTGACCCTAGATTCACAGCACTCTGCAGAAATTTCTCCACATGATCCGCATCTGTTCTAGAGGGACGTTCTTTTGTTCCTAGGCTGTGCCATGTAAAGAACACTACAGGGTAGATCAAGATCAATTAGCACCACGCATGAGAGTATTGTTAGCCAGTTCATTCAGGAGCTTGATGGATGCTTGGAAGAAACTGTCTTGAAGCCTTTTGATGCATGCTTTTACACTCTTCGGCCTTCTTCCTAATGGGTAGAGGGAGAAGGGAGTGTATCTGGGGTGTGATGGGTTGTTCAGTATTTTGGCTGCCTTTCCCAGGGTGCAGGAAATGTACATGGAGTCCATAGAGAGGAGTGTAGTTTGTGTGATGTTTCCACTACATTCTGAACTTTCTTTGATCTTGAGCAGAGCTGCTCCACACTGTGAGGCACCCACCCAGAATACTTTTTATAGTGCATCTGTAGAAGTTGTGAGGGACAGGGGAGGCATGTTGAACTTCCTTAGTCTTTGAAGAAATTCGAGGCATTGGTATGCTTTGTTGACCATCAGGTCATCTTGTTAAAGCTCCATTCATGCTGTAAGTCCTGATCCTTTAGTCTGCATTCTTCAATCCCAGCCACTGTCGAGCATGAAATGGTGGCATGAATTCTGTTGCAGTTGGAACTTGACGATCCCATGGACCTAGAAGATGCATCCACATAAATAATAGTCATATTTCTCTATAGCAAAATTTGATGTGGCTCAGTGGATAGCACACTCTCCTTCAAGACAGAAGGTCATTCAGAGATTTATATAAAACAAGAGCTGAAACCTTTGGTCTCTTTTCCTGGATTGAAACTAAACTGAGGGGTCTGCTGTTCTCTTGTGCCTTATTGCACTATTTACAGAAGACCAGGAGAGTTTTTGCAGATATTTATTCTTTCGGTTAATATTGTGGGATTTCAATTAAAAATCTAATTACCAAACTCCAAGAACTGGGCCTTAATACCCCACTGTATAAATGGATCCTGGATTTCCTCACCTCCAGACTGCAGTGTGGATTGGCGAGAACATCTCCACAATCACCATCTTCACCGGGATATCATAGGGCTGTGTACATAGCCCCTGCACTCAGTTTACACCAATGACTGTGTGGCTCCGTATGACGAGACCACCATCCACAAATTTGCTGATGATATCACCATAACAGTCTGACTAAAAGGGGAAATAACTCAGCAAACAGGAGGGAAATTTAAAACTTTGACTGATTTCCTCTCACTCAATGTCACCAAGACCACAGAGCTGATTGTAGACTTGAGGGACTGGAAAACCAGAGGTGTACATCAGTGATCATTGGGGGATCAGAGGTGGGAGGGGATCAGCAAATTTAAATTCCCAGGGGTCACTATCTCTGAGGACCTTTCCTGGACCCTTCATAGCTATGCTATCGTGAAGAAAGCGTGTCAGCCTCTACTTCCTCAAGAGTTTGTGGAGGTTCAATATGTTATCGAAAACTTTGGCAAACTTCTATAGATGTACCCTTTTAAACTGTGCTAACCAGCTGCATCATGGCATGGTATTAGACCATGAATACCTCTGAGTGAAAAGCCTTGCAAAAGATCGTGGACATCATCCAGTACATCATTGCCAAAAATGTCCACACCATTGACAACACCTACATGGAACGTTGCCATTAGAGAGCAGCAGCAATCATCAAGGATCTGCACCACCCAGGACATGCTCTGTTCTCACTGCACCATCAGGAAGGAGGTATAGATGCCACAAGATTCATATCACAAGTTTCAGGAACAGTTGCTACCCCTCAACCATCAGACTCCTGAACAACAAACTTATTCAGAGACCCATTTAAGGAC
Source organism: Narcine bancroftii (assembly GCF_036971445.1). Classification (NCBI taxonomy): domain Eukaryota; kingdom Metazoa; phylum Chordata; class Chondrichthyes; order Torpediniformes; family Narcinidae; genus Narcine; species Narcine bancroftii. Next base: position 130,848,658 of record NC_091474.1, on the reverse strand, counting down.
TCATAATTTGCTCATTATTTATTGCTAAAAATTTATATTATTTATAGTTAGTTTTGTTTACATTTTTTTCTTTTCTATACATTTCTTTCTTCTTGAGTACAGTTTTCAATTAACGGTAATTGGAAATTCTGCCTGGCCCACAGGAAAAAGAATCTCAGGGCTGTATGTGATGTTGTGTATTTATTCTCATAATAATTTGAACTTTGGAATGAAAACTGGTCATTATCACCTTGCTGCAAATGGAAGCTTGATGAATACATCTCAGTGGCTATATTGCAATGCCAAGCGCTCTTCCACAAAGTTAATTAGGTGGAAAGTTCTTTGGTATTTTTCAGGGTCTTGAAGGATTCTAACATAGCATTGTTTGCATTAGCTATTAGCACAACACGACTACAGCGGCCTAGGTTCGAATTCAGCACTACCTAAATGGAGCTTATACATTCTCCCACGTCTAACAGGGTTTCCTTTGGGTGCTCCAGTTTCCTCCCACCTTTCAAATTGTACAGAGATTGTAATTTAATTGGGGTATTTGGTGGCATGAGGTCATGGGCTAGAAGGGTCTGTTACCTTGCTGTATGTCTAAATTAAAAGAATGTGGATGGAAATTGTTGAATTCCCATCTGGCATTGAAAACTATCTGGAGATGAAATTTTCAGACCAAAATTTAATTTGAGCACTAGATTGAGTTTCCATCAAAAGGTCTCAATTGAGAGGCTGAAAATGTGTATTGGACCTGATTGGTTTTTAAATTTTTTTATTTTTCTCACTATGAACCATATTAATCAAAATACACACAAATATTTCCCTATTGAATATACATAGTGTCATTTTCTCCCCTTTTTCTTCCCTCCCTCCTTCCCACCCCCCTCCAAACCCATTAAACGTTCAACATATACAATACAATAAACCCATTAAATAATGTCCTCACACAGTGAAAACAAACAAGAAAATTGTGTCATCTACTTTGTTGTTAACCGTGCAGACCACTCTTGTGACTCGATATTTAATTTTTCATTCCATTTCAATGTTGTCATAAGGATAGATTTTAGTTCACACAGGGAGAGATCATTTTGACCATGCATTGAGATTGAGTTGACCCAGAACAACTGCTGGCTTTCATTTAAACAAATTGCAATTGTTTTATTTGTTTGTAAAAGGATAATTGCTTTAAGGCTGCAGTCACTTCAATTACAGAGTCAGCTGGTATCAATGCTCCAGGCAGCTTGATGTTTTAATTGTAAAGAATAGCATGAGTTTTTGAAGACAAACCACAATAAGTTTGCAGCAGCCAGTAAGATACGAAATCAACTACAAAACTACCATGCAGGATAAAATTGTTCCTCCATCTTGCAGGCTGTCATGGACTTGGTGTCAATAGACAGGATGGAGATTGAAAATTTGGTTTAATGGTGCACCAACAACAGCTTTGCACCCAATGTCACCAAAACTAAGGAGGTGATTGTTGACTTCAGGAAAGGAAAGCCAGAGGTATTACAATCCAGTGATCATTGGGGTGGAGAGGATGAACAAATTCAAGTTTTTGGGAGTCACTATCTCGGAGGATCTTTCCTGAACCGAATACATCAGTTGCATTGTGACGAAGGCATGTCAGCGCCTTCATTTCCTCAGGAGCTTGCAGAGGTTTGGTGTGACACCAGAAACCCTGGCAAATTTTTACAGTGGTGTGGTGGAAAGTGTGCTGACCGGCTACGTCAAGGTCTGGTATGGGAACACCAATACCCCTGAGCGTAAAGCCCTCCAGAAAGTAATAGACACAGCCCAGGACATCACAGGCAAAACCCTCACCACTATTGAGTACATCTATAGGGAACACTGCCGTTGGAGAGCACCATGTCATACCCGACTCAGATTTCCTTGGGAAAGAGAACATCCTTTCATGGGGGGTGGCATTGGTCGCGGGGCATAGGAGGGAGCGGATGGAGTGTAGGGCACTAGTTAGCACATCCTGCCAGCGAGAGGTGGGGAGACCTTTGGACCGGAGGGCAAGCGTAACCGCTTTCCAGATGGTGGCATTCTCTCTTTTGACTTGCCCATTACCATGTAGGTTATAGCTGGTGGTCCTGCTTGAAGCAATACCACGCTCCAGAAGGTACTGCCGCAGCTCTGCGCTCATAAACAAGGACCCCCTGTCACTGTGGATGTAATTGGGGTACACGAAGATGGCGAAGGCACTGTGCTGGGCCTCTATAACTGAGGAGGCAGTCATGTCTGAGCAGGGCACAGCAAACGTGAAGCGGAAGTACTCGTCGATAGCTCTAAGTATGTTTTGAAGCATCTCACCCAGTCCTTAAAGTAATTTGAGGCTGTAGCTGACTGTGGGTCGATGTCTAGGCGTTCCAGCCATAGCATATGCTCCATCCCTTCAAAATTTTTTGGTTAATAAAATTGTAGTGTTTGTCAAAAGAACAAAAGACTCGTTGATCCAAACCAAGGCTTTTATTAACTAAAAGACTGGAGCATATCACAAGTAGGTTGACCAGTCCTGAATGACGTGGTCTGGCTAGGAGCAATCCCGTCGATGGCTGTAAGGATGTAGATGTTACGGTTGGTCGACGATAGGGGCCTTTGAAGTCTATGCTGAGACACTCAAAGGGGGAGGTGGCTTTGATGATGTGGGTGTTCTCTAGATGGAAGAAGTGGGCTTGCACTCAGCGCACACTGGACAGGCTCGGGTCATGGAGCGAATCTCCTCGACAGTGTAGGGCAGGTTGCGAGCTTTGACAAAGTGTACGAACCTAGTGACTCCTGGATGACAGAGCTCCTCATGGAGTTTCTGCAGCCTGTCCAGTTGTATGTTGGCGCAAGTCCCGCTGGAGAGCGCATCTGGTGGGTCATTGAGTTTACCTGGCCGAAACAGTACGTCATAATTAAAGGTGGAGAGCTCGATTCTCCACCTGCCGATTTTGTCATTCTTGATCTTACCTTGCTGGGTATTGCTAAACATGAAGGAGACCACACGTTGGTCGGTCAGCAGCGTAAAGCACCTGCCAATGAGGTAGTGTCTCCAACGACGTACTGCTTCGACTATGGCCTGGGCCTCCTTCTCGACAGAGGAGTGTCGGCTCTCAGGACCCTGGAGGGTTCTGGAGAAGAAGGCTACCGGCCGGCCTGGTTTAAAGTGCCTGCCAGTGCAAAGTCAGACGCATCGCTTTCGATTTGGAATGGAATGGACTCGTCGATGGTGTCCAGCATTGCAGCAGTGATGTCCGATTTGATGCGGTTGAAGTCTGCTCTGCCTTCGGTTGACATGGGGAAGGAGGTGGTCTTGATGAGTGGCCGTGCCTTGCCGCATAGTGTGGAACCCATTGGGCATAGTAAGAGAAAAAAAACCCAGACAATGTTTGAGTACCTTGTGGGTGTTGTGGGGTGGGGGGGGGGGGGTGCAAGTCCATGAGGGGACGCATGTGGTCAGGGTCTGGCATGACTACTCCGTTCTCCACAACACAAGCCCGAATCGTGAACCAAGTGGTCCAGAAGACACACTTGTCGAAATTGTAGGTCAAGTGCAGTCGAGTTGCAGTCTGTAAAAATTTCTCAAGGTTGGCATTATGATCCTCTGTGTCATAGCCGCAGATGATGACATTGTCCAGATACGGGAAAGTAGCAGTCAGCCCATTCTGGTCCACCATCTGGTCCATTTCCCGCCTGAAGACCGCGATGCCATTTGTGACCCCAAAGGGTACCCTGAGGTATTGATACAGCCCCCCATTCGCTTCGAAGGCCGTGAAAGGTCAGTCTTCTCGGCGGATTGAGAGCTGATGATAGGCCAAACGTAAGTCAATGGTGGAGAATACACGGTATTGGGTGATCAGATTCACCACATCCGTGATCCGTGGAAGGGGGGTACGCGTCCAGGAGCGTGAAGCAGTTGACTTAACCACCATCCGTGGCTTCTCCCTGTTTTTAACAACCACTACCTGGGCCCTCCATGGACTCAAGCTAGGTTCGATAATGCCCTCATCCAGCAGTCTGTGCACCTCGCTTATGATAAATTTCCTGTGTTCATAACTATATTGCCAGCTTTTGGTGGTCACAGGCTTCCAGCCAGGGGTGAGATTTGCGAAAAGTGCTGGCGGAGCAACTAGGAGGGTAGAGAGACTACTGGTGAGGCCCCTGGGCGTGAGGGCGGGTGGCTTGCACTGTCGCTGCCAGGAGCTTTCCGGGGTGGAGTGGTTACAAACAGAGAGCGGAGCGTGAGACCCCCAAAATGCAGGGAAATAGTTTGAAACTGGCACTGAAAATCCAGTCCCAGCAGAGCAGGGGCGCACAATTGGGGAAGGACGAATAGTTTGAAGTCTGTGAACGTGACGCCCTGGACTTTCAGGATCGCCACAAAGTACCCCTTTACCCCAGTCAAGAGCGATCTGGTCGCCAATGAAATTCTCTGTGCAGTGAGGAGAATAGCTAGTCCGCAACGGTAGGCCAGGTCTGGGCAGATAAAACTGTCAGTTGACCCCAAGTCAAATAAACAATTGGTATAGTGTCCATGCACTTTAATCAGTTCCATTGCTTTTGCGAGGGGTTGGGGGAAGTCCTGGTCGAGGGTTATTGATGCAGAGACTTGTAATGGGGACAGTGGAGTGCTGCTTGATGACGTCATGCAAACAGTGGGGCATTAAAAAAGTGTCGGGGAGTTGTTGTTGCTGCCTGCAACCAAGAGTAAGTGTTGGGGGTCGCTGCTTGCCGTTGGCGGTGGGACAGTCAGTAGTGGGGCGGTCAGCGGTAGGGCAGTCAGCTGGGGGGTGGTCAGCAGTGGCGGGTCTCTGGTCGGCAGCGTCGGGTCCCCGGTCGGCAGCATCGGCGGGTACCGGGTCAGCAGCATCAGCGGGTCCCCAGTCGGCAGCGGCAGGTCTCTGGTCAGCGGCAACGGGTCCCTGGTCAACGGTGGTGGGTCCCTGGTCAGCAGCGGCAGCGGCCATTGAGGTCGAGGCTGGATCCTGGTTGGACGTTGCTTCATGAGGGAGGATGAATGTCATTGCAGCGAGGGTGGGTTGTACCTTGCACGCAGCCCCGTGATGTCAGGCGCTGCCGCGCGGTGGAATCCTCGCTCTCATTGGACAAGAGCTCTGAGGAAGAAGTGTTTGAAATGGAGAGTGGTGATTTGGCTTCACACGAGGCACTGTGTTTGATGGCAGCCATTTTGGAACAACAAACTACAGCAAAGTGGCCATTTTTAAGGCACTTCTGGCACCTGGCTTTTCTCACTGGGCACTGGGACCTGCTGTGCTTGTTCTTCCCGCAGAAATAACACTTTGGGGTTGCATCGGGCAGCGTAGTGGCAGTAGTAGGGTAGAGGGAGGGCATCCTACTCACATCAGAGAGTGGGGTCCATCCCCGAGAGTACATGTCCATACTTAAGACCGCAGCCTCCATCGTCTCTGTGATCCGGATCACGTCCTCTAGATTTTCTCCCCCGTGCTCTAGCAGCCGCTGCCGCACCTCATTTGATCAAAACCCGGCCATATAGGCATCCGGAGTGAGATCGTCTGTGGTCTCCGCAGCAGTTCTCTCTGTGCAGGCACAGTCCCTGCCCATTGCCCTTAGTGCCTGAATATAAGCTTTACAGGATTCACCAGGGTGTTGACTCCTTGTAACAAGTTTGTACCGAGCATAGACCCTGTTCACGGTCGCTCATAAAGCCCTTTCAGCTCCTTCATGGCTGCAGCGTAAGTGGTCGTGTCCTGGACACTCTGGTAGACTCTTGGGAACACCATAGTCATCAACATTAGTCGTCGATGGTTGTCCTCTATCACAGCAGGATCAGAGAGCTGTAAGTATGTTTCGAAGGATCTCACCCAGTCCTTAAAGTCATTCGAGGCTGTAGCTGACTGTGGGTCGGTGTCGAGGTGTTCCAGCCGTAGCATATGTTCCATCCCTTCAAAATTTTTTTTTTTAGTTAATAAAATTGTAGAGCACGTCGAAAGGACCAGACTTGTTGATCCAAACCAAGGCTTTTATTAACTAAAAGACTGGAGCATATCACAAGTAGGTCGACCAGTCCAGAATGACCTGGTCTGGCTAGGAGCAATCCTTTAAGACCTGCCAGTAGGTGTGGCTACACTCTCAGCCAATCACAGTCATCCTACACTGCCATCTGTACATGTGTAGATATACACATTGGTGATAGAATCTGTACTATCACACAGCAGCTATCATCAAAGACTCTCACCACCCAGCGCACATACTCGGTTATCACTGCTGCCGTCAAGACTCGCCACACCAGGTTCAGGAACAGCATTTACCCCTCCACTATCAGGCTCCTCAACGACAAACTCAATCAAAGAATCATTTAAGGACTCTTACTTGTGCACTTTATTGATTTTCTTCTTGTTCTCTCTGTATTGCAAGGTCAGCTTGTTTACATTTATTATCTGTTTACATTTCTTTTATTTGTTTACATTGTGATCAGTTTATTTTTTTGTACTACCAATTAGCGCTAATTCTGATGTGCCCACAGGAAAAATGAATGTCAGGATTGTATGTGCTGTCATGTATGTACTCTGAAAATAAATCTGAAATCTGAATTCCCCTAATCAAGGTAATGTAATTATTGGCACAGGAATTGAGAAAGAACACTTGAGAGTACAGGGCTCCCTGGGTTATGAATCACCTGATCTATGAAAATTCAACCCAGATATAAAGCATTTTTCAAGATAGGGCTCAACTTGCAATATGTCAGTTTAGCCACAGAAATGGCCTGTCAGATCATTCCAAATTTTCTGTATTGATTATAGATGGTGGGACCAGATAACTTCCTCTTGTTGGTGATCAGACGCTGCACGATTCAGGGCTTTGATGGAGAGTATCATTGATATAAAATAAACTAAATCCTTACAACCCATGGATTGCCTGAGGAACTGCTATGAGCCACAGTTCTGTTCCAGCCATTTTGGGGAAGTTATGCACAGCGACAGCATAAATTCAGACTCCATGTCAGATGGAGACGCAGAATGGTCAGTCCAGCCTGGCACAAGCAGCCATGCAACAAGTTGGACAGATCTATGCAGTTCAGTTTCAACTTTCGCTACTTATGTTAAGTTCAATGTTCTGTGATTCCCAGGCTTATTATTTCAGCTTTTCTCAAATGAATGTCATTCAACTCCTTGTTAGGGTCCCTGCACTTTCCTCCCGAGCTTTACAGTCTCCTCGGGTACACTTGATCAGGCTGTAGGGATTTTTCTACAGTTCTACCTGTGTACAGTTTAAGATTTGCAGCACTTTCAATTGTGAACTCTCTTGTCAGAGTTATAAGCGAGGTTCAGGGCTTTTGCCGCGTGGAGAAAACTCTGGAGGTTGGTGTCATGGTCTTCCAAGATATGGCCACAGATGGTGGCATTATTAGGGTAGCCTTCCACCCATCCACCATTCTGTCCATCTGCCTCTGGAAGATAGAAACCCCATCAGTAATACCGAAAGGGACGCTGTGGAATTGGTAGAAAGGACCGTTAGCCTCAAATGGATGGTCCTCGGAATGAATAGACAGCTTTCAAGTCGATGGTTGAAGAGACCTGATACTGTGGAATATCATTCACCTTGTCCGTAATTATGGTAATATGAGGGAGGAGGTATGCGTCCAGGAGTGTGTACCGATTAATAGTTTGGCTATAGTGAATTACTAGCCTGGACTTGTTTCCCCCTTTTACTACTACCACTTGCGCTCTCCATGGGCTGGTGCTAGGTAAAATAATAATTTCGTCAAGCAGACGTTGTGTCTCAGACTTTATAAAATCTCAGTCTACTGTGCTGTACCTCCTGCTCTTGGTAGCAATAGGTTTGCAGTCCGAGGACCGATTCAGGAAGAGAGGTTGGGGGTCGATATTCAGTGTGGACATTCCGAACCATTACGAGGGGAGGGAACCAGAATACTCCAAGGTCACACTTTTAAGGTGACACAGTAAGTCCAGACCCAACCACAATGGAGCACACAATTCATCAAGTACATATAGGCAAAACTTACAGAATTTCTCCCCCCCCCCCCCCTTCAAATGACAGATGAACTATACAATGTTGTTGAATATGTGTAGAATGCGAATGAGACACAAGGAATATGTGATAATTGGAAGGATACATCTTTAGGTTGTACTCTTGCAAGGTGAGTCTTTGAAGCTTTCAGTAGAGTCCGTGTCAATTAGGCATTTAGTGAAATGTCCATTTACCTTCACAGTCAACTATGGAGTTGCTGAGCTGGTGAGGTCTGCCTGATCTCGAACCATCGAGGCTAGGACCCCGGAGGCTCCATACTCCTCACTCAAGTGGCCACCACTGTCCTAGGTTGCCCTGCGTGGGTAAGATGGCATCAACCTTGTGGCATGGCAAGATGGCCGCCCTCCTTCCTCCTCTGACGATGATGGTGCTGAGTTTGAATTTGGGTTGCAGCAAGTTGGCCGCTGAACCTTTTCATGCCGTTTCCTCGCTGCCACTGCTACCCTCCATCGGCGTGTAGCACAGAAAGTGGGTTTGGGTGAATTTGGAGCAGACTGCTTGGGGCTGGAATCTGATCCGGGAGTGCTGCAGGCCGCGGTCTTCCCTGAGCTTCCCCTCGCCCAGTGACCTTTCTTGCCACAGCTGGAACACACCGAGTCTTTAGCCGGGCAATGAGATCGGGGATGCTGGCTCTTGCTGCAGAAAAAAGCCCTCCCTCGCACGGGAAGCAGCAGCCGTTAAGGCTGGGGTAGTGAGAGCAGCTGGTCCTTGGAAGGGGTTACCTGGGTGACCAATCTCACTGGCTTCAAGGTCATGTTCTTGAGTTTGGCCTGTTGCAACAATTTGACCAGTTCATCATAGCCAGGTCCTTCTTACCCAACTCGAACAGTCGCTGCCTCATGTATCTCGAGCAGACCCCTGCGACTAAAGTGTCCTGGATTTGTTGTTCTTCATGAACACGGCCCACTTCTTGGCAAGCATCCACAGATCCAGCAGGTCGCTGTTGGCGACGTAGAGTGAGTCAGTGCCTCGCTAAGACCTCGTTTTGCGACTTCAGGTACCGAGCATTCAACACCTTGATGGCAGCATCATATGTAGTGCAGTCCCTGATGACTGCATACCCTTTCGTTCCTACCCTCCTGATGCGTGTGCAAGATGCCTCTGGTCACAATCAGGTAGGCTGGAAGCAATCTAGCCAGTATGTGAACTCCTCAGCCTCGTCGGGGGACAGAGCGTCTATCAGCAGCGTACCTGGCTTGAGTAGCTCCTCATATAGGGAATAAACTAATAAAATTATAGTATGACTAAAAGCTCCCAAGACTGGAGGGAGAACAAACACTTTTATTAGCTTATAACTAAGGGTAGGGTTTTACAGTAGTCTTCGGAAGGGTTCTGGGTTTAGGCAGGAAACTAGGGTTATATGTGAGCAGATGAGGGCAGGGTCAGCCATCAGCACAACACACTACCAGTGAATCCCAGTTCACTCTGCACCGTGTCTACCTATGACCTCTTGGCTGTAGGCCTGTACTCCTCCCCTCGTTCTTTCTTCCCTCTCCTTCACCCTTTTATTTAGATGCCTGCGTGCTTTTTGCTCTCAGCTTGACAAAGGGCTCAGGCCCAAAACATTAGTTATATATCTTTACCTCCTATGAACGCTCCAGGACCTGCTGAGCTTCTACAGCACTTTTGTTCACTTTCACTGCGATCTTGTTCTGTTGCCAAAAGTTCCCAAACCATCTGTTTACTTCATTGATGCTGCTGTTTTTACTAATAATGAGTCTATTTGTCATCAAGGAAAACCTACTAATTTGTTTGAAAACAATTAGATGGAAATGAATCCCACCCATTTTGTTCGGATGACTGGGACACAGATAATGTACTCAGTTCACTTCACACTATTACTTATTACTCAAAGCATTTGCATTTCAATCTGACCCTCTCCATCATAAGCTCTATATAATAGCACTAATAGCAAAACGTTGAACCATTAAAGCTACATTAAAGATGCCATTTTGTTTGAAATATTCCAGTCCTGTTTACTAGCTAATGGGATAAATTAATTTTAAGCTAATAACTGAAATTATATCATTAGGAAGAAACAGAAGTTAGAAAAGTATACCAAGTACATTGGCAATGTCATTCGTGAACACCATTGGGAGCATTTGATGGTTGTAAATTACCTTAATTGCTTTAGATTGAGAGTACAATAGTTTAAAGCAGCCATTCTCAACAGGGGCCATACAACCCCGCTGGGGGCCATGGCACACTTAAGGGACTGAAATCTTTTTTTTAATCTTTTTTATTTAGACAGTGGAGAGAAGTATAGAAGAAACCAACTAAACTTGACTGCTTCACAGGAAAGGGGGCCCATCAACTTTGAGCAGAGTCCTAAGGGGGCCATAAATTAAACAAAATGTTGAGAATAGCTTGTTTAAAGGGTAAATTTACTGGCTATTTAAGTAAAACTTTTCTTTCTTTGGCTTGGCTTCGCGGACGAAGATTTATGGAGGGGGTAAATGTCCACGTCAGCTGCAGGCTCGTTTGTGGCTGACAAGTCTGATGCGGGACAGGCGGACATGGTTGCAGCGGTTGCAGGGGAAAATTGGTTGGTTGGGGTTGGGTGTTGGGTTTTTCCTCCTTTGCCTTTTGTCAGATGCATGTTATTTCAGTGCGATAGGTTTCTTTGCAGGGAGTTGAAACGGAATGAAAACAATTGAGTAAAGATAGAGGCACAGCATAAAATCTACAAATATACTGCAGGTGTGTTTGAAAGGGAGATCATTAAAAACAACTTGTATTAAATTGCTGCCTTTAGACTGGCAAATTACTTCCAGGCACCTCGCAGGAATATTATTGGCCAATTGTCATAAGGATTTGATCAGAGGAGAAGCTAGAAGAGCTGCAGCCTTACAGTCCAGACACTCGGGCTCAGTCCTGACCTCTGGTGCTGGATGGGTGCGCATTCTCCCAGTGACCACATGGGTTTGCCCTGAGTGCTCCTACTTCCTTAGACATGCCAAAGCCTGCATTGGCCACTGAAAGTTTCCCCCAGTTATTGGAGAGGGGAGGGGTTGTTGATTACAAAGTAGTTGATGGGAATGTGGGGAGAATAAAAATGGGATCAGAGTAAGTGGGTGCTAATGGTCATTATAATAAGCCAAGAGACTCATATTATTGGGAATAGATAAGGCTGAGGACAGGCAGATCTGCATGGGAATGGTGAAAGGAATGAAAATGGCTGGAGTTGCAGCTTGCACCTGATCTCACTGATGTAGAGGAAATCACATTGAAGGTGCTGAAAGCAATGGACTAGATTCAATGAAGCGCATGTGAATCTCTTCCTCACTGAGAGGACTTTTTGTGGCCCTGGGTGGGGATTAAGGGGGAGATGTAGAGAGAAGTACTTCTTATCCCAGCTCTTTATCATATAAATGTCCCTTTGAATCATCTAGCAATCCTCCAGACTATCACACCTCCACCAATCTTTATGTCATCCAGAAACTTACTTACTATCCCATCCTTCCACTTCCTCACCCAGATTATTTAAAAATCACAAAAGGAGAAGACCCAGAATAGATCTCTTCCCACAGTAAATCTCATCTTGTTCTGGTAACTTATCTAATGTCATGCTTTTCAAAAGCTCCAACACATCCTCTTTCTTAAGAAAAATATGTTCAAGAATTTAAGTTATCCTCATAATTGCCAATGTCCTTTTCTCTGGTGAATACCGAAACAAAATGTTAATTAATGACCTCTGCTACCTCGACCAACCCAATGCGCACGTTTCCACTATCACCTCTGATGGGCCATATGAGGATCCTATGTTCACATACTTGTGGAATGCCTTGGGGTTTTCCTTAATCCTGCTTGCCTTCTCATGTCTCCTTTAAGCTATCCTATCCTTTCTTAGGATCTTTCCTCTGGAGCTCTATCAATTCCCATCTTCCTGAACCTCTTATTCACTTTTCTTCTTAACTAGATTTTCTACATCTCTTGTGCACCATGGTTCTGTCATGTAACCATCCTTTCCCTGGTTCAATGGAATATATTTGTGCAGAGTGCCTTGCAAATGTTCTCTGTTGTCTTTTATAGAAAAAAAATGGTTTAACTGTCCTGTTGATGATACATGGGGTTAACAGCATGAAAGGGTAAACATATTTGTGCTGTTGTTTTAAGTGATCAGCTCCCTTCAGCATTCACTCCCCTCACTGCTAGAACATTGTGGATTCAGTGTGGGGCAGTGGCAAGAAACACTGCAGCATCTTGCCAAGACTTCTATGACAACTGAAACCCATTATCTTTACCACTTAGAAGGACAAATGAATGGAATCCTTACCTTCTCCAAGTTTACCTTCAAATAGCACACCACCCTGCCTTCAAAAATCATCACTGATTCCCTACCAAGCGATACTCAAACAACACGAGCCTAGTCTCAGTAATAGTGCCAATGAAAATGCTATTTAGATAATTAATGTTCTTCTAACTGCCTCACAGCTCCAAGAACCTGGGTTCAATCCTGACACTGAATGCTGTCTATGTGGAGTTTGCAAACTGTTACCCTTCATTAGGTAGGGGTAAAAGAAACATAGAGGAGTTGCATATAAATTTCAGGGCTAATGCAATGGACCACTCATAAGACAAAGCAACTCTTCTGGAGAGCTGGCACAAACCTGATGGTTTAATGGCCTCCATCTGTGCTGCAATAAATGGGAATCTGCCATTCATACCCAAACTGGCCTAACTGTAACACCAGACCCACTGAAATCTTTGTCCCTTTACTGACTCTCCACCCCACCCCCATGAAAGCTGCTACACCACACCACGAGATCAGGGGCAATAAGAGATAGACATTAAATACTGATTTACGTCCAAAATCTGTGAAAGAATAAAATATATTTGCAGAACAATCCAAGTTTTTGATTGTCACTCAATTCACCTGCTTCAACACTCATTCTCAGACCTTTGGAGCACAGTGACGACAGTACATATCATGTATAATATCAGGTGGGAGGGGGGTGAGACATGAAAGTCTGCAGATGCTCAGATTGTACTATAAACACAGAAATGCTGGAGGAACTTAGCCAGACTCGCAGCATCCATAGGAGATAAGATATATTAACAACGTTTCAGGCTTGAACCCTTCTTTAAGAAATAAGCAAAAGGCAGGCAAGCATCTTAGGTTCCTCTAATGTAGCGTTTCCTGAACTGGGAAAGGCATAGGAGTTCCACAGAAAAAATGGGTAGTAATAACTGTAATAACATTTTCTTTAAATTACTTTTTACCTGTGTCTTTAAATCTCTGTTTCTCTGATGGCAGCAAACAGTTGCCTCGACCCTAACAAAACAAAATGACGCCTTGAGGCCTGACGTTATCAGTACAGACTGTGAGACTCGGATTTCTTTTGGCATGAGGCTGGCCACATTATTAAATTTTAAATTGAAAGGTATTCCACGTGTGCAGTACAGCGGGAATGGCTTTTACTGACTCTATTTTTTTTGGTCCCCCCCTTCCTCTCACTCGCTTCCTTCTCCCTCCCCCCCCCTCACTGAGATTGATGTAGGAATTGGTGATGGAGTTGGCGTGGGTGCCACAATGGTGTTGGTAGGGACTAAGACCTGCGTCGATAGAGACATCGAGTATGTTTGTCATCGAGGTCACTGGCAGAGGTGACGGTGGCTCCAACACCTGGTTGGCAGGGACGGAGTTTAGTGATGGAGGTGTTGGAAGCTTAGGCCTGTGGGCAGCAGGGGTGGGGATGTAAACCCATGTCGGAAGCATCAGGAGCACCACCTATGGGCAGCTGGGGCCAAGGTGGATACTCGCATCAGAGGTTTTGGGAAATCCGGCCTGTGTGCAACTGGAGACAGGTTGGAAACCATACCTGGAAGGTTGATGATTGTGGGGATTTGGGGTCTGGGAGGTTGGTGATATTTGTATTTGCAATTTGGTTAATATTCAGTTGAAACAAAATAATCAAATTCTGAAGAAATGGGATTTTTCAAGCACTGCATCAGATTACTTGCTGTTTAAGAAAAATAATTTAAATTAGACTCAACCACGCTCAAACTGGAAGTTGACACCATTCTACTTCCGGCTGGCTTCCAGTTCGTAACTATGGGATTCCCTGATTTCCAAGTGCTCCCCAAAAGGGTTCCGTGAGCTAAAAAGCCTTGCTCTAATGTGTAGATGAGTGAAGATGATGGGGATAGAGGGCGAAAGTAGGAATAGGTTAGAGAGGGATTACTGTAAAAAAGAAAGTAAGTGCTTGATAGGTTCAGGGTTCACTAGGCCAAAGGGCTTGTTTCTCTGCTATATCTTTCCATGACTCGATAAAACCATTGGAATAGACTTAATCTAAAAATGGTACAGAAAAAACCTTTTTTATTGAAAAAAAAGACAAGTGGAATAATATGTCTGATTTTGGTGCTTTGATTAAAATATATATGTTCTTGCACTTTCTGTCCCTAAATGAGGTGCATCATAATTTAGTCTGAAGTTCACTTTACATTAATTTATGCAGCATTTAACCATGGTTCTGAATGCAGAAGTCATATAGAGTGAGGAAGGCTATTTTTCGACACTGAAATTTCTTTTTTTTTTATTTTTTTATTTTTCACACCATAAATCACAATAGCCATGATATACACTTTTTCTTTTTCACACATTTACAGTGACTTTTTCTCCCCCCCCCTCCCTCCTCCCAAGCCACCCCCCCACCACCCCCCTCTCATCCATTTTAGGTATACAATCTAGGTTGCATTAATTCAGTCAGACAATGTTGTCATTCAACAAAAATACACCAGAAATTCTACTGAGTCCATTCTTTTCTTTTCTTCTCCTTCCATCAACTTAGGTAATGTTTGTTCCCGGTAGGTTTTCGCTATTGTATTTAATGTAAGGCTCCCATACTTGTTCGAATATTTCAATATTATTTCTTAAACTATATGTTATTTTTTCTAATGGAATACATTTATTCATTTCTATATACCATTGTTGTATTTTCAAATTATCTTCCAATTTCCAGGTTGACATAATACATTTTTTTGCTACGGCTAGGGCTATCTTAACAAATCTTTTTTGTGCATCTTCCAAGTCAATTCCAAATTCTTTATTTTTTATGTTACTTAGGAGAAAGATCTCTGGATTCTTTGGTATATTGTTTTCTGTTATTTTATTTAATATCTGATTGAGATCATCCCAAAATTTTTCTACTCTCTCACATGTCCAGATTGCATGAATTGTTGTTCCCCTTTCTTTTTTACATCGAAAACATCTATCAGATACTGTTGGGTCCCATTTATTTAACTTTTGCGGTGTAATGTATAGTCTGTGTAACCAATTATATTGTATCATACGCAGCCTCGTATTTATTGTATTTCTCATCGTTCCAGAACATAATTTCTCCCATGTTTCCTTTTCAAAGTAAATCAGCAGCTTATTTTGAACCAAAAAGGTCTTCATAAAACAAAGAAATGTTATGATAGCTTTCACTGATTAGATTCAATATTCAAGATTCCTTTATTTTCATATAAAATTACAGAACATTTAATATAATATGAAATTGCCTTCTGCCCACCGTAAGGCAGATAAAGATTTCCCATTAGTGTCACCCTGTTCCCCTTACAGTCAGAAAGAAAGAGATGAAAAAAGAGTCCCTTCAGACTCACGGAGTGTCCATGCCTCAAGCGCTCCCGCATGGACTCCTGTTCAATCATTGACAAACCTCCAACGTGATCTGGAAGCCTTCAGCGCCTGAGGCCCTTCGAGAATCTTTATGCCCTCAGCACCCTCTCCAATACCAGGTCCTCATGAGCCAGTCTCCAGCAGCCTGCAGCCCGTGCAAGTCCCCCAACTGCAAGTCTTCCCACAGCCTGTGTGGGCCTCTCGCTGATCCACTACAGTGGTCGCCTTCCCTGTGGGGTTGTTTCTTCTGCTTTGCAATCGTGTTCTCCTCATTTCTGGTGCCGATCTGAAACCCCTCATGGCTACTGCCATCTTGGGCACAGACCTCAATGGTTGCAGGATTTTACTTACAAACACCATCAGCTCCTTTAATAGGCTGCATAAATCCTGTACCGGCATTAGGACTGGGTGTTTGAACCCTTCGGACCAGTGCTGTGTCGCTGCTGTCTGCTCTCCTGGGTCTGCACCAGGGGCACTACCACCATAGAAGTACGGTGCAGTTTGTGGTTGAGACACATTACCTAGTACCTGTACTATCTGTCCCCAAATATTGTGCATCATGTTTTATCCAGATTTATTCTTAACACATGTTGAATAATGAATTCATTAAGATTTTAGAATGCAAGTGCATCAGATTGTATCGAGATAAATGCTCCTCATTGCTGAGATTCCTTTGAATCCTGCCAAACTGAAGAGGTGAATGCCCTATTCTTTGAGAATTACTGAGCAACATTACAATGTCTAGGTCTCAGAGAGGATACAGAGCAGATTTACAGGAAGCATGCCAGAAATAAGAAATTGCAGTGATATGGAGAGATTAGAGAAGATGGAATTAATCTTCTTAGAGCCAGAAAGGTTTAAGGGTGATCTAACATTGGAGTTCAGCACCATAAAAGGTTTTGATGGAATAAATCAGGAGAACCATCTTTCATTGGCAGGCAGGTCAGCAACCAGAGGAGACAAGATTTAAGGCAACTGGCAAAAAAAAACAACAGTGAGATGGAGAGTAATTGTCTAGGTATGGCTTCAGGATCACTGGAACTTTTGTGGGGGAAATTGGATTTATGACTGAAGCGGAAAGGCTGCGGAGCTACAAGGAAAGGGTGGGAGAATTCATTGTGCTGGATGTCTTGTCTCGAGACTGACGTAAGTTTGATATGCCAGTGACCTCTTCTTGTGATGGACCCTTAGGGTCCATCACCCCTTGCCTCAAATGGGATTGAGGATTGCATTTCAAGATTGACACTAGTTTTATGCTGCCTGTTTCTTGCTTGATTGCAAACAGCACAATCTGTGGTTCCATGCTGATTGACATCACATCCTAAGGTCTTCATAATAATCACAATTCACAACACAAATATGCTCCTGATTGAACATTAGACTCCACATTCAATGCCTGTCAGGAGGGAATTTTACATCTCAGGAACTTTATACAAATTAGCCTCAACTTCTCCACTTCTGCTATTAATGACCAGAGACACATCAACATAACATGATGACCCTCATAGATGGCATGAATGAGAGGGATAAAGGTGAAATTATGGACCTACTGAACTAAAAAATTCTTAACCCTGCCTGGATAAAGTCTGAAGTAAACATTTTCTCTATTTGTCCTGATCTATCCATAAGTGCTGCTTTGCTTTAAAGAGATACTGAATGAATCTGTATGAAATTTATTATACATGTCAGTACGGATGCAGTGAATATCTTACTTGTTGCAACTTCCCGGATACATAAAAACACATAACACTTGAGAGAAAAAAATTGATAGTGAGATATTACATGGAACGTAGAATTCTACAGCACGGAATAAGCCATTCAGCCTTCAGTGTTGTGCTGATCTATATATTCCCACAAAAAAACTAAGCCTGACCTACCTCATAACCCTCTATTGTTCTTTCATCCATATGCCTGTTTATGAGTCTTTTAAATGCCCCTGATGATTCAGCCTCCACTACCACACCTGGCAAAGCATTTCAGGCACTCACAACTCTCTGTGGAAAAACTTTACCCTTGAAATTTCCCCTAAATTTTGCTCCCTTCACTTTGTACACATCCTCTTGTGTTTGCTATTCCTGCCCTGGAAAATGATGCTGGCTCTCAGAATTTTGCAGACCTTTATTAAGTCACCTCATATCCTCTTTCACTCCAGAGAGAAAAGTCCTAGCTGTGCTAACCTTCCTTCAAAAGGCTTATTTTCCAATCCAGGCAACATCCTGGTAAATCCTGGCACAGTGATGAAGTGTTTGAAAGGCTGATGTTGAAGCATATTAGCTCTTGTCGGAGCGGCGACATGGATCCATTCCAATTTGCCTATTGTAGCAATAGGTCTATGGCAGATGCTATCTCCTAGCTTTACACAAAGCCCTGGAACACGCCACCCAGCACATGCCATATTCTCACTGCTAACATCAGGAAAGAGGTATATGTGCCATAAGACATGTACCACTAGGTTCAGGAATAGCTGCTACCCCTCCAGCATCAGACTTCTCAACAACAAACTCAATCAGGGACTCATTTAAGAGCTCTTACTTTTGCACTTGATTGATTTTTGTTATTCTCTCGATATTGCACAGTGTTTACATTATTTTTCTATTTATTTCTTTACATGTGTAAGTTGTGTACAATTTTTTCTGCATTACCTATAAGTGGTAATTCTGCCGTGCCTGTAGGAAAAAGAATCTCAGGGTTGTATGTGATGTCATGTTCTCTTGACAATAAATCTGAAATCTGACCTCATCTGCACCCTCTCTATAGATTTCACATCCTTCCTATAATGAGGTGACCAGAACTGAACATAATATTCCAAGTGTGGTCTCACCAGAGATTTGTAGTGTTGCAACATGACCTCTCAGCTCCTGAACTCAACCCCCCAACTTGTGAAGTCCAGAATCACATAGACCTTTATGAAAGAGGAAAAATAAAAAAATAATAAATATTCATAGTTGGAAATAAACCATAGTGCAAAACAATGTGCTGAATCAGTAGTGGAGACATACCGTTGATGGCCTTGAAGTAGTCTTATGTTGAGGGAAGTGCACAGAAATGGGGATTCGATATAAAACTGTTCTTGTCATATCAGACTTCAGGGTACTCTCTTTCTGAAGGTTGCAGTGAGAAGAGATCATGGCCAGTGAGATGGACATCTTTAATGTGGTTGGCTGCCTTCCAGAGGCAGCGCCTTCTGTAGATGTCATCAGTGGCTGGGAGGTTGGTGTTCATGATGGACTTGGCTATGAAGGATCTTCTTTCTATCAGGCAGTGTCTAAGGACCAAGGATGATTTGCTTCCACTGTAGTTTTATTGGTTCTGAGGTAGCCGATAAAGTCAATATGGGAAGCATAGTCTCTTCCACAGATGAGACAGTAGGTGCCTCGCAAGGGAAATACATGGGTTGTGAGGTGGCACACTCCTTCTGCATAAGTTCTTGGCTTCTGTGTATCCTGATGAATGAACTCAAGATTCTCAGTCATCCTTGATGGTCTTTCTCCACTTTGGGCCAGAAATTTTTCAGAGTCAGATGGGATGTTGCTTTTCTTCAAGGAAATCTTGAGCATATAATTGAATCTTTTAACCTGTCTGCCTAGTTATCTCTTCGCATGATAAGCATCAGAATGGAGAGTCTGTTTTAGGAATTTAGTGTTAGTTATACAAAGAATATAACTGGTCCGTTTTGAGTTTTGTGTGCCCGATGGAGATGTGGGGGGGCTGGTAGTCATGGTGGGGAGCTGGCTGATGGAGGACCTCAGTTTTCTTCAGGCTGACTTCCAGGCCAAACATTTTGGCAGTTTCCGCAAAACAGGACGTCAAGCGCTGAAGAGCTGGCTCTGAATGGGCAACTAAAGCGGCATCATCTGCAAAGAGTAGTTCACGGACAAGTTTCTCTTGTGTCTTGGTGTGAGCTTGCAGGCGCCTCAGATTGAAGAGACTGCCATCCGTGTGGTACCGGATGTAAACAGCGTTTTCATTATTGAGGTCTTTCATGGCTTGTTTCAACATCATGCTGAAGAAGATTGAAAAGAGGGTTGGTGCGAGAACGCAGCCTTGCTTCACACCATTGTTAATGGAGAAGGGTTCAGAGAGCTCATTGTTGTATCTGACCCGACCTTGTTGGTTTTCGTGCAGTTGGATAACCATGTTGAGGAACTTTGGGGGGCATCCGAGGCGCTCTAGTATTTGCCAAAGCCCTTTCCTACTCATGGTGTCGAAGGCTTTGGTGAGGTCAACAAAGGTGATGTAGAGTCCTTTGTTTTGTTCTCTGCACTTTTCTTGGAGCTGTCTGAGGGCAAAGACCATGTCAGTAGTTCCTCTGCGCGAAAGCCACACTGTGATTCTGGGAGAACATTTTCGGCGACACTAGGTATTATTCTATTTAGGAGAATCCTAGCGAAGATTTTGCTTGCAATGGAGAGCAGCGTGATTCCCCTGTAGTTTGAGCAGTCTGATTTCTCGCCATCTCCATCGGGCACACAAAAGTCAAAACGGTCAACCAGTTTACCTATCTCGGCTGCACCATTTCATTGGATGCAAGGATCGACAACGAGGTAGACAACAGACTCGCCAAGGCAAATAGCGCCTTTGGAAGACTACACAAAAGAGTCTGGAAAAACAACCAACTGAAAAACCTCACAAAGATTAGCGTATACAGAGCCGTTGTCATACCCACACCATACCCACACTCCTGTTTGGCTCCGAATCATGGGTCCTTTACCGGCATCACCTACGGCTCCTAGAACGCTTCCACCAGCGTTGTCTCCGCTCCATCCTCAACATTCATTGGAGCGACTTCATCTCCAACATCGAAGTACTCGAGATGACAGAGGCCAACAGCATCGAATCCACGCTGCTGAAGATCAAACTGCGCTGGGTAGGTCACGTCTCCAGAATGAAGGACCGTCGCCTTCCCAAGATCGTGCTATATGGCGAGTTCTCCAAGACAGAGGTGCACAAAAGAAGAGGTACAAGGACTGCCTAAAGAAAGCTCTTGATGCCTGCCACATTGTCCATCGCCAGTAGGCTGATATCGCCTCAAACTGTGCATCTTGGCGTCTCACAGTTCGGCAGGCAGCAATCACCTTTGAAGAAGACCGCAGAGCCCACCTCACTGTCAAAAGGCAAAGGAGGAAAAACCCAACACCCAACTCAACAAACCAATTTTCCCTTGCAACCGCTGCAACCGTGTCTGCCTGTCCCGCATCGGACTTGTCAGCCACAAACGAGCCTGCAACTGACGTGGACATTACCCCTCCATAAATCTTCATCTGCGAAGCCAATCCAAAGAAAGAAGATAGCTGGTCCAACAAAACCAATTGCTGGAGATATTAGCCTAGTTGAAGACACTCCATCTCCAACAGCAAAAATACAAAACGAAGTACCAAATGCTGAAAAGGATCATTTAGAACAGAAAAAAGGCAAAGTTATTTTATCTGAAGTTCATGCTAATGGCAAGAAACTGTCCTCGAATCTGAGCATGTGGCTGGGATGGGATGAGTCTTTTAATATGTTGGCTGTTTTTCCAAGGCAGAGGGAGTTATTAGAGGAGTTGATGGGGGGTAGAGAGATGTGTATGTGTGATGAACTGAGCCACATTCTCAACCCTCTCTCTGCAGTTTCTTCCGGTCTTTAGCCAGGCCTATATTTCATTTTTCAAACATCCTTTTCCTCAATTGATCAAAGGCTGAACTAGCACACTGAAGACGAAGGCACATTTCATCAATGTGGCCTGCCTTTGCTGAGAGGTTACTTCTGAGAAGTGTCTCAGGCTTTCCTGAATCTTTTCATGAACCCTTTTATTGAAAAGTAGTTTGATGTAAGGGGGGCATGTTAAGGGGATTTCACCATAACTTATTATACAAATAAACACAGGTTCATGTGACTTATCATGTGATCATCACAATTTATCCAGCGCCAAACTGCGGACGCCAAAATGTTCAGTTCCGTGATAGAAGACCGTTATTTAGTGAATAATGAATGTTACATCTTACCTGCCTAAGGGAATCAATTGATGATATGTAAAGGTTAAAAAGTATTTCATGCTTGCAAGTAGTCAGTTTGTGGTTTTGTTTAAGATTTTTATGCTATCTCCTAGCAACATCTTCGAGCCAGGGTCATACGGTTCGTTTAGTTTCTTTTGTTCTGCGAAATGGAGGAATCAGAAAAGCTTTTCTACTGATAATCTAACAACATTTTAACAGCTTGTAATAATGTGTAGCAACTTATAACAAAATGTTAACAATGTTTTATCATTTAATAAACATTAGAAAGCTCAACTTAACTTTAGAACAAATTTGTTTGAACGGGTCATAGACAACAGAACATTCTTTAATCCTCCAAGCAACTATAATGGAAAGTAGTCTCTACAATTAAGTCAATAGGAAGATGGAAATGAGATTTGGAATTTGGATTGGATCTATTGGGCTCTGTTTAGAGTATTTTGAACTCAAAGAGGCATGATTGTCAACAGCAGTATCAAGGGAATTGAAGATGTGGTAAATCTTACTTAAGCATTCTTTTTGTGTGTTTATTGAAAGTTAGAACATAGTTTGGAGAAACTGCCCCTTGTCCTTTGAGGACTGTTTTGCTTTCGGAATTATTGTTGTGCAAGTTTGTTCACTGAGTGTGACAATCAGCTGAATGGATAAGGATAATATGGCAGCCGTCGCTGAAGCTGCTGCCCCTGAGGAGCGACATTTCAAGGAGATGAAAGTCAAGGAACTTAGAGAAGAAATACAACATCAGGAATTAGATTAAAGTGGAGCCAAAACTGCTCTTCAAACAAGACTGAAAGAGGCAGGAGAAGCAGAAAAGGTTTCAGCTGCTGGGAATACAAACTCCATATAATTACTGCAAAAATTATCAATGGGATCTGAGATCAACCACATGAAAATAGCTGAAAACGTGCCACAAGATGGTGGTGTGGAGGATGGGCAAGCCAGAGTGGAGACAAATCAAATATGAAGGTGACATCTGAAATACAGGATGACATATGACCAGAAGATAGTGAGTCAAATGCAGGAACCAGGAGAAGCAAGAGAAGTTCTAGAGCAGGCTCCAAAGTTTCAAGTACCGCTTCTGTACATTTAAGGGCCAGGCTGATTCAGCTGCTCTTGAAGCTTGGAAAGAAATCCTTCAAAATAAATTAGCTTTAGAAGAGCAGGAAGACCAGATAAGAAGAAGACGGGATCAGTTACGGATAGGAAAGGAGCTGTGGGAGGAGCAGCTCAGGAGGGAAGAAATGCATCTAAAAAGGGAAAAGGATGAGCTGGAACTGGATACAAAAAATTGTTGTTATTCAAGCCAGAGCAAAGGAAGGCTCAGGTATCTGGGGTTAAAAGTAAATTATCTACAGGATCTAAAGTTTTGGAGTCACATTTTGAGGAAGGACAACAGAACAATAAAACATTTAATACCAAAGTAGCATCTGTCCCATGGTTACAAGACATGTATGTACCCAAAAAAAGAAGGTTAAGGCATGGTGGTACCAAACCTGAAACCTCAACAATGACCTCAGTGGGCAGAGATGTGAGTCAAATACCATCTTACGAGGCAGAATACAGGAGGCTCCCATCAGGTAACAGGAATCTGGGTGAACAAAGTAATGTTTGCCCAGGCCTGAGAAAGCAAGATAAAATGGCTGCATCATTAATCCAGTTAAAGTCCCTCTCTTCTCTGCCCAAGAGAGAGATTCAAGCTTTTAACAGTGACCCACTTCAGTTCCCAGTGTTCATGAGAAACTTTGAATGCAGTATTGAAAGTAAGAGCCAAAGCTCAGAGGATTGTCTATTTTATTTGGAACAGTTCACGAGCAGACAACCAGAAAAACTTATAAGGAGTTGCCAACACATGGCCCTGAACGAAGGATTCGAATGGGCTATTTTACTAAAGAAACATTTTGACAACAAGAATAAAATTGCTACAGGTTGTATACAGAAGGCTCTTTCATGGTCATCAATAAAACCAGATGACATGAAAGTTCTACAAGCTTATGTTGTCTTTCAAGAGGATGTTGCAATGTCATAATGGAGATCGGCCCTCTACATGAGCTTGACATGTCTACTAATATGCTAATCAGTTTAAATAAATTACCAAACCAGATGGGAGAACTATGGAGAAGTTCTGTTATTGAATACTAGGAAAGATATGTTAAAACAGCTTCTTTTATAGATTTGGTGGAGTTCATTGAAGAGCAAGTGGACGTTATCACAGATCCAGTGTATGGAAGTATCAAAGGCACTCAGACAGTAAGCAAAGAAGTCGAGAGGTCCAAATCACATCCTCAACCAAAATAATAAAAAAGTATATTTGCCACCTCATTGGCTGTTACGGATAAATGAAATTAAGGAAAGGAGAGTTTGCCTGCTGTGAAGAAATCTTTGTTCTATAACGATAAACATGCTTTGGAAAAGTGTGCACAGTTGGAAAAGAAGACGCATAGTGAGTATGTTTGGCTGCCTGTGTAAAGGACACATCAGCAAGAACTGCAAAAAAATGATTCAACTGTGACATATGCAGTATGCTACATATCTTCCAGGAAAAGAAGAAAACGGAAAAGGAACAAACAGCAAGAAAAGAAGAAAACGGAAAAGGAACAAACAGCAAGAAAAGAAACAGCTGAAAATAGTATTGGGGCCAGTGAGAACAACTGCATCTTTTAATGGTACCTGTGCAAATCAAAGCCAAGAAAGGAAGTGCATTAGTGGATACGTATGCATTTCTCAACCCAGATAGCACTGCATCATTTTGTACTGTGGGTCAAATGAATAAGCTTAATCTTCAAGGAAGATGGTCAAAAATTCTATTGAGAACTATAGGTCTAGTTAAAATCATTGAAACCAGCGTTGTTTTGGGCCGAGGAGTCGCTGGACTGGATAGTAACACTTTTTATGAACTCTCAGGTGTATACACTCAGAAAACTATGTCTGTGCATAAAGGAAACATCCCACATCAAAACAACATTGAACCATGGACACATAATAAAAAATGTTTATTTACGTGAAATCAACTTTGAGATTGAGTTGCTGATTGGTTCAGATGTACCAGAAGTTCTGGAACCAGTAGATACGATAAGGAGTGTAGGTGATGAACCTTGCGCTGTCAAAACTATGCTTGGGAAGAAATTAGGGTAAGGACCAGTCAGCTACAAGTGTCAACAAGATATCCATTGTTAAACTTGATGAGCTGT
Organism: Narcine bancroftii; assembly: GCF_036971445.1. Classification (NCBI taxonomy): domain Eukaryota; kingdom Metazoa; phylum Chordata; class Chondrichthyes; order Torpediniformes; family Narcinidae; genus Narcine; species Narcine bancroftii. The sequence continues at coordinate 130,823,849 of NC_091474.1, read as the reverse complement.
GGGAGCAGCAGCTCAGGAATTACTTTCCTCAGTGCCTCAGGGACAACTAAGAACCTTCAAGGGAAGATCAGCAGTTCTTGGATTTGGTGTCAAAATCTGCCAAGCTGGTTAATGATCATTATTGCATTGGATTACCTTTAAAGAAAAGGGAAATATGCATGCCTGATATTAGAAGCATTGTCGAACAAGGTACACTGAATTTAAAGAGAAGATTCTAGCAAGATCCTTCCTTTCATTCAGTCTGCACCAACTATGACATGATATTTAAAGGTTATGCAGAGAAAATACCAGATGATGTCTTGGAATGTAGTAATGGCAAAAAGTGTTACTTAACCACACCATGGAGTTTTGTATCTACAAAAGCAAAAACTTCAAGTGGTATTTAACATATGTGAAACAGTGAGGTCAAAAGAAATGAAGATTGTAGACTTAAACCTTCCTCTGAAGAGGGAGTTAGGGGTACAATGGTGTGTTCATTGTGGCATTTTTAAGTTCAAAATCATTTTGAAGGACCAACCTCTCACAAGAAGGGGGATTCTATCAACTGTCAGTTCGATACATGATCTTCTAGGAATATTGGCTCCAGTTGTCCTGACTGCCAAGAAGATCCTCCAAGATTTGTGTAGGAAAAGAATTGGTTGGGTTGATGAGATACCAGAACCCATTGTACAAGAATGACCGTGTTGGATTCAGGATCTTTGTATGCTGGAAGACTTCAGGATTGACAGATACTTCAAACCCACAAGCTTTGGAACTATGACATCTGGTCAATTGCATCATTTTGCTGATGTGTGTGAGGACGGTTACAGAACTCTTAGTTGCCTATTACTGCATGATAACCAGGATCAGGTACATTGTGGACTTTCAATAGGAAAGGCCAGAATGGTTCCAAGAGATTTACAGATGGAACTAACAGACTCCATATTTTGGACCAATAGCAGCTCTAATGTTCAAATACATCAACAATAAAACCAACAGAAATTGATAAAGTCTCACATCCAATACAGTGGAGATATATTAACACAGTTAACAATCCATCTGATCTGACTTCCCGAGGTTTGAAAGTCCAGTCTTTTCTAAAGGAAGAAATGTGGATGTCCAGGCCTCGATTTCTTCTACAGCCTCAGGAAGAGTGGCCTCAAAATCCTGATAAATGTTTTAAAATTTTACCAGAAGACCCTGAGATCAGGAGTAAGACTGCAAATGCTGTTCAGGTAATGTCTGAACAAGTGGATTCAGTTACCCACTTAATCCATTGCTTCTCATCCTGGAATCGTTTGAAAAAGGCAACAGCATGGATGCTCAGACTTAAAAGACTGCTTCTGAATTATAGCAGAAAATTTAACAAGTGATGTTCCTGCTCAGTTTCAATCAGATAACATCCAACAAAGAGATTGACCACTGGAAGAGACAGGAAATCCTGAGACTCAAGAGAACAGAGGTCTCTCAGAGAGGAAGAACTGGTTAGTGCTGAGATGGAGATGATCTGCTTTTGCCAGAGGAAGAAATTTGCAGATTAAATTTGAAATCTGAGAAAGGGAATGGATATTAAAATGACAATCCACATTTGTTAACTCAACCCTATTCTGGAGAATGGTGCATTAAGAGACATTTATCAGAGCAGCAAAGTCAGAAGCGATGAAACATTCCGTCATACTGGCCAAGAATCTTTACATCTCTGATTTTATTATTCAGCATATTCATGAAAAGGTGGGCCATAGTGGTTGCAACTATTTGCTATCCAATCTATGCCAAAAATATTGGATTCCTGGTGCCACTGGGTCAATCAGAAAAATTAAGTCGGAATGTGTTGTTTGTCAGTGTGTAAATACTCCTCCTGGACAACAGGAGATGGCTGATTTGCCCCTGGACAGAGTCTCTCCTGATGAACCTCCCTTTCACAGATGTAGGAGTTGATATTTTGGACTCTTTGGAGTAAAGCGTGGAAGGGGGGTTGTGAAGTGCTATGATGTTATTTTCACATGTTTAGCCAGAAGGGGAATTCACATCGAAGTGGCATTATCACTTGACTCAGACTTCTTCATTAATGCCCTTCAGCGTATTATTGCCAGGCGTGGTCAGATAAAATAACTATGATCTGACAATGGTGCTCCCCTTGTAGGGCACACATGTCAAACTCTGGCCCGCGGGCCAAATTATATTTGGCCCACAAGATCATTTAAAAAATGTATTAGAGTTGGCCCGCTGGCCGCCGCGCCAGTATAGCGCATGCACAGTAATATTACAAATCCCAGAATGCATTGGCATCAGCCCGCTAATCGCCCCCACCTCCTCTGTTTACATTGCAGGATCTCACCGTGGACTCTGGTTTTGGGGCCTGGCCGGTGTCAGGGGAAGCCAAGGCCGCTTCCCAGCGCCCAGAACCGGAGGCCTCGGGCTTGACCTCGCCAGGACCATTGCCCACTCCCCCTCCCTGCCACAGGCCGACCCGCGACTCACGGTGATGGGGCCGCTTATCCGCCAAGATGCCACCCTGCAGTGAGAGCCGATGCCCCCGCACTGTCGTTGTCCAACCCGATCGCCCGCAAACCCGCCCTCCCGCACACAGGCCTGAGTAAGTATTATGAACTTTCATCTCAGGATAAAACGATCTTCCAATAGTTTCATGTCACAGTGATAAATATATTCCTGGTTAAAAATGATCCTGCACCTGGATACAAGCTCATTAGGCATAAAACTTGAAAAGTGTGTAAATCAAAGGATATCTGTACCAATGGAAAAAGGGCATGGCAAATAACCCTGCTAGAGTTCACGCCCACAATCAGTCACCCATTTGATTGTTTCAGGAATCATGTTATTCTCCCACATTCTCAATAGCCCTCAGATTTTACTATTCGACAGCACACTAGCAACATTTGACAAATCCTCTATAGAGAAATATTATTTATTGAATATTTTATTTCTCATTTGTTAATGCTTCTGGAAAGAGTTTATCCAAAACTATTATTAAACATTTATTTTACTAAGAAAAAGTTTAACATTACATATGTTGAAAGAAGAGAAAACATGCAGATGTTGTTGAAAATTTTCAATAAATATTTAGTTCGGCCCTCGACTTAGTCCAAGTTTTTAATTTTGGCCCTCCGTGAATTTGAGTTTGACACCCCTGTTGTAGGGGCTCAACATGAATGAAGAAAGTACTTATGATTTTCCAAGCGACTCTAAAGGAAAGTAGTTGCTACACGATGACTTAGAGCTTGACCTCCAAATATAAACAATAGGTGTGCAAATATTAACCACTGAGGTTGGGAGCCTTGGTTTTAAATCAGTAGGGTCAATTCATCCCATCAAAGAGATTTAGTTTGCTGGAACTAACTGACATTCTGAGAACTAACTCTTTAATTTTATAACTTTTATGGAAAATGTTCCTAAATTTTAGAAAATACTAAGCAAACAAAGCATCCATTTTTTTTTAGTTCTGGTATATATGGCAATAACAAGCCACATTCATCTCAGAAGGTCAGGCAGCATTCAAGGACACAAATGGACGGTCAGGACCCCTTTTCTTTAAACGTTGACTGTCTGTGTCTCTCTGGCTCCTCTTCATTTCCCCAGGATTCCAACATCTGCAGTTCTTGTGTTTCTATCATTTATTCAAGTCAGGGTGATCTGTTGATAGTGAAGCGCTTTCCTTCAACTCTCAGCTTGATGAAAATGTTACCATTGCAGCTTTGAAAATGCAGACAAAAAATTTAAACAAGATATAAATCCCTTTGAAATGCAGGTAAAGCGAATGGAAAGGATTAGATGCATTAGGATGTATGGTTAAAAAGCCGTAAACTACAGGGATACAAACCAAGACCCGGGGGGCCAGGTGGGGTTGGGGGGGGGGGGGGTGAGCGGGAGGAATCAGACCACATATCTCTTTTCTTGCTAGACAGCTCTGAATGGACTTCTGTTTTGTAAATGTTATAAATCAAGCAAAAGTTTAATCTACTCTTCGTATCTCAATAAAATAACAAGATTATAAATAACACTCACAATTTGATAATCTTGCAACCAAAGTAATTCATTTGCTAAAACTGCCATAACAATTGAGAGAGGAAATATTTCCAACATATCCCTTATCATTTCATTTTCTACAAAATATCAGCCTTTGAGAGGAATGGGATAAGAGAGGTTATCTTTGGTTCATTGTAATATTTTAATGGATGCAAGCACTTTGCAAATCTGTATCAATTCCCTGTTGACAATCACAAACCACAAAGGGCTTTAGGCCAACATTTGTCTCTGTTTACTTTGAATTCTAATTGCACGTATCAGTTATCATAGCAATGGATAATGCAGCAAGCTTTGTGTATCACTTTCTAACAATCCGCAGCAGCCCGAATCATTTACAAAGATCTCTCCAAAAATGCATCACTTCCTTAATTATTCTTTGTTAACATGTTTAAGCACAAAGAGCCTGGCAAGATCCCGCACAGTATGCTGACAAACTCCTGCTTTATTTTCTACCAGGTATTCCATCTTTGAAGGATTGGCTAGTTCTTTGCTACAAATAAGAAGTTTTGGGATCACTCTCAAATCGAGTGAAACTGTGAAACATTTTCTTTAATGATTGCATCAAATTAAAATAGTTACAGTGTTTAAGCAAATCAGTAGCGCTGCGGATTTCTTTAATTCATCAGATTCAAAGTCATATTACAATGTATAATTAAACTCAGAAGTGTTGTGCTGATGTTTCATCTTTGATCACAAAGAGAAAAGGAGGAGTGAAGTAAATTTCCTTGTCAGTGAGACCCTGATTTGGTGGCATTTGTCTTTCAGCTGATAACAGATGATGTATCTTTTGGTATGTACCACCACTGCCATCTAATGCCTGTTTGCTGGGAGGATGAGTATAAATGTGTGGATTTGAAAGTGTTTTTCCTGTAAAGGCACACAAAAAAATGTGACTCGTCCACTGCCATGGTCAAGATAAGAAAGAAAATTAAAAGGAAATCCCTTCAGAGTCATCAAATGTCTATCAATTGTATTTTTTACACAGCCGCTGCATTCCAGGAAATTATTCCCAATTTCTCAGAACGCAGTCTGTGTAAAAAGATCGGAATAGAAATAAGGAACTCATTCCAATTCTGACATTTATTTTGACGGATCGCCTGCAGTTCAACTGAACTGTGGACTATCCGTGAACAATGGGCTAATATAGGACATCCAGCCTCCTTAAATACACATTTCAGGTATTCTGTCTAAACTCACAGTGAGATACAATATTTGGAGTTTTGGTTGTTGAATGTGAATGACCTCTCCTGGAAGGTAGGGAGACACTTCAGAACGGAAAAACCTATGTATAAATCATAAATGTAGTCGACTCCTGTACTCCGGTAACCCTCCGTAGCCAAACAGTATTCATTCAGTTTCAGTGGTGCAACAAAGTTTGAGTTATCCAAGTCGGCCTCCTCAGCCCCTGGTTATGAACCCACAATGCGATTAAACAGTCATCAGGGCTCATGGTCTTTCGGGAGCTCTGTTCGCCACCGGCATCTGAACAAATCTCTGTCCTGCTACGTGGCTCCCAGAAGCTGATCACCAACAACATATGCCCTGGTGTGAATCCTTTGGCCACTGGGTCCTTTCCCAGGCTTTTTAGCTGGTGAGGGAGTAGTATTCTTCCACTCTGGAACCTTATGCCCATCCACAGCTCCCCTGGAGCATGTAACCCTACCACCTCACTTTTTTTTCTTGGTTTAGGAACATTTGACTGCCTTCAGCAAATTATAATCATGTAAGTTGCTGTCACAAACATTCATTGGATGGGCTTATGCATAGAAAATAAAGTCACTTTATTTTGAACGGTATCTTAAGGAACAAGGCATGAGAGATTAGCATAGAAAAATCTGCAAACAGCATCAAGTATGATGTGTTGACCAGTGTTAATGCAGACAAGTGAATGGAACTGAATGTGGAGAGGGGTGAACATTTAGCTTTCTGTCAGTGACTCTCAACCAACTCAAATGTAGGGGGCCAGGTGCCATTGCTAAGAATTGGAAATGAACTTATTGTCACTTCTTGAGAATACAACTGAATCTCAGAAAACTAGCAGAAAGTCATTGGAAGCAGGTGGTTCCATTTAAATTGAACTGAAAAATTTGCAATAAATATTCAAGGTGAAAATAGGTTGTAATGATGTACAAAACAAAACAGTTGAACCATGGCTAAAAAAACAAATGCATGGAAATTTCAGGGTATTCTAAAGGATGGCCACAATGATGTGTTGTGTTGGAACAATGAATGAACTTTGGCCCACCTCAGTTATTTTGCTTTAAAATCGTCTGTCTCTACACTCCTTCTGTGGCTGGTCTCAGGAATTTGGGACACAAGCTCATTTTCTTTAAATTAATGCAAGGCATGCTGGCTTCACAGCATTTAATTGCTCATCTGTAATTGACCTTGAGAAGGTGGTGGTGAGCCACCTTCTTCAACCTCTGCAGTCTTTGAGGTGTGGGTGAAGCAATATTGGTGTCAGGGAGGGAGTTCCAAGCTTTTGACCCAATGACGGCAATAACATTTACAAGTCAGCTTGGTGTGTGGCTTGTAGTGCAACTTCCAGATGGTGGTATCCTCAGGCTTTTGCTGCCCTTGTCCTTCCAGCTGGTCAAGGTCATTATGGTGACTCATTTATCTGGCTGTGCCCCATTCTGTGACTGTACCCATGGCTCATCCCCACCTCTCCACAAAGCCTGGGTCACAGCACAGGATGATCAAGTTTATTGTAAATAAAAGCCTACTGTTCTGTAACTCCAGTCTTTCGAGCTATTAGTAGTTCTCCAGTCATTGGATTGGAAGGTGTCATCTCAGGAATCTTGACCAAGTAATGAGTTGCAGGAAGAACTCGGCACATCAGGCAACGTTCATGGGTATAAATGGTCAGTTAATGTTTCAGATTGGGACCTTTTATTGAGAGTAAACTACAAAAAAGGGGTGTTATAACATATATGATGGAGAAAAGAAGATGGGCAGGAGCCAAGAGGCTATAGCACAGAAGGCGTGATCACCTTACATGCACATCATCCGACCTAATAAACTGCATTCGGTGTACTCAGTGTGGCCTTTTCTGAACACTTGATCTTTGTCAATGCGTCTGAGCTTCAACTTTATATAACCAAACATTTTAATTCCCCCTACCATTCTGATACAGATATGTCTGTCCTCAACCTCATTAATTATCAGGGTTAGCCCAAACATAAGCTTGTGGAACAACACATCTTATTCCTCCTGAACACCATTAAATGGCATGAATTGATTTTTTTTCTAATTTTAGGTAACTCCACCTCAATCTGGTTCCATTGTTTCCATCTCTACCTACTCCTATTTTTAGTTTTCTCTCTTAACTTCCCCCATCCTTTACCAATGGTCTTTCCCTCTTCCTATCTCTCGACTTCTCCCACCTTTGTCCAATATCCATTCACCTCTTGGCCCTTCCTCATCTTCTGTCCTCCATTATTTATATAATAACACCACCTCTTAACTTTAGTTTTAATATAGTCCCAACCCAAAACACTGATTGACCATTTCTACACATGGATGCTGCCTGACCTGCTGAGTTTCTCCAGCATCTCATTGTTGCTCAAGACACCAGAATGTGTGGTATTTGTGTTTCTCTAAGGAGCCTCAGTGAGTTATTGCAGAGCATCTTATAGAGCAGCCATTCTCAACAGAGATCATATTCCCCCCACCCCCCCCAACCCCCCCCCCCCTCCACAGCACATTTAAGTCATAATTTTTATTTTTATGTTTTTTATGTAATCAGGAGGGGAGAACTATGCAAGAGACCAACTAAACTTGACTGCTCCACAGGGAAGGGGGCCCATAAACTTTGAGCATTGTCCTAAGGTGCCCATAGGCAAAGAAAAGTTGAGAATAACAAGTGTAAAATGTGCAAACTTTTGGTATCATGCATTACTGATGAAGTCACTTAAGTCAAGTCAATTTATTGTCATCTGATTGCACAAGTGCTACCCAACGAAACACTCAGACACACAACTAAACATAACATATACAGGCAAAAAATACATGTGCAGGCTAAGTAGTCATATACACAAATAAGTAAATAATATTTCATAAATATGAGAGTCTCAGATGGTTAGTGTGAGCAGTTCCATTGATCATTCAGTATTCTTACTGCCCGTAGGAAGAACCTGTTCTTCAACATAGCTGGCTTTGATACTCCTGTATCTCTTTCCCAAAGGGGGCAGCTGAAAGATGGAAGAGAAGCTGGAAGAGATCCTCAATGATTATGCACACCTCTCCAGACAATGATCCCATTGTTCATGTTGTTGCGGGTGGGGAGGGCAACTCCAGTGATCATCTCTGCCACTCTTATGGTCCTGTAGGTTGATCTCCGATCCATTTCTCTGCAGCAACTGTAACACAGTGTGATGCAGCTGGCCAGGATGCTCTCGATAGTGCCTCTATAGAAGAATAACATAATGGTAAATGGTAGCCTTTCCTGATTCAGTCTTTTCAGGAAGTGCAGTTGTGGTTGTGCCATCCTGACAAGTGAGGAGATGCGTGTCCACAGTAGGTCACTAGTAAAATGAACTGCAAGGAACTTGGTGCTCCCTACTCTCTCCAATACAGTGTTGTTGCTGTGTAATGGAGGATGGTCATTTCTAGTCCTCCTAGAGTTCACAATCATCTCCTTTGTCTTGTCCATGTTGTTACTTCTCACACCATATCACAAGATTTTCCACCTCTTTTCTACCCCTTCTCTGTAGTGCTCCTCATTGTTGCCGATGAGGCCAACTAGAGTTGTGTCATCTGCAAACTTGATGACACTGTTGGAGCTGGATCTGGTGAATCAGTCTTGAGTCAATGGCATGAACAAAAGTGGGCTGAGCACACTGCCCCAAGGTGCACCAGTCCACAGTGTGATGGTGCTCGACATTCTGCTACCGACCCAGACAGACTGTGGTCTTTCTCTTACAGAGAGGGATGTTGAGTCCCAGCAAGGACAACTTCTCCACCAGCTTCTGGGGAATGATCGTATTAAATGCCGAGCTAAAGTCAATGAACAGCAGCCTAGCACATGAGATGTCATTCTGCAGATGGGTCAAGATGGAGTGATGGGTCAAGGCAATAGCATCATCTGTGGAACAGTTTCTTCTGTTTGTGAATTGAAATGGGTCCAGCATCTCTGGGTAGTGTGCTTTCATATGTTCCATCAATAGACCCTCAAAGTATTTCATAATGGTGGAGGTCAATGCCATATGACAGTAATCATTGAGGCCTGTTATCATTGCCCTCTCAGGTACCAGGATGATGGCGGCTCTCTTGAACCCATTGGGAATGAAGGACTGGTGCAGTGACATGAAGACCTCTGTATGTTGGTCTGTGCAGTCCTTCATTATCCATCCAGTTATATAGTCTGTTCCTACTGCCTTGTATGGGTTCACCTTGGATAGGATTCTCCTCACCTTGGCCGAGGCTATGCAAGAGGGCTCATTCATAAGATCACAGAGCTTTCTTCAGGTCATCCTGTTCATCTCAACAAACCTTGCATAGAAGATGTTTAGACTGTCCAGAAGGGAGGTCACAAGGTCAACGTGTCTTGATCCCTTGCCACATGTGCCTCGTGTCAGTGGTGTTGCACAGCTGTCTGGATCTTCTGTGCATACCCCCATTTTGCCTTCTATATTGTGAAAGAATTCAGGAGAGTTCAGCCCTGGCTGATCTTGGTGCCCATCCTATTCCCTGAGCTGAAGGCAGCATCAAGAGCCTTGGTTGTAATGCATTTAATCTCGGTGACATCCTCAATGTACTTGCTGATGGAGTCAGTCACTGAGCCCATGTACTCCTCTATGTTTACATGACTTTTGTAGATGACCATCTCCCTGAAACAGCTCCAATCCATGGACTCAAATCAGTCTTGCAGCGCTGCTGTTCCCCCGCCCCCAGCCCCAGCCTCATCCTGATCTCCCTGCAAACTGACCTAGTTTGTTTTGACAGCGGTCTGTACACCTGGGTTAACAGGATGGATATGAGATCCGAGTAACCGAGGTGGGGGCATGATGCTTCCTTTAATGCTCCAAGGACATTGAAAAATTGTAGATGAGGTGCTCTCAAGCAGACTGGCAGCCATCTTCTGTATAGAGTCGAGCTTCCCTAGTGTTGCTGAAGCTGCATTCCTCCAGATTGATTTGAAGTTTAACACAGGGGAGGGGAGGGGTGGTGTTGTTGGTTGAGGTGAAGCAGGAAGTCAAACATCACTGTTAAAGGCAGACGGATTAGGTATCAAATGGATTAATATCAGGATGAGGGAGTGGGATGAATCTCAACAGGTGGGAGGGAAGAGTTGGAGAGAAATATGATTTATCTTATTCCATATTTTCTTTCTATGTTGGAGTAAATTTGGCCCTCTGAGTTTGTGCTTGTTCTTACAGCAATCTCAAAAAAAATTATTCCTCCATTTATTTCCCTGTAATCTATTCTTTCTCAAATGCCTATATACACACTCCAGTTCTCCTGACAAGTGCTTACACAAGGGCCAACTTACAGTAAGTAGGAAGATAACCTTTATATCTCCACCGTTTTGGGATATAGGAGTAAACCTGAGCACCTCATAGCTCCAGAGAGAATGTACAACATTTACCAGGTTGGCATCTGAGATGAGGAACAAACCCATTTTAGTTGAGCTGTGAGGAATAAGCCCTGACAATTGTGTCAGTCAGTTACATTTCCCACCCTGACATAGGTCACCAGTTCAGACATGATTGTCCCTTCAAGGTTCCAAATTCTCCTGTTACCTTCCAAATAAGGCACCATGCATGGAGAAACAACACCGTCATCTGCTGTGCAAATTATTTTGAAGCTGAATCATGGAGAGTATATAGTTGAATTGATTTCAATCATCCAGCATTGGAAAACAGCAGCACAATGCCATTAAGTTTCCAGATTAAAGTAACTTGTGCATTAGCTGTATGGTATTTTTGTCAATATTAATTCACTGAGATTTCTTTTTCATTTTTGACTAAATCTTTAAGTCATTCATAGAAACAATTAAATAAATATTTTGATTAGACATTGAACCATTTCTATGTGATTGTGGCTAAATCTCTATCTTGCATCATATTGCTCTTCTCTCTTGTACTTTCCTTTTTTCAAATGGGTCATCTTTTACTTTCATAACTTGTCGATCATATTTTGCCAACTTTTTTTTTCCGTCTACACTGAAGATAACCCAATTTTGATCCAATTGTCTTCCAGGCACAAGATTCCATACAAACCAATTTCTATTGTACTGTCAATTAACAATGACTGTACAGGTACTCCCCGACTTGTGACCTATGCAACTTATGTCCATCAACATATATGACCAAGTTTTTTTTTAAGAGAAATATAAAATTTATATGGTTTATGTTGTATTTGGCAAACTATAGCAGGGATACCGGGCATGTAAGAGCCAGAATATGCATACTTACCTTATTAGACGGTGTCCCAGGGTCTTTAGGCTGGGTGCAGCTATCTTGATTCCTGTGCACATGCGCAAGTCTTCAGTTGGCCCATGTACGAATGTTAAGGGTGTGAATTCAGTATTGTCAGGGCACTTAACTCCTCACACATATCAACCCACTTTACATGCACCAAAGATTCATACATGCACACAGGAATCAAGATGGCCTCGCCCAGCCTACGGACCCCTAGACGCTGACTAACATTGTAAGTTTGGACCAGAATGTGGAAAGATTCACTGAGGTTGATAGAAAAATTTGGGAAGCTTTAAGATGTTATCGTCAAATCTATGATGCAAAAATGATTGGATTAAAATGTTTGCTTTATGGTACTCCACGCGCGCGGGTAAAATTCTGGCTTACTTCCATTTCAAGACATGAATGATCCTTCGGTCCCAATTACGGTCATAAGTCGGGGAGTACCTGTATATGTGTGGAAACTTTAAATGCACTACTGTAGAGCGTGTCGAAAGAACCAAAGACTTGTTGATCCAAACCAAGGCTTTTATTAACTAAACGACTGGAGCATAATCACATGTAGGTCAACCAGTCCAGAATGACCTGGTCTGGCTAGGAGCAATCTTTTAAGACCTGCCAGTAGGTGTGGCTACACTCTCAGCCAATCACAGTCATCCTACACGACCATCTGTACATATACACATTGGTGATAGAATCTGTACTATCACAACTAAAAAATAATTTAAAGATTCAGAGGTAGCCATCTCATCTCTCAATCATGCCAGCCACCTTCTTCACCACAACCCACAAATTATCTGAAACAAAACAGGTCATATAAATGTTTATTTTTATTTCAAATTATTTTTTTTTAATTTGAATAATTTTGGTAGGTGAGATCTTGTTAAAGTATTTTTGCAGCAACATTAATTGAATTGAAGATAATGATGTACAGAATTACAGGAGAGAACAGACCACACTAGCCACCAGGTCAATAATCAATAGTTATGTTTTATTTGAACTTACTTTCATTTCTTTTGATCTCATGCTTTCAAAGTAGCTATCTCTTCCTTACTCCCTCGTGCATTTTATCTAGGATCCACTGAAATACAGCTGAATCTTTAAAAAAAGAGCAGTTTTTCTCTTTTAAAACTATTTCTATCAGATTGCCACAATGCATCAGTTCCTGCTGATTGAAGATTAGCTGAGGATAGTTTTATCTGATCAGCTACACACCAATATATGAACAGTCCAACATGTAACGGTAGGTTTGCCCAAATAAGTAAGCTCACCATCTTGCTGATTGATACCCTTAATTTAACCCAATGCATTTTGCCAGTCTATTGACTCAGCTCTTTTGCCCTACTGGTGACAGTTTAGATACAGGTCACATGGTGAAAATGTCCCAAGCTGGTAATGTTAAATCTGATTTGAGCAAGTTCTTCATATTGTGAGTGATTAAAGCATGGAATATGTTGCTGTGTTATCCTCGGGGTGTCATTTAGCACTGATTTCAATGCTGCAGATAGACAGAAAGAATCAACTTGCATGTGTTCTACTCTACATCAGGGAGACTGGGAGATGGCTTTGTTGAACACCTTTGCTCTGTCCACTGCAATAGCAAGGAACTCCCAGTAGCCAACCACTTCAATTCCACACATCATTGCCATATTAACATGTCTCTCCATGGCCTCGTATACTGCCAATCAATGACACCCACAAATTGGAGGAGCAACACCTTATATTCTGCCTTGGCAGTTTCCAACCAGAAGACATCAATATCGACTTTTCCAATTTCCGTTAACACCCCCCCCCCCCAGTCCCACTTTCCCTCATTCCTCTCTTCCTTCAACTCCTCTCATCCTTCCCTCCTTCTCCGATTAGAGAGCCCCCTTTCTTAGGACTCTGGCCTCTTGCCCTATCACTTCTCAACTTCTTTCTCCTCTACCCTCCCATTTGTATCCACCTATGAACTCTTAACTGTTAGCTTCCCTTCTCCCTTCCCCTTCTCCCCTCCACCTTTTCATTTTGGTGTGAGCCTTATTTGAAGAAGGGCTCAGGCCCGAATCTTAGACTTTTATTCCCAATGGATGCTGTCTGACCTGCTGAGTTTCTCCAGCACTTTTGTGTAATGTACTAGACCCTACAATATGAATTTTTTCTTGTTTCCCACCAATTTATACTTCAAAATTCGAAGGATATCAGATCCTAGTCATTCTTCTCTTCAGTAATCCCTCAGTTTCCATTTCAGTATGGTGGGTTCTGTGGTGACTGAGGAGGTTAATGTCAACAAGATCAATTGTTGATGAAGCTTCCAACTTGAAACATTAACTATTCTTCACCCCTCCCCCCCCCCCACCACGATGATGCTTGAGTCACTGAGTTCCTCCAGCAGATTGTTTATTTCCCCAGCATTTTCTGATTTTTTTTTACTAGAATTCTAACATCTGCAGGATTTTACATGACTTATTTGTGCTTTCCTGATATTTTATAAAATTTCTCTTTGAAGTGTGACTGGTTTCTTAATGTGTTTTCTTACAACCAAAATGTTGAACCATCGGACCTTAAGCTTCAAAGCTTTAAGTTTGTTGAAAAATGGAAATAAGTTTATATTAAAAGTATAAAACCAATGAAAGCGAATCAATCCTTCGGAGAAAAGCAAAGACCCACTAATTAACCCCAGGACGTGCACAGGACTATCAATGAATTTCTTCCAAAATATATTAGTTTTCTGGAATTCAATCATGTACCATGAAATGATCATCACATTATTAAGGAATATTAGAAATAATGAGTTCTGAGGTCCTTTGACACCAATCCATCATTCAATAAGAGCCGGACTGACCATCAACATCAACGCAATTCATTGTTTGAGTGTTCAAAACTCTATTGATAGCAGATTTGAATGTACTCCACAGATCTCTGGGGCAGAGAATTCCAAAGATTCTCTTCCCTTTGAAGAATTTTTTCTTCATCTCAGTCACTCCCACACACTCAACTCCATTAAGAATTTTATGCTTCACTGAAATCAACTCATTTTTATAAACCCAAGAGAATTTAGACCCCAAACCTCTGTTCATAAAACACTCAATTCCCTTGAACATTAACAGTTCCTAACTCTTCGCGTTTATTCAAAATGCCATATCTCCACTGAAAATGGCTAACGTTATATTTCTCCATATTCTGTTCATCTCCCATGTTCATGCCCACCTACTCAACCTGGGAGGAATTCATTTATCAATTTTGGCCCCTTCTTGTGGCTTACATTCCCGTAGATCTTTATTGTTATTACATTTGGATGAAGTTCACTGCCATAGAATCATTTTAAAAGCAAAGCAAGATTTCTCTTATTTTCCCTGTTGGTATGTATCTCTTAGTATCTGAAAGCAGATTATCTGGTCATTTCAAAATCTGGCGATATATCTTTTACATTACAACAGTACCCACATATCTTGGTAATATTTTTAAATTGTGAGAAGCAGAGTATGAGCAGAATTTAAGAACATAATAGAACACTACAGCACAGTACAAGCCCTTCAGTTCACAATGTTGTATTGACCAATGTAAACGTTCTCAACAACAATCTTAAATTTTCCCTACATCACACTCATAACTCTCTATTTTTCTGAAATCCATTTGCCTAAGAGTCTTTGAAATGTCCCTAATTTTTTTTATATTTGTGTAATATTTATTTCAATTTTATTTCCGCTGAAGATTTTGTTGTTACAGTACCATAATTCAAATATGTACGTGCTTTAGTTTAATTACTGTGAGTTAAGGTCAATTAGTAGCTAATACAGTATGTAAATCCTTCATATGTGCTTTCTTCTGTGCTTTAGTCATTTTAATTTTGCAATCACTCTGAAATGACAGGCAAACAGAAACATATGATTTTCCTTCCAGTAGATGCTTCCCATGGTTGGCAGAACAGCAATCAGGAAAAATTAATTATTTCAAATGCATCAAACCACTAAGTTCAAATGGATTGGGGGAAAAAAAATCTGAGTTCCTCCGAGCAAATAATTTGGTTTAGTTTTTCATCTTGACTGCTATGGGGGTGCTAATTTTAGGTGGCTATTAAGTGAATGACTCAGAACAGAAAGGGTAGAGATACAGTATGTTTCCAATTATCCAAAACACTCAGGACCAGACGTGTATTAGTTAACTGCATTTTTCAGATAACTGAGGAATGGCTTTAAGCAGTCCAGTGGCATCAGCAGAATACTTGTATCGGCCGTCGCCAATCCCCAACACCTCCCCACCGCCATCGCCAATCCTTAACACCACCCCATCGCTGTCACCAAACCTGTCCAGGAGCTCGAGGTCCCCACTCTGATCCCAGACACCTCTCCGCTGCCATTGCTGATCCTGCCCGGGACCCCAAGGACCCTGTTCCTACCAATGCCACCGATCCCTGACACCTCCCTACCCCTGTTGCTGAACCTGTCCAGAACTCCAAAGTTCCCACTCTGATCCCTGATACCTCCCCACTGCCATCACCAATCCTGCATGGGAGTCTAAGGTTCCCGCTCCTGCAGCCACCACCCACCCGGTCCAAAGTTGTTGCTGCCAACCCCCTCTCCCTACCTGTCCAATGCTGCCACCGCCATCCCCCAATCCGACAGGCAGAAAATCAGCCTTACCCCCCCCCACAGTTACTATAATGACCCCCCCCCCCCCCCGATTAGATTTGTTCGGATGCCAACTCTGGGGGCAGCAGAGTACCAAGTACAGTGGAGGGTAAAGAAGAAATGGAAATAGAGAGGGGACAGAGTTACCTGCAAAACAAAGGCAATCTCCCATGCACTGACTGACCCATCAACTTCCTCTATTAGCTCACTGATGTCACCAAACTGGCGCTAACAGTGCATCAGAGCCCCACATGAGCATGTAGGGCAAAAGGAAATTCACCTTATGACGTCATGCTGCCACCAAAAAAAAATTGGGATAACTGAGAATTTCAGTGAAGTGGTATTTGGATAATTGGAAACATACTGTACTAATATATTTTGTGAGGCGTGCCTGAAAATAAAGGCTGAAAGATCGATCCCATATTTGTTTCAGAGTTGTTTGGTAAAGTCCACAGAACTTCAATGATTACTTGACCAAGGAAAAACACATTTCAGGTTAGAATATTAGCTCTGCATACTGAAAAATACAGCTCACTGATGTGTCCAAAATGCATCCATTGCATGCCAAGTAATCTAGTCCTTTGTATGTGTTCAAAATGCATGCCAGCAAATATTGTTGCGTGGATGTTTCTTAGAATGACCATAATGCATGATGGGAAATTCAGCTGATGACACATACTCAAAATACACATGATGCATACTAGAAACTTCCAACTAGTTCCATGTGTACAGAAGGCACACCTTGTGTGCAGAGATATTCAATCCATTGCACATACACAGAAGGCATGTTGCAGGAAATCCAGCCAACTGCATGCATTCAGAAAGCACACTTTTACAGTTGTCTTTTTCAGTCAATGGTAAGCCCTTCATTGGTAAGTGTAACAACTGTCAATTCTGTTCCCAATAAGTGGACAGTCGCCATTTATTTTTGCAAGCAAGAACTTTTTTTTTCCATTCTATGTGTTCAGTTCTTTCTTTCCTTCCAAGGTGGGACATGTGGATAATGGCCTCAGACATAATTTATATCCATAAATGGTGGATCAGCTGGTGCCAATTAATACTGAACTCCATATCCACTCAGCAAATATTTCCAGCTCACCTACTGTAGGCAATAAGCCAAAGCATAATTTTTTTTGAGAAAAATTAAAATTTCTTTACACGACTAAAAATGCATCAGCTATTGAACATCACTGTGGAGCAAAGAGCTCCTGTTGTTGGTTAGTCTGGTCGCAAATATATTTATGGCAAATATACTTAAAATCAAGCCAAACAACATTTGTGGTCAACTCTAATTACCAGAACCACCACATTTAGCAGCAATATTACTCTCAAATAGTTCTTAAAGTTTTTCTTTTCCTCCAGCTATCGAGTTCCACCTGCCTCCAAAGACGGGTCCTGCCTGATTGAAGTGAGTGTTGCAGAGGGCGTGCCTGTTCAAAAAGAAGAGTTTTTCTCACAACATATCTCACAGGTAGGATTATGTATCATCATGTCTTCATTAAAATTAATCTTTTTATTATTAAATCATCTCAGGTTGGTAAATGCACTGCACAGAGGCTGCAAAGATTCTAAGATCTTGGTATTTAACTGATTTAATCAAATGTTCAATTAAATGCTTTCCTTATCCTCTTTGCGAGGAATCATTAGTTAAGTTCTGAATGCAGTATTGGGTTCATCCTTTGTGTAGAGGTATTATAGGATTTTATCATAAGCCAAGCCTAAGAAACAGTCAACCCCTTATTTAATGCTCATATTGGATCACCAATGAGACAATAAAATATAAGCCCTTTCATATAGTACACGAGATACAGTTACCAACTCTTCCTTATCACCTAATCCCTCAGAAGTCACAAACATGTTGCCATGACTACGTTTCCAGCTTGAAAAAGACTAGATTTAATGTCCCTTAGAGATCTCCAGTGTTCGTATATTTTATGTTTAATTTATAAAAAAGCAGTTCTGTTTAAAAAAAATCTCAAGCAATTCGGTACCAGTAGTCATGGGGTGTCACTCTTTGATTTCTTCTCCAACAATGAATGACATTACGGGAACCAAAATCTCCTCATTAAAAGGTACTTCTACTGTGGATTTAATTAGTAATTAAGATTTTAAACTGACAGCAGAATGGCATAATGTCCAGAGACATAGTTATTCTCAGTTCACTCATTGGATTCCAATAAACTTAACAGTATTTTGGGGGAACCTTCTGGACCACCATTGATCCAGTATGTCTATTCTAATTGCAACACACTCTTCCTCTTTCTCCCTGGAACCCATCTTTACAAAGCGTATGATTAATGTGAAGTGATAACAATGAGATGATTCTATAAGATTTACTAGGATGTTGCCTAGACTTCAGGAATTGAGTTATAGGGAAAGGTTAAATAGGTGAGCACTTTATTCCCTGGAGCGTAAAAGAATGAGGGAGATTTGATGGAGGTATTTAAAATTATGAGGGGATAGACGGAGTAAATGTAGATGGGCTTTTTCCACTGAGGGTAGGTGAGATACAAACCAGAGGACATGGGTTAAGAGTGAAAGGGGAAAAGTTTAGGGGGAACTTCTTTACATAGAGAGTGGTGGGAGTGTGGAATGAGCTTCTAAATGAAGTGGTGAATGCGCTTCTAACTGAAGTGGTGAATGCGGGCTCAATTTTAACATTTAAGAGGAATTTGGACAGATACATGGATGGAAGCAGTTTGGAGGGCCATGGACTGAGTGCTGGTTGGGCACAAACTAGAGAGGCCCAAGAGACCTGTTTCTGTACTGTAATGTTCTAAGGTTCTATAAGACTAAATTCTAAATGAACTTGTAACTTTTTTCTCTTACTCAAGAAGGTACAAAGATTTTTTTTAAACTGTAGCTATCTTATCTCTAGGATCAAACAAGTTTTTAACAACTTAAACATCAATGTGCTTGTGGTTTGTAATTCCTTGGATCAGATTAATATTTCAGAAATGAAATGTCAATTCATTCTCTAAGCCAAACCTTCCCTGAGAACACAATTATGAAATAAGGTGGTTAGCTCGATTTGACAATCCCACAAAGATGAACGAGTCCAGTTCAATCATTCATGTGGTCTGAACAGAGGTGTGTAGATAGGATGGAGATGGATTATTATAATTATTACTCTTACTGAAAACTTCATGGGCTATTTGTGTCCGTGCTGTAAACAGGTTATATGGTTATTAAAGTTTTGTTAATCAGGCAGTAGCACATGGTCCTTTTGAGAAAAAGCTCTAACTTGCTTCAGAAATGTCTTTTCTAGTTGTGGGTGTTAAAGGAAAGTTTTTTTTTTTGCAGGGAGGTGACATTAGCCCTGTTATTGAACTCCACACTCTCCCTTATGTTCTCTCCTGGCTCTATCATCCAGAACACAGAAGGATATGCAAAAAATGGCTTACAAAATGAGAGTGGAACTGAGTGATTGTAAACATCAGGAGAAACTGAAGTTCAGGTTCAAGGTTATTGTCACATGTACCAAGATGGATAATAGTTGTTTTGCAAGCCAACCAATTAGACATCTCATACAAGTTAAGACAGTGAGAAAATGCAGAGTTACAGAAAAATATCAGTTGGTATGGAGCAAAGGCAACATAATTTAGTTTGGGGCTCATTCAGGAGTCTAATAATGGCAAGAAAGAAAATGTCTTTGAATGAAAAGATGGATGATCTCACAATTGTGAATCTTCTTCCTGATTAGGTGGGGGGGTGGGGAGGAAGATGTGAAAAGAGTGTGGCTGGGATGACCATTTTAATATGCATTTCAACTTCAGCACAAGGTGCTGCATTAGGGTAAATTGAACCAAGGCAGGATTGTTCATGGCTGGGCCTGAAAGTGTGTACCTAGGTGTGTAGCTACACAGCTCTTTAAAGGTGACAGCACAGGTATACAGAGTAGTGAAAAGAGCATTTGGGATATTTGCCTTCATCAGTCGGGGCAATGTATATTAATGTTGGGACATCATGTTGAAGTTATACAAGATATTGGTGAAGTCACACTGGAATATTGTGAGCAGTTTTGTTCACCTAGTTATAGGAAGGATATTTTAAAACTGGAAAAAGGTCAGAGGTAGTTTAAGAAGTTGTTGCTAGGACAAGGGAAATTGAGTCATCATGAGGGACTGGAAAGACAAGGCCGATTTTCGTTGGAGCATGGGTAGTTAAAAAGAGATTTTACTGGGATCTATAAAATCAAGAGAGTCACAGATAAGGTGAATAATGACAATTTGATTCCTACAATGGGAAAGTCTAAGATGAGAAGGTATAACTATAAGGTGAGTAAAGGAAATTTAGAAGAGACACGAGAGGACAGTTCTTCACTCAGGAACCTTCTGCCAGACAAAGTGATGGAGGCACATACATTAGGATAACCTTGAAAACAACACTTAGATAACTACATGGATAGAAGGGGATTGGAGGAGTATAGGTCAAATGTGGGGAAGTGGGATGAAGGCAAGAGGGCTCATTGTTCAGCATGGACAAGATGAACTCTGGGCCTGTGTCCGTGTAGTAGTATAGAGACTAATGTATCTTGGATGCATTTCTAAGGCACTGAGAGTTATAGATATATTCAATGGTGGGGAGGGGGTCTGTACGATGACCTGAGCCACATTCACAACCCTCCACAGTTTGCTGTGGTCTTGGATGGAGCAGTCCCCATACCATACAGGGATGCAACCTGACAGGATGGTTTCAATGATGCACTTGTGGAAATTGTTGAGGTAAAGAGGCAATATGTCAAATTTCCTCAGGCTTCTTCTGAGGAAGAAGAAGTTTGGTGCACTTTCTTGCCATTAAATTGAAGTGAGTGGACTGGGACAGGTCACTAGAGACATTTACCTCAGGTAACTTAAAGCTATCTACTATTTCCACCTCAGCACTGTTGATAAGGACCAAGGAAGGGGCTCTGTCCCTTTCTGGAAGCCTATAACCAAATCCTTGATCTTGCTGACATTGAGGGAGAGGTTGTTGTCCTGGCACCAAGCCAAATGCCCCTCTTTGTCTCTCTGCCTCTATGGTTAATGCCTATGACAGATGTTGCTTAGTACTGGATTTATCATCTGATCAGAGTCAGATAAGTCATTATTTTATTCTTTAAAAGACCTCTTCCACAAAATTCTTGGCTCATCTTGGACATGTTGTGTTTCATTAACCTGGAAGGGCAGAGAGTTGGAAAACCTCATGTAAGTGATGAGCCTCAGATGGCCCAGAACCCTTCTCTGCTTGGGATGGCAGATTTAGTGCACAAAGTTCATGTCATTAAAGAACCTTCTTTTCAGAAACAAAATTGCTTTCCATATAGATAATCATACTGCATGAGTTTTGTTTATCTGTATGCGTGTTATGTTTGGATATGTTTTTGCACTGAGGATCGGAGAATGTTGTTTCTTTGGGTTGTACTTGTACAATCGGATTATAATAAATTTGAACAAACAATGTTGGCACCGAATCTATCCATTTGGCATGGTGATGTGGTGTTACTAGCAGAGCTGATACCTCCCAGGTCCAGCCACCTGGGCTCAATCCTGCCCTCAGGTGATGTTTGTATGTTCTCCCTGAGACTGCATGGGATTCCCTCAGATGCTTGTTTCCTCCAGCATGCCAGAAATGTGGGTTGGCTGGTAAATTGGCTGCTGTCATTTCTCCAAGTCTGAGTACCAGAACCTGGGGGGCATAAATTGAATTTGGGTCAGAGTCGTGCAAAAGTAGTTCATTGACAGTCGACATGAAGTTGATGAACCAATAGCCTGTTTCTATGCTTTATCTCTCTCTGGCTCTGAGTTTCCCGTATTCCTCCAGCTTTGTTGATTCCTCAGTTGCAACTGCTAGGATTCTGAATAATGAACATAATCCTTGTCCCTATTCTCTTTACCCAGGAAAGCTTTGGGCCTGTTTACCTTGGTGGCACTCCAGTGGAAAGTGAAGCGATTACAGAAGTGGGACAGGTGCAAGGTTATGTCGGGTGCATTCGTGAGCTGCAGGTGAACAACTATGAGCTCTTCATTTTGGAGGAGGCAGTAAGTGGGAAGAACATAATTAACTGTGATGTTCCAGACTGCCAACATCAACCTTGCAGAAATGGTGGTACCTGCATCAGGTAAGCAGTCATGCATGGGTTGACTGAGAATAGAATGGTGAATGAAGTTTATTGTAATATACATTAGTAATGAGTACAATGTACAGATGCAATGTAAGTCTTACTTGCTGCAGCTTCCCAGGTACAGAAAACATACAATGCATAACAACATATCAGAAGAAAAAAATAATAAAATAAAAGGAATAGAAAAAAATAATGAATAATCATGGTTGGTTGTAGTGCTAGAAGCCTTGCTGAGTCAGTTATGCAGATTGATCTTTGGACTTGAAGTGGTGTAATGGTTAGGGTAGGATTGAGAGGTTCAGGAGCCTGATAGCTGATGGATAGAAATTGTTCTTGAACTTAGAATTTGCCAGTCTTCAGTCTTCTGTATCCTCTGCCAAAAAGGATACAAGGTGACGGGGGTCTTTTATGATGTTGGCAGCCTTTTTTGAAGCAGTGCCTCAAGTCGATGCTTTCAGTGGGTGGGAGGTCAGTGCCATGATGGATTTAATGGGGTCTGCCACTTTCTGCAGCCTTCTGCATTTCTGGGCATTTGTTTCCAGACCATGCCATGATGCAACTAGACAGTTTAATTTCCACAGTACATCTTTCAGAGTTTGATAGTGTATCTAACAATATGTCAAAACCTCCTCATAAAGTAGATAGTTGGCTTGATGTGCTGGCTCCAGGAGAGGTCTTCCAATATGTGGTCTTCCAGGAACTTTGAAGCTACTAATCCTCTCAATGCAGACAGGTTTGTGGTGCCTTGGGCTCCCCTTCCACAATCAACTCCTTGGTCAATCTGCCAAGAACAAGGTTGTTGTTCTGGCTCCAAACAACCAGATTCTTGATCTCCATCCTATATTCTGTTTCATCATTGCCCATTATTCAGCCAACAACAGTGGTGTCATCAGTGAATTTATTGATTTTGTTGAAGCAGAACTCAACTGCACAGTGGTGGGTATGGATGGAGTGGAGCAGCAACTAAGTACACGGCCTTGAGGTCCCACTGTGTGGAAGGTCAGTGAGGAGAAGGTGATGTCCACACTGATCAAGGAAATTAAGTCCAAAAGAGAGGAGCAGAATCCCAGATCCTTGCCATCCCTTAGGAAAGCAAGCATAAGGTTGCTGAGTGAAACATGATAGGCTGCAGACACTGTGATTGTAGTAAAAACACAGAAATGCTGGAGGAACTCAGTTGCCCTTTTAAGCATCTATAGGAGACAAGCCCTCCTTCAAAGAAAAATCAGAAAAGACAGACGCAGGATCTATCAGAAAGTCTCAGAATTCAAACAATGGGGAGGAATCCAGATCCACATAAGGTGTTAATTAGATGTGATAAGGGGGATAGGTAGAATATATCATGTCATTGCAAAAGGGAGTGGAGAGATGACGGGGGAAGCTGGGTGGAGGGGGCTAGTTTTAACAAAAGCCAGAGGTTGATATTATGCCATCCAGTTGAAGGGTGCCCAGTTGGAAGATGAGGTGCTGTTCCTCCAGTTTACGGATGGTCTCAGTCTGGCAGTACATGAAACCATGGATAGACATGTCGGCAAGGGAATGAAATGGAAAATTGAAATGGATGGCCACTGGGAGATAAATGCTATTGCGGTGGACAGAGCCAAGCCGCTCAACAAAGTGAACTCCCAGTTTGCGTCCAGCCTCTCCGATGTAGAGGAGACCACAGTGGAAGCACTGGATACAGTAGAAGACCCCTGCAGACTCACAAGTGAAATGTTTCTTCACTCAGAAGGACTGTTTGGGGCGCCAAATGGTGCAGAAGGAGGAGGTGTGGGTGCCAGTGAAGCATCTCCTGCAGTCACAGGGGTACCTCTCAAGGGACAATTGGTGGGGAGGGAGAAGTGGACAGGGAAGTCACAGAGGGAGCAGTCCCTGCAGAAGGCAGAGAGGGGAGGAGAGGGGAACATAAGGTTGCAAATAGTATGGCCTGCAAATTAAAGTTGGTCTTGATTCAGTGACTCATCTATTCAAGATGATTAGCTCCTTCACATCAGAGGGAACAGATTTCAAACCAAAATTGGATGTGGCAAACAATTGTAATGCAAGACAATGTTTGAAAATGTTCTGGAGCCAGAGTGAATGATAATTTAAAAACGAGAACTGGAAATGAAGTGGAGAAAGTCACTGTGCTGGAAGAAAGAGGTGTTACAACCTGGTTGGATTGACTGTTTTGGGCACAATTGATAAGCGAGTGGATTTCCTTCTGTGGGTTGAATATGGTCTGAAAATTCCTGAGCTCACAGAAGCCATGGAATTGAATGTTTCATCCTTGAATTCCACTGCAAAGTTCAGGCTGTATCCAAATATCGAATGAATGGTCAAAGCATGTTTCCTGACCCAAGATGTATTGCCTTTCTCAGGCATTGTTTCAGGCATTGGGATGGCCAGTGTTATTACTGCCAGGTGAAGATATACTGATCTTACTGCTGCTGAGGTGATGGAGAGAGGCTGTTGGTGGACAATGTGCTGTGTAGTCACGGAAGTGTGGGTGACAAAAGATATTGAAGTTTGATGCCTTATGGAGGGTTAATGGTGAAGTGGGATGGAAGACCAGGCCAAGGAGAAGGCGAGGGTCAAGGTTGAGGTGCGGTTGATCAGTCCTTCTATCGTGGGTCCTGGTGGATGGTAAGTCTGGAGATCATGGGTTGAGTCAGGTCTGGACCTCAGGGGGAATTGGCATGTTGAAGTATGCAGTTGAGAGATAAACACCTCTGTGGAGGGTGGGATGGTGTTTGAAATAGCAAGCAGGTGCATTGTGGGCTGGTGGTGGGGGCAGGAGAATAAAGGAGCAAAGATACATACTTGATTGAGATCTCAGTTCAGTGGTGCATTAGTTTCCCTCACAAATGACCAGTGTGGTTACTGCCAAGCTCCTCAATGTTCACTGACACATCTCCAAAAGTGAATGTTGCACAGAGTGATATCATCCCATACATCGCCATACTGAAATTAGAAATGCAAGGCAAATACCTTTTGCAGTGAGAAGAGTTCTTCTGCAATAGACCAACAGGTTATGTCTAACATTCATACATGTGTAAATAGCATAATTTACAGACTGTCGGATTACAATTACACCAAAAAAGAGCAGCACGATAGCACTGCCATGGGGTTCATTCAAGAGCCTGATGGCTTCAGTGAAGAAGTTGTTTTTAAGCCTTTGGGAATTGTCCCTAACGTGCGTGTGAAAGGTAGAGTCTGAGTGGAATTAATTGGGTAAGAAAATAAAAGGGTTTTATGTATGATTAGCAATAATGGGTGGTTGATAGTTGGTGTGAACAGATGGCTGAAGGGTCTCTTTCCATGCTGTACACCCCTGTGAATGAGAGGTGTATTTCTGAAGTAGACTGAGCAGAATACTGAGAGAGTGTGCTGCACTGAGAGTGACTGAGGGGGATGGGAACCTTGTTGAGATCAAGGATTAAATCAAGCCACTAGGTCCTCTCCCAGGTTGACATAAAAGATTTCAGAGCCCTGCAGGCAGTTCTTCCCCCAGGTCCAGACCAAGAGAATCAGGGGATTCACAAAGTGATTGTGTACAAATCTGGAATAGGGTTTTGCCAGCGAAGGAGAGAAAGAACTTCTTTGACTCTGAGATCTTACTATGTTGCTATTAATGTGGTAAAGTGAAGCTGCCAAGGAATGCCTGTGTAGTATATTGATGCACTCATCCTTGTGTTAATTAACAGGAAATTTTGTTGATAACATTGCCTTGGGATTTTCAGCTATGTTAAAATTGCTGAATAGATGTAAGTTCAGCCCTTTCTTCTGTTCTACTCTGCAATAGGATGATGGAGATGGGACAGTAGAGGGTTGGAGATGGGATAATAGGGTGTTGGAGATGGGTCAGTAGGATGTTGGAGATGGGACAGTAGGGTGATGGAGATGGCACTGTAGGGTGACGGAGTTAGGACTGTAGTGGGCTGTAGATGGGAGAGTAGTGGGTTGGAGATGAAAGAGTAGGAGATTGGAGATGGGACAGTAGGGTGTTGGTGATGAGTCAGTACAGAGTTTGAGATGGGAGAGTAGGGTGTTGAGAATGGGACAGTATGGGGTTGAAGATAAGACAGTAGGGGATTGGAGATGGGAGAGTATGGGGTTGTAGATGGGACAGTAGGTGGTTGGTGATGAGTCAGTAGGGTGTTGAAGATGGGACATAGGGGGTTGGAGATGGGACAGTAGGGGGTCGGAGATGGGGCAGTAGGGCAATGGAGATGGGACAGTAGATTGTTTTAGATGGGTTAGTAGGATATTTTAAATTGTTTGGCCTACTGTCTGCAACTGGGGAGAAAATAAAACAATGGAGCTTCCCAGCCCAATAACATCTGAAAGTGGAAGTTTATTAAATGTAAGGCTGCACACACCCTTGTTTAGTTGATCAGCAGTGAGGCTAGACCTTCAGGTACACATCCAGGGAATATTCAGCCTGTAATCAGGGCTTGCTACCTTGCCAGATAATGTTAAAATGATGGAGATTTTGACCATCAGGGAAGACAAAACAGCATCATGTAAACTGTATATAAAGGGATTGAATCATTAATCCCCGGACCACTGACTAAGATAAATTCCTCTTGAGTGGCATTTTGGGGTGTGGGGACTTATGCCATTTCTCTCTGGCTTCCAATAGGGCATCAATCTATCAGAAGTGACACAGGACATTATGGTGAGCAACTTAGCAACAAGAAGGCTGATCTTGATGGAGGGTTCCAACTCAAAACTTTGACTATTCTTTCACTTCTGCTGAAGCTGCTGAGTTCCTCCAGCAAATTGTATTTTATATTGGTCTATAAACATAGGCATATAGGGCACATGCCCTGGGTGCCACATGCAGTGGGGGGGAATGCCTCTGTCCTCACCACCCCCACCAAATATAGAATTCTCAAATCCCAAGCCCAACAAAGAATCTCCAACTGACAAAAGAATTTCAAGTTATGCGTGACAGTCTGAGGTTCTTAATGATACTGTGATACAGTCATATTTTGCTTTCTGATGCAAATCTCAGCTCTTGCCAGCAGCCCAACGTCTTTGCTCCTGCCGGGAGCCCAAGGTTCCTGCTCCTGCTGGCAGCGCTATGTCCCCAGTCCTGTTAGAGACTGAGATCCCCAATATTGCTGCACCACCTAGAAAACCCAGAGAAATCAATGTTTCAGAAGTTCAAGAAATATTTCCCCAGAGGTTTTGGTAAGTTTCTCCCTTGCTATCGGATTTTGTCCTAATGGATATGTTGGGGCTGTTGGAGGAGGTCTCTGCTCAGTGAGAAACAATCTCAGGAGTAGATATTACAGCGAAGGTAGACAAGTATGAGTGGGTCAATTGTAACACATTGTACACACGATCTGTCCATCCCGGGACACAGCATGCACTCTTCTCCACCACCCCCCTCCCCTCCCTGTCTCTCTCTCTCTCTCTCTCTCACTCCCCTCTCCCTCTCTCTCTCTCTCCCTCTCCATTCTCTCCTCTCTGCCCCTCTTCTCTCCTCCCTCTCTCTTGACCTCTCTCATCCCTCTCTCACCCCTCTTTCCCCCCTTTTCTCCACTTCTCTCCCCTCTCCCTCTCTTCCCTGCTCTCCCCTCCCCATCTCCCCTCTTCCCTTCTTTCCCCTCCCACATTTCCCTCTTCCCCCTTCCTCTACCCCTCTTTCCCCCTCTCCCCTCTCTCCCTATCTCTTTCACCCCTCTCTTCCCACTTTCTCCCCCACATTCTCACCCTCAGGTGCTGGGCGACTGGTGTCTGGGATTAAATGAATGTGGGGTGCAGAGCTCTCCACTCCCTCCTGGAATTAAACCCCATCCAGGACAGAGGGTCCCTTTTAAATCATCAGGCTCCTGGTTCTGTTCACTGACACCATAGTTTCATCATGTGGAGTATTGCCCAAAAACACACTGTAGAGCTCGTCGGAAGAATCAAAGACTTGTTGATCCAAACCAAGGCTTTTATTAGCAAAAGACAGGAGCTCTTCACAGGTGGCCGACCAGTCCGGAATGATCCGACCTGGCTAGGGACACAACCCTTTAAGGCCCAGACAGTAGGCATGGCTAAGCTCTCAGCCAATCGCTGTAAGCACAGTCTAGATACTGTAACTATATACACTATACACATTGGTGATAGATCTGTACTATCACACACACACACACACACACACACACACACACACACACACACACACACACACACACACACACACACACACACACACACACACACACACACACCCTTAAAAGTAGCCCAAACCCCACAACTCACAAGCGCTCACCATTTCTCATGGCCAATCTTCAAAACTAGCCTAATTGTGCATGAAAATCACCTAACTGGCAATTTTATTTGCGGTTTTTAACCAAGGGTGGGGGCACAATTTCAGTGCTTGCCATAGGTGCTATTTTACCTAGATCCATCACTGTCTATAAAACTGTCCTTTTGAGTGAAATGAAATTTTCCCAGCCCGAGTTCCAATAGTGGTCCATATGTGAGAAAGGCTCTTGAATATCAAGCATCCACTCAAAGCCTGCATCTGCAGTCCATGCCAGTTTCATTTCCAGAAATAAAATCTCAAGAGTGATGCCAAACAGGCTTTGTTCACTGATCAACATCACTCCAGTGTGCTCGGTAACTTCTGTGCAGAAATGTATGAGGGTTGATTGTCACATACATATTCTCTTCCATGATGCAACCTCCCAATATACTTTTCACAGTACACATGTCAATGTTTGAATAAATATTCAACAATGTGCCAAATCTCTTCAGACATCTTTGAAAGTAGAAGCATTGATGTGACTTCTTCACTGTTACTTCTTCACTAGGTCCAGGAGAGGTCCTCCAATATGTGGACTCCCAGGAAGATATTGTACTTATCCACCACTGTTCCCCTCACCCCCCCCCCCCATGAAAACAGGTGCATAGTCCCTCAACTTCCACAATAATGTTTCTTGGTCTTGCTCACAGTGAGAGCTTGATGTTTTGGCACCACATAGCCA
The DNA here is from genome assembly GCF_036971445.1 of Narcine bancroftii. Taxonomy (NCBI): domain Eukaryota; kingdom Metazoa; phylum Chordata; class Chondrichthyes; order Torpediniformes; family Narcinidae; genus Narcine; species Narcine bancroftii. The sequence continues at coordinate 130,794,721 of NC_091474.1, read as the reverse complement.
GATTCTCCATCTCCATCCCATATTCTGACTCATCATTACCTGTTATTTAGCCAGCAATGTTTGAATTGTCAGCAACTGTATAGATTGTGTTAGAGCCGAACTTTGCTTCCCAATTATGTGTGTAGAGGGAATAGAGCAGGGGACAAAGCACAAAGCCTCAAGTTGCTCCTGTCTGGATAGTCAGTGAGGCGAAGGAACTGTGGCTGATCCACATTGATTGGGGTCTGCTGATGAAGAAATCGAAGACCCCGTTGCAGAGAGACGAATTGAGTCCCAGATTCTTTGATCATAGATCTTGCTGCTCTAATGGTGTAAATGCTGAGCGGTAGTCAATGAACAATAGCATGATACAGGTTTTCTTGTGATCTAGATGATATAACGCAGAGTGGAAGCCCAACAAAAGAGTACCTGCTGTTGACTTCTTGTGACTGCTGGGTGAATGGAAGTGTTATGTGTACATGAGCATACTTCAGAGAATAAGCTTGCTGCAATTCAACCTAATACATAATTATAAAGACAAAGCATCATTTCTGATCACTCACTGAGAAGAGAGTCCCTGATACCAGTCTCCAAGTTGCCTTGACTGGTTTGATCCTGTGTCCCATTATCCCATTTCCCCTATCAATATTTTTGTGAATCAACCTTATCAGTGCAGTTTATCCCCTTCCCTGCTTTATCAGTCAGATTTGACACCTTTGGCTTTTTCTTCAGTGTAATTTACTTGACTATTTTCATCGTTAGAAGCTTATTCATCATTCCCTCTCAATGGTCATAAGAGCCTATAAATTGGGTTTGACCATTTATGTTTGTTATACTACACCTGTATCGTGGCCGCCGCCGTCTACCCTTCGCCCGGACCGGGGCCGGGGCCGCTGCTGCTCCAGGAGCTGCTGGCAAAGAAGCGAGCTGCCCACCAGGCTCACCTTACAAAGCCGTCCTGTCCAGAGAAGAAACAAGCCTTCCGTCGCGCATGCAGCCATCTTCAGCGCAAACTCCGGGAGATCCAAAATGAGTGGTGGACTAGCCTCGCCAAACGAACACAGCTCAGCGCGGACATTGGCGACTTCAGGGGTTTCTACGAGGCTCTAAAGGCTGTGTACGGCCCCTCACCCCAAGTCCAAAGCCCGCTGCGCAGCTCAGACGGCAAAGTCCTCCTCAGCGACAAGATCTCCATCCTCAACCGATGGTCAGAACACTTCCAATCTCTTTTCAGTACCAACCGCTCAGTCCAAGATTCCGCCCTGCTCCAGCTCCCTCAACAGCCCCTAAGGCTAGAGCTGGATGAGGTTCCCACCCTGGATGAGACATATAAGGCAATCGAACAACTGAAAAGTGGCAAAGCAGCAGGTATGGATGGAATCCCCCCAGAAGTCTGGAAGGCTGGCGGCAAAACTCTGCATGCCAAACTGCATGAGTTTTTCAAGCTTTGTTGGGACCAAGGTAAACTGCCTCAGGATCTTCGTGATGCCACCATCATCACCCTGTACAAAAACAAAGGCGAGAAATCAGACTGCTCAAACTACAGGGGAATCACGTTGCTCTCCATTGCAGGCAAAATCTTCGCTAGGATTCTACTAAATAGAATAATACCTAGTGTCGCTGAGAATATTCTCCCAGAATCACAGTGCGGCTTTCGCGCAAACAGAGGAACCACTGACATGGTCTTTGCCCTCAGACAGCTCCAAGAAAAGTGCAGAGAACAAAACAAAGGACTCGACATCACCTTTGTTGACCTCACCAAAGCCTTCGACACCGTGAGCAGGAAAGGGCTTTGGCAAATACTAGAGCGCATCGGATGTCCCCCAAAGTTCCTCAACATGATTATCCAACTGCACGAAAACCAACAAGGTCGGGTCAGATACAGCAATGAGCTCTCTGAACCCTTCTCCATTAACAATGGCGTGAAGCAAGGCTGTGTTCTCGCACAAACCCTCTTTTCAATCTTCTTCAGCATGATGCTGAACCAAGCCATGAAAGACCCCAACAATGAAGACGCTGTTTACATCCGGTACCGCACGGATGGCAGTCTCTTCAATCTGAGGCGCCTGCAAGCTCACACCAAGACACAAGAGAAACTTGTCCGTGAACTACTCTTTGCAGATGATGCCGCTTTAGTTGCCCATTCAGAGCCAGCTCTTCAGCGCTTGACGTCCTGCTTTGCGGAAACTGCCAAAATGTTTGGCCTGGAAGTCAGCCTGAAGAAAACTGAGGTCCTCCATCAGCCAGCTCCCCACCATGACTACCAGCCCCCCCACATCTCCATCGGGCACACAAAACTCAAAACGGTCAACCAGTTTACCTATCTCGGCTGCACCATTTCATCAGATGCAAGGATCGACAATGAGATAGACAACAGACTCGCCAAGGCAAATAGCACCTTTGGAAGACTACACAAAAGAGTCTGGAAAAACAACCAACTGAAAAACCTCACAAAGATAAGCGTATACAGAGCCGTTGTCATACCCACACTCCTGTTCGGCTCCGAATCATGGGTCCTCTACCGGCACCACCTACGGCTCCTAGAACGCTTCCACCAGCGTTGTCTCCGCTCCATCCTCAACATCCATTGGAGCGCTCACACCCCTAACGTCGAGGTACTCGAGATGGCAGAGGTCGACAGCATCGAGTCCACGCTGCTGAAGATCCAGCTGCGCTGGATGGGTCACGTCTCCAGAATGGAGGATCATCGCCTTCCCAAGATCGTATTATATGGCGAGCTCTCCACTGGCCACCGTGACAGAGGTGCACCAAAGAAAAGGTACAAGGACTGCCTAAAGAAATCTCTTGGTGCCTGCCACATTGACCACCGCCAGTGGGCTGATAACGCCTCAAACCGTGCATCTTGGCGCCTCACAGTTTGGCGGGCAGCAGCCTCCTTTGAAGAAGACCGCAGAGCCCACCTCACTGACAAAAGGCAAAGGAGGAAAAACCCAACACCCAACCCCAACCAACCAATTTTCCCTTGCAACCGCTGCAATCGTGTCTGCCTGTCCCGCATCGGACTGGTCAGCCACAAACGAGCCTGCAGCTGACGTGGACTTTTTACCCCCTCCATAAATCTTCGTCCGCGAAGCCAAGCCAAAGAAGAGACTACACCTGTGCTGCTGCTTCTTCATTGCCCCATCAACATGGGAGGATCGTTCGCAGTGGAGGGACCCATAAGAAAAGGTGTGGGCACTGCTGAGAAAAAGCTCAAAGAGGCAACAGAGGAAAGGTACAGGAAGTGCTGCAACTGAGCTTCTGCCCCTGTTGCCCCTCCAGGCCTCACCTGCCAAGTAGGTGGCAAGCAGGGCCTGTCAAGGATTGGCCTGTACAGCCACTCCAGGATGCACATATCAAACGTCAAATGGACCAAAAGGATCCATCATCATCCTATGGGATGGACAGCCAGAGGAAGAGAGCAGTGCTGTGTAAAGTACATATATAGAATCAAACATCATCCAAAAAAAAGCATGAAACTGGAAAAAAAAATTCCCAACAGCCTTAAGATGGTTTTCTCAATAAGCACACATGTGAAACACAATGGATGTTTCACTGCAATCAGTGCACCTTCTTTAATTTGATTCTGTGTCACCATCTGTGCCTGACCTTTGCTTCAATGTGCAACTTTTCTTGATTTTGCAGATATTTGGGAGAGGATACCTGTTTCCCCCTCTAGGATGGTGAATGTGAGCAGCTCCTTTGGTCGTTTAGCATTCTCACTGCCTGTGGGAAAAAGCTGTTCCTCAGCCTCATGGTGCTGGCTCTGATACTCCTGTATCTCTTCCTTGACGGGAGCAGCTGAAAGATGCTGTGTGCAGGATGGAAGGGGTCCTCAATGATTTTGCATGACCTCTTCATTCACATTCCTGATAGATTACATCAATGTGGGGGAAAGGAGATGCCAGTGATCCTCTCTGCCACTCTTATGGTCCTGTGGGTTGACCTCTAATCCATTTCTCTGCAGTAACCATACACACACTGAGGCAGACAGCCAGGATGGTCTCACTAGAGCTCCTGTAGAAGGTTGATATATAATGGTGACCAATAGACTTGCCTGTTTCAGTCTTCTCAGGAAGTGCAGTCACTTTTGCACCTTCCTGACAAGTCAGAAGATGGTGAATGTCCAAGATAGGTCACCAGTTAAATGAATATCAAGGAACTTGGTGCTCCTCACTCTCTCCACTACAGAGTTGTTGATGTGTTGTGGAGGGTCCTGCTGACGTCCATTATCATCTCCTTTGTCTCGTCCATGTTGAGACTCAGGTTGTTTCTCTCACACCATTTCATGAGATTTTCCACCTTTTCTCTGTCGTGCAACTTGTTGTTGGTGATGAAGCCGACTCCTGTTCTGTCATCTTCAAACTTGACGAAACTGTTAGAGCTGGATCTGGAGATGCAGTCATGGGTCAGTAGCGTGAACAGGAGCGGGCTGAGCGCACAGCTCTGAGGTGTTGCCAGTACTCAGCGTGATGGTTCTTGACATTCTATTACTGACCTGGATGGTCTGTGGCTTTCTGATAGGAAGTACAGGATCCAATTACAGAGAGGGGTGTTGAGTCCCAGTGAGGACAGCTTCTCCACCAACCTCTGGAGAATGATCGTATTAAATGCCGATCTGAAGTCAATGAACAGCAGCCTGGCGTTTGAGGTGTTGTTCCCTAGGTGGGCCAGAATGGAGTGAAGCAATAAGGCTTTAGAACAGTTTCTTCTACAGGCTTTAATCATAGATAAGATCATTCTATAAATAAGACAAAGCATTGCTTTGATTCACTGGGAATTATATTCTTATATTAGCTTACAATATTTACATTATATCAACATGACATGAATATTTTATTCCAAACCATTCCATCAGTAAAACCTTTGGAAAGGACACAATTGTCCAGTGGTGGAAAAGGTCCAGGCTGGTATTTCTCCAGAGATATTTTGCAGTGGCTGCACTGAATCTCAATACACCCCTCAGCAAATATACCTGGACCTCGGAATGGTCAAGTTAGCATCATTCACATGTGGACAATCCCTTGCACTGAAAAATCAACTTGTTTCAGGCTAGCCAGCAGCTGTTGAGGTTTATTTCAATGTATGTCTTGCCCCTTTTCCACTGGCACCATCCTAGGAATTAACTTGGAATTTACTGGGTCAGTGTCCAGTGGAAAGGAACACTGTCCGAGTTCCAGCTTCAAATGACATCATTTCACGCCGGGGATTAACCGACTTTACCCCTACTTGTATCCCTGGTGTTTGCTGATAAAACCAATGTAAAAGGGACAGGAAAAGTTGTAATTCCAGTTGATTGTAGAACACTCTGATCCCTGGAGATGAGTTGTGTTCAGTGGAAAAGCAATTAGTGTCCCAGTTAAGGGTGGCCCAGTGGAAATGCCACAAAGGGTTTCCTATCCTGGGACACTGCACAGCCAATGAACTGGGATGTCGAACAGTCTGAAAAACACATAGTCCATTCATACACAGCTACCAAAGAAGAACCTGGACAAAGACTGCTGTATTCCTTTCCAAATCTTCCTGAGACAGACTTATTCCACAAGGTAGTGAAGACTATCTTATCCATATTGCAGCCGCTGTAGTCATAGGAATGAGTGGTTGACAGTTCTGCATGAATAAAAAGGAAGCATCCCTCAGACAGCCATCCCAGTCTGCGCCTTCAAGATGTTATGGATAACCCATAAGAACATAAGAAATAGGAACAGGAGTAGGCCATTTGGCCTATCAAGCCTACTCCACCATTTAATAGGCTCATCTCTACCTACCTGCCTTTTTCCCATATCCCTTATCTCTTAATTCCCCTACTACACCAAAAAAAAGACACCTTTTTTGAATCAAAGATTTCTGTGTAGAGTCCTAGTGAAAGGGATCAGCCTTCCAGAGGGAAGAGTGTGAATATCACCAGTATTTTAAATACCCCTGATAAGGTAGTTATAATGGAAAGTCTGTACAAGGGAACTTCAATAAGTCTGTCTGGACAACACAAATTTACTGTTGCAGAATTCACAAAACACTACCCAAAAATTTGAGTTATGGAATAAAATTCACATTGACAGAACTTATTGGAAAAGTATACAGTAAAACCCCTGGTATCCAGCACCTGTGGGGATTGGTAAATGCCAGATAATCAAGTTTTCTGGTTGCTCGAGTCTGCGTGTTGCGTGATGGAGAATTAACAGCAAGAAGCACCAATTTTAAACTTTCATATTTTTTATCCATTTATTTTTCACGAATTGTTTTACCCGTTGCTTTAATTCTGGATAACGGGTTTTACTGTATAAAGAAAAACAAAGGTTTTCAGATGCTTCTGCAGGTGATGTGATTTGCCATTATGGAAAATCGTAGTTGGACTAATTTGTAGGAATGCAACATAACTGTCCTCGCCCTGTTATGTACATGATAGCAGCGATAAAATTTAGCCCAGACGGTGTTGTACTGTATTTAAAATAATATAATAACAATTATATAACACCTCATCTAATTTATTCACATTTATCTAAACTTAACTAAATCTATATACACTTATCTAACTTTAATTCTAACTAGGAGTGAATATATTGGTGTGTGTGGAACACCCCAAGCTATTATAGCTCAAGGCTCAATTCTTGGAAGGCAGTTCAAAGTTCAGTTTTGGAAATTCAGTGATGATGCATGTGTTTGAAATTGATGCGACACACAGGTTTCAAGATGGTTGAGATGCACAGACTTTACATGCAGGCCTTAAGTGGATGAGACATGCTGGCTTTGGATAGGTCAGACATGCAGGATTTAAGGTGGTTGAGACATACAGGCAGTTACCAGTCCCTGAAGTGGGTGAAAGAGACCGGGGTTGACAGAATGTTGATTACTCATGAAGCCCTTGTTGAGGTGAGTAGCCAGAATCAGACACACACACACACACACAAGGTAAAGACTGTACAACAGGCTTTAATCCACAAAGACTTCCACAGAGCCAGGCTAGCTGTGGCTGCAGCAACTCTGAGTGAGGCCTCGGGAGGCCGGCGCAGGCTTATATCTCGGAGGGTGATTGACACCCGACCGGGTGGGGTTTCATCCCTTCAGGCTGACTGATTGACAGCCGGCCAGGTGTTGTCTTGTCCTCTTACGCTCCTACAGGCACAGAGGTTTCCCCCTGCAGTAGACCGGTGGTGTACCACCACAGGTGCTTCAGAGAAATGTCCTTTTTAGACGAGTGCCTTCTTTTGGAATTAGAACCCTTTTCATGGTTCAGTCGAAGTAGAGTACAGTATTTCTTCTGCAATTATAACTGTTTTCATGGATCAGTCAAAGTGTTCTCTCATTCCTCTATACTAACAGGAGGAACTCTGACAGTCTGTAACCACACAATGAGGCCTAGAGGGTTTCTCAATCCCACAAAGGAGGTTGAAGAGCTCATTACTCTTGTACTGCTTCCTTAAAACGGTTTCCTGAGCAAACAATGGACTCTTTACAATAAGCTAGTCACATGGCCTCTGCCCCTGGCTTCTCCGGAGCTTCTGTGTTGGATGTTCAAAGCTTGCTGCTAGTTTCACTGTCACTTCAAATCCTGCAGGCAGTTTGTTAAACTGTTCTCTTACAGGCACAGTCCCATTCAAATAAAATGAACTGAAAAATGGGAGAACATCACAGCCACCAAAAGGGAATGCAAGGCTTGCCTGTAATAGTTCTGCAATTTACTGGAAAATGTTTGGATTGTTAATTTTGGTAGTATTTGATTTTATGTTGTTCTGCTCACACGAGCCCCTGTTGAAAAATGTCCTTATTTTGTGCAACTTACACTGGTGTGGCAGCTGCTGGCACGTCTTCATTTCCTGCCACCTTTCACAAGGTTGCTACTGTACTCCTGCTATTGATGATGCCATATAAAGAACAAGTGCCAGAGAAATCATTCCCCATAAGTTGAGGAAACACTGCAGATATCTGCAGGACTTGGAGTAGCCCTCTATGTATCCAGTCAACAATGTATTCCTATAGCCAGTGAGAGAAACAAGAAAATAACAGAGTGAAAACCATCTGTGCTGGTAAATGATGCATACATTGCAGGAATTGTGACATAGGAAATCAGGAGGCATGTGGATATGAAGAGTGAACAGAAGTTCCTGGTGAAGATTTCCATTGTGCTCAAATTATCATTCTAACCCGGGTTAACTTGCTTCAGATGTTAATGAAATCAATTTCTGGGCTAAAGAATGTAACAAGAAGCTGTGTACTCAGCAATGTGCCCCATGGCCTTGCACTTGAAGAACCTTTCATTTATCATTCTAAATTCACCAATGATATTTGAGTTTGTTGAATAATATTCCACAAATTCTTTTGCTTTTTTTTGTTGAGTTTGACTAAGGAAAATGAACATAGATTTTTCCAAACTAAATAGATCTCTCATGTGCTTGTATTCATTGATTTTCAATTTGAATTTTGTTATTATAGGAAGCTTTCAAGATTAACCTTCCAATTGAGAAAATAATATATGGCTATTGCAATTGTATATGTTAACAAGATAGCATTTGCTCAATGGTCGTGCTTTATGGGCATTGCATTTTAATTTAGTTAGTGTTTGTACTTTACCTGGTAGTGATTGTTGGAGAAACTTCATCTGATATTTGACAAGACTGGGGGTGGGACCCAAAAAAATACAGTGCTGCCGGAGCTGCTATAATGGCAGTGCTACAGTTGGTGCAGACCCTGGAGAGGGGGGAACTGAAAACACAGTGCTGCTCTGCAGGGACCGACTGCCTGATCCTAATGTCAGGGGCTCTGTGCAGGCTTTAAACAGCCTTATGGTATTTTTTTTTCATCTTGCAACCACAAGATCTGTTCCCAAGATTGCAGCTTCTGTGCTGGACAGAGAACCACAAGTGCAGACTCTGTGGGAGCAGCGGACCGGCTCAGGGCACCAGAAACAGGGAGAACACTCCCCATTGAGAAGAAGCATAGGAGACAACCCTACAGGATTGTGACCATGTCAGCAGACCAGCGAGGGACTCAGTGGCTGAAGGCCCACACAGGCTGCTGTCTGTTGGTGACGTTGTTGAAGTACTCACACAGGCAGTGGAACCACTGAAGGTGAATCCACAAAAACTCAATGTCTCTAAAGGGACTCTCTTCGGGAACTGGGCTATGCTCATTGTGACTCTTTGTTTGCCTTATGGCAGACAAAAGTTAAAAGTATATCATTTTTGTGTATTATTACATAACAGTAAAAGGATCCTTTGAACTTACTGGCTCAAGGACATTCGGAGGCAGAGATTAACACTTGTGGGATGTGAGCAGGTATTAATCACCAAACAACTTGCCTGACGAAGAACCATTAAGCTAAATGCGTAATGGAACATTTCTTCAGACGATCAAGTTGTATCTTTTGTATCCATGTTACTGACAGATGGAATATAGAAGGAAACAACAACAGCAGCACATATTTATATAACCCATTTTTATTGTCGCAAGGCACCCCAAAGGGCATTATAAATGAAAATTAGTAAAAATTGATAAGTAGAAAATTATTAGAATTATGCTTTACAACATGCATGTCATGTGACAGCCTTTGATGCTGTCTCCATTTTAAGGATTATATATTTGAATTGTTTGCATGCATGGTTACAACAATGTAAAGGCAGGAGATTCCAAAAAACAAAGCTGTGAGATTCAGTTGTAGGAATATCAACTTCCCTGTTTTATAACTAAAATATATATGTTGATAATTTAAATTGGTGCTATATCCATCATCTTAGAGGATTCTTCTTTCTTTGGCTTGGCTTCGCGGACGAAGATTTATGGAGGGGGTAAAAAGTCCACGTCAGCTGCAGGCTCGTTTGTGGCTGACAAGTCCGATGCGGGACAGGCAGACACGATTGCAGCGGTTGCAGGGGAAAATTGGTTGGTTGGGGTTGGGTGTTGGGTTTTTCCTCCTTTGCCTTTTGTCAGTGAGGTGGGCTCTGCGGTCTTCTTCAAAGGAGGTTGCTGCCCGCCAAACTGTGAGGCGCCAAGATGCACGGTTTGAGGCGTTATCAGCCCACTGGCGGTGGTCAATGTGGCAGGCACCAAGAGATTTCTTTAGGCAGTCCTTGTACCTCTTCTTTGGTGCACCTCTGTCTCGGTGGCCAGTGGAGAGCTCGCCATATAACACGATCTTGGGAAGGCGATGGTCCTCCATTCTGGAGACGTGACCCATCCAGGATTAATGTGGGAGAAATTGAGGGAGCACTTTAGGAGTGCCACTCACAAGTAGAAAGCTCATGTATCTGAAGTAAAGAGTACTAAAATAAAGAACACAATCGAATGTAAATTAGATAAAGTGGTCGGAAAATTGGGGAAGCAGATCATGTCTTCAAAATGTTTAGTCCAGGCTACAAAATGTTCAGCTGAAATAATAAACTGTTTCTTGATACCATTGAACAAGGTTGACTTATGGAACAAGTGAAAATTTGGAAAATATTTGCAGGCATGGATCAAAGACCTTGCTGTTCAATTCAGTTTTTGTGTGCAGATTGATGTTGTTCTTCGCAGAAATACTCTTAAAAGCCAATGTTAGGTTCACCTTTTTCTTGCACTGAATATGAGTTTCCTGAAATAGTTAGCACAGAGTTATATTCACTTCAAAGCTCTCACAAGAAATAATATAGGGATGCTGTGAATGGGAATTATATGTATCAATCCATTCAATTCAGGAGAATGAAAGGGTCCTTTAGATCTGTTGCTTTGTGTGTCTTTTACTGGTGCATTGCAAACAAGAACCCCAACCATTTGCCAATGTTAAAACATGACAAATGTGATTGAAGGAATTTATTCAATTCTCAATTTCCAGACATCAATTCAGTTCAGTCTTGGATAGCAAAGGACTGAATATGGATTGGAAAATATACTAATGTCGTAATATTATTTACTGTTTGGTACCAATGTATATGTAAATTCAGCTTAGACAATCAGGAAAGTACCAGACTAATTACAATGCTTTGGAATTCAGACAAATTACCAAATGCAAATCATGATACAGATGTCAAAATGTAATCAGAGGGAAGCTGTCAGAAACAGAATGCCAGTAATTGCTGAACCACAAGGTGAGCACTGCAAAATTGTGAAACGAGAGTGAACAGACTGACATCACTGTGACCAACACTCAGGCCATTGAAAATTAATCACAGTAAAACCCCTGGGATGCGGAATTCAAGCAACCAGCAAAAAAAAAATCAAGGAAAATAAATAAATAAAATTTAAATAAATAAGAATAAAATAATAATTAAAAATGTGTACATTTAAAATTGTAAAAGTAAATATACTCTGAAATAACACATAAACCTTTGATGAAGATGGGAGCAAATATTCAGTCAGCGGAGTGCCTTGGTCGTGCTTTGCTCTCAGCAACTATTTGAATAAAGTTGTGTGGAACACCAATGGTGTCGCCCAGGATGAAGAGCTGGTTGATGCTGTTCGCCGTTGGGGTGATTCTCTTAAAATACAGTATCTACTGATCCCTGCTTAGTAAGAATCACCCTGGTCAGAGACTTTATCTATAAACAGGGAAGTTGAAGATGGGGGTTAATTATCTATAATGTTATTGTTCATCTTTTGGGCAGCTCTGTAGAGGGGGAGGAACCTGCAAATGCAGCAATGGTTAAATGTTTTCAAATAATGTGACTGAAAATAAAGTGTTTTAAGGTTTATATATTCATGCAATTGAAGTACAGTATTTTTGTTTTTTAAACTGTGCATCACAAGAGTAAGTCTCAAGCAACCGGAAAATACGCTTATCTGGCATCTACCAATTCCCATAGGTGCCAGATACTACTAGTTTTACTGTGCAAGTCTTGACCCATTTGAGTGCAATTGGTTGACAGTCATTGAGGCAGCTCACTCTGCTCTTCTTGGGCACCGGGGTGATTGATGCAGGTGGGAACCTCTAACTGCAGCAATGAGAGATTGAAAATGTCCATTAACACTATGGCTAGTTGATTGGAACAGATTATCAATACCCTGCAGGTAGGCCATCATGGCCTGGTGCCTTGAAAATTCACCCTCTTAAATGATATAAGTCTCAGAAACTGGTAGGCACTGTTCTCCTTCTCATACTAAGCGTAGAAGGGGTTCAGCTCATCGGATAGTGAATCATCACAGTTGTGTTTGATGTCGGTTTGAGGGATGCAATGGTCTGCAATCCCTACAATATAGCTGGCAAGTATCTGCCTTTGCCTCCAGCTTCCTCTAGAATTGCTTCTTTGTTGCTGAGATAACCTTCTGTAGGTCAGACTTGGACTTTTTGTAGAGATCTGGATCATAGGCCTTAAATGTCCTTGATCTCGCCCTCAGCAGGTTGTGAATCTTCTGATTCATCCAAAGCTTCTGGTGGCCAATTCCTGGAATGTGCACATGGGCACACACTCGACCACACAGGTCTTGATAAAGTCAATGACACATGTTGCATATTCATTCAGGTCTAGGAGGGAGTCCTTTAAAATCATTGATTCAAAGCAATCCTGCAAGAGCTCCTCTGCCTCCCTCGACCATACTTTCACCATCTTCACCACTGATGCTGTAGTCCTCAGTCTCTGCTTGTACACCAGGAGTAGAAGTACAGCCAGGTGATCAGACCTGCCAAAGTGCTGTCATGAGATGGATCGGTAGGCATGCTTCATGGTGGTGTAGCAGAGGTCAAGTATGTTGGCTCCTCTAGTCTTGCAGGTAACATACTGATGAAAGCTCGTTAGAGTTTTCTTCAGGTTGGCCTGACTGAAGTCCCCTACATTCATCAGGAAGACATCAGGGTGTACTATTTCATGGCTGCTGATCACAATGTTCAGTCCATCCAGTGCTAACCTGATGTTAACCTGAAGTGGAATATACACTGCAACCAGGATGATGATGGTGAACTGTTTTGGCAAACCCTTCATCAACTATAGCTCAGCCTTCACCACCATTATTTTCTCAATACTGGTCAACAAGCTCCAAACTCTGGGCCTCTGCACCCCACTCGGCAACTGGATCCTTGACTTACTCATCAAAAATCCACAGTTAGTACGAATTGGAAATAACATCTCCTCACTGACGATCAACACAGCCGTACCTCAAGGATGCGTGCTTAGCCCTCTGCTCTACTCACTCTACACCCACGACTGTGTGGCCAGGCACAATTCAAATGCCATCTGCAAACTTGCCGATGACACCACAGTTGTTGGTAGAGTCACAGACAGCAATGAGGAAGCGCACTACAGGGAGATAGACCAGCTAGTTGAGTGGTGTCTCAACAACAACTTTGCACTCAACGTCAGCAAAACCATGATTGTGGATTTCAGGAGGAAATCAGGAGAATACAAACCAGACCTCATCAAGGGATCAACAATGAGAGTCAAGAACTTCGAATTCCTTGGTGTCAGCATCTCTGAGGATCTGTCCTGGATCCTCTATGTTGATGCAATCACAAAAAGGGTTGCCAGTGGCTATACTTTGTGAGGAGCTTTGGTTTGTCATCAAAGACTCTCAAACTTCTACAGGTGTACCGGGTAGAGCATTCTATCTAGTTGCTTCACTATAGAGTGCCAACACTCAGGGCAGGAAAATCCCCAGATTATTGTTAACTTGGCCTGTGACATCACGGGCACCAGTCTTCACTCCACTGAGGACATCTACAAGAGGTGGTGGCTTAAGAAAGCAGCCCCTATCCTCAAGGATCCCCACCACCCAGGCCATGCCCTCTTCACGCTACTACCATCAGGGAAAAGATACAGGAGCCTGAAGATGAACACTCAACGACACAAGGACAACTTCTTCCCCTCTACCATCAGATTTCTGAATGATCAATGAACCACAGACACTACCTCGCCTTGTCTTTATCTTGCACTATTTTTTATTTATTTTGAAATGTGGTTTATATAAATGTTTGCATGTGCTCCTCCCCTTCTCTCCTGTTCCCCCACTGCTTTATTCAGGTCTACTTGTCTTTTCTCTTATTCCTGATGAATGCCCCAGGCCTGAAACATTAGTTATATTTCATTTCCTCTATTTAACTTGTTAATTTTTTTCCAATACATTTGTGTATTATGCTAGATTCACCAGGTGAGCCATGCTGGCACTAACATTTGAAATATATTCTATAACTGCATGTTATTTTTAACTTCCACTTTCCCCGTAAGATCCTTACTGCATTATCAATTTAATAAGTTGATGCAAAATTATATTCTGAGGAAACTTGGGGTGACACCATTGGAGTAGCAATTAGTGAAACACCTTTACAGCAGCAATGATCAGGACCGGACGGGGTTCGAGTCCCGTGCTGTCTGTAAGGAGTTTGTACGTTCTCCCCATGTCTGTGTTGGTTTTCTCCAGGGGCTCTGGTTTTGTCCCACCGTTCAAAAACGTACCGGGGTGTAGGTTAATGGTGTGTAAATTTAACTGTACGGACTAGAGGGCCAAAATGGCCTATTACTGTACTGTATATATAAATTTTAATTTTAATTTAAAATGTATGGCTCCCTAAGATTCACTCACGACATGCATATACATTGGCAGGGACCCAAATGAGGACAAGAATAAAATCAACAAAATACAATCTATTTGCTTCAACCTAGTGTTGTTGATATTCTTTGGCAGAGCAGCACTACAGCTTCTTCAATGTAAAATCCAGGTGGCCCTCCAATCTTGGAGTCATGGAAGACTTTGACCACAAGCTTTCATTCAGGATGATAGGGGTGGAATCGGGTGAAACTTGGAGGGAGAGTCCATAACTATGAGGTTCCTGTCGTTTTTTAGTCTGTAAATTATAGAGGGCTGGTATATAATATCTGCACTCACAAATGCCCCAAGGTCACTTAAGATCATGTAAATTATAGAATTACATTATTTTCTCATTTGTGATCACAACAAGACTGACCCAGAGTTATTAATGCAGACAGATTGATTGTCTGGAACTGACTGTCACTAGCTTTTCCTGCTCACCCGCTTTCCCGTCATCTCCTTTCACTTCTGCTGCCTTCCATTCTTCTTTTTTCCTCTCTATCTTCCTTGCATCTGCATCCTGGACCCTTCCTTTCCTTCCACTCTGATGGGTCACCACCTCAATTATTCACAAGATTCTATGGGTTCGTAAGCAAAGGATGTTCACAAGTTGCACTCTGACCAGCTTAGTCCCAGTTACCTTGATTTACAGCATAGGAATTTGGGTGGTATGCTGTATTATTCAGTAGTTTCGCGCCCTTTGAATAGTATTTCAAAATGAGCATCCCTCTTAATTCCTCCATGGGTAAGTAATGGTGTTTGACAGAAAAAAGATTTTTAAACTTCATGCATGAACTGGCCATTGTAACTTACCCTAAATGTGGATGCTGTAGGGCATGTGTTAGACAATAGACTTGTGACGCACTGCTGCAGCAGGAAGCAGACACAAAAATCAAGAAAGACTGTACAACAGGCTTTATTCAGTTAAAAGTCTCTGCTACAGTAGTAGCTGTACCAGTGACTACTGAGTGACTAGCTCAGGAGGGGCCGGCTCAGGATTATATCCTGGACGGTTGATTGACAGCCGGCCGGGTGGAGTTAGGTCAATTCAGGTCAGCTGATTGACAGCCGGCCAGGTGTGGTCTGTCCTCCAGTGATCTTCCTGCAGGTACAGAGATCGCCCCCCTGCAGAAGGCTAGTGGTGTATCACCACAAGGCTATACAGAAATAAATGATAGATAGGGCTATTCTGAGAAGCAGCAGAGACTGAATGGGGCAAAAGACCTGCAATTGGGAGAAATAATATCATAAAATAATCATTTGAAATGGTAATATTGTATTTTCCTCAGAACTTTGTCCTTGACTCAAAACAGTGAATCTCTCTTCCACTGTTGTAACACTGATTCCACATCAGATATCTCAGTTGATGCCATTAGAGAAATTTTATGTTCCGCTGGCAGTGTAAAAATGTCAAGACGGAATTTATTACGTAAATTCCATCCGTAATTTTTTCACCAGGATCCCTACACATTTTTACGGAGTGTCTGAAGTCTAAATTCACTGCAGGCCCTCCGCAAAAATGAGCTCCAGGCCCTGACCGCTTTGCTCCTATCCCTGGCCACCCATTGCCCCCCCATCTCCATCTAACTCCAGAAACGGCTGCAGGGATGCCGTGCTGCCGAGCCCAGAGTTTACCTGAGCATTGTGGCTGAACTGGCTCAATGTGGGAGCATGGCCGTCTTCCTTACCCATGTGCCCCCTCACAGCTGGAACCGTTTTGTGTAACCCTAGTTCTGGCAAAGTGGTTCCAGCTGTGTGGGGGCTCATGGGTAACGAGGATAGCCATTCCTCCTGCATTGAGCCATCTGCCGCCTGCTTCCCTCCTACCAGGTGCTGGGGGCTGAGCCACTTTCCCACCGAAGGTGACGGTGGGAGATGACCGACCCCTCCTCAGACATCCAATCTCCGAAAGCACCGCAACTCTTAAATCACCGCAACTTCGGTGTAAATGCCCTGCCTTCATGAACAACCACTCCAGAGGTACGTATGCTAATTTTTTTCGGTATTTCTCCTTTACTTCTATGTAAAAATGCCAATTGTTTTGATCAACCGAAGAAGATTATTAAAACAAGGCGAATTTCTTAATCTCTGAAGGGTTACACCCCATTTTCTTGCATTAACTTTTCCTCCAGTATATATTAAGATACAATATGAGTGAAGCTGACTAGAAGAGGAAGGCATCTTGAAGGAGGGGTTAGCTTGATGTATTAAAGACAGGGTCATGTGGTTTCTGGCCTATTATTCTTGAACAGGTTTGCCTCTTGGTATAGCTTTTGCTATTGTGTGCTCTGGAATACAAATTAGAAAAATTGACATATCCTTTGCATTTTCCAGTAAATTATGCAGCCAGATTTCAGCTCTAAAGAAATGACTGCAAGTGTGTGTTTTATTTCTGACGCATTCCTCACATGATCTTTAGTCATGATCTGGGACTTTCTCTGTGAGAACCTAAAATTAGGGGAAAATTAGATCATTAATAATATTAATGAATTGGTGACTAAATCCCTGACAAACATTTTTTTTAATAATTCGCCTAAAATTGAGCATCCTATGTTTTGAGCACAGTTAACCATAACCATATAACCGTTTACAGCACGGAAACAGGCCATGTCGGCCCTTCAAGTCCGTACCGGTTCACTTGAACAACTCCACTAGCTCCTCCGCAAACTCCTGAGGAAGTAGAGGCTTTCTTCCATGTCTCACATCACAGGTAATGATCAAAGAACAGATCTATGCAGAGTGCTGTGTTCAGGAAACTGTCCTGCGGTTTGAAAGCCATTTTAAACCATACTGGCAAAGGTGTATGGATGGAATCTCTCAGCTTATGTTCAGGTATCAAAGAGCACAGTAGGTCATCCTAATATTATTTGTGGCAGATATATAAAGGTGGATATGTTCTATTCTGGAGCACCATGGGGTTTTCCTGTGCAATTCTGATCGTGTTGTTGCAGTGAAGCATTCTTTGTTAATTAATTGCAGCTGTTAGCACGAAGCATTTGTCTACAGAGCCTTTGCAGCCAGCTATTAAAGAGACAAGCCCCACTTGGGCAGCACTCCTCCAATTTCTGGGGGGTGTTGCCAATGAATGAATGGATTCTGTAATGATTAGAGGTGACATGGATGAATGCTTTTGATTTTAAAATAAATCAGAAATTCTGGAAACAGTTATCAAATCAGGAATATCCATGGAAAGAGAACCAGCAAACTTCAGATCTGGGTCTGATCTTAAGGTTTCGGACAGAGTCTGAGACATTAACTGTTTCTCTCTTCAGAGATATTGCCTGACCTACAGACTGTTTCCAAAATGTTTTGTTTTTATTTCATATTTGCACCATCTTTTATTTTTTTACAGTTGAATTTTGAAAATTTTGAA
Source organism: Narcine bancroftii (assembly GCF_036971445.1). Classification (NCBI taxonomy): domain Eukaryota; kingdom Metazoa; phylum Chordata; class Chondrichthyes; order Torpediniformes; family Narcinidae; genus Narcine; species Narcine bancroftii. The sequence goes on along the minus strand of NC_091474.1, from coordinate 130,776,885 downwards.
GTTCTTCATGTTAATCCCAAATCTCAGTTATACAATGTGAAGTACTATTGTAGAAAATGCAGCATGTTTCATAATCTTTGCCTGAAATGCACATTTGAAAATTCCAACCAGTTTAAAAATAGTTGAACTTGCACATGTTACTGACATGGTGTAAAATTTCAGGTCAGTCATGAATTTTCATTGATTTGAGATGTACTATTGAACCACAAAACATCCCATATAGAAGCAGATAAACTAAAGCATTAGTAGAAAAAGTAAATTCAATAAGGAATTAAACAGATACACAAATGTGGAAACCTTTCTATAAATTTCCCATTATGACCATGATGGAGACCATCTGTATTTTTCTTTTGGACCATCCTGCCACATGGGACCTTGCCAAAAGCTGCATTAACATACATAGTGACTACATGGATGCACTGCCCGAGCAGCGTTATTTGTTACCTGCTTGATTAATTTCAGCCAGTCAGACATGACTTTCCCTTAACAAATCCATGCTGACTGCCTCTGATCAATCTGCACCTTTCCAGTTGAATGTTTATACTGTCTCTGAGAATAGATTTAAGCAATATGACAACCACCAAAGTTAAACTAACTAGCTTCAAATTACTGCTTTATTTTTTCTCCTCATTGGCTGTACTCCAACTCCCTGGTACAATATTGATCGACAAGGAGTACTAAAAAATTGTAATTGAAGCCTCTGTAATTTCAACAGCCTGGCAGATATTTCAACCGAGCTTGGTGATTTATCCATTTACAAAGATGCTAAATCATGTAATACTTGTTCTTTTTGTTGTGTATATCCCATGGAATTATCACACTACTTCTTAGTTGCAATATTGGCATTATCCCTGATTTTAATGAAAGCAGCTGCAAAATATTCAATAAAAATATAAATCCATCTGAACTGTAATTGTTACAAGCATGCATTGACACTCCTTGAACCTGGCTAAAATAAGTTATTGACAATTTAGGAAATCCTTTCCTCTGTACCTTTGGCACTGAGGGATAAAGTAACTGAAATCCTTTGCATTTCTGATTGTACCCACCCTTTTATATTTTTCTTGACAGAGCGATTTGCTCTTCTTTCTGTTTAAAGCTGTTTTACACTTCCCACAGAGTGACTGTCAGGCAGAGTGCAGATGGGGTTCTGCCTACAGCCACCTGCCCCAAAAAGACTTCCCTCATGATCTCACAGAGATTTCATGAAGATATTTAGCCTTTCTTCATGGAAACAGGCCCTTTGACCCATCTTATCTATGCTTGCCAATCAATATTGCTCTTATTTTTCTGCACTTGACCCACAGCATTCTATGCCTTTATGGTTCAAGTGCACATCTAAGTACTTCTTAAATGTGATGAGAATCTCTGCACAGATACCCCAGCTAAGAGAAAAGGTTTCAAGCTACTTAACCAGACAACCTCCTGCCAGGTGTGCCCAGCAATGGTAATTAGAGAGGAAGCAAGGATCTCCATGGACCCCTTGCACAGAAGACATGCCTCCTGAGAACACGGTCCCCCACAACCTGTCCAAATCCTCCAGACCTCTGGATGTACTTTCCCGTCCCATTGTTTTAGTATGTATTCGATCGGGAGCAATGCTTTGCGGATCTGAAAGTGTGTTCCTGGGAGAGTGGTGTGACTCTGAAGAGATGGCTGTAAAGGTCACATTTGCAAGATTTTACAACACATTGAAAATGGATCCTGTGCTCAAATGACAGCTGACAGCCGGCAATGATTGTTTTTGAGAAATGAGCCCTTTTAAATTTGCCTTGTAAAATGGGGATAACCGGGCAATTTATTAGGTTGAAGATCTAAGTGCAGGGCTATTTGAAAGGGCTGACCTGGGCAAGCCTTGTCAAAATCTACCTGGGTCCCAGACTTACTTCAGAGGAGGTCAGGGAACCCGGTAAAACTTACCTGGGTGTCCTTCTGTTCTGGTAAACTTGTACCTCTCACTTTGTTCGTTTTAGATTGGTCACAGTGTTTGAGCTACCGAAAGAAAACAGAGACACATGCCGAGAGCACTCCAGTTTATACAAATCTTTATTACTAAATCTAAAGCTGATTTCAAACTACAATATGCAAGCACTTCCCAATTATACTTACCAACGCCTGGACTGGTCCCAACTGCCGAAGCGAGGCAACGACCGCAACTTGTAGTAGGTTGCTGGGGCACCGGTAGCAGCTTCTCCACCTCCCCCAACCAGGACGTTGGTTGGACTCTAGAAGTTCTTCTTGCTGAGAGACGTTTCCACCCCCTTCAGCAGCAGGACCATGGCTTATATTACTCAAAAATTGTTTACTCATAGCTTATCACTTTGAATAAGTGGTTTATTTATCTTCAAGGTCTCCTGACAGTCTGCCACCAACAAAAGACTACTGCATCTCTGGGCCTCATGGTGTAAATTAGATTATGTCATACATTATTCTCAAAGTAGGTTACTGATACTTCAGCCTTGCATAAGCAAAAGCATGGTTTAAATCCTCCATAACATTCCACCTGTTAGAAACAGAAGTACCTTTAAAGAAATTGCTCGAGACAAATATTGAGAACAAAGAACATTTATTACAACAACAATGCAAAGTTGGGTGCTTCCCCTTACCCTGGGAATACACACATACACTGGGGCTCACCCAACTTTTATACAGTAAATTTCAGTATCAGAATACCCTCCCCCTTACATTCTTCTGTCCCCTGGATGGGTTTGGCAGAGGCAATCCTTCCTGCCTACGTGCAGTTTCAGTACACTTGGAGGACCAGGGGGTATCCTGTTGGTGTCTTCTCATGCCATTATTCCCATTGTCCTTATTCACAACCTTGCCCTTGTCCCCATTCACACCTTCCCGACTCTCAGGGCTACAGTCCCTTCATATGCTGGGTTCGTTAATCTTGTCTAGGGTTTACTAGTTAAATATGCATACTTGAAAAATCTGTGTATGGCTTACTAATTATATATGTAGAACTGGCTAATACTTGTCTAAGGTTTTCTAATTATTTATGCAAGCCTTGCTAATTCTATCTGGGGCTTGGCGACCCTTATCTCGTTCAGACTAACTCTACTTCTATTCTCAATTGTCTGTCCTTCTCTCCTTCATTCAGTGAACTTGCTGCTCTAGGAGATTCTTATCTTACTCAGACAGTGTCAGCTTCCTGCCTTCTAATATCCATGTCTCATGTTGTTTGTACTGGCTTCATTCATTTACTTATGTATCAATTTTATTTTCTTCATTTCTTCATATTCATATTGCAATATCAGTTTTTCTCATCTCTCGCAATCCTCACTTTTCTTTTAGATCAGTAATACTGATCTCACACAATGATCAGTGTTACTGATCTCAGTGTTACTGGTCTCTCACAATCCTCCGTTTTCTTTTAGATCAGTATTACTGATGTGGTAAAGTGGAACGTGGTGGTTTTCCCAGCTGGTCAATAAACGGATAGCTGTCTCCATGTCCTCAGAAAGATGTTGGGAACCGTACATCCTTTGGGTGAAAGTGTTCTGACGAAAGGGTTGATGAGTTAAACGATGTGCACAAGTCTGTATGTAGGGAAGCAGTAAGATGGTGAGAATAATGAGTCCAGCTGTTAAAAGGGTTGCGAGTATCAGACTCCAGTAACCGGTGAAAAGTCCAGTCCATCCCACAGAGGACCGAGGTTGCAAAGTATGTACTTGGGCATGGGAAGTTTTTCGAAGTCCTGAAGAAGTGTTCTTAACCGCCTGCCCGTTGTGAGTAGTGTCTTTAAGGAGTCTTTCACAAGTGCTGCCTTCAGCAGCGAAGCTGTAATCGAGAGGCAGGCGGTGTTGTTGAAGTGTGCTTGGTAAACGTTGTTTATCTTCAGCCCGTAACCTCAGGGCCATTGTGTTCTGTTGGATGATGATGCCCAAGGCTGCATGGAGTCTGATTAGATGTTTCAGATGGCAAGGAGCGTTAGCGATCTGTAGCCGCTGTTGTCGTTTATAACTGGAACTTCCCTTAACGATGCAGTAGAAAGGATTGTGAATGCCGGAGGAACCCAAAGGATGTTTGAGAAAAGACCAGTCTGGGGAGGATTGTGCATCACGATTAGAGATGTGTGTTACAGTATGAGTATAATTGAAGTTGTGAGTCGAAGCCTGTCTGTGTACATTAGCAAACGTCTTCTCTCTCTCTCTCTCTGACAGGTGCATTGGTTACTAATATTCATTGTGTCTTTGTCATATCGCTCTCTTTGTGATACAGGTTTAGAACTCATACCTTTAATATCTATGTGGGAAGTTAAGTGAAGGTCGCTACAGCTGTTCTGGTCCCCTGGTCCGTATTGGAATCCCTTATTAAAGCATATCTCACTATGGCTAAAAACTAAATCTACACCTTGTCTAAACTCTAAAGGAAAAAAATTGTGACCTCTGCTGCCCCTATTCCAGGAGGATTTAATACATTACGAGTAATTAAGTGATGTCCCAGAAATGGAGAAGCAACAATTAAACAATACAATAAAGATTAAAAACAACATTACAGCACTTTTTCACGGCGTAGTGTAAGTTTCAGGTCAGAAGGATGAGGCACTGCACGCCAGGTGGAGGGTTGAGTTTGACTGTCGTGATCCTGTGGTTCGGTAGCTGGTTTAATCCGTTGGATGTGGGTCCAGCCTTTTCCTCTCGTTCGCACGGTGTTAGGTAAAAACATCATGAGCTGGGAATGTAGAAGGAGTCACCCAGTGCTGGGCCATAACAAGATGCAGTTGTGACCTTGTACTCTCAAGATAAGAGTGGGGATGACAAATTGATGTGCAGGAAACTAGCAGAGAAGGATAGCAACAGTTTATTCATTGGACAATGTCATGGTATGATAATTTACTAAGTACGTATCCTAAGGTATATAAAAAACACCACTTGCTGATAACGGCAGAATGCGCCTTCTCCAACTAACACTGTTAGTTGCAAGTGTTACAATCCGGCAATAAAGAACAAAGAACCTTGATTTCGACTCAGTCTGGTGTTTGACTCACTCATTCATGAACAAAGGAGACCTAACAACGGCAGCATCTGAAATCAAAAGTACACAGTAGGGACCATCCCAGGCAGGTTTCAGTTGGTTATCTTGCCATGCTTTGACATAAACCCAATCACCAGGTTTAATAGAATGGATAGGAAACTCCAGGGGTGGAGTTTGGGCTAATAATCCCTTCTGTTTCAGGTCGTGTATAGAAGTAGAGAGACCCTGTAGAAATTTTGAAATGTATTGATCATTAGCCTCAGGGATAGGGGTATCAGTGTGGAATCCCATAAATGGAAGTCCAAACATCATTTCATATGGTGAGACTGCAAGGTCTTTACGAGGGGCTGGGCGAATTCTAAGCAGGGCTAATGGTAAAGATTTAATCCAGGAGAGGCCAGTCTCTTCATGAAGTCGAGTGAGTTGATTTTTCAAAGTTTGATTCATTCTTTCAACTCGACCTGAACTTTGGGGGTGACATGGGGTATGTAGTTGCCAGTTTATTCCCAGTTTCTTGCAGACACCCTGGAGAACCTGAGAGGTAAAATGTGTACCTCGGTCTGAATCAATGGTTTGAATCAGACCATATCTTGGAATCACAGATTCAATAAGTATTCTGATCACAGTGATAGCTCGATCATTCGGGGTGGGGAAAGCTTCAACCCATCATGTAAAATGATCTACCATCACCAGAAGGTATTTGTAAATACCAATTTTAGGAAGTTCTGTAAAATCAACTTGTATGCGTTGAAATGGGCGAACTGCGATGTCGCGACCGCCAGGCAGTACAGGGCACATAGATTTCTTATTGATTCTCTGACAGATCGGACAACTGCGAGTAATGAGTTTAGCAATTGTATATATACCGGAGCAGTGTAAAGATCGTTGAAAGGCATCAACAAGCACCTGGGTTCCCCAATGTGTCTGTTGATGTAGCTGATCTACCACTTGGTGGGCTAATGCTTTGTTAAGGACTTGACGTCCATCTGCCGTCCACCACAACCCGTCGGCAGTTTGGCGAAATCCCTGATCTTTCATTGAGACCTCCTCTTCCCGTGAAAAGATGGGGTTTTTTTTAATCTCTAGTGGTGTGGGCAGTAATAGGTGGATGTGAATCTTTTCCGCAAGTGCAGCCTGTTTGGCAGCTGCATCAGCCTGTCTGTTGCCGTGAGCTTCAGGACTGTCATCACTTTGATGTCCTCGGACATGTACTACGGCTATTTCAGTCGGGAGAGTCAGAGCATCTAGGGATTGGACAATTAAGTGCTCATGGGCTAACTTCTGTCCTTTACCAGTTATCATTCCTCGTTCTTTCCAGATCTTCCCAAAGGTGTGGACTACACCAAAAGCATACTTAGAGTCAGTGTAGATAGTGCCTATTTTGTTCTCTAAGCCGTGGAGTGCTCTACATAGGGCGTATAATTCACAGGATTGCGCTGACCAATGACCAGGGTGGCGACCGGCTTCAATCACCAGTCCTTGCTTCCCATCCACTACACTATACCCACTATAGCGAGTTCCTGCAATGCATCGTGAAGAGCCATCAATAAACCATCTTTCACCTTCTTTTAAAGGGACATCAGTTAGATCTTCTCTAATTTTGGTTTGTAGGTCTATAACTTCTAAGCACCCATGTTCTAATTCATTTGTGGAATTGTCCAAATTTGGAGCAACGAGGAAGGCTGCTGGGTTGAGGGTTTTAGTTGTAAGCAAGGTCAAATCATCCCTATCCATTAGGATCGTTTCATATTTTAAAATTCTAGAGTCCGTGAGCTATCTCCCAGCACGCTGTAAGAGAATATTGCGGACTGTGTGAGGGGTGTGAACTATCATAGGGGCGCCGAAAGTAATTTTTCGTCCTTCCTCAACTAAAACAGCAGTGGCTGCGATGGCTTGTACACATTCTGGCCAGCCACGACAAATGGGGTCTAAAACTTTTGATAGAAAAGCCACTGGTTGTCTATAGCCTGCCCTGTCCTGGGTTAGTACTCTGGTGGCTACACCTCCTTTGGCATTGGTATATAAATCAAAAGGCTTATTTAAGTCGGGTAGTGCCAAGACTGGGGCACGCGTAAGGCTATGTTTAACGAAGTTAAAATCTTTAATCTCATCGTCTGTCCAGACAAGAGCTTCGGTCCCTATTATCGTGAGTTTATCATAAAGAAATTTGACAAGGCTAGAATAATTTTCCATCCAGATTCTACAGAATCCCACTAAGCCAAGGAATTTCCTAAGTTCCTTGGCATTTTTGGGAGGGGGAATCTGCACAATACCAGCTATTCTCTCTGGACTAATTTTCCTGCTTCCCTGACTCATTAGATGTCCTAAATATTTGACTTCCGATTGTACAAATTGTAGTTTGGATTTTCTGACTCTAAGACCTTTTTTCTCTAAAAAAATTTAAAAGTGCAACAGTAAATTCTTTAGCCAATTCGTACGTTCTTCCAGTAATTAACAAGTCGTCAACGTATTGTATTAGCTGACAATTGTCTCTCCGAGGAGCCTCATCTAGTATCTGTTCCAGGACCTGACCGAATAAATTTGGAGATTCTGTAAAGCCCTGAGGAAGGACAGTCCACCGGTATTGATTTTTACGTCCAGTAAAAGGGTTTTCCCATTCAAAGGCAAACATGTCTCTGCTTTCTGTTGCCAATGGACAGGTCCAGAATGCGTCTTTGAGATCAATGACACTGAAACATGCATTATGGGGATCGATTTTACTCATGATCATATAGGGATTAGGTACAACAGGGTGACGGGTGAGAATTATTTTGTTCAACTCCCTTAAGTCCTGTACTAATCAATAGGTACCGTCTGGTTTCTGGACAGGTAAAATCGGGGTATTAAAGGGTGACATACAAGGTTCGAGTATACCATCCTTAAGAAACTGGTCAATTACGGGCTGCAGACCTTTTCGGCCAGCCATAGGAATTGGGTACTGTTTTCTTCTAATAGTTTGTTGCGAGTCTTTTAAAGTTACTTGTAGGGGAGGAATGTCTAGAACTCCTCTATTGCCTTTTTCTGCCCATACTCTTGGATTTATAAGTTCTCGATCTTCCTCGCTTAAAATATAAAATTGAACCCCGATGCCTGATTATAGTGGTCTGGTACCGCCAATTGGTCCTGTAAGTCTCGTCCTAATAAGCATACTCCAGCTTGGGGAAGTAGTAGAAGATCCTCTATTTCCCATTTGGATTCTGACCTCTCTTAAAACAGGGACTGTGAAGTCTCTTCCTCCCACCCCCAAAACTATCATTGTCCCTTCTATTCTAACCCCCTTTGGTTGGTGTAAAATACTAGATCGGGCTGCTCCAGAATCAACTAAAAATATCATGTTGTCACTGTGAGGTCCTATGCATAAATTAACTAATGGTTCTCCGTGCAGCCCCACGGTGTGTATTGACTGAGAACCGTGATCCCCCTATTCATAATCTGCTTCCATCAGGGCATAGGATCGTGTGTCCCTGGCGCGCAGTGGGCAATCCTTTTTAAAGTGTCCTTCCTTTTTACAATGGAAACAGACAAATGCTCCTGTTTCCCAATCTCTACCTGGGTTTCTAAGGTGCCCCGGGAAGGGTCATCGTCCCTGGAATCCTCCTCTACTCCTCCATCTACTGGGGTCCCCACTTCCCCACCTGTGGCTCCCCTCACTGCATACAGGAGCTGGCACACAGTCCCTACCTTTTTCATGTCGCTCATTTACTACCTCTCTGACTGCTTGGATTAAAATTTTTGCCTTCCCTTTCTGCTTATCTTCAGACCTCTGGACAAATGCTTTCTGTGCAATCTGTAGTAGCTGGGTAATTCCTTGCTCATGCCAATTTTACGTTTTTTGTAATTTTCTTCTAATGTCTGGGGCTGAGTTGGTAACAAAACCAGTTAGTACCAATTGTTCCCCTGCTGGGGATTCTATGTCGAGACCCCCATATTGCTGTATTGCCGTGCGCAATCTATTCAGAAATGCGGAGGGGGTCTCGTCGGGACCTTGGGGAAACTCAAAGGCTTTCTTGAAATTCTGTCCCTTTGGGACAGATTCCTTGATTCCTCTTATCAAATTAACCCTGTATTCTTCCATCAATACCCGACCGTCATTGGTATTTTTATCCCAATTAGGTCTTGCCAAGGGGAATTTAGTTTCTCCTGGTACCGCATCTAGTCCCCCTTGGTGATCCCTATCCCAGACTCTAATCCCTGCCTGGCGGATCATTCCGCGCTCATCCAAAGTAAACAGAGTCTTAAAGATAGATGTTAACTCCTCCCAAGTATATAGATTTGGTCCCAAAAATTGGTCTAACTGTTCGGCACATCCCTGGGGATCTTCTATCAGGGAGGTCAGTTCTTTCTTAAAGTTACGCACTTCAGTACTGGTCAGGGCCACATTTACGAAACCGAGACCCTCTCCTACGGGAACTTCCCGCAGGGGTCGCATCCAGTTGGTTTCTGGCTTATGTTAGGTCTGCTTTGTTCATGAATGAGTGAGACAAACACCAGGCTGAGTCGAAATCAGGGTTCTTTGTTCTTTATTACCGGATTGTAACACTTGCGACTAACAAAGTTAGTCGGAGAATGCATTCTGCCGTTATCAGCAAAATGGTGATTTTTTATACCCTTGGATACATGCTTAGAACATCATCATATCATTACTTGTCCAATGACTAAAACTGTTGCTATCCTTTCCCTGCTAGCTTCCTGCCTCTCAATCCATCAATGTCTCTCTTATCTTGTAAGTACAAGGATGCATTCTGTTACTCCTTAGTACTGGGTGACTCCTTCTCCGGTCCCATCTCATGATGTTTTACCTAACAGGAGTACAAGGACACCTCCCCTTCTTGTTACTGCCCTGTACAGGGTAACTCCCTACACATTCCCATCTCATGATGTTTTACCTTACAATCCCTCCTTTGTCCTCTTTAGAGGACAATCTCGCCCTGACTATGCTACCACCGCGTTACATTAGTTCGCCTATTATTGCCAAGCTCTATACGGGTTCTGTTCACAGGGTAGTTCGGCTGGTGGGCGAGGGCTCCCCCAACCCTCCTTTGCGTACACCCCCCATCCGTCACCCCGATCCCATTGCCCGTTTACAAGTTTCATCCCATTTGCCCCCAAGCAAAAAACTAGCTAACCCCCCGTACATTAGTAAATTCCCAAGTTAACATATGATCTACAATCTAATTCATAATACTTGTTCTACAATCTGATTAATAATGTTTGTGTTACAATCAATGTTATAATATTTGGGTTACAAGCAAGGTTAAAATTATATGTGTAACAATCTAATTCACAATCCCTCCTTCCCATCACATTCCCCTTCAGACTCCAGATCGATCTCAGCAACTTTCTCCGCCTCCTGTAATGTGAGATAGTCTTGCTCCACAGCCTGCACAGCTTGATATTTCGGAGGCAGTTCATCACGGTCAGTAAAGGCTTTCTCTATGGTCCTCGTGACCAGCGTTCGAATGCATGGAATACAACAACAGCCACAAGTGATAAAAATTGATACAGAAATGAACAAACCCAGCAAAAGTTGTCCTAACAATGTGCTCCATCTCCCAAACACTCCCTGTAACCAGAATAAAACAGGATTGGAGACTCCAGACTGGGCTTTTAATTCTTTCGCCAATGCCCTAAGTTTCGTTAACCCCTTAGTGAGTGATCCATCTGGCCCTGTGTTATTAGAGATAGAAGTGCAGCATAGATCTCCAAACATAGCACACACTCCACCTTTCTCTGCCGGGACCATATCAATCACTATCCTATTCTGAAGTGTCATAAGGGAAGTTTCTGACAGTTGTTGATGTATTGCCTCAACAACGTCCCTGGTCAAATTTGCAAGGCGCTGGACATTATAGTGAATAAGGTTGATCCTATTAACATTCTTATTTACAGTGATGGGAAATATTGCACTAAAAACAGGAAAGCTTTCAAACCCAGCTGCAATCTCATCGGCTAATTTAAATTCGTCCGGAATATTCCGGGCTTGGCCAATGGCATCAATCCATACCCCATCAGGGTTCCTTCCTCCCGGCCCCAAGAGTCCAACACTCCTCCTTTTTCTCCACAGCCAACTCTCTGTGTGGCGCAATTCTAGGGAATCCTCGTCTCCCTCCTGCATTTTGACAATCAGCACTGGCGCATTAAGGGTTACTAGAGCACACCGACCATCCCAGTTAGCGGGGAGCCAGTTGTACAGCACTCTTCCTCCACAAAACTCATCTGTGTAGTCATTCAATCTGCTACAAGTCTCCTTAGTTTCAGATTCATTTTTTTTGTTATGGGACCTCAAAATCATCCCCTGTATATGTTCATGATAACCAGTAACCTGTTTGGCTGCCCTGTCAGGCACCCATGTGGCGTTTTCCCTGCTAATAGTAGGTCGTCTACATACTGAATCAGTGTAACATCTTCCGGGAGCTTTAATTTCATTAGGATTTCGCTAAGGGCCTGATTGAACAGTCCTGGACTGTCCTTATAACCCTGAGGTAATCTAGTGTATGTGTACCGATGTGCTTGGTAAGTGAAAGTTAACCAGTCTTGGCATTCCTCAGCTAAATTCAAGCAGAAGAATGCGTTTGCCAGATCAATGACAGTATAGTATTCGTGCTCCGGACTCAGAGCCCTAAGTGCTACATATGGGTCTGGGACTGGTCTCCCGATGGTCTTGGTAGCCAAGTTAATCTCCCGGAGGTCGTGTACCATCCTCCAGTCTTTTCTACCCTGTTTGGGAACAGGCATGATGGGCGTGTTCCACATACTGTCAGGTGCCGCCCTTAAAACCCCTGACTCCATTAACCCTTCTATCGTTCCTTTAATACCCTCCTCCTGACTGGGCGACAAGCGGTATTGTTTTCTCCATATTGGTTTCTGCCCGGGGTTGGCCAATTCTAGAAATACCTCTCCTTTTATTACTCCCACATCATAGGGCCCCGTTGTCCATATATGTGGACTCAGATTAGAAAGATATTTGTCTGAGTCTCTGTGATCAATATTTTCTCCTTCTATGGCTCGGTCTCTTTCTACTTTCTCATTCACTACCTGGTCCCATGCTTCAATATTCAGTCTGACAAATTTTCCTCCCTCCGAGGTGGAATATCCCGGGATTTCTGTCTGCCTGTATTCACACCCTATCGCTTCCTTTACCATTGGACCCAGCTGTCGAGCGTGATGATCTTTGGCAATACCCAAGGTCACATGAGGCACACTTTCTACTCCTAAGCAGAACCACTCCATTTGTTCTTCTGTCATGACAACCATAGCAGCTATTCCCTCCTTACCTACAAAGATAAATGGACAATGTATCGTTTCTGTCTTCCCTTCTTTTAGAGAGTCCCACCTCTCCTCATATTCCTGGTCCGGGTGGATGGTGTAGTTTAATGTAACATGCATAGGATCTAGTGGATAATGGTAATCCCCATACCGAGGAATACTGGCCCTCCACTCAAAAAACTGTTTAATCAGCCCTGGGCCTGGTTCATCATACAGTAGCCGACTCCAGAAAATACTTCTGAAGCGTTAGATGGGGTCATTACTATAAACTGTCCTCCCCTTCTTATTGTATCCCCTGGGTATGTTAACCGAAGGCCCTTCTCAGAACATTGTATGGTTATTCCTAGTTTGGTAAGAATGTCCCTTGCTAATAAATTAATGGGGCAACTTGGCACAACCAGGACAGGCGTTTTAACCCTTTGTCGTCCAAATGTCATGTCGATGTTATCTGTATAGGGCTGTGTTTCCCTTATCCCGGAGAATCCTATTGTAGATAATGTTTTGCCCGAAAATGTGCTCCCTGGGGGTTTTTTAATCACTGTCGTAACTGCTGCCCCTGTGTCAACCATAAATTCAATTTTTTCTCCATTTACCGTCCCCCAAATTTTTGGTGGCTCCCAGGGAGGCGTGATTTTTGATTCTCCAGGGCACCTTCAATAATCAAATTCAGCACTTTCCTCAATATAGTCATTACACTGAGGTGCCTGGACTTGTTGATCACTCTGCCACCCCCCGATTCTCTGGGGCCCATCAATATGTCCACCCCTACCCCTTGCTTGTCCTCTTAAGTTTCCTCCTCTTCCCCGATAGCCTCTAATAGAGGGTAATCTTTTTCCCCTTGCTCTCCCAGCCTCCGGACAGTTCCGCTGGTAGTGTCCAGGATTTTGGCAGTACCAGCATACTGCATGTTCCCCTCTATACATTGTACCTAGCTGTCTTTCCCAACCATTTCTTACTTGGGGTCCCGGATTTATCACTGGCCCCATGACCTGTGGGACTATCTGTTGGGCCGCTAATTTAACCCCTATATGTTCTATGGCTCTCACCAATTTATCGGTTGTTTTGTCCACCTCCTTCTGGGACGCACTTTCTGACTTAGCATGCTCTGATTGACGATGTCGTTTGATTGCATGTGTCAGGTGTCTTTTCCACAAATCCTCTGACATTGTCTCTAATCCCACAATGTCCCTTAATTTTGCTTGAACCGTAGCAGGTAGTCCGTTTATTATCCCATTACGAAAGTGAGCCCTTCCTAAAGGGCTGTGGTCGGGTCTTTCTCCAGTCCCTGTTTCCCATAAGTCCCATGCTCGAGTGAAATACTCGTGTGCAGTCTCTCCTTCCTTTAGTTGAAGGGTTACCAAGGCATCCAAACTATAGGGTGTAGGAAATGTTTCTCTAAGTGCTTCCCAAAATTTATTCCGAAGTGGGTTAAATTCTATTTCATCCCCCAATTTACTGCTTCTTACAATTCTCTCTATTTGCTTCAGGGCCCCTTCTGCCTTTAATTTTATCATGATAGTTCTGACATCTGCGAGTGCTAATTGTTCTTGGCAGGTTTCTCGCTCAAAACAAGAAATCCATGGACTAGCCCCATTACTCAACGGAGGTAGTTTTTTCATTAAACTCTCTAAGTCCATTCGTGACCAGGGTACATATTTTTGAGTTCCCCGTCCCGTGATCAGTAATGGGCATTGATATCTCAATTTTGGGGATTTCTGCTCCTTCTTTACTCTTGGCATGCATTTATTTATCCCACCTTGTTCTGACTCTTCTTCGTCACTGTCACTGTCCCTATCAGCTTCCAATGTCTCAGGGTCAAAGGTATATTGGTCACGTTCATCTCTAAGATAATCTTTTCGGCCATAGTTTAGTTGTTTCACATCTTTCTCTTTTGTTCTAACTATGTCCAGGTAGGCATGTCTATTTTTCTCCCTCCCGAGTCTTTTCCTTTTACTTTCCTCCCATGGTGGATCGTATCTCGTTTCCTCATCTGTACTACACTTTTCGTCCTTTACTCCTATTACCATTCCTTCAGCTTTAATTTCTCCTGACAGTGTTGTAGTTATCTTTTCTACTTCCTTCAATACACCTACCATTAATTCTTTTTGATCCTCACTGATCTGCCCCAGCACATTAATATCTCTGTTTAAGTTTTTAATGTTATCCTGAACCTTTTTCATGTTCCATTTCTGTATCTCTAACTCCTTTTCTATTTTCTTGGACTCCAGAGGGGTCTCTACATCTATTACTCCCCCTTCTATTTTTATTAAAGGGGCCTGTACCTCGTCTGATGTGTCCCTATTCCCGTGGTTCTTGTCACACCCCAGTGTCTCAATATCTGAATATAAGGGACGTGACTCCAGTGTCCCATCTGGGGTGCCAGAGAGAGAGAGAGAGAGAGAGAGAGAGAGAGAGAGAGAGAGAGAGCATAGCGAGAGAAAGAGATAGAGAGGCAGATACACAGAGCACAAGAGATAGAGAGAGAAAATGCCTTGCACTGGCCCCACTGGGAGAAAAGTCTTCAGATTAACACTTTCGTTTCAAAGGTTTTAAAAGGTTCTCATCCTGTGATCACTGGTCTGGATCAGATTGGGTCTCCCACCACTGGGAACTATCACTCCTTCCTTCCCTCCCACCTCGAGTGAGCTACACGTCAGCCCACAATGTCTGCCCTGATCCCGCAATGGTGGGGGTGCGGGAAAGAGGGAGGGAGAGAGGATAAAACAGGATCCCATTTGATGCGGAGCTGGAATTGTGGGCACAAAATTAAAACCAAATTGTATTTCTCTGCCCTGCCCAACCTGGGGATTTCAGGGCAGCACCGCCACAGATTGGGATTGGGAGGGGGAGTGGGTGAGAGAGGAGGGGGGGGAGAAGAGAGAGAGGGGGAGAGAAGAGAGAGGGGGGGAGAGAAGAGAGAGGGGGGAGGGTGAAAGGAGGGAGGGAGAGAGCAAACCCGGACACTTCGTGGCTGGAAACTGGAAACAGGCACTTTTCCTTTCCCTTCTGTGTTTTGTTTCTTCCAGCTTATCTAAGCCTCTACGTTTTAAAATTTTTTTTTTTCCTCACCTGTCAGGAACATCTCAGTACCCCCGGGTAACCAACCCCTCTTCCTCCAGCGGTCTACACATTTTCGGAGCATTTTTTGTTTTTCCAATGCCGCATTACTGGTATTTCACTCCTCTAATTCCTGATTAATTTCCTTAATAACTTGGTCAAAAGTCTTAGCAGGCAACTGTACAGCCATAGCTGCGGGACCGCTTTCTAATGCCTGTTTTAATTTAGGTTCTTGTCCGTTTAGGGGATCTATGTCAACGAAAATTGCTTTTAAAAATGTCTCCTTGCAAGCTGGATGACTAATATCTTTTAAAAGAACAGTCTCTAAGTCTTGTCCTCCAATTGACTTCAGACTGTCCTGTATACTCTGATTGCTCGTTTTCCACTCTCTGTTTTCCCAAAGGGGTCTGAAAGTTAAATTACAACTAGAAAACCAAATATTTGGGCTATACTTTTGTCCTGTTTCCCTGTACCAATCTATGAATTTACGTAACTTTATCTCCTTGGTGATGTTGGGAATACCCTCATTTAACTTATCAAAAGTATTTCGAATAAACTGGGTGTCTCTTAGGAGTTTGTCAACTTTTTCATTAATATCTCCTACCTGATCCGGACACAGCTGTCGCAGCCTTCTGTCGTCGTTCTTGTTCACCAGGCAGGCGTCCCTGAGTACTTTTTTTGTTGTCTCAAGGTCTCTAGTGTCTGCTGTGGTATTCCACCACGGCGAATTGGGGAAATAAATTCTTAACTTCTCAAGTGTACAGACATTATCATACCTACCGGACATTTATAAGTCAGTCTCTCAGATACAATTGAGGCCAATAAGCCTGAACCTTTGTTTTCTTTCAAAGCCCAACCTTCACGTGGGAGATTTCTCCTCTTAATAACCAGTTTAGGGCAGAAAACTCAGGTCCTCAATTGTTTATAGACCACCTTCTCACTCTATTGGACTTTGCAACGACACAATAAAGACTTTTAAACTCTAGTAGTTTCTTGCGAAGCACTTAATAAATGTCATTCAAACACCTTAAGGACTTTTATCTTGTCTGTAATCACTTACGTGTTACAATCCTGGCATGTGACCTTCAATTGTGGTCGTCTAATTTGTCCGATCTCCAGTTCTTACTGACAATCATAAAGATTTAAAAAAAAAAGAGAATTTTGTTAAAACAGGCTTCTCTGGACCTTTTTATCAGCCGGCTGAGATGATTGTCAGAAAAAACAGAAACCGTCGTCCAGTGTTCACTCACCCATCACGTCGGGGTCACCAAATTGTTAGGTCTGCTTTGTTCATGAATGAGTGAGACAAACACCAGGCTGAGTCGAAATCAGGGTTCTTTGTTCTTTATTACCGGATTGTAACACTTGCGACTAACAAAGTTAGTCGGAGAATGCATTCTGCCGTTATCAGCAAAATGGTGATTTTTTATACCCTTGGATACATGCTTAGAACATCATCATATCATTACTTGTCCAATGACTAAAACTGTTGCTATCCTTTCCCTGCTAGCTTCCTGCCTCTCAATCCATCAATGTCTCTCTTATCTTGTAAGTACAAGGATGCATTCTGTTACTCCTTAGTACTGGGTGACTCCTTCTCCGGTCCCATCTCATGATGTTTTACCTAACAGGAGTACAAGGACACCTCCCCTTCTTGTTACTGCCCTGTACAGGGTAACTCCCTACACATTCCCATCTCATGATGTTTTACCTTACACTTATTAGGTCTGGGTTCCTGCTCCCTGGAAGATGGATTGGGGGGTTCTGCCCTTTCTTCCTGAAGAGTCTCACACTGTTCTAAATTTAAGTTTGCTCTCTCTCCTGTCAACGGAGGTGGTAATCGAGTGCTTTGTGAGCGAGTCATCATACCACTCCTGCTCTCTTCTCTCTTCTCTAGTGGTGGGGGAGGTGGGGGAGGTGCAGAAGGGTAGGTTATAGGAGGGGGAGGAAAGATAGGAGCCGGCATAGGAGGAACATAAGGTGGAGGGAGGGAATGTAGCACATCCCACCCTTGTGGTTCAGGGACAAAAGGTTCCTCCTCTCTCTTGTCCTTGTACTCTTTTTCTTTCAAAACCAATTGATCACACGATCCCCTAAGCCAGCAGGCTGCATATTCCCTGCTCTCTAGGTTATCTCTCTGGTTTTGATAGAGCCAGATGTTCAAAGCTTGACACATCCAGTCATCCTCGGATCCGAGCTTTGGCCAGTACACGGAGCTCCCTTTAATCAGGTATTTAACCCATTCTCTACAACAATACCTGACCATGGTCAATTTGTCCTTTCCACGGATCCTTCCCGTGCCTCACTCAGATAACATCAACCCAAGCGGGCTGTACGTAGTTATCTGATTCTCACATCCTTTACCAGGACTCTCTTCCTTGCTACCCATACTTCCCATACTGATAGGCAAGTAAAATTCCTCTTACCGGGTTCCAGTAGCAATGCTCTAGCACGCTTCCTTAACGTTCTTCCGTCGTTTGTTCTCAATGCCTCTTCTCGGATATCACTCGCTTCTTCCACTGACCAGCCACCCGTCGTCCGTGAGTCCAGCTGAATCAGCTGGTATGCACCTACTCTCGTCGTCGGGCACTCTGTCAGTGGAGGGAGTGTGATCTCGGACGAGCCCCCATTTGTTAGAAACAGAAGTACCTTTAAAGAAATTGCTCGAGACAAATATTGAGAACAAAGAACATTTATTACAACAACAATGCAAAGTTGGGTGCTTCCCCCTACCCTGGGAATACACACATACACTGGGGCTCACCCAACTTTTATACAGTAAATTTCAGTATCAGAATACCCTCCCCCTTACATTCTTCTGCCCCCTGGATGGGTTTGGCAGAGGCAATCCTTCCTGCCTACGTGCAGTGTCAGTATACTTGGAGGACCAGGGGGTATCCTGTCGGTGTCTTCTCATGCCATTATTCCCATTGTCCTTATTCACAACCTTGCCCTTGTCCCCATTCACACCTTCCCGACTCTCAGGGCTACAGTCCCTTCATATGCTGGGTTCGTTAATCTTGTCTAGGGTTTACTAGTTAAATATGCATACTTGAAAAATCTGTGTATGGCTTACTAATTATATATGTATAACTTGCTAATACGTCTAAGGTTTTCTAATTATTTATGCAAGCCTTGCTAATTCTATCTGGGGCTTGGCGACCCTTATCTCGTTCAGACTAACTCTACTTCTATTCTCAATTGTCTGTCCTTCTCTCCTTCATTCAGTGAACTTGCTGGTGTAAGAGATTCTTATCTTACTCAGACAGTGTCAGCTTCCTGCCTTCTAGTATCCATGTCTCATGTTGTTTGTACTGGCTTCATTCATTTACTTATGTATCAATTTTATTTTCTTCATTTCTTCATGTTCATATTGCAATATCAGTTTTTCTCATCTCTCACACACCTCTTGGTCGCAGCCTGTCACTTACGAGACCTAACAAGCATTCGATTACAGAAGGAGCGAAAAAGTGAAACCAAAACTACAATAATCACAAAAATAAGCAATAATATGAGCAACCAACGGAGAATATTGTGGCCCAACCCCACAAATGTACCAGTTGACAATGAAAAAGGATCCCAACCAAGGCTCAAACAATCCTTGTGGGCCACAATACCCAGACGCTGAAGCTCACAAACAGATTTTGAAACATGCTGAACAATATCAGATATATTAGTGGATACGTCGGGCTGTGTCCCCCACGGGCAACTCCCTCGGAACGTCCTCAACATTACAAATCCAATTGCTGGCATCAAAGCAGCTGTTAAGCCAGATCAGCAGGAGTGCAAGACGGAGGACCTGGAACAAAGAAGCCTGACATATGTCACTCATGATGCTGTAAGAGTTCAGTATTTAAACAAACTAAACCATCCTGTCCCTCAATAGCTACCCACCGAGTGTTACCCTGGGCAGGTGTCACTATTTTCCCTTTGACAGGAGGGCCACTACCTGGTGGTGCCACCCATACCTTTTGTCTGGCATTCTCTAGCTCAGGAATAGGGGGCAATGACTGTTTTTCCTCTGGAATAGGCTGTAGTTCAGAAGCGTGAAGAAGTTGGTAGAAACGGCGATGATTCAAATTGTCGACTGCCTGCTGCAGCACATGGCACCACCCCTTCAGGGTTCCCAGTGGTGTTAACAAACGAATTTGTTCCTTCAGTAAGCCGTTCATTCGTTCAACTAACCCGGCAGCCTGCGGGTAATAAGGAATATGGTGGACCCATAAGATACTGTTGTCATTTGCCCAATCACAGATTGCCTTCCCGGAGAAGTGTGAGCCATTATCAGATTGAATTATCTCTGATACATCATAACGAGAAATTAAATGTTTAAGTCCTTGGATAGTGCTAGCTTGGTCAGCTGTCTTGGTGGGAAAAGCAAAAACCAGGCCCGAAAAGATGTCAACCATTACTAGGACGTGACGTTTACCCATACAGTCTGGCACGGCAATTTGTTCTCCAGCATTCCACTGAATTCCAAGGAAAATAACCATCTGGGACGTGCCCTGCACCTTGGCAGGGTTAATGGCCCACCCTCTTTGCATCAGGATATCTTGGACACTCTCCATACCTTCCTGTACCATCTCTTCCGTGGCCCCTTGGATCATCACATCATCAATATAATGGTGAATCGAGAGAGAAGACGATACTGGCATCACCTACAAATCATGGGCAATTAGGCTGTGGCAAATAGTGGGAGAGTGTGCATAGCCCTGAGGGAGGCAGGTGAAGGTATACTGGCGCCCCTTCCAGGTAAAGACGAAGTGATCCTGTGAGACATCAGCTATAAGAATACTGAAGAAGGCGATAGCAGTCAATGACAGCATACCATGTTCCCGAGTTCCCAGTAGCAATGTTTTCGATAAGAGTATCAATGTCCAGAACTGCCAAAGAAAGTGGTGGGGCATGTTTGTTCAAAACACGATAATCAACTGTCATTCTCCAGGAGCCATCCAGCTTCTGGACTGGCCAAACAGGGCTATTAAAGGGCTACGTTGCGGGCCTCACTGCCCCTTCTTCTTGCAAAGCATCGATAGTGGCAGTAATCTCTTCCTGCCCTCCAGGGAGACGATATTGTGGAATGCATACTGGTTTCGTGGGGGGAGGCACCATCACAGGATCCCACTTAGCTCGACCCACCACTAGTCTTTTTGTAATAGTCCGAATTCCAAATGCAAATCCCCCTTGGCTAGTATTAAGGGGCGTACCAGCCAACATATTGATACCCAGGATACACTCGTCAGTGGCAGCCACTAGGGCATGTAACCATACAGGAGAAGGGCCATCACCCACCATGGCGCGGACTTTTATTTCCTTCGCCAGGGTGATCGCTCCTCCCATCCCCTCTATTCGAAATGTTGGTCCAGTCCAGAGGTCGGGGTAACCAGGAATCACTGAGTGCTCCGCACCGGTATCGACCAAGGCCAAATATTGGCAGTCATTACCCCCACCCCAATGGATTGTTGTCGGTATGTAGGGCCATGGGTCCCCGTGTATCCGCCGTATCTCAATGGAGTAGACACGGGAATCCCGCCCGCACCCTCATGCCTTAGTAGGGTTCGGGGGCTTCCAGGCCCACATGCTACTATTATCCATAAGAGCCTTTTTAACCAATTGTTGTATCTTATCACGGGTAACTGGAGCAAGAGAAGCTGGCTCGATAGGAGCAGCAGTGGGAGCAGAAGGCACAGCTGGACCAGGAGGACTCAACAGCTGGGGATAATGTTCCCCTGCCTTCCTCTTATAAAGGGCATAAAGGACTGCGGTAGGTTTCCCATCAATATCACTTTTAGGAACACCTAACTTTAACAAGGTTAGAAAAAGATCCTTTCTTGTCGCTCCGTTATTAGCAGCAGTCCCTCTCCTTTCATCCTGCTTGTCTGATTTAACCTGGGTTGTACATGAGTGGAATTTACCTCCCAACTCTAATTCTCGAAACCCAGATAAGGCATGCACCACCTCAGACACAGGGTGCCCAATTAGCGGACTAGTTAAGGACAGAACCAGTCCCCGTACAGTGGGTTGAGTAGAACGAAATAATCGCGTATGCATTGCGGCCGTGAACATCTCTTCGTCAGGGCTCCCCCCATGTACCCACAGCCTCAAACAACCTGCATACAAGGCAGAGGCCAGGGTCTGTTGACGAATTACTGCTATACCCTCTTCTGGGGTGCCCCAATTGTTCTGCAAATGTAAATCCCAATCTACTGGTGATGGGTATACTTGTAACAAGGCATCCCCTAGAGTGGCAAGTAAGTAATCCACCCCTCTCCTTCTACCACGTAACTCAGCAGTGACCCGGATATCAGTTGTCAATGTTCCTAATCCCAACAATTCCTCAGAGGTTAAATATACATTACCCCCTCCTTGCTCCCAAACACGCAGGAGCCAGGCTGCCAGAGTTTCTCCCGCTTTTTGCCTATATCGATCTCCAATGGCAGCCACCTCTTTTATAGAGAAGTCACGGATCATTGACGGCTCTTGACCCCTGTTCTCACTTTGGCCCACTAGGTCCTCTATCCATTGGATGGGAGGAGGCCAAGGCCACCCCGTAGAGGGGGGTGACATAGAGCATAAGCAGGGGTTTTGGTACTTTCCCCTGGGTCCGCTTGGGAGGCCGGGGCATCTATCCCTTCAATCTCTACCATTACATCACACCCTTCTCTGTCTCCGTCTGTTTGGGAAGTCTGCTGCCTTACAGGGTGGGCATGAACAGCGGGTGGAGAGGGGAGTACATCAGGCACATGCTGAGGGGTATCTGCATTATTACCATTGTCATCATACCAGATATTCCCGTCCCAATCATCAATTACATCAGGATCATCGCCATTCTTTATCATGGCTTGAATATGATGTGGATCGGGTTCTACCCTTTGTTTTTCCTTATCTGCACAGCGCTGCTGCCAGAGTTTAATATTACTCCAGATCGTTTGGACATGCTTATCCTCCCATTCTTTGGCTCGGTCCTGACTGGTGTGAACAATCTCGCTCATCATGGAATAGCGTTGTCGCATGGCTTCTAGCTCCTCCTCTAATTGCTCTCTCTTGTGCTGGGATTCTGCTTCACGCTGAACAGAGCGGCGTAAGGCTGTGGCCAGCAGGCAAAAACCGTCCGTCAGCGTCCCCTTTTTACCAGGAAATTTACTTTCTCGAAGGAGAGTGGCAACCCACTCTCCCAGAGGCACACTTGATGGATCTAACCTCTCATCCCAACTAATGGGTGGTCCCAACAAAGACAGGGTATTGGCCAACATGCCAAACCCATCGTCTTTGGAAGTCCATCCTAGAATCAAGAACTGCTCAGGGCTCACCTCTTTCTTTCGGCGAAACATCTCGAGACCAATCCTGCTGACTAAGCCAATTGTTCTGGTAAACTTGTACCTCTCACTTTGTTCGTTTTAGATTGGTCACAGTGTTTGAGTTACCGAAAGAAAACAGAGACACACGCCGAGAGCACTTCAGTTTATACAAATCTTTATTACTAAATCTAAAGCTGATTTCAAACTACAATATGCAAGCTCTTCCCAATTATACTTATCAATGCCTGGACTGGTCCCAACTGCTGAAGCAAGGCAACGACCGCACACATGTAGAAGGTTGTCAGGGCGGCGGTAGCAGCTTCTCCACCTCCCCCAACCGGGACGTTGGTTGGACTCTAGAAGTTTTTCTTGCTGAGAGACGTTTCCACCCCTCAGAGAGTCTGAAACTTCAAGCAGCAGGACCATGGCTTATATTACACAAAAATTGTTTACTCACAGCTTATCACTTTGAATAAGCGGTTTACTTATCTTCAAGGTCTCCTGACAGTCTGCGACCAACAAAAGACAACTGCATCTCTGGGCCTCTTGGTGTAAATTAGATTATATGTCTGCTGATTCACATGCATCTGGGCCCCATGGTGGAATTTAGATTATGTCATACATTATTCTCAAAGTAGGAGTTACTGATGCCTTGCATAAGAAAAAGCATGGGTTTATATCCTCCATTACAGCTTTTCTGCTGTAATGACTCACCCAATTACTCTGGAATTTAAAACACAAAGGGAAGAGAAAGAACACAGGAAACAGGATTCCCTGTGGCTGTGTGACGTGTCACTCACCACATCATCCCAGTGGCCTTAAATTGCCAGATTGGTGATTTAACAGATAGGTTAGGCTGCTATTTGAAAGGTGCAGGAGGCACACACAACCCAGTAATCTCACCTGGATCCCAGGAGGGCTACCTGGGAGCTGCAATTTGAAAGCGCTTAATAATGCTGCTGTGTTGGCTTCCCTGTTAAATTTCTTGTTCTTTATGTGACTTCCAAACAGCATGATTACAATGCCAAAAATAATCAGTCTGGAGTAATTCCGAGACCAGTGCATGTTTATTTAACCAATCTATTTATAAAGATGACATAAAACATCTGACGAAGGGTTTCCGATCTGAAACATTTGTTCTGTTTCTCTTGCCACGTGAGCTGCCTGACTGATTGACTGTTTCCAGCATTTTCTTTTTTTTAATTGCAGGTTTCTAGCAACTGCAAGTTTATTTTATTTTCATGTTACATTTGGAGACTTGGTCTCTTAAACATTGAAAAACATCATCTTCCATTTTCTTGTTCCTTTAAAACACAAAGTAAAGGCTGGTTACTTGAAGGAGCTGAACTTTAGATCAGATGAAGAATAAAATTGTGTTAACTTTTTTTGTCAAAAAACAACACTATTGGTTATAATAAGTAACTGATCACTGTTCTCCACAGGCATGCAAAGTGCTTCAGGGTGTTACCAGTTCACATCTTGAATGCATTACGAGTATGAAGAATGCTGAAGGCTTGTATGATGAGACTCCTAACACTGTGCCTCAGCTGGAAAGGTTAGACGTATTTCAGAGGAGACTGCAAGGCAAGTTGCCAATTTTAATAAAATTCTGAATTGCTGGAAGAACTCACCAGGTCAGACAGCATCCATTGGTAAAATTGTCAGTCATTTCTACCATCAAATCATCCCCGACTGGACTGGGGAATTCTAACAAATGAGGCAATCTTTGCTTTCGAGTAATTCCTCATGCATTTGTCTTGGGTGAACTTGTACCTCTCACTTTGTTCGTTTTAGAATGGTCATAGTGTTTGAGCTACCGAAAGAAAATAGACACACACACCGAGAGCAGATCAGATTATACAAATGTTTATTACAAATTCAAAAGCTGATTTCACACTACAATATGCAAGCCCTTCCCAACTATACTTATCAATGTTTGGACTGGTCCCAACTGCCGAAGCGAGGCAACGACTGCACACATGTAGTAGGTTGTCAGGGCGGCGGTAGCAGCTTCTCCACCTCCCCCAACCAGGACGTTGGCTGGACTCTAGAAGTTCTTCTTCTTGCTAAGAAATGATGCTACCTCTCGGAGAGTCTCCCACTTCAGCAGCGGGACCATGGCTTATATTACCCAAAAATTGCTTACTCATAGCTTATCACTTTGAATAAATGGTTTATTTTGCATCAAGGCTAGGCCTCTGACAGTCTGTGACCAAAACATTGCATCAAGGCTAGGCCTCTGACGGTCTGTGACCAAAACAGGAAATGTTCTTGGTACACAGATGTTCTTTTGTCAGATAACTGCATCTCTGGGCCCCATGGTGGAATTTAGCTTATGTCTGCTGATTCCTAAAAGACAAGCAGGTTCTCAGCCATGCAGAAGCAAAGGCTGCAAAAAAAAAAGCATGGTTTAAAGGTGAAGCAAAAAGCATGGTTTAAATCCTCTGTTCTCCACATCCTCCTCGATACTAAACCTGATAGGTCACAGCCTTCGTCTGATTCGGATTTCATGTGCATTCCAAAAACTCTCTGTGAGATGCAGAAACTGTAGCCATTCCTCCAAAACTTCTCCTTGCCACAAACTCTTTATCTCCATTAAGATGCCTCTTGCAGCCTGCCTTTTTGTCCCAGCCATCCAACCTCACTCGCTTTAAATTATTGGACATTCTATCTTATTGCTGCATTAAAAGAATGAATTTTTTTTTTGCAATTCTGTTGTTTATTTCCTCCCCTGGTGTTTGAAGATGCTGCAGGCACATTCAGAAGAAATTATAATACTGTCCTTGGTTGAATATGCAGCCTGGGAACTGGATCTGCAAGTTGTCCAACAGATTGTCACTGGGCAACATAATAATGACAAGGAGGAGGAGAGAGATGTGAAGAAAGGATCATTCATTTTGCTGCTGATCACATTAACTTCTGAGTGAATGGGCAACTCAGGAAATCTTTGGAACATTGGGAAAACTTCTTTTCCCAGGAGAAGCCTGCGTTTGCAGACCCACGTGGGTTGACGGAGCACATTGCTTCCCTTTTGGCATATTGCCAGAAAGACAATGAAAATGAATCTTTCCAAATACTTTTGAGACCTGATTGAAATTTTCCCTTAATTTTACTTTGTGATTTTTTTTGTGTACAATACAATTTTATTCTATGTCATTCTATATGAAAATGTATTCAGTTCATTGGGGGGTAGCTTCCAGAACAGTAGAAATTGTTGTAAAATTTCAATGGTCGATATGCATTATGTGGCACAGAGGTAATATAGCAGACCCGGCCTCAAGAATGTAAGGAGCCTGCATGTTCTGCCTGTGCTTTCCCCCCGCACTTTGGTTTCCTCCAACATCCCAAGGACATGCAAGTTGGTAGGTTCATTGGCCATGTGAATTATGTTTTGGGAAGGATTATTAGAACAAATGTTTGCACACAAACATTTTAAAACACAGAATATTTGCAGGACTTTTGCAGAGTGTGTTTTGCAAAAGAGCAACAAAGTATCAGCATACAGCTTTCCTGGAAGAGCATGTGATTTTTCCAGGCAGAGAGAGAACAGATTTGCTCTCAGAGAGGGAAGGTGTAGAACAGAGGAGAGAGGATACAAAAATCAGTTCCAGAAGGACAAGCTGGCAAACTTTGGAAGACTGTCTGGTCAAAGGAGAAGGCTGTCTGTCTGAAAGGTGACCTGAAAGAAAGAGGATCATCTGGAGAATCCTGAAGGGGGCAAGTTTCGTCAGCAAGACTGATTGAGAAGGAATCAGTTGCGGATGTCCTGGAAAAGGAATCTCTCTCTGAAAACCAGCAAGAATCCTCCTGAATGGAAACGATTTGCCTGTTAAACACCAAAGCCTGGTGAACTTTGTTAATGCTAACTTTTGTGCACAGTACAAGAATTGCCTGCAACCAGTGAGATTGGACTGTGATCCAAAGAACTTTTCTAATCTTAAATATATATTACACACACCTGTGCTTAGTATTAGAGGGGAGATTAAGTAGGCTTGGTAGATTAATTAAATAGTTAAGTAATAAGTTAAAGTTTAATTCTGTTCTCTTGTTCAAATATAATTTAAAACTACTTTTGTTTAAGTAACTCTGTTGTAGTGCATATCTATAGCTGCTGGTTTTTGGGGTCCAGTGGACTCCGTAATAATTGCCACTGGTGTGGAAGTGAGTGGTAGAATTGGAGTGGAGATGAGTGGTGGAGTGTTGAGGACTGTGGGGAAATAAAATGGGTTTGGTGTCAATTTCCCCTTTCACACTGCCAACCCTCCTAGTGTCGGACTCTGGCTTTAACTTACTCTTAATTTAGTCTATGTGTAGTCTGAGTCCAGCGCGTTCTTTGAATGAAGTGATAGGAGAAGGTATTCGGTTCAACAGTCAATTTATTACACAGCACAAGAATAAAACTTAACAGAGCTCTGGGTCACTCATTAGTTCATAGGTCACCTGCACAGTGAGCTACTCCCCAAGACTGACCCCTATTGTCCAGTTGGTTCAGTTTATATAGGTCAACCTTATCATACAGAACAAAAGTTGGCTTCCTTTGCTAGATTTCATTATCATACAGAACAAAAGTTGTCTTCCTTTGCTAGATCTTTTTGCATAAGGGTTATCACAAGTCATCTCCTGTTTTGCAGATATCTGGGGTGTAGCACTCCCATCTTAATCCTCCAGGCCAGACTATCCTGTTGTGTTGATCAGAAATTAATTCATCCCCAGATATTTCTAATCACCATTCTGTTCTTGTCTGGCCAATTTCTGCTGTTCTCTTTAACACCTCCTCATGCCTTAATCTTCCTCCTAGACTGGTTTTCCATTCCCTTTGTTTCTTGCAGGCCATTCTTTGTTCTGGTCTGGCCTGTGTCTCCTGTGCTACTCACCACCTCCTTCAGTTTGAGCATTCCTCCTAAATCGTTTTATGCATTTCCTCTCCCTGTATTTGGGAGCAGACCATTTTGCTCAGCCAACTTTGCTCCATGCTGTGATTGCCACTTAATCACATTCCTCTTTTTCCCTGAACCAAGCAGTAAATATAAACTTATTAATTAATCATTTCTTTCATAATGTTTTAACCCCTAGATTCCAACACTAGGAAGTGGGAAAACTTAACAGGAATGCTGCACTCAAGAGCCTTTCCCACTGCACCAAAATTTATCTGGTTAATCAGCAACCCGGCATTTTAAGTGGGGGGGGGTCCCCACCTCGAGCAGGGACAATGCGAGAGCAGGTTGTGCTTTCACACTGCCAGAAGGTGATTAGTGAGTTAACTTGGCCAGGCTCTGATACTTGCTCCAACCAAGTTTCGGAGCCCGGTTGAATTTAACTCACCTTGCCAGGTCAGGATGTTTCACACTCCACGATTACCAGGAATGGACTTGCAAAATTAGCCGGTTAACCCAAACTAGTGTGAAAGAGGCTACAGGTGCGGTGCTTGATAGTCAGTGTGGACTGAATAGGCAGTAGAGCCTATGAATCAGTTGAAGAGAAGGGTTAATTATGTGTTTTGATGTGGAAAGGATGATCCTTATCTGGGACCATAAGAGCCTAAAATCTAGTCGTAACTAAAGCTTCCTCTACAGTTCTCATCACCATGGCAGAAAATGCTGCACTGAAGTAGGTCAACATAAACCAGTCAGCTCATGGAGGGACAGGATCTAGTGAAGTGCAATTGGAGCAAATATCTGCAGACACTGGAAATCTAATGTTTAAGTTGCTGAGAAGGGTAGGGAGTGGAGACAACAGGAGGATCATCCATTAACACAGTTTGATTCAGTCCATTTTAGTGCAAGTGGGGCCTCTCATTGCCACTGAATGGCAGGATTTACTGAAGCCCACTCTCCAACCAGCTTGTCCCTCCAGGTTGAAAAACTGGTCTCCAAGTCTGGTATAGAATTTCTACAAAACTGTCACTTGGAATGCTGTATTGGAGGCTTTAAACCATGTTTTTTTACTTTTGTTGCTTCTGTAGGGCTGAGAACCTGCTTGTTTTTAAGAATCAGCAGACATAAGCTAAATTCCCCCATGGGGCCCAGAGATGCAGTTATCTGACAAAAGGACATCTGTGTACCAACATTTCCTGTTTTGGTCACAGACTGTCAGAGGCCTAGCCTTGACGCAATGTTTTGGTCACAGACTGTCAAGAGGCCTAGCCTTGACGCAAAATAAACCATTTATTCAAAGTGATAAGCTATGAGTAAGAAATTTTTGGTTAATATAAGCCATGGTCCTGCTGCTGAAGTTGGAGACTCTCCGAGAGGTGGCAACATCTCTCAGCAAGAAGAAGAACTTCTAGAGTCCAGCCAACGTCCCGGTCGGGGTAGGTTAGACCCATCAAGTGCACCTCTGGAAGAGAGGATTGCCACTCTCCTTCGAGAAATTAAATTTCCTGGTAAAAAGGGGACACTGACAGATGGTTTTTGGCTGCTGGCCACAGCCTTATGCCACTCCATTCAGCGTGAAGCAGAATCAATTCAAAGAGAAGTAGAGTCTCAGCGCGAGAGAGCATTTAGAGGAGGAGCTAGAAGCCATGCAACACACTGTTCCGTGATGAGTGAGATTGTTCGCACCAGTCAGGATAGAGCCAAAGAATGGGAAGATAAGCATGTCCAAACGATCTACCGTGATATTAAACTCCGGCAGCAGCTCTGTGCAGATAAGGAAAGGCATGGAGTAGAACCCAATCCATATCGTTTTCGTCCCATGATAAGGAATGGTGACGATCCTGATGTAATTGAGGATTGGGACGGGATATCTGGAATGATGACCATGGTAATGATGCAGATACTCTTCAGCATGTGTCGAACATATCACCCTCTCCACCTGCTGTTCACGCCCGCCCTATAAGGTAGCAGATTTCCCAAACAGACGGAAAGGGGGATGATGTAAGGGTAGAGATTGAAGGGATAGATACCCCAGTCTCCCACGTGGACCCAGGGGAAAATACCCAAACCTCTGCTTATGCTCTATGGCCCACTCCCTCTACGGGATGGCCTCGACCTCCTCCCCTAGACTGGGTGGAGGGCCCTGCAGGCCAAAGTGGGAACAGGGGTCGGAAACAGTCAATGAAACGTGACTTCTCTATAAAAGAGGTGGCTGCCATTGGAGATCGATTTAGGCAAAAGGCAGGAGAAACTCTGGCAGCCTGGCTCCTGCGTGTCCGAGAACAAGGTGGGGGTAATGTATTTTTAACCCTGAGGAATTGTTGGGATTAGGAACATTGTCTACTGATATCAGGGTCACTGCTGAGCTGCCGGGTAGAGGGAGAGAGATGGATTACTTACTTACTATTCTAGGGGATGCCCTGCTACAAGTATACCCATCACCAGTAGATTGCGATTTACATTTGCAGAATAATTGGGGCACCCCAGAGGAGGGTATAGCAGTAATTCATCAACAGGCCCTAGCCTCTGCCTTGTATGCAGGGCATTTGAGGCTGTGGGTACATGGGGGGAGCCCTGATGAAGAGATATTCACGGCCGGAATGCATACCAGAATGGTTCGTTCCACCCAACCCACTGTACGGGGACTGGTTCTGTCCGTAACTAGTCCACTAATTGGGCACCCTGTGTCTGAGGCGGTGCATGCCTTATCTGGGTTTCGAGAATTAGAGTTGGGATGTAAAATCCACTCACGTACAGCCCAGGTTAAATCAGACAAGCAGGATGAAAAGAGAGGGACTGCTGCTAATAAAGGACCGACAAGAAAAGACCTTTTTCTAACCTTGTTAAAGTTAGGCGTTCCTAAAAGTGATATTGATGGGAAACCTACTGCAGTCCTTTATGCCCTTTATAAGAGAAAAGCAGGGGAACATCATCCCCAGCTGCTGAATCCACCTTGCCCAGCTGTGCCCTCTGCTCCCACGGCTGCTTCTATCGAGCCGGCTTCTCCTGCTCCAGTTACCCATGATGAGGTAAAACAAATGGTTAACAAGGCTCTTATGGATAATAGTGGCATGTGGGCCTGGAAGCCCCCGAACCCTACTAAAGCATGAAGGTGTGGGCAGGGCTCCAATGTCTACTCCATTGAGAGACGGCGGATACACGGGGACCCACGGCCCTACATACCGTTAACAAATCTTTGGGGTGGGGATAATGACCGCCAATATTTGGCCTTGGTCGATACCGGTGCGGAGCACTCGGTGATTCTGGGTAACCCCAACCTCTGGACCGGACCAACATTTCAAATAAAGGGGTTGGGAGGACCAGTTCACCCTGGCAAAGGAAATAAAAGTCCGTGCCATGGTGGGTGATAGTCCTTCCCCTGTCTGGTTACATGCCCTGGTGGCTGCCACTGACGAGTGTATCCTGGGTATTAATATGTTGGCCGGTACGGCCCTTAATACTAGCCAAGGGGAATTTGCCTTTGGAATTCAGACTATTACAAAAAGACTAGTAGTGGGTCAGGCTAAGTGGGATCCTGATGGTGCCACCCCACATGAAACCAGTGTGCATTCCACAATATCGCCTCCCTGGAGGGCAAGAAGAGATTAGTGCCACCATCAATGCTTTGCAAGAAGAAGGGGTATTGAGGCCCGCAACGTCGCCCTTTAATAGCCCTTTTTGGCTGGTCCAGAAGCTGAATGGCTCCTGGAGAATGACAGTTGATTATCATTTTTTGAACAAACATGCCCCACCACTTGCTTTGGCAGTTCCGGACATTGTTACCCTTATTGAAAACATTGCTACTGGGAACTCAGGAACATGGTACGCTGTCATTGATCTCACTAATGCCTTCTTCATAATTCTTATAGCTGAGGTATCACAGGATCAGTTTGCCTTTACCTGGAAGGGGCACCAGTATACCTTCACCCGCCTCCCTCAGGGTTATGTACACTATTTGCCACAGCCTAATTGCCCGTGATTTAGAGACGGTGCCCATATCGCCTTCCCTCTCAATTCACCATTATATTGATGATGTAATGATCCAAGGGGCCACAGAAGAGATGGTGGAAGAAGGTTTGGAGAGCGTCCAAGATACCCTGATGCAAAGAGGGTGGGCCATTAACCCCGCCAAGGTACAGGGGCCGTCCCAGATGGTTATTTTCCTTGGAATTCAGTGGCATGCTGGAGAACAGGTGGTTCCCGATAAAATTCGCAATAAAATCGCAGACTTGATCACTCCTACTAACAAAAAAGAGACCCAGCGTTTCCTGGGGTTATTGGGATACTGGCGACGCCATATTCCACTCTTGGCATTGCTTTTACGTCCTCTGTATAAGGTTACCCGAAAGAAAACAGACTTTGTATGGAGTGACGATCAGGAAAGGGCATTCCAGTCCCCCAAGCATGCTATTCTTCAGGCCCTGCCCATTGCTCCCCGCATCCCAGATATCCCCTACGAACTACAGGTCTCCGTTACTGATGATGTGGCCTCCTGGAGCCTCTGGCAGAAACAAGAGGGCTGCCGAGTCCCACTGGGATTCTGGTCACATACCATGCCCGAGGCTGCCACTCGTTATTCTGCTTTTGAACAACAGTTACTAGCCTGTTACTGGGTCCTGCTGGAGACTGAAAGAATGACAGTGTGTTTAAACACTGAACACTTACGGTATCGTGAGTGACATGTGTCAGGCTTCTTTGTTCCAGGTTCTCCATCTTACGCTCCTGGTGATCTGGCTTAACAGCTGCTTTGGTGCCAACAATTGGATTTGTAATGACGAGGACGTTCCGAGGGAGTTGACCGTGGGAGACACGGTCCAATGCATTACATCAAGGAAGTCCTCAGTCACCCGCCTCAAGTGCAGCTTATATAGATATGTTATTGCCAGTGTCGGTTCTTATATTTTGTTTGTAGATGGACCAACTGAAGGGATCGCCCCCTACTTCTGTGATGGCCGTTTTTGTACCCGCTTTGTATCTTGTAATAACTCTGCTCCACCTGTTGCTAAGTGGCAGAAGGATTCCGGTTCTGTGGAGGGTTGGTGGCCTACCTCACCATCAAACATTCCTTCAGATTTGTCCGACAATTCCTTTCTCCATGTTTCCTATGCATACGTTCACTGATTAAATGTTTCTGATTGTTGGATTTGTACCAAAGGCCCTTTGCATACTGGTACAGGCATTCCTATGATCCCCATTCCTTTCACCCAAAAGGAAGTTGCTGCCTGGAAATATTTTGATCCCTCCAAAGGCAGAGTTTACATTGATGTTGATCAGCCTGTGCCTGAGGAGGTCCAGTTCTTTAGTCTAAGTGATATTTTGGGTATTTTCCGAGGATGACATATTCCTACCCCCCTTATAATTGACACCCCCCTATTATATTGTTTCCCAATATGTGAAGGGCTCTGTCTATTTTTGTAAGTTCCCTGCCAGACCTGCCGATGCACTGGGATTCAGTGATTGTCTGACATATTCCACTTTTATTTCCAAGCACCCTGTGAACGGGACCTATTGGGTTTGTGGGTCTCGCGCCTATGCCTGGCTGCCCCTTACCTGGGGTGGTTGCTGCTATTTGGCATATGCCATCGCCTACCTACACCATATTTCCCGTTTACAGGATCATCCCTCCCTTATGCGTATGTCCCCTGTCCTTCGGCATAGACGTGCCCTCTCAGGTGCCGAGATTTTCTTTGGCGCCTTGATCCCAGGTTATGGCGATATTCGCATTTCCCTAGAGGTTCACAAGATATATGATCTGATGAGCTCTATTGCCAATGAGACATCCTTTGCCCTTTTGTCTATCAGTCAGGGCCTTAGTGACCTTAATCCTGAACTCTCTGCCGTTAGGACAGTGGCTTTACAGAATCGTATGGCCTTGGATTTTCTGTTAGCAAAACAGGGAGGCCACAAAGGGATTGGTTGACAAAAGTAACCATTTTAAAATGAGCATTGCCAGATATGAGCTGTTGGTAGTAAGAGGCAGAAGTGGCTATCAGGAACTGTTGTGAGTTAGAACACAGACAACAGTTTTGGAGAAGCCCATGTTTCTGGCAAAAAAGTCATAATCAGTTTTTCTTGTTTTCTGTTAACTTTATTTCAAGCTGACATTTGTTTGTAATGTTTGAGAGTGCAGCACAAAGCCGAAGTTTGCAAAGAGTGCATAGTTTAACTAGAGAAACGTATTTTATCAAAATGACCAGTAAGCAGTGTTTCTTATTAAAGCCAAAGACTTAGTTTGAGGAAAGACAGGAGGCCTGGTTAAATATGCTTCTCCACTGTAACTTTGTTTTATAGAACATTACAGCACAGTAGAATCCCTCAGCCCATGATATTGTGCCAACCTATGGAAACCTGCTCACAACAATATCAGTAAGATACAGATGAATGGAGTCAGGGGATGTATATTGGCATAGATTGAGAATTGGTTAACTGACAGAAGGCAGAGAGTCGGGTTAAGTGGGAGTTTTTCTGATCGGCAGTAAGGAGCCGGCGGGGTCGATGCTGGGCCCACAGCTGTTCACCGTTTACGCTGATGATTTGGAAGAGGGGACAGAGTGTAATGTAGCCAAGTTTGGGGATGATACTAAATTGATTGGAAAAGCAAATTGTACAGAGGATGTGGAGAAGCTGCAGAAGGATATAGTAAGGTGAGTGGGCAAAGGTCTGGCAATGTTAATAAATGCGAGGATATCCACTTTGGGAGGAAAAATAGAAGAGTAGATTATTATTTAAATGGTGAAAAACTACAGCATGCTGTTGTGCAGAAGGACTTGGGAGTGCTCGTGTATGAATCACAAAAAGTTGAGTTGCTGGTACAACAGGTTATTAAGAAGGCAAATGGAATGTTGGCCTTCATCACTAGAGGAATTAAATTCAAGAGCAGGGAGGTCATGCTGCAACTATACAAAGTACTGGTGAGGCCCCACCTGGAGTACTGTGTGCAGTTCTGGTCTCCATTACTTGAGAAAGAATAGACTGGCCTTGGAGGCAGTCCAGAGAAGGTTCATCAGATTGATCCTGGAGATGAGGTGGTTGACCTACGAGGAGAAACTAAATCATCTGGGATTATACTCACTTGAAATCAAAAGAACCATATAAAATTATGAAAAGGATAGATGAGATAGAGATGTGTAAATAGTTTTCACTGGTAGGTGACACCAGAACTAGGAGACACAGCCTCAAGATTCAGGGGAGTAGATTAAAGACGGAAATTAGGAAAAATTATTTTTCCCAGAGAGTAGTGAATCTGTGGAATTCTCTGCCCAGGGAAGCAGTTGAGGATACTTCATTAAACACATTTAAGGTTCAATTAGATTTTTACCAAAAAAAGGAATTTGGGGATATGGGAAAAGGCAGGTAGGTGGAGTTGTGTCCAAGATCAGATTAGCCACACAGCTGGACAGGCAGAATTGCCACACCGAGCGACCGGCACAGAATGGTGCGGGCTCCCCTTCTTTTCCCAGGAGAAGCCTGCGTTTGCAGACCCGCGTGGGTTGACGGAGCACATTGCTTCCCTTTTGGCATGTTGCCAGAGAGACAATGACTCTACAGCATGCAGACATCACTCCCCTTTGTTAGGCTGTCCTGGGTAAACTTGTCATCTCATTTTGATCGTTTTAGATTGGTCACAGTGTTTGAGCTACCAAAAGAAAATAGACACACACACCGAGAGCACTTCAGTTTATAGAAATGTTTATTACAAATTCAAAAGCTGATTTCAAACTACAATATGCTAGCCCTTCCCAACTATACTTATCAACGCCTGGGCTGGTCCCAACTGCCGAAGCAAGGCAACAAATGCACACTTGTAGTAGGTTGTCGGGGCGCCGGTAGCAGCTTCTCCACCTCCCTCGACCATGACGTTAGCTGGACTCTAGAAGTTCTTCTTCTTGCTGAGAAATTTTGCGACCTCTCAGAGAGTCTCAAACTTCAGCAGCGGAACCATGGCTTATATTACCCAAAAACTGCTTACCCAAGCACTTATTCCCAACACAGTAAGAAAAATGTGAGCAAGCTAGCATGCTAGGCTTCTATTGAATAACATAATTTTCAGCTTATCACTTTGAATACAATGTTAATTTCGCATCAAGGCTAGGCCTCTGACAGTCTGTGACCAAAACAAGCAGGAAGATTAAATGTTCTTGGTACACAGATGTCCTTTCGTCAGATAACTGCATCTCTGGCCCCTCAGGGGAATTTAGCTTATGTCTGCTTATGTCTAAAAAACAAGCAGGTTCTCAGCCTTGCAGAAGCAAAGGCTGCAAAAGTAAAAAACACGGTTTAAATCTTCCATTACATTCCACCCCTTGGTCACAGGCTGTCAGACACGAGACTTAACAAGCATAAGAGTACAAAAAGAGCGTAAAAGAGAAATCCAAACTACAGTAATCACAAAAACAAGCAATAATGCGAGCAACCAACGGAGAATAATGTGGCCCAATCCACAAACAAAACGGAGGAACCGAGACTGGCAATAACATATCAAAAATAAGCTGCATGTGAGGTAGGTGACCGAGGACATCCTTGATGTAATGCATCAGACCGTGTTTCCCACGGGCAACTCCCTCAGAACGTCTTCGACATTACAAATCCAATTGTTGGCCAGATAGGGGAAGGGCTATCACCCACCGTGGCATGGACTTTTATTTCCTTTGCCAGGGTGACTGCTCCTCCCAACCCCTTTAATTGAAATGTTGGTCCAGTCCAGACGTTGGGGTTACCCAGAATCACCGAGTGCTCCGCACCGGTATCGACCAAGGCCAAATATTGGCGGTCATTAGCCCCACCCCAATGGATTGTTAACGGTATGTAGGGTCGTGGGTCCCCGTGTATCCGCCGTATCTCAATGGAGTAGACATGGGAGCCCTGCCCACACCTTCATGCTTAAGTAGGGTTCAGGAGCTTCAAGGACCACATGCTACTATTATCCATAAGAGCCTTGTTAACCATTTGTTGTATCTCATCATGGGTAACTGGAGCAGGAGAAGCCGGCTCGATAGAAGCAGCCATGGGAGCAGAAGGCACAGCTGGGCAAGGTGGATTCAGCAGTGGGGATGATGTTCCCCTGCTTTTCTCTTATAAAGGACATAAAGGACCACAGTATCACTTTTAGGAACGCCTAACTTTAACAAGGTTAGAAAAAGGTCCTTTCTTGTCGGTCCTTTATTAGTAGCAGTCCCTCTCTTTTCATCCTGCTTGTCTGATGTAACCTGGGTTGTACGTGAGTGGATTTTACCTCGCAAATCTAATTCTCTAAGCCCAGATAAGGCGTGCACTGCCTCAGAAACAGGGTGCCCAATTAGCGGACTAGTTACAGACAGAACCAGTCCCCGTACAGTGGGTTGGGCGGAACGAACCATTCTGGTATGCATTCCGGCCATGAATATCTCTTCATCAGGGCTCCCCCCATGTACCCACAGCCTCAAATGCCCTGCATACAAGGCAGAGGCTAGGGCCTGTTGACGAATTACTGCTATACCCTCCTCTGGGGTTCTCCAATTGTTCTGCAAATGTAAATCCCAATCTACTGGTGATGGGTATACTTGTAGCAGGGCATCCCCTAGAGTAGTAAGTATGTAATCCACTTCTCTCCCTCTACCCCATAGCTCAGCAGTGACCCTGATATCAGTAGTCAATGTTCCTAATCCCAACAATTCCTCATGGGTTAAAAATACATTATCCCCCCCCCTTGTTCCCAGACATGCAGGAGCCAGGCTGCCAGAGTTTCTCCCGCCTTTTGCCTAAATCAATCTCCAATGGCAGCCAGCTCTTTTATAGAGAAGTCACGTTTCATTGACTGTTTCCGACCCCTGTTCCCACTTTGGCCTGCAGGGCCCTCCACCCAGTCTAGGGGAGGAGGTCGAGGCCATCCCGTAGAGGGGGTAGGCCATAGAGCATAAGCAGGGGTTTGGGTATTTTCCCCTGTGTCCATTTGGGAGACCGGGGTATCTATCCCTTCAATCTCTACCCTTACATCATCCCCCCTTCCGTCTGTTTGGGAAGTCTGGTGCCTTACGGGGCGGGTGTGAACAGCGGGTGGAGAGGGTAGTATGTTAAACACATGCTGAGGAGTATCTGCATTATTACCATTGTCATTCCAGATATTCCCATCCCAACCATGAATTGGATCAGGATCATCGCCATTCCTTATCATGGCACGAATACGATATGAATCGCGTTCTACTCCATGCCTTTCCTTATCTGCACAGAGCTGCTGCCGGAGTTTAATATTATGACAGATCGTTTGGACATGCTTATCTTCCCATTCTTTGGCTCGGTCCTGACTGGTGCGAACAATCTCGCTCATCATGGAACAGCGTTGTCGCATGACTTCTAGCTCCTCCTCTAATTGATCTCTCTTGTGTTGAGATTCTACTTCTCTTTGAACTAATTCTGCTTCACATTGAACGGCACAGCGTAAGGTTGTAGCCAGCAGCCAAAAACTGTCCGCAGCGTCCCCTTTTTACCAGGAAATATACTTTCTCGAAGGAAAGTGGCAGCCCGCTCTCCCAGAGGTGCAAATGATGGATCTAACTTCTCATCCCAACTAATGGATAGTCCCAACAAAGACAGGGTATTGGCCATCATGCCAAACCCATCGTCTTTGGAAGTCCATCCCGGAATCAAGAACTGCTCAGGGCTCACCTCTTTCTTTCAGTGAAACATCTTGAGACCAACCCTGCTCGCTGTGCCAATTGTCCTGGGTAAACTTGTACCTCTCATTTTGATCGTTTTAGATTGGTCACAGTGTTTGAGCTACCGAAAGAAAATAGACACACACTCCGAGAGCACTTCAGTTTGTACAAATGTTTATTACAAATTCAAAAGCTGATTTCAAACTACAATATGCTAGTCCTTCCCAACTATACTTATCAATGCCTGGACTGGTCCCAACTGCCAAAGCGAGGCAACAATTGCACACTTGTAGGTTGTCGGGGCGCCGGTAGCAACTTCTCCACCTCCCTCGACCGGGACGTTAGCTGGACTCGAGAAGTTCTTCTTCTTGCTGAGAGATTTTGCCACCTCTTGGAGAGTCTCAAACTTCAGCAGTGGGACCATGGCTTATATTACCCAAAAACTGCTTACCCAAGCACCTATTCCCAGCACAGTAAGATAGATAAGCGAGCAAGCTAGCATGCTAGGCTTCTATCGAATAACATAATTTTCAGTTTATCACTTTGAATACAATGGTTTATTTCGCATCAAGGCTGGCCTCTGACAGTCTGTGACCAAAACAAGCAGGAAGATTAAATGTGCTTGATACACAGATGTTCTTTCGTCAGATAACTGCATCTCTGGCCCCCCGGTGGAATTTTGCTTATGTCTGCTGATTCTAAAAAAACAAGCAGGTTCTCAGCCTTGCAGAAGCAAAGGCTGCAAAAGTAAAAAACACGGTTTAAATCTTCCATTACAGAGGCGCTGACATCACTCTCCTTTATGAGGCGTGTTGATATCACTCCCCTTTGTGAGGCACTGACGTCACTCCCCTTTGTGAGGCGCTGACATCATTCCCCTTTCTGAGGCGCTGACATTACTCCCCTTTATGAGGCGCTGACATCACTCCCCTTTATGAGGCGCTGACATCACTCCCCTTTGTGAGGTGTTGACATCACTCCCCTTTATGAGGTGCTGACATCACTCCCCTTCGTGAGGCGTGCTGACATCACTCCTCTTTGTGAGGCACTGACATCACTCCCCATTGTGAGGCGCTGACATCACTCCCCTTTGTGAGGCACTGACGTCACTCCCCTTTGTGAGGCGCTGACATCATTCCCCTTTCTGAGGCGCTGACATTACTCCCCTTTATGAGGCGCTGACATCACTCCCCTTTGTGAGGTGTTGACATCACTCCCCTTTATGAGGTGCTGACATCACTCCCCTTCGTGAGGCGTGCTGACATCACTCCTCTTTGCGAGGCACTGACATCACTCCCCATTGTGAGGCGCTGACATCACTCCCCTTTGTGAGGCGCTGACATCACTCCCCTTTGTGAGGCGCTGACATCACTCCCCTTTGTGAGGTGCGCAATTGTTTAAAATAAAAACCAGTTGGTAGTCGACTCTTCTCTGTGTTTCTTGAGCTCTGCAGTTAGACCCACTAAACTGGTGACCCTGACGGGTGCTCAACGTCTTTTGAGCCCCAACAGTGAAACATAGTGAGAAAGCTTGCAGAATGGATGCCACTACTGTGCTGCACGCAGTGGCTGTGAAACTGCCACCTTCTGGCCTCACAGTCCATGTCTATGGTTCCAGCAGGCTGAGGCTCCATTCTACATCAGGAACAGAACAAATGAAGCCACCAAATTCTGGCATGTAGTCGCCAATGTTAGTACAGCAAGGCTCGCCAGAGGGGAGACAGGCAGCTTGGCAGACATTCACCGCACCTTACGAGGTGCATGACTGTTTAAAATAAAAACCAGTTGGTAGTTGAATCTTCTCTGGTAAGATGTATTTCTTGAGCTCTACAGTTAGTCCCACTAAACCATGATCTTATTGAATGGCAGTGCAGGCTCGATGGGCCAGATGACCTACTCCTGCTCCTATTTCTTATGTTCTTATTAAGAGTCTAATTTTTCCCTCCCTCACTACCATAACCCTCTATTTTTCTAACATCCCCATTGTTTGGAAGTGGTGTTGAGACAAATGGTTCTGGCTGATCAAATCAAGAAACAATCCACTAGAAGAATTTAGTAGGTTGAGCAGCATCAGTGGGAGAAAAAGAATTGCCAACATTTCGGGTCAGAACACTTCAACAAGGCCTTCATCAGTCATTCATGTATCTCTGGGCTGTTGAAATGACTGGCTCGCGTGATGTGTAGATATTCTTTGTAATCAATACAGAGGATGTGAGCATCACTTGCAATTCCAGTCTTTATTGC
Organism: Narcine bancroftii; assembly: GCF_036971445.1. Lineage (NCBI taxonomy): Eukaryota > Metazoa > Chordata > Chondrichthyes > Torpediniformes > Narcinidae > Narcine > Narcine bancroftii. Next base: position 130,736,536 of record NC_091474.1, on the reverse strand, counting down.
CCGCATTAATTGCCTTGAGAATGTGGTAGTGAGCTGCATTATTGAACCACTTCAGTCCTTCTGAGTGAAGGTGCTGCCACTGTCCTGTTGGACATATACAGAATATTAAACAGCAATGAAAGAATGTGATATACTTTGAAGGGAAACCTGCAGGTAAGATATTCTCATGTCCTCCTAACTGGTAGAAGAAGCTGCAGGGTATTGTTCAGTATCAGATGTTGAATGTTTAACATGGTGGAATGTTTTGTCTTGGATGTGTTAAGCTGCTTTACGGTTACAGACAAGGGAAAGAGTCCATCATCCTCCCGACTTGCCCTTAGAAAGTTTTTGGGGAATCAAGAGATGAGACACTCATAAAAGAATTGTGCAACTTTTGGATTATTAAATTTATAAAAATGGTCCAGTGTGATATTTTCATTAAGTAATTGTGCAAGATTGAACCCACCTATTTTTTTTTAAATGAACTATCCAATGAAGCTTATCCTTCACCTATCCAAAAGCAGAAGAAAGATAAAAATTCTGGGGTACCTGCTCTTGCTTTGATATATAATGAGAATAAATCCTCAACCAGAAATGGTGAGATGTTAGAAACCCAAACATTGGACTTCTGGCCTAACCTCCATTAATGATAATGATGAGTTTATTACCAAACATATAAGTACAATGTGCTATGAACCAAAATTCTTACTTGCTGCAGACAAGCAAGTAATTTGTTAAAAAAAAACACAGTTCTAATAGTATACATTAAATGATAGCATTAAAGAAATATTCAATGTAAATATTCATAGTTCCAGGAGAACAAGGAAGAGAGGTAACATTTTGATACTGAAAGCTGGCCTTTCTGTGGTGACAGAACAGCTAAAGGTTAGAGAAGGATGGGAGGTTCAAGCATCTGACAGTTGATTGGATAAAAACTGTTCTTGAACCGCTGGACTTCAAGCTTCTGTACCTTCTGCCTGAAAGGCGCAGCGGGAAGAGGTTGTGACCGGGTAACAGGCCGCTCACTGGCGATGGTTGTTTCCTTTGATGACACATCCACCTTCGAGGAAAGGGGCACAAAGGAAACTGAATGAGGAGATCAGGAAGGCTCAGTGTTTACCATGAAACCGTATAGATCTTTGTGGTGTCAATCCCACTTAGGACTGAGTCCAGCTCTCTCTTGAAGATGTATAGCACAATAGTGCTGGAGAAACTCAGCAGGTCACACAGTATCAGCAGGAAGTAAAAGGTAGCCATCATGAAGGGCTTGAGTCCTTCGTCAAGATATGTTTGACAAAGAGCTCAGGCCCAAATCATTGGTAACCCTTTACTTCCTTTAGATGCTGCATGACCTGCTGAGTTAATCCAGCACTTTTGTGTATTGCACTCAACCCCAGTGTCTGCAGTCTTTCCTGTTTAACTTCCTCCTGAAGATATCGCCCAATCAGCACTGAAATATGGACCCAATAAAAAGATTAAGAGGGGAAAATGCTTGGCATCATCAGTGTATAAAATGAGAGTTGACATCTCCCATGGACTCCAGAGCACTTCTCTCATGGACAGCAAAGACAGCTGTAGTAGAGGTTGTGTCACTGGGCTCAGGATTGTTTGGGAGGGATAAGCTGTGGCTAGACAGTCACTAGGCCAGCCCCTGGTGATTGATCAACATAAAATAAATGATTCATCATGTTGATGAAATTTGGTGAGGAACACAAGGTCAAATGATGCTTGGAGGTCATAGCCATAATTGGGAATGTTCCCATCTCTAGCCAGACCACACTTGGTATTGTAGCTGGAAGCTCAATGTACGGATGAGAACAGAGGTTGAGTGAGCAATTGATTGTAGCTAAAAAAAAGGGCGAGATAGTTGAAGAATTAAATGGGAAACAAAGTCGGGAGAGTTAAAGTGAATACATCTCAAATGTAATCTGTGTTTCCAATTATTGTGTTTGTAAAGGAGACTTTTTTCCCTTATTTGATGGGTTCATCATGTATTTTTATTTATCATACAATGACAGACTGTATTCAAGCGATTCATTTGACTGACATTGAAAAGCAAATCAAAACAGATGCTGGAAATCAGAAATAAATTCCTGGATACTCAGCTGATCTTCCACCATCTATGGAGAGAAATGAAGATATCATTTCAGTCAATGACTCCTCATTTTTAGAAGTGCTGAAGGGTTAATGACTTCAGATGTTGGCTCATTTTCTCTCACTCCACAAAAACTATCTGATTTGCTGAGTAATGCCAGCATTTTCTGCTTTATTCCATTTAGCTTTCACTTTGGTGATAGCCAATTCCAATTCTCTGTGGCTGCACTTTTCAACACAGTCTACCACTGGAACTCTGGCTGATCTCCTTACAATGTTCAGTGAGACTAAAACAAACTATGCCACCAAAGCTATCAGCAAATGGATAAACAAAACAAGCTTACACTGAATGCCTCCTGGGCATCAATACTTCTTCCTATGAACTACTGCTGCAAACCTTGATGAAGGCATTTCTCAAGGTATGGTTTTGGAGATTCTTGTTCCAAAAATCCTTTTATATGTCCTCAAGCCTCCCTACACTCCTTCCCTTTACACTGTTTTTGCTGTGTAATTTACAATAGGCACTGTGTGTGTACTTGCAGACATAATAAAAGAATTTGATTCTCTGTGAAGTACAGTAGTTTACAATCTGAATTTGTTTGCACATATCTAAAGAATCTTGAAAGAAAACATCTACAGAATCAGAATTTACTGTCATGATGAACAAGTCACGAAATTCGGGGTTTTGTGGCAGCGTCATAGTGCAAATGTTCATATTATGAACCATCTTACAACAATAATATATCTTTAAAAATTTAAATAGTAGTGCACAAAAAGTGAGGCCCTGTCTTTGGTTCACTGATTATTCAGGAATCTGATGGCAGCAGGGAAGAAGCTGTCCTTGTGACACTGAGTGCTCATCTTTAGGCTCCTGTTCCTTTTCCCTGTTGGTAGCAGAGTGAAGAGGCCATGGCCTGGATGGTGGAGTCTTTGAGGATAGAGACTGCTTTTTTAAGACACCACCTCATGTAGATATCCTCAATGGAGTAAAGTCTGGTGCCTGTGATGTTGAAGGCCAAGTTAACAACCCTCTGGAGTTTTTTCTTGTCCTGAGATTTGGTGCCACCATACCAGACCATCATGCAGCAAGCCAGAATGCTCTGCACGGTACACCTGTAGAAGTTTCCGAGAGTCTTTGCTGACGTACCAAATCTCCTCAAGCTCCTCACAAAGTATAGCCGCTGGCAGGCCTTCTTCGTGATTGCATCAACATGGAGGCTCCAGGACAGATCCTCAGAAATGATGACACCCAGGAATTTGAAGTTCTTGACTCTCTCCACAAATGAGCCCTCAATGAGGACTGGGTCATGTTCCCCTGTGTCTCTCCTGAAGTCCACAATCATTTTCTTGGTTTTGCTAACATTGAGCACAAGGTTGTTGATGTGACACCATTCAAAGAGCTGAACTATCTACAGTGCAAGCAAACAAATGCAACGTCTGGGTTGTAATATATTTGTACATCTCTACATGGTGCAGAATATCTTCAAGACTCAAATATATTTTTAGTTACTCAAAACTAATTAAATAGTTCAAAACTAATTGAATCAATGTTTTCTCCAGAGCTTATCAATATGCAAGTGATTTCTCCTTCCAAAGATGCCTGATTCATGATAGAGTTTGTCCAATTGAATTCTGCTTTACTGGTGAACTGTGTTGTGACATTAGTGGTTAATTTAATCAGAACTGGCCTTGACTCCCACAGCAGATTATGTCAGGAGGTTAACATGCATGCGAGGGATTTGTGACAATAGGGCAAAGATCACCCACGCAGAATAGATTTGTTGTTTGCTGTTAATGTTTGTATTGTGTTTGCCTCTGTGTGTGTTATGGCGGGCTTTGTGATTCTCCTGCACTGTAGGCAAGGTCAAGGAGTCCAAGGGAGGAGACAGAAAAATGCTCTTGTTTAAAGTCTGGACATCCAATGTAACACATGCCCACAAAACACCTTCATACTTCCAGGCATGTCCTGCCAAGATGATTGCTTCAAGGACTGAATTTAGGTAATAAGTCCTGCCCCTCCTTCCATCCCCGCATTACCCATTAACTCCTACAGATCAACACCACAGGAAAAGCCACCACAACACCAACAGGGAAATGATGCCTTTAGCCCTCTCAAGGCGAAACTTCTGCAGGTACTGGCCCAGTTACTCCAGACAGATCAGCATGCATCCTTCACACTGTCGTAAACAAGGGAGCTCAGTCCTTGCCTGAGGAGGAAGGTGAGGATGATACTGAGAAGGAGAAGGGCCAGGGAGCCACAGTTTCCATCGTATGTAGATCATGCAGAGTGCCACAGAGGAAGGATATATCTGGAGAAGCAATGAGATACACTTTCAAAGACAAAGGATTTTCATGAGAACACCAAACTGTTCTCACAGCATTTTTAATGTATTTTTAATTTAGAAATTCCAGCCCATGAGCCCGTGCTGTCCAAACACACCAATTAACCTACAATCCTGAAGGTTTTTGGAACTCAATTTGTGGGACACATTACATTGTGACTTTATGTGCCAGTATACTTTGCAGACGATGCCACTTTAGTTGCCCATTCAGAGCCAGTTCTTCAGCGCTTGACGTCCTGTTTGCAGAAACTGCCAAAATGTTTGGCCTGGAACTCAGCCTGAAGAAAACTGAGGTCCTCCATCAGCTAGCTCCCCACCATGACTACCAGCACCCCCCCCCCCCACACATCTCCATTGGGCACACAAAACTCAAAACAGTCAACCAGTTTACCTATCTCAGCTGCACCATCTCATCGGATGCAAGGATCAACAACGAGATAGACAACAGACTTGCCAAGGCAAATAGCGCCTTTGGAAGACTACACAAAAGAGTCTGGAAAAACAACCAACTGAAAAACCTCACAAAGATTAGCGTATACAGAGCCGTTGTCATACCCACACTCCTGTTCGGCTCCGAATCATGGGTCCTCTACCGGCATCACCTACGGCTCCTAGAACGCTTCCACCAGCATTGTCTCCGCTCCATCCTCAACATTCATTGGAGCGACTTCATCTCCAACATCAAAGTACTTGAGATGGCAGAGGCCTACAGCATCGAATCCACGCTGCTGAAGATCAAACTGCGCTGGGTAGGTCACGTCTCCAGAATGGAGGACCATCGCCTTCCCAAGATCGTGTTATATGGCGAGCTCTCCACTGGCCACCGAGACAGAGGTGCACCAAAGAAGAGGTACAAGGACTGCCTAAAGAAATCTCTTAGTGCCTGCCACATTGACCACTGCCAGTGGGCTGATATCGCCTCCAACCATGCATCTTGGCGTCTCACAGTTTGGCGGGCAGCAACCTCCTTTGAAGAAGACCGCAGAGCCCACTTCACTGTCAAAAGACAAAGGAGGAAAAACTCAACACCCAACCCCAACCAACCAATTTTTCCTTGCAACCGCTGCAACCGTGTCTGCCTGTCCCGCATCGGACTTGTCAGCCACAAACAAGCCTGCTGCTGACATGGACATTACCCCTCCATTAATCTTTGTCCGCGAAGCCAAGCCAAAGAAAGATACATTGCAGTTCACACTTCACAATAAATAGAAATGAAATATTACTAGAGACAGAGCATTCAAATGCCCCTTCTAATAAATGTCCCTTCAAACTAGCAGGAAAATGAAAGGTCAAAAATATAGCACCTTTATATGGCTGAAATCAGTACCTTGGTCATGAATGTCAGATCTGCAAGCATTCCTGGGAAACTGTTTTCCTTAATTCCAAGCACCATACAGAGTTACCGTGTTCCACGTGGACCAATGCAAAGGATACACCTCACCTAGCTCAATCACTCCACACTGCCTCTGGAAAATGCAGCTTTAATACAGAACTTGTAGCATTTTCACAGTGGTATGTTTGGTTTATTTTTAGTTTTAGATTCAATGCCCCCACTGTGGCAACTTGGGAAGGGCATTGACCCATTGTCTGCTAACTCAGACCTCCATAAATACTCAAAAAATAGATGGAAAGCTCTGAAGATATCACCCATGGCAGCAATTTGTATCATCAGCTGAAAGACATGTGAGTGCTAATAACCATCATTTAGCTTGTGGTGTCCCTTAGGCCCTGACATAATGAGGTGGGAACAAGCTGAGATGTGTGCCTGGTTTGGGCATGTTATTCTTGCATGCCTGCCACTGAAGTGAGTCCTTAGATAATTTATCCTTCTCATTAGGAAGAGTCGCTAGCTGTGATCCATTAGTTACATATACTGCTTCTGAAAAGTTATAATTATATCTTAAAGTATCTGAATGTCTGGAGATCGTAACATTGGGTTGCTATTGTGAAAAGCTCCAGTTGTCTTTTCATTACCCCATGCACTATCTTCATAGCAATATTAAAATATTGTAGTGCTTCAGGTAACTTAATTTACTCAACTTGATCATATGGCAAAGAATTTGTCCTTTAAAATCCAAGTGCCTTCCTTTCATAAGCAACATCCATTTTAGTTTTGGCCTTGCTTACCTGTCTGTTAGCACCGCAACCTGTCATCCTCTGTCCTTTAGTGATCCTACCCTCTTCTTAGCTACTGTCTTGAGAGCATCATTTACTCTCTATGTAAGGATCTGCCAATTATAATGTTCTACAGTAACTATTGCAGCCACTATGGCGAGAGCCAGGATGTTCCATATTACCTGGAGGCCTCTCAGGTGTGGACAAGGCCATTTTCAGACATTTGGTTCTGTGGTCTGAAATGTAGATGTCTGTGAGCCTTTTGTCTGAAAACCAATAGTGAGAGGAAAGATTCTGACTTCCGGAAAGATGAACCAATGTCTTCAACACCAACAGAAGTTTCACATGGTTGAATGGTCCATGGAATGCTGATCTATGGTGACCACAAAATTCTTCCATTGCCACACTCCCCATTTTAGTGCCATCATCATCTGCTGACTGAATGGTAAGAGTCAACCTCCTTCTCTCTCTCGTCAGGAATCATTTGATGATGAAGACCAGCCTGAATCTAAGTGACCTTTCTTTATTTCTCTATAATAAATTAAAATTTTTAATTTAGACATACAGCATGGTAACAGGTCATTTCAGCTGACAAGCCTGCGCTGCCCATTTAACCTACACCACCCCCCCCAGTATGTTTGGAATTGTGGGAGGAAAATGGAGCCCCCCTCAGACATGGGAAAAATGTACAAACTTACAGACAGTGCAGGATTCAAACCCCATCATGATGGTGCAGTAAAGGCAATGCGCTAATGCAGCGCCAACTGTGCTGCCCTAAACATGGTCCAATCTAAATCCATGGTACTGAGGCAGAACCTCCCCCTCCTTCCCCATTGCTTAATGCCAACTGTTATCAAAGCCAATAGTCATAGTGGAGCATTATGATTGGGTGGCAATCTTAGCGTACCAGTTAGCGCAAAGCTCTTTAACCACTAGCAACCTGTGTTCAAATCTGGCATTGTCTGTAAAGAGTTTGCATGTTTTTCCCATGACCTGCATGGGTTTTAATTGACATACAGGCCCTTCCAGCCTAGAACTCATACCTCCAAAATACACCAAATAGCCTACAAACCCATGTACAATTTTGGAGGGTGGGTGGAAACTGGAGCACCCAGAGGAAACCCACACAGTCACAGGGAGAACACCTCTCTGGGTTCTCTCATTTCTTCGCACTCTCCAAAATGGCCTGTTAATTGGGTGTAATTGGGCAGTGTGGGTGTCATGTCAGAGGAGATGATACAATAGCCCATGAACAGGATGAAGGATAGAGACCATGTGCAGGCAGATGAAATAGTTTAAATTGGCAAGACTGTTGGTATGGACATCATGGATCTGTTCCTGTGCTGTACTGCTCCATGTTCTGTTTTATTTGACTCCCAGCCTTCTCTTCACCTTAGTCAGTCAGAATTAATAATATACCAACTATTCCTCTGTGCATCTGCTCCAACCTTCTCAATCTCAGCTATCTTTTGTAATTCTCTCTTATTGTCCCAGGGTAGCACTGATATGTGGACTCCTGATGGTGAGGTATCTCACTGCTTCATACCCACTTGTGCCAAGTCACTCCCAAAGCCACAGGGGCTAAGCGCTTCTGACTTTGTGATGATGCTTCCTGGGGTCAAGCATGGTCATGTGATGGACTCCTTTTGATTTCTTCAGCATTCACCTTAACCCCAACAACCCCCCTGACTATTCGCTTTGCCTCTTGCCCATACTGACAAATCATTGATTAGTAGCTTGATGTGTAGAATGCCATTGGTTCACCACAGTTAATTGTTTCAACCAAGCAGTTGGGAGAGGAGCTCCCTCACACTCAGTGCCTCATGACTGTGCCCTCATGGATCTTCTACACATCAGCATCATTTCTCATTTCCTTAGGCTGTGAATGATGCAACAGTAATGTAGCCACTTTTTTTTGTTCTATTGCCCAGTGCATAACCTCACCACCATTTTGATTTATGGCCGACCAACAAACCTCTGCAAACATCCTCATTATTAACTAATTTGCAATGCATTTACCAGTATTGTTGACATAGTGAAGGTATAAGCTTTGAATAGTTACATTCTAAAAGTGATTCTGAGATGGTGCAAGCTTTACTCTTTTCTCTGTATCCCCTTCTGGACAAGGGAAAGTGATGCTCTGTTGATGTGTTCAAAATTGCGAGGGGTTATGATTGCATCAACGGAGGGTAAAACTGTTTCTGCTAACAAAAGAGTTAATTATCAAAGTACAGGGAATTATGATCATTGGCAAAATTCCAAGGAAGAATTGTTAATTGTCATGTACCAAGATGCAGTTAAAAGCTTTTTTAGCATGTTATCCAGGCTGGTCAACTTGTATATAATGCAGCAGGGAGAGAAAGAATAAAAATAAAGGAGCAGGTGATCATGTTTCAATAAAACAAAAGTACAGAGTGTAGTGTTAAATAGAAAAGTAGAGTTAAGCAGTACAAGGCATCACTTTAACAAATGGAAGGTCCGTTCAAAAGTTTGATTACAGCAGGAAGGAAGCTGACCGCAAGTAGACATTGTCTGAAGATAACTGAATGAACAGGTCCAAGAGTCAACATCTCGATCAATATCAGGCCACTAGTTTGTATGGGTGTTTCACAATGACACAGAAAAGATAAATATTACTGCTATGAAAGAAAAGTAAAATGTAAAATCAAGGCTATAAGTTTGATGTTCCAACAACATGTTACATTCCAACCAGAGGATGAAACATCTTCGATGGTGTGTACACAAACATTCCTGGAGTGTGCAAGGCTGTCCCCTGCTCCCATCTTCGAAACTCAGACCACATTTCCATTCCGCTAACCTCTGCATACAGACCACTGGTGAGATGAGTCAGTTTGCAGGGAGATTAGAACTTGGTCCTGGGGAAGCAACAGCAGAGCTGCAGGACTGCTTAGAACCATGGACTGGTTCAGAGAGGCGCTACCTAAAACAACCACATTTGTATCAATAAGTATACAAGCACAGTGACCAGCTACATGGGAAAATATATAAAGGATGTCACGGTGACCAAACACTACACAGCCAGGGTGAACCTGAAACTTTCTCATCACTAACTAATTTGCAATGCATTTACCAGTATCAGTATTGCTGCATAGTGAAGGTACAAGCTTTGAATAGTTACATCCTATAAGTGATTCTGAGAACTCAGGATGCTGCTTTCAGGTTCTAAGATGGCTCTAAGAACAGCAAGGGTTGAACTCTCCTGGACAATCAGGAAGGCAAAGTAGAGGTACGCACAGAAGATTTACAGAAAACCATGCGACACTGACAAAACAAGATGCATGTGGCAAAGTATTAAAACTATAATGGACCACAAGTTGACTTTGAGGGTCAGTGATAATGATGCCTCCCTTCTTGACAGGCTGAACACCTTCTACACACTGTTCAATATGGAAAACAACACGATAACAAAGAAAGCCCCATTCCCTTCTGAGAACGAGGCACCCCCTGCATAGCTACAGCTGAGGTAAACCCACAGAAAGCAGCAGGACTTGATAACATACTTGGTCAGATGCTGTGGGACTGTGTGGGCCAGCTGTCTGAAATCCTATCAGACATCTTCAATATCTTAGTCCAGAGGTCCATTGTCCCCACAGGATTCAAGGCAGCCACTATCATTCTGGTGTCCAAGAGTGCAATGGTAGCTGGAACTACAGGTCAGGACACTGACTTCCACAATTATGGTGTTTTGAGCAACTGGTAATGGAGCACATCAAAGTGCACTGAACAGCGTCAATGGACCCATTCCAGTTTGCCTATTGACCAAACCAACCCCACAGGTGATGCAATAGCCCTAACCCTCCACTCCATCCTGACCCACCTCGGGAATGATGCATCATATTGCCAGGCTATTGTTCATTGACTTCAACCTAGCATGCAACACAATCATACTTCAGAGACTGGTGGATAAACTGTCCTTGCTATAACTTAGTACCTGTCTCTGCAACTGGATCCTGGACTTCTGATTGAAAGACCTCAGTCTATCCAAGTTGATAGCAAAACCTCAAGCCCCATCACACTGAGCACTGGCTCACCTCACGGCTGCGTGTTCAGCCCACTACTGTTAACGCTGCTAACTCAATGACTGTACTGCTAAGTATAGCACCAACAGAATCATCGTTTGTGGATGACACAACGGTAATTGGCCTCATTGACTTACAGAGAGGAGGTTGAAAGGCTTGAGCAGTAGTACAAGTGCAAGAAGCTGAGTCTCAACGTGGGCAAGACGAAGAGATGATTGTGAACCAGGAGGTGAAGGACCACTCCCCACTGCATATCCATAGCTCTGTCATAGAGAGATAGTGTGGGGAGCACAAAGTTCCTTGGCATCCATTTAAAGGACAACTATCCTGAACCCCAACACCTCATTAGTCAGGAAGGGGCAGCAGTGCCTACAAACTTCCTAAAGAGTTGAGGAGGACAAGGCTACCAGCCACCATCCTAATAATGTTCTACAGGAGCACAACAGAGACTGTCCTGGCTGCCTTTATCATAGTGTGGTATGGTTGTGGGTAATTAAAGCTGCTGAGAAGTTCACTGGCATCTCCCTTCCCTTGATTGACGATATCTACAGGGACTGATGATTAAAGAGGGCTCAGAGAATTATTGAGGACCCATACCATCCAGCCCACAGTATCTTTGAGATGCTGCTCTCAAGGAAGAGGTACAGAAGCATAAAAACGGGATTACCAGGCTAGGAAACAGATTCTTCCCACAGGTGGTGAGACTGTTGAACAATCCAAGAAACCTGTAAATTATATTTATATGTATTTATTTTGGATCGCTATGAATATGTCATTAGTGTTTTGGATATATTGTGCGTGCGCACTATGGGGATACGCCTCTTCATTGGGTTTTATATCTATATGTACAACCAGATGTCAATAAACTTGAACTTGAAGAGTTTGAGAACTACTTATTTTTTTTTAAATTTGGACAAATACATGGAATGAAAAATTCATTGCTGCCAAACAAAGAGCTAATTGGAAAGTTCTTTCAAAGAGCCAGGACAAAGTCTGATGGGCAGAATGACCTCCTTCAATTTATTCTGCCCATTATGTTGTGATGGCTCTTTGAAAGAACTCTCCTTCTGTGCTACAAGATCCTGTAATTTTATTGGCACTCAGAGCTTCAGGGGTAGCCCAGTTGGTGTAGCGGTTTGCACAACATTGTTACAATGCCAATGTCTGGAACTGGGGTTCGAATCTCGCGCTGTCTGTAAGGAGTTTGTGCATTCTCCCTCATACCGTTGAAAACATACTGGGGGTTGTCGGTCAGTTGGGTGTAATTGCACGGCACAGGCTCATGGGCTGAATGAACCTGTTCCCGTGCTATATGTCTAAATTTAAATCCTTCGCCTGATCAGAACACTTATTTTCTCAAGTTTAAACCATTATTGTCACTTGTCGGGTGAAAAGCTTTGCGTACTATCCTGCCAAGCCAACCTCTACACAGTACAGGAAGTAGTACAAGAATAAAAATATACTGTTACAATAAAATAAACATATAGGTTTGGTTTTAAAGAGAAAAGTATGATTAAACAGTGCCTGGTATTATTTAACATCAATTGGAGGTCCATTTGGGAGTCAGATAACAGCAGGAATGACACTGTCCATGAATCTGGTAACATGTGTTTTTAAACTCATGTATTTCTGCCAGACAGAAGGAGAAGAGAGTGCAATTGGGTATTTTTCCCAACAAAATTAATGTTGATGAAATCTTTCCCTGTAAGAATCTTGGAATACTTAAGGAGAAGATGACAAGTGGAGACCATGGAATCATTCAATCCAAATCCACCATTAAAATGGATTACATTAACCCAGCACTTTACTGCTGACTTTAATCCAAGCCTTTGAAACCTTTCCTGTTCCATCACTTTTCAGAATCAGGATTTATTGTTATGAACAAGTCATGAAATTCATTGTTTGGCAGCAGCATCACAGGAACATAGGAAGTAGGAACAGGAGTAGGCCAAAAATGGCCCATCGAGCCTGCTTCGCCATTCAATACGATCATGGCTGATCTAATTTATGACCTAACTCCACCTACCTGCCTTCTCCCCATATCCCCTAATTCCTCTATCATGTAAAAATTTATCTAACCAAATTTTAAATATGTTTAATGAAGCAGTCTCAACCACTTCCCTGGTTAGAGAATTCCAAACATTCACTACTCTCTGGGAAAAACTATTTGTCCTCATCTCTGTCCTAAATCTACTCCACCGAATCTTGAGACTGTGTCCTCTCGTTTTAGTTTCCCCGGCCAGCTCAAAAAACCTTCCAACATCTATCCTATCCATACCCTTCATAATCCTATATGTTTCTCTAAGATCTCCTCTCATTCTTCTGAACTCGAACGAATACAATCCTAGACGATTTAATCTTTCATCATAAGTCAACCCCTTCATCCCAGGGATCAACCTAGTAAACTTCCTCTGGACTGTCTCCAAAGCCAGTATATCCTTCCTCAAATATGGAGACCAGAACTGGACACAGTACTCCAGGTGCGGTCTCACCAGTTCCTTATACAGTTGCAACATTACCTCCCTACTCCTGAATTCAATTCCTCTAGTGATGAAGGCCAACATTCCATTTGCCTTCTTAATAACCTGCTGCACCTGCAACCTAACTTTTTGCGATTCATGCACAAGCACTCCCAAGTCCCTCTGCACAACAGCATGCTGTAGTTTTCCACCCTTTAAATAATATTCAGCTCTTTTATTTTTCTTGCCAAAGTGGATAACCTCACACTTACTAACATTGTACTCCATTTGCCAGACCTTTGCCCACTCATCCAGCTTAACTATATCCCTCTGCAGACTCTCCACATCCTCATTACAATTTGCTCTTCCACTCAATTTGGTGTCATCCGCAAACTTGGCTACACCACATTTTGTCCCCTCCTCCAATTCCTCAATGTAAATGATGAACAGTTGTGGGCCTAACACTGACCCCTGCGGCACCCCACTTACCACTCTCTGCCAACCTGAAAAACTCCCATTTATCCCAACTCTCTGCCTCCTGTCAGACAACCAATTTTCAATCCGGGCCAATATACTTCTCCGGACTCCACTTTCCTGTAACTTACTGAGAAGTCTCTTGTGCGGCACCTTATCAAACGCTTTCTGGAAATCCAAATATACAACATCAACCTGTTCCCCTCTATCCATCGCACCCATTATATCCTCAAAGAATCCTAACAAGTTTGTCAAACATGATCTTCCCTTTCTAAAACCATGCTGCGTCTGCCTGATTGAACCCTTACGTTCCAAAAGTTTCACTATTTCATCTTTAATGATGGCTTCAAGCATTTTTCCAACTAGAGACGTCAAGCTAATTGGCCGATAATTTCCAGTCTTCTGCCTACATCCCTTCTTAAAAAGTGGCGTGACATTTGCTGTCATAGTGTAAACCTTTATATAATAACCATCTTACAACATTACTATAAATTTTTAAAATTAGTAGAGCACGAAGAGTAAGGCAGTGTCTTTGCTTCATTGATTATTCAGAAATCTGACAGCAGCAGGGAAGAAGCTGTCCTTGTGCCGTTGAGTGCTCATCTTTAGGCTGATGGTAGCAGAGTGAAGAGAGCATGGCCTGGGTGGTGGGGGTCTTTCAGAATAGAGGCTGCTTTTTTAAAACACCGTCTCGTAGATTACCTTAATGGAGTGAAATCTGGTGCCTGTGATGTCAAGTTAACAACCCCCTGGAGTACATTCATGTTTTGAGAATTGGCATCTCCATACCAGGCAGTGATATAACCAGCCACTCTCCACGGAACACTTGTAGAAGTTTATGAGAGTTTTCAGTGGCACACCAAATATCCTCAGACACCTCACAAAGTAAAGCCAATGGCGAGCCTTCTTTGTGATTGCATCAATGTGGAGACTCCAGGACAGGTCCTTGGAGATATAGACACCCAGGAAATTGAAGTTCTTTACCCTCTCCACTACTGAGCCCTTGATGAGGACTGAGTCGTGTTCCCCTGACTTCCCTCTGAAGTCCACAGTCATCTCCTTGGTTTTTCTGAAGTTCAGCGCAGGATTGTTGTCGTTACACCATTCAACGAGCTGATCTATCTCCCTCCTATACACTTCCTCATTGCCGTTTGTAATTCTGCCAACAACGGTGGTGTCATCGGCAAACTTGCAGATAGCATTGGAATTGTGCCTAGCCTCACAGTCATGGATGTACAATGAGTAGAGCAGTGGGGCTTAGCTCGCATCCTTGGGGTGCACCTGTGTTGATGATCAATGAGGAGGAGAGGTTGTTTCCAATTTGTACAGACTGTGGTCTTCCATTGAGAAAGTCAAGGATCCATTTGCAGAGTGGGGTATAGAGGCCTAGAGTTTGTAGTTGTGGTAGAGTTGTAGAACATATTTCTGTCCAAGAAGAGCCTTTTCACAATTGGGTCTGAATTATGCTCTGCTTGGACAGAAAGGTGATTGAAGTGTTGAGCTAAGAAGCTAATTCAGAGGGGCAAAGAACTATTCACAAAGGTTTTCTAGTTGACTTGAGAGCTTTTATTATACTCTGCAAATGGTAATAACCTCCCCTGCATGTCAGGTTTAACTGTAAAGAACATCAATTTTTAAAAATCTTGCTGTGCAATTTGCCAGCTGTATTTCCTGCTTTACTGAAGTGCCTTCAGACAAGTATTTTGGGCTGCAAATTAATTTCAGAAATATGAAGATTGTTTAAAATATTGATTTTATTTTCCCTTTCTTCCTTTTCCTTCTTTCATTTGTTTTTTCCCTTCCTGTGGAAAGTATATTTTGAGATGGCACAGAGGTCTGTGACATTCCTGGCTATCTTCAGAGAGATCACCAAAAGTAGCTCGAAGCAACTTGGACTATTTAAATGTTTTTCATGAGATCTGGCAGGGAAATAACAAAGACAACAGTTACGTTTTTCTTTTTCCTGCAAGCTCTATTTTGTTTTAATGATTCTAGTTCCAGCTCATAAAATGGAAACTTCTAAATCTCATTCACCTTTATTTTGCCATGCCAGGAAACAGAAAATCAATAGCTTGATCACACTGTTCCTTAACACGTCCCCAGCCTAACTCAATCCTTCCAAAATAATTGGTTTAGTGTTGCAGGTGAGTGCCTGTCAGCCATGAGTAACACAGAGCCTGACTTCCTGCTCCTGCAGAACTCAGAGAAGGAGGGATTAAGGGGAACGGATTGTTTAAGGACAGTAAGTAGAAGAGAAAGTGAGTGAAGATTCTCGGGATGGCAGGTGTGTCTACAGATGTAGGAAAGAAAGGAAGAAGTATGAATTCCTGAAAAAAGTAAAATGAAGACATGGTTAAATCCATAATATCCAACCCTCAGTCTGTCTGACTTACTCCCCAAAACCCCCACCAGCTCTGCCTCTATCCATGCAGACCACTTGCCAGGTCACTTACAGGGCCTTAGGGTTGCTAATATTCTGTATGATACTTCAGAGGCAAATTATTTTTTATACTATGAGCTCTGGAGCATCAATATTTCTCTAAAGCCACCAGAGGCTATGAGGTGGGGCCTGGAATGCATATCTCTTTACAAAAGTCGGTCTTGGAGACTCTCCAAGAGGTGGCAACATCTCTCAGCGAGAAGAAGAACTTCAAGATTCCAACCAACGTCCCGGTCCAGGGAGGTGGAGAAGCTGCTACCGGCGCCCAGACAACCTACTACAAGTGTGCAGTCGTCACCTAGCTTTGGCAGTTGGGACCAGTCCAGGCATTGATAAGTATAATTGGGAAGGGCTTGCATTTTGTAGTGTGAATTCAGCTAGCTATTTAGTAATAAAGACTTGTATAAACTGAAGAAAAAAAAAGTAGGTCTTGTCCAAAGTCAAACTATCTCGATTTTATGTGGATGTATCTCCTCATTGTGATAAATGCAACAATGGAGGTGCTTCATTAATTCATATGTTCTGGACATGTCAGAGTCTTGACAAATATTGGTTCGAAATATTTCAAACTTTCTCTGCACTTTTTAGTTAATTTTAAACCAAATCCATTAACTACTTTATTTGGTATTGTTGGAGAGAGTGGCATAACGTTAACGATATCTGAGTTGCATGTATTAGCTTTTATTTATTTTATGGCGAGGTGGGCGGTGTTGCTCAGATGGAGGGACGTTACCCTATTTAATCATGTCAAAGGTTATGTAACGTCATGCTTAAACTGAGAGAAGATTAGATACTCAATTTCCGATTTGAATGTAAATTTTCAAAAACTGTGGGGACCCTTTTTGAATTACTTTTATAATCTTTGATTTGTCATGAAAGTAGATTAATGAGGTAATTTATCACTGATAAGAATTCTGCCATTTTTTTTGGCCAAACTACTTCTTTCTTGGTAAAGGCTTAGATTTTCTTTTTTTTTAAATAATAATAAAATAATAAAATATCAATACAATATAATCTATTTGGTTAAAATGTGGAGTACCTTGAATGAAATGATATGATTTAAGTGTAATATTGTAGCATGCATGCTATGCGAAGTATGGAGTAAGAACGACACACATAGTTGAGTCAAGGTCAGATTTAATGCTCTGCCAGCTCTGTTTATATTCACTCCCTGCCTCTGACGACAAGAATGACATCATCGCAGTGCCGGCCTCCAACTGCGGGAGATCACGAAAGACGACAGCCATTGGTTCCTGTGGGGCCCTCACGACCACCGTGTTCACCAGCCATTTTGTGAGCTGGGTCACGACTCGGTTCATGGGCCGCCACACGACCCTCTCCCCCCTCAGAACCAGTGATCGGAATGTCTGCTGCCACTTTGGGCACCCTACCTCTGCATCTTGTGGGCTGAGTCTCAACTGACTAGCTAATGTCTAAATGGGCCAGTTTCAGGCAGTTGATGGTGAAGGTTTCCTCTTTGCCGGCAATGTTCAATACACACATCAACCCTTTGTGCCTGACGACACTGTACAGCCCTTGTATGGCCATTGGACGGGTGCCCATTATGCTCTCATTCACACAAAAACATAGTCGCAGGTTTGCAAGTCCTTAGGGACAAAAGATTTAGGCTAGCCATACAGCAGGGGATGTGGATGGGCTAAGGTACCCAGTCTTTCCCTCAGTTCCGTCAGTGCCACTATGGGGGTTTCTGGATCCTTGGCAGCGGTCAAGAACTCCCCCATGTTGGTGGTTTGCAAGGGTGCAGCATAGACCATTTCTGCTGCAGAGGCATTAAAGCCCTCTTTTGACATGGTGTGTATCCCCAGAAGGACCCAAGGCAGCTCATCCACCCAGTTGGGCCCCTTGTGCTGGGTCATCAGGGCTGCTTTTAAGCGTCTGTGGAACCGCTTCACCAACCTGTTGGCCTGCGGATGAGCCCTGCGATAAACTGCACTCCCCTGTCAGAGGTGAGATGTTCCGGGACATCCAGGTATTGATTAGTGGCCTGGTCCAGGTCTCTATGTTCAAGTCAGCCATTGGGACTGCCTCCGACCACCTCATGGAGCAGTCAACCACAGAGAGGAGGTATTTTGCCCCATTGGAAACTGGCAGCGGCCCCACAATGTTGACTGGATGTGGCTGAATCCACGCTGCACTGGCTCAAAAATACGGGGACGTGCTTTAGTGTGAGTTTGCACCTTCTACACCTGACAGAGCGTGTAGATCTTAGCCCACTGACTGACCTGCTTGCAGAGCCTGTGCCAGACAAACCTGCTGTCCACCATCCTTAATGTATTTCTGATGGCCAGATGTGCTAGGTTGTGCACCATGTCGAAGACCTGCTATCTCCATGCTGCTGGCACAATAGTGTGGGCTTTACTGTGGAGACATTACAGATGAGCATCTTGTTGCCAGGGATGATGATGACATCCTTTAGCCACAGCCCGCAAAGCGCCGTCCTGTACACCAGGATCTCAGAGTTGTCATGTTGTGCACTGGCAAGGGCTGAATAATCTATGCCCTGGGATAGGGCGTGAGCAGATTCAGTGATGGGAAGGGAGAATGTATCGGTAACCACATTGCTCTTGCTGGTGATGTGTTGGATGTCTGTGATGAATTTGGACACGTAGGAAAGGTGCCTCGGGTCAGACACTTTGTGGAAGGCGAATGTTGGTGGTTTGTGGTCTGTGAAGACCTTGAATTGTCTGCCTTCCAGAAAGTATTAGAAGTGCCTGACTGCCAGGTACAGCACCAATAGCTCATGGTTAAAAGCACTGTATTTAAGTTCAGGTGGCCGGAGGTGCCTGCTAAAGACAGCTAGGGGCTGCCATTGCCCATTGATTAGCTACTCGAGGACTCTCCGACCACTGCGCCGGAGGCGTCCACCATGAAGGCAGTTGACACCTCCAGTTTGGGGTGGACCAGAGGGGTGGCGTTAGCCAGGGCATCCTTAGCTTTCTGGAACGCCTCCGAGGTCTCCTCGTCCCAGGCAATGTCCTTATTTTTCCCCTCCATGAATGCAAAAAGGGGGCACATGATCTGAGCTGCTGCTGGTATGAATCGATGGTAGAAGTTAATCATACTGGCGAACTCCTGTAGTCCCTTCACAGTGCGAGTTTTTGTGAACTATCAAATGGCCTCCACCTGTCTGAGGTGGGCCTTGTGCTCTGAATGGTTGCAGCTGGCAATAAGGATATTGACCAAGTTGATAAACACGAATGGGAGGTGCAGCCCATCATATCCGTCAGCTGCTGCAAAGTCTGAGCAGCCTCATGAATTCGAACATGCCGAAGGGGGTGATTATAGCAGTTTTGGGTATGTCCTTGGGGTGCACTGGGATTTGATGATAACCCCTGATTAAATCAACTTTGAAAATACCCATGCGCCTTGTAAGTTGGCAGTAATGTCTTGGATATGGGGCATGAGGTATCTGTCTGGTGTGGTGGTCTCATTGAGGCATCAGTAATCCACGTGGCCTC